>NW_027256887.1:4797238-5397238 GCF_029215685.1 Pituophis catenifer annectens
GGCCTTATTTTGGGGGAGGTCTTACTATTTTGGGGCACGTGAAGCAAGATGGGGGCTCCTCTTGCCATCTTACCTGATTTCCCATTCTGTGTTTAAATATTTTCGGGGAGGGCTTATTTTCGGGGGGAGGCTTATTTTAGTGCATGCGCTCAAAAGCCCGATTGGGCTTATTATCATTAAAGAGAGACCCAACTAAGCAGAAATTTCCTGACAGTGGGAACAATTAATCATGGAACAACTTGCCTCCGGAAGTTGAGGGTGCTCCATCGCTGGAGATTTTCAAGCGATTGGACAGCCATTTGTCCAGAACAGTATAGAACCGTGTTGGCAAATCTATGGAACACGTGCCGAAAGCAGCACACACAACCATCCCGCACAGGACGCGGGAGCCTCGCTGGCTCTTCTTCCTCATTCCTGTGCACACATGTGCGCCGGTCAGCTGGCCTTCTTGTGTGTGGCAGTAGTGGGTTGCCCACGGTTCGCACCGGTTCTATAGAACTGGTAGTAAAACCGGCAGGAGGCTCCACCCACCGACTCCGACGTCATCAGGGGTCTCTTCTGCGCATGTGCAGAAGAGCGTGCACATGCATGAATGAAGCAAGCGTGCGCGCGCGCGGCCCCGTTGCGAACCGGTAGTAAAGGTAAGTAGAACCCACCCCTGGTGCACGGGAGCGCCAAAACCCGGAAGAGCAGAGTTCCGTCGCGGATCTGAACTTCCGGGTTTCCGTCGTGCACATGCGCGATGGCCAGCTGTTCGTGGGGCGCACCTCCACGCCGGAAACTGGACGTTTGGGTGCCGGCATGTGAATGTGCGACGGAACGCTGAAGGATGAGATTAGAGTCTATAAAATTAATACAGAGATAAATAAAGACTGACAGACAAGAAAGGAAGGCCAGGAAAAAATGAAGGAATCCTGTCTGGCGGATATTGGGTCAGAGGCCTTACCTCCTTACTTTTTAAGTTGTTCACGATGATGATGATGATGATGATGATGATGATGATGATGATTTAACTGCTTAGAAAATTATGTTCTTTTTCCCCCCAGCTAGTGTTTGGAGTTCTTCAGATTGGTTTTATTGTAAGATACCTTGCTGACCCACTGGTTGGGGGATTCACAACGGCAGCAGCTTTTCAAGTATTTGTTTCACAACTAAAAATTGTGCTGAACGTTTCAACCAAGAACTACAATGGAGTCCTTTCCATAATCTATGTAAGTAAGTGTTTCTTACTAAACTGAGCTTCATTGCATAACTTTTGGTCCCTTGTATTCCCCAGCTTGTCAGTCTTTTGCTCCACAGTGTGTTTTCTCTACAACAGAATGGAAAAATGTTTATGGAGATTCTCAGTCATCCAGGTTATAGTGGGCTCAAAGCTGCTTTTTCAAAGGGCAACTGGAGTGTTTCAAGGAGGAGGAGTAGGGCAGGAGGGGGAGGAAGGAGAAATTGGAGATGGAGGAGGAGAAAGAGGATGGAGGAGGAGGAGAGAAGGAAAAGGAGAGGGAGGAGAGAAGGGGAAGAGGGGAAGGGAGGGGGAGAGAAGGAAGAAGAAGGAGGAGGAGAAAGAGGAGGAGAAGAAGAGGAGGAGGAGAAGGAGGAGAAAGAGAAGAAGAAGAGGAGGAGGAAGAAGAAGAAGAAGAAGGGGAAGGAGGAGGAGGAGGAGAAGGAGAGGGAGGAGAGAGAGAAGGAGAAGGGGAAGGGGGAAAGGGGAGGGGGAGAGAAGGAAGGAAGGAGGAGGAGAAGAAAAAGAAGAGGAGGAGGAGGAGAAGGAGGAGGAGGAGGAGGAGGAGGAGGAGGAGGAGGAGGAGGAGGAGGAGGAGGAGGAGGAGGAGGAGAAGAGGAGAAGGACAAGAAGAAGGAAGAGGAAGAGGAGGAAGAAGAAGAGGAAGGAGGAGGAGGAGGAGGAGGAGGAGAAGAAGAAGAAGAAGAAGAAGAAGAAGAAGAAGAAGAAGAAGAAGAAGAAGAAGAAGAAGAAGAAGAAGAAGAAGAAGAAGAAGAAGTTTCTCTTCTCATCCAAGGATGAAGCTTCTTGGATGAGAAGAGCAATTTCTTCTTCTTCATCAAGGAAAAACAGTCCGGTTGAAGACCTTTCCTGCCACAGTTGTTAAGTGAATCACTGCAGGTCATAAGTTAGTAACCTGGTTATTAAGTGAGTCTGGCCTTCCCCATTGACTTTGCTTGTGAAAAGGTTGCATAAGGTGATCCCATGACCTTGGCCATAAATATGAACCAAGCATCTGAATTTTGATCCGGTGACCATGGGGATGCTACCGAGGTTGTAACTGTGAAAAATGGTCATAAGTCACATTTTTCAGAGCCGTTGAACAGTCACTAAATGAAATGTTGTAAATTGAAGACTATCTGTATTTTGTGCCATCATGGAATCCAGAATAAGTTTGCTGTCACAACTTTCGAAAAGAAAAGGGGAAAAAATCTAACTGATTATTAAAAGCGATTCTTCATTACTTTTCATCTTAGTTCAGTGTTTCTCAACCTTGGTAGCTTGAAGATGGGTGGACTTCAACTCCCAGAATCCCCCAGCCAGCTGGCTGGGGGATTCTGGGAGTTGAAGTCCACCCATCTTCAAGCTTCCAAGGTTGAGAAACACTGTCTTAGATCAAATATCCCAATGGCCATAATAGGATTTAAGAATAAAACAAAAGTGAAATAATTTTAAAACGTTGAATAAAAACAAGTTAAAAAAAGAAAAGAAGAGAAACAAATCAGATAAATTAATGTGATCAAGAGAACGGGGGTAGATTTTAATATATTCCTTTAACTCTCTGTTAAAGCAGGAATACCGGTCTGACGGCTGTACAGTTTCTCCTGAAAAAAACTCTAATAAATACATCCTACTCTTTTTGGAGGCAACCTATTCAATTATTAATCCAAGCATGCTCTTAAAATATTCTTATATAGTATTATTTTTGTAATTCAGGTTTGCTTAATTTGGGCCCTTCGTATTTGAACAACCAGAACCAGAATCATTCCCGTTTTAATGAGGATTTTCCTTTTGTGTTCTCTCTCTAGACACTTATAGAAATATTTCAAAATATTAGAACCACCAATATAGCTGACTTCGTGGCGGGACTGCTGACCATCATTGTTTGCATGGCGGTCAAAGAAATTAACGACCGCTTCAGACACAAGATCCCTATTCCGATCCCTATCGAAGTGATTGTGGTAAGCCGACAACTTTGAGAAACTCAAAAAAAAAAAAAATAAAGGAGAAAAGATCAGTCTGTTCTATTCATGCCTTTTTGAATTATAGCAACTATCCGATGGCAATTCTATGGTTCCATATAGATAGTCCTTGACTTACGACGACCACTGAGCCTAAAATTTATGTCGCTAAGGGAGATGGTGGTTAAGTGAGCTTGGCCCCCCATTTTACGACATTGTTGTGGCCCGTACGTGGCCTGTGCAGCTAGTAGCTGATTCAGACAGCGAGGAGGCTGGTGTGGTGCTGTGCCAGCAGCCTGTGCAGCTGGCACTCGAGTCGGACAATGAGGAGACTGGAGAAGATGTGGTGCCAGAGGCCGGGATTCAACAAGGGCCTTCAGAACCTCCAGAAGTTCCCTTAAGTGAAGAGGACGAAGAGGAGGAGCCTCTTCTCGATGCACAGGCACGCAGAGCTGCCAAAAGGCAGGAGTGGCACCTCAGGAGGAGGTCTCCTCAAGAGTAAGGCTTGGGGCTAATTGGCCACTCCCTTAGCCTATTTAAGAAGGAACGCCGACTGAAGCAATTTGCAGGGAACAACTTTGTTCACAGACCTTCGTGTCTTGTCTTGCTTATCTTATCAGCTTCCTGCAAATTACTTCTGGGCATTCTGCCAACCACAGTAAGCTTTCAGAGAGAGTAGATGATAGAGATAGATAGACAGACAGACAGATAGATAGATAAGTAGATGATAGAGATAGATAGACAGACAGACAGACAGACAGAGAGAGAGAGTAGATGAGAGAGAGAGAGAGAGAGAGAGAGAGAGAGAGAGAGACAGACAGACAGACAGACAGACAGACATGGATGGATGGATGGATGGATGGGTGGGTGGGTGGATGGATAGGCAGGCAGGCAGGCAGGCAGGCAGGCAGGCAGGCAGACAGACAGACAGATAGATAAACATAGAGAGATAGAGAGAAAGATAGAAAGAAAGAAAAAGAAAGAAAGAAAGAAGGAAGGAAGGAAGGAAGGAAGGAAGGAAGGAAGGAAGGAAGGAAGGAAGGAAGGAAGGAAGGAAAGATGAGAGAGAGATGAGAGAGAGAGAGATGATATAGATATATACAGATATATAGATATAGATATATATTTGCTGACACTTTACTTAAGCTAATTTTTTTATATCAGGGATTGCATGACCTCTGTAGATGCCATACACTAAATAAATAAATAAACTACCTTATTTCTTATTTCTTTTGACGCCAGACCATCGTTGCCACTGGCATTTCATACGGGGTGGACCTTGAGAAAAAATACAATGCAGGGATCGTGAAAACCATTCCTAGAGGGTAAGTAAGTGCAGATTATTTATCTTCAAACATTCAAACCCCAAAGGCTAAATGCAATTTCATTTGGAATTTAAAGAGAAAAGTTGAGATGGAACATGGGGGGGGGGGGGAAACAAGGAACCTCCAGTTATAGGTAGTTCTCAACTTACAACAGCTCACTTTGCGACCTTTCAAAGTTAAAATGGCATTGAAAAATGTGAATTTAGAGATCTCGCGCTTATTTAAGACCCAACAACCACTTTAGCCATCCTCGGGATGACACGATCAAAATTTGACGCTCGGCAACCGTCATAAATACAGGTGGTCCTTGACGTATGACCGCAATGGAGCCCAAAATTTATCTTGCTAAGTGGGAAATTAAGTGAGTTTTGCCCCATTTTACGACTTTTCTCGCCACATTTGTTAAATCAATCGCTGCAGTCATTAAGTTAGTAACACAGTTGTTAAGTGAAACTGGCTTCCCCGTTGACTTGGCTTGTCCGAAGGTCGCAAAAGGGGATCACACGACCCCCCTTGGGACACTACAATGGTCATAAATGTGAGTCAGTTGTCAAGCTGTCTCCGAATGTCGATCATGTGACTATGCAGCAACAGTCATAAGTGTGAAAAATGGTCCGAGGTCACTTTTTTCAGTGCCGTTGTAACTTTGAACGGTCACTAAGCGAACTGTCGTAAGTCAAGGACCACCTGTACAACCATCCACATGCATTTCTCTCCTGCTCTTTTTCCTCTTTAGATTTTTGCCTCCTCAACCTCCAGCTGTGGAAATGTTCGGAGACATGCTGGCCTCGTCCTTTTCCATTGCGATTGTGGCTTATGCGATCGCCGTCTCGGTGGGAAAAGTCTACGCCACCAAGTACGATTACGCCATCGATGGAAACCAGGTAGGAAAAACTGCACCCTATTCCTGAAGGACAGTGAAACACCATCTAATCTAAAGCTTTCTTTAAGGAATTAAATAAATGGACTTGCACATGTGCAGCCTATTTGGGGGGAGGCCGGTGTTAGAATTTTAAAATTTATAGCTGAAGTTGGCAGCTGGTAGAGAACGGAAGAATTAACACAGTCACCCCATTAATAGAGATGGGCAGCCATGAAAATGAATTATGTTAAAATAAAGTCAAAGTGAAGTGAAGTGAAGCAGCCATGCAAATGAATAAAATAAAATAAAATAAAATAAAATAAAATAAAATAAAATAAAATAAAATAAAATAAAATAAAATAAAATAAAATAAAATAAAATAAAGAAACGAAAAAAAACAAAACAAAACAAACAAAACAAAATAATAAAATGAAATAATGAAATAATGAAATGAAATAATAAATTAAAATATAAATTAAATTAAATTAAATTAAATTAAATTAAATTAAATTAAATTAAATTAAATTAAATTAAATTAAATTAAATTAAAAAATGAAGTGGAGTTGCGTTAAGTGAAGTGAAGTGAAGTGGCCATGCAAATGAATAAAATGAAATAAAATAAAATAAAAAGTGAAGTGGCCATGCAAATGAATAAAATAAAATAAAATAAAATGAAATAAAGTAAAATAAAATAAAATAAAGTGAAGTGAAGTAGCTATGCAAATGAATAAAATGAAATGAAATGAAATAAAATAAAGTAAAATAAAATGAAGTGAAGTGAAGTGAAGCAGCCATGCAAATGAATAAAATAAAGTAAAATAAAGTGAAATGAAGTAAAATGAAATGAAGTAAGGTGAAGTGAAGTAAAGCAGCCATACAAATGAATAAAATAATGTGAAGAGAAGTGAAGTGAAGTGAAGGTTCCAGTCCAAAATTCCCAAGGCCATTTGAGGAACTTTGAAGATGTCTGGACTTCAACTCCCAGCTCATCTTAAAGGTGCCCCTTTTGACAAAGAAGAACGAAAACCGCAGGCCTCCTGCAACTAAATCTGAGCTGTACGAGAAGTCCTCAATCCTTAATCCCCAACACACAACTATTAATTTAGAGACCCTTCGAAGTCACAGTGACCTTGAAAACAGTGACTTCTCACTAGTCCTCTCACTTACAACCGTCGCAGCACAAGATCAAAATCCAGAGGCATGGCAACTGGCATGTAACATGTGATGGCCATTTGCATCCTTCCCAGCCAGCTTCTGACAAGCAAAGTCAGTGGGGAAAACCACTTAATGACCTTCTGATTCACTTAGCAACGGCATTAATTCACTTATCAACTGTGGCATAGAACAACGTGTACTTTCTCCAAGCCTAATACAATATTTCCATGTACGATGAAGGACTTTGTTGTCGTTGCTGTTTTGGTTTTTACACACTGTTTGTTTATTCCCATTGTCTAACCTTCTAGGAATTTATCGCCTTCGGAATCAGCAATATTTTTTCAGGAGCCTTTTCCTGTTTCGCTGCTACTACCGCGCTGTCTCGCACTGCCGTCCAAGAAAGTACAGGTGGCAAAACTCAGGTATTTCATTTGTATTCATTTGAGACTTCTACTGCTTGCCCATCATTCTTGGAACTGATTTGGTGGAGCACATTTTGAACAAGTCGTCGGATGGTTGATGCTAGTTGCGTTGTATTTTAACATAACACAAAGGAGGTGAAGTCCTTGCGGAGAGAAGATTACGGAATAATTGATGTAATTTATTCTTTTGCCGTAAAGTCAGGTTGCAGGGAAAATACCAGTGGTGGCATTCAGCTGGTTCAGACCGGTTCGGGCGAACCGGTAGTGACGACCTGCCCCAATCCTATGCCATGCTATTTAGCCACGTTTTCTAAGCCACATGCATGTGTGCAAGCCACACATGTGAGCAAAGTGCATGCGTAGAAGGACGTGCACATGCACAGAATGTGCACGCTCACATTTCGGTGTGCGGCAGACCGATGGTAAAATAATGTGAAACCCACTTCTGGACAACCCTGAATTTGGACTTTAGCATTTGACTTGAATGATCAGAGCATCACTTTCATATTTATTTATGACTAGTTGGTAGTAGTTAAGGTGGAAGTCATGGTAGTTAAGAAGAATATTGGTGGAGAATTGAACCTTGGGCTCTCCCCTTACAAAGAATTAAAGGGATTGTTAGAAAACAATATGGAATTCTTTATTGGCCAAGTGTGATTAGACACACACGGAATTTGTCTCCGGTGCATAAGCTCTCAGTGTGCATACAGCAATAGTGATTGATTATTATTATAGTCATTGTAGCATACATTTATCATAAAACATTAGATACAATCAGTGGTGGGATTCAGCCGATTCGGGATGGTTCAGGCAGACCAGTAGTTAAATTGCTCCTGGCCCCTCCCCTCCCCTCCACGCCCCTTCCAAGAATCCCCCGCACCCCATTTTGGCTCCCAGGTAAGTGCAGGGAGTAAGTGCAAAATGGGATGTGGGGGGGCAGTGTGGCACCCCCCACCCCCGTGGCCCGTTTTCACTCCCAGGAGGCTGCAGGGAGGCTTACTAGGCCCAAAACATGGTGCTGCCCCCCACGGCCCGTTTTTGCTCCCAGGGGGGCGCAGGAGGCCGAGTGCTGCCTGTCACACCCGCTGGCCACGCCCACCATGGCCACACCCACGCAGCTGGTCATTGGGGCAGAGAACCGCTTGTTAAATTATTTGACTCCCACCACTGGATACAACACTTAGTGATAGTCATGGATACTAAGTAAGCAATCAACATAAATCATACAAACGTCAAGTTTTTAAAATAGGGTTTTGAAATCACATTTCCTTATACAGCAACAAGAAGAATAAAAAAAAAATCTCTGATTCTGTTAAAAATGCTATTTTGACAATTTATAATCTCTACTGAAAACAGCTCACTAAGCGTTTCAAGTAGCCACTTTGCCTAAATATTCCTGGAAACAAACTTATTTTCTTGATGGTTTCCAATATTTTATTTTCAGGTTGCCGGTATAATCTCAGCGTTTATTGTATTAATTGCTATTGTAGCTTTGGGGAAGCTCCTGGAACCTCTGCAAAAGGTAGTTTGTTCTGATATATTTTACCATTTATTTAATATTTTGTGCTCCTGATAAACAGAAATCCTTCTCTGTTCTTAGTAACACAATTTAGTCAGGAACTGTTGTGGAAGTAAAATTGAAGGGGATCCTTAAACTAGCACTTCAAGAAAAAAGAATATCTGTAGCTCTATCGTCCCAAAGGTGCTTTTTCAGGAGGCAACTGGACTTTCTTATTTTTTATTTTTTTTGAAGACGTTTCGCTTTTCATCCAAGAAGCTTCTTCGGCTCTGACTCGACGGTGGGGAATGGAAGGATTTATATTCCTTGCAGACAGCTGGTCATTTGCATCCTTTTAGAGAGTCGTTGAGGTACTTGGAGGCTTATCTGTATATCTCTGGATGATGGAGAATCTCTACAGACTTTTAGCTATACAGTTTGGGATGAACCCCCTTTGAAGGGTGTGGGAGTAGGAATGGATTTCCAGAGGGAAAATTGCAGACTACAGGAACCATTTGCACCACTCTGGTGACCCTGAGGACACAGATAAACTTCCAAGTGGCCTCAACGACCCTCTAAAAGGATGCAAATGACCAGCTGTCTGCAAGGAGTATAAATCCTTCCATTCCCCAGGGGCTACAAGTGCAACCCCTACTTTGACATTTTTAAGCAATCCCCAAGAACCCCTGCTTAGACAGCTAGTCCTCGACATACGTCCACCATTGATCCCAAAATTTCTGTTGTGAAGCAAGACCTTTGTTAAGTGAGTTTTGCCCCATTTTATGGCCTTTCTTGCCACCGTTGTTAAGTGAAACGCTGCAGCTGATAAATTATTAACCCGGTTGTTAAGTGAAACGGGCTTCCCCATTGACCTTGATTGTCAAAAGGGCGCAAGAAGGGATCATGTGACCTCAGGACCGCCATGTTCTTCCCGCACGTGCATCCCATTGCCTTGCAAGTCCAATGGGATGTGCATGCACGAAGAACATGGCGATGACAGCAGCTGGTTTTTCCTCAACCTCTGGTACTTTTCGGCGGCTGGCTGGGGGCCACCAAAAACTCCGGTCAACTTGCCTTCTGGACTCTGGACCAGCCGCCATGGAAGGTAAGCAGCCCGAACAAAGAGGGGGGGGAAGCGGGGCTAGGGCCGGGGCCGCTAAAGGAGGGGAAAAGCGGGTGAAGGGACGGCGGGGATAGATAAGAGGAAATTCCAAAAAATTTCCTACCTTTTCCTGTGGGCGTGGCTAGGTGGGGGGGTCATGTGACTGAGTGGGTGTGGGCGTGAGTGACGTCAAGTTGGCCACTCCCACCCAGTCACATGCCCCCCTCACCTAGCCACGCCCCCCGAACCGGTAGCGAAAATTTTTGAACCACCACTGCTTGGAACGATCACTAAATGAATTGTTGTAAGGCGAGAACTGCCTGTATCTTCTTTGGAATCTCTCAAACGGATTTTTACTTTTTTTAAAAAAAAACACGCTAACGTTTCTTTCTCCTCTCTTTGTAGTCTGTTTTGGCAGCTGTGGTCATTGCGAACCTAAAAGGGATGTTTATGCAAGTTTGCGATGTCCCTCGTTTGTGGAGGCAGAGCAAAGCAGACGCTGTGAGTCCCGTTTTCTTCAGAAAGAACCGAGAGTTATCGGTCACACTTGAATTCATCTCTTCTCTATTTAGGCAGCTGCCTTTCGTTTCGTTTAATAATTAATCCTTCGCTGAGAATCTCATGTCGGGGGGGGGGGAGAACGACAAAAACCAAGAGCTTCTTGGTTATTCCAGTGAATTTCTGACCATTGACGATCTCTGTGTCAGGAAAGAAAAACCAGGCCTGCACTGAAGGTCAAATTAAACTGATTTTTTGTTAAAAGGCCTAAGAGGAGGAATCTTCTCAACTGTTGTGACCTAGGCTTCCTGAGTCATTAAACCACACGAGTAGTCCCAAAAACCTCTTTTATTGCAACAGCTGTGAATTACGTTCATTCACAGCTGAGTCCCAATTAGTTGCAAAAAGTCCTTTGGGAGAAATCCTTCGGGATAATCACCAACCTTTATCTCCCTTGACAAGCTGCCAAAGACCTACTTGGCAAAGCCACACTGAACTAGACCATATATATGGGTAGTCCTTGACTTACGACTTACAATTGAGCCCAAAATTTATGTTGTTAAGTTAGACATTTGTTAAGTGAGCTTTGCCCCACTTTGCGACCTTTCTTGCCGCAGTTGTTAAGTGAATCACTGCAGTTGATAAGTTAGTTACACGGTTGTTAAGAGAACCTGGCTTCCCCATTGACTTTGCTCGTCAGAAGGTCATAAAAGGGGATCATATGACCCCGGGATACTACGACCGTCATAAATACGAACCCGTTGCCAAGCATCTGAATTTTGATCACATGATCATGGGGATGCTACAAAGTGTGAAAAACGGTCATAAATCACTTTTTTCAGTGTCGTCGTAACTTTGAGCGGTTACTAAATGAACTGTCGTAAGTCGAGGACTACTGTACTGTAATGCCTATTGGTTTTACTTAACATCTCCATCTATTTATTTTCCAGATGATCTGGGTTTTCACATGCATAGCATCCATCATCCTTGGATTGGATTTAGGATTACTTGCCGGGTTGATATTCGCACTACTAACGGTTGTACTGAGAGTTCAGTTGTGAGTATAATCTTTAAAAAGAATTTTGCACCCAAGACAGGAAAACGAGTGCAAATCCCTCTACAGACGGAGGGTTTTTTTTCAAGCATGAAGTGCTATAAAAGCTGCCATTGCTTTTGCTGTTACAGATAGTTCTCGATTTACAAGCAGTCATTTAGCAATCGTTTGAAGTTACAGCGTCTGCTGTCCTACCTACTCACTCACACTCACGGAGCAGTGTGTTTTAGAGAGTTTATTAATGTTCCCTAGAAATTCTCTTCTCCCAGCCTCAGAACTGTCCCAAATCCAGCCACAAGCAGGCCAAGATTAGCCCTCAGCGCAATGGCCGATAGTCCATAAAATAAATCCGCCAAACAAAGTTAAATCCACCAGGCCAAACTGAAATGTGAACCCACAAAAGTTCACTCGGCAAAAACACATACTGGTAGAACCCAAACACGTGGTTCCCAGCAACCCCTCCCTCTCCCTGCCGTGATAAATAGCTTTCCAGTGCAGACCATCAAGACAGGCAGGGCCTTTTCCTGAGTAATTTGGCAGATCTCCTTTGCTCTTATCTTTTCTCTTCCCTGGGTGCTCTCGGATGCACCATGGAAGGCAGTTCCTCCTCCTCCTCCTCTTCACTGACCTGCAAGCTGTCCCCAGATGAAGCCTCCTGTAAATCTCTTTCGACTGGCAGTTCAGAATCATTCATTAACCCCGTTCCTGACATGCCAGGAATGAGCCCATCCTCCCTTGAGCCAGCCTCCAAGGAAAAGTCGGAGGAGTTGTCCAAGGGAGACATCACACAGTGACACTGGAAAAAAATGACATATAACCAGTCCTTGAGCTTATGATCATTGCTGCGTCCCCATGGTCATATGAACAAAATTTGGGCACTTGGAAACTGGTGGCAGCATCCTGGGGTCACATGGTCACTATCTGTGACCTTGCCAGAGGTCTTCTGACAAGTAAAATCGATGGGACAAGCCTGATTCACTTAATAATGGCATAATTCACTTAACGGCAATAATTCACTTAACAACCAGGGCAAAAAAAGGTTGCAAAACAGGCTGTGACTCACTTAACAACCACTTTGCTTAGCAATGGAAATTCTACTCCCAATTGTGGTTGTAAATCGAGGACTACCTGTATTTGACAAGTTAGGCTATCAGTTATGGCTCAGCTACCATTGCTTGGGACAAATTTTGTGTATTCCTTGCAACCTTTGCTTGCAACAAATTTTGTGTATTCCTTGCAAACGTTGCTTACAACAAATTCTGTTCTGTATGTTACATTTGTTTAATTTTTAAATCTTTATCCTGATCAATATTTTATTTTGTTTTGTCAGTCCTTCCTGGGGTAAACTCGGTAACGTTCCTGGCACGGATCTATATAAGAACATCAAAGAATACAAAAACGTAAGACTTGTCTAGCAAACTAATATTTCAAATATTTGGGGGGAAAAAATGATGTTTAAGATTTATTTCAAAGGTGATTGACATGCGGTCTGCATGACACAACAGTTGATAGGTCTATTTCCGGAGTCTCATAAGAGCAGCCGATCGAGAATTAATAACCATGTGAAAAAAATCAAGCCAAATCAAGTCATTCATCCGTTCGCTGTTACTTCAATAGATTAAACAAACTGAACAAACTGAATTCCTGTTGCATCAGTTTGAGATTTTCTAAGCTGGATTTTCTAAGACTGTTTTTAAGAAACAGATTGCAGGGTTTTCGTTGTAGGAGAATCTATAGAAGTTGCAAAGACAACAATTCCCAGCATTCTTCATTACAGGTAGTCCTTGATTCACAACAGCTCGTTTAGTGACTGTTCTAAATTACAACGGCGGTGAAGAAAAGTGATTTATGACCACTTTTCAAATTTGAAACCTTCCCCATGGTCACCCGATTAAAATTCAGATGCTTGGCCACTGACTCGTATTTATGACGGTGGTAATGTCCCGGGGTCATGTGATCCCCTTTTTGTTTTTGTTTTTTTGTTTTTTGTTTTTTTGTAAATATTTTTTATTTATTTTTTCCAAATTTATTTATTTATTAATTAATTAAATTTCTATACCGCCCTTCTCCAAAAAGGAGTCAGGGCGGTGCACAGCCAAAGTAAAAACAGGCATAATTAAATTTAAACATAAAACATAGCTTTCAAGAGCAAAAATCTCCATCCGGTGATAGGTGGTTACCACGCTTACATTCCTTTCACAAGCTCAATTCACAACTTCCATTACATCTTTTATAGGTAAACAAAAAAGAAAAGAAAAGAAGATAAAAAAGAATCAAAACTTTAAAAAAAACCAATTTTAACTCAAATTTAACATTTTCATCTATATAAATCCATTATATCTATCCAAAATTATATCTATCTATCCATTATATCTATCCAAATAAGAGCCTTGGTAGTACAGGGGTTTAAGGCACCCTGTTATTAAGCTTATTAAGACCAGCTGCCTGCAATTATTGCAGGGTTCGAATCTCGCCAAGGCTCAAGGTTGACTCAGCCTTCCATCCTTTCTAAGGTAGGTGAAATGAGGACCCAGTTTGTGGGGGCAATAAGCTGACTTTGTATAAATATACAAAAGGATGAAGGCTATTGCTGAGCACATTGTAAGCCACCCTGAGTCTCCGGAGAAGGGCGGCATATAAATCAAATTAAAAAAAAAAAAATTAGTTTCAAATTCACTTTCACTCATTTGATCCCCTTTCTGTGACTTTCTGACAAGCCAAGACAATTGGGGAAGCCAAATTCACAACAACTATGTCATTAACAGAGATATAACACAGTACACAATACACAGTTTATAGTGTATTCCTTGTCAGGAGTGGAGTTTATCAAAAGCAGGTTTGTCATCTTTGATTGCCAATCAGAACACACTGTCGGCACTTCAAAAGGTTGTGTGAAGTGGGCCCATCCTCTATGTTTTTAGCAAATAGATGCTTGATCTTCACATGGGAAGTTGACATATTGACCATCTGTCACTCTAATAGGGAGACATGTATATAAGCTATTTATTTGTGGGGTATTCAGAATATTATAGAAATAATTGGGAATTCACCAGGAACAATTTATCTACATCAGAAATGGGGAAATTGGTTCGGTCTACCTTATTGTCTAAGTCACGGGTGTCGAACTTGATTTCATTGAGGGCCGCATCACGGTTGTGTTTGACCTTCTGGGGCCGGGTGGGCATGGCCAGCTCAACGCCACTCGTGCTGGGGGCGCTTGTGGCGGACCGAGCGCTCTGCCAGTGAAAATGGAGCTCGGGAGGGTTGCAGGAGCCCGTCGGTAGCGGAAAGTGGAGGTTGGGAGGGCAGCGCGCAGTCCTCCCAAGCTCTGTTTTCACTGGCAGAGGCACCGCGAGCCGGTCCTTCGCTGTTTCCAAGGCAGCCCAATGGTCCAGATCTAAGCACCCCGTGGGCTGGATCCGGCCCCCAGGCCTTGACCCCCCCCCCGGTCTAAGTCTTATATCCTCTGCTTAGGTTAATAGCAGTAACTGTATAACAGAGTTGGAAGGGACCTTGGAGGTCTTCTAGTCCAACCCCCTGTTTAAGCAGGAGACCCTATATCAGGGGTCAGCAACCTGCGGCTCTGGAGCCGCATGTGGCTCTTTCACCCCTCTGCTGCGGCTCCCTGTCACTCAAAATATGCATCACAACCGCCAATGTGCGACACTCACCGGCACGCGATTTATTGAGCTTTTCAATCCCGGTAGGCCAACCACGGATAAATCCAAAAAAAAGAGAGAAAAGTTTCAGAAGAAAACAGAACATTTAATTCAACTACTTATGCTAGTTTTGTGGCCGCTGAAGAAATAGTCAGGCACGGGAAGGATTTTGTGGCTCCCGGTGTTTTCTTTTCTGTGGGAAACGGGTCCAAATGGCTCTTTGAGTGTTTAAGGTTGCAGACCCCTGCCCTATACTATTCTGGCTGTCCAATCTCTTCTTAAAAACCTCCACAACTTCTGGAGTCAAACAATTTTACCAGGGGTTTTTTTTTTTTTTTGTTCTTCTGGGCCTAAAGCAAATAAGATTTGCTTATAAAGAAGTAAAAACTTATTTTTTTACAACAGGTTGCTGAACCTGAAGGAGTGAAGATTCTCAAGTTTTCAAGTCCCATTTTTTATGCTAATATCGACGGCTTAAGAAGCAGCGTGAAATCTACTGTAAGTAGTAATGTTTTCGAAGGGGTGCAATTGAGGCTTCTCGAAATATCAATACAGTGTTCGGTGTGACGTTGAGCAGGGATTAAGTTTGTTGGGATGACACCAATAGAAGAGGATAGTTGTAGCTCAGGGTTGAACTGTGGACTTCTTGATGCTCTCTGAGCTTGGTGGTTTTCTTGCAGACGTTTCAGGACCCAACTAGGCTATATCATCAGTGCTACAAGGGAGGGAGGTTTGCAGAGAGGAGGAGGAGTAGGAGGAGGACAGCTGTAGGGTCCTTGATGCTCTCTGAGTTTGGTGATGTTCTTATAGACCAGTGTATCTCAACCTTGGTAGCTTGAAGATGGGTGGACTTCAACTCCCAGAATCCCCCAGCCAGCAGCGCTGGCTGAGGGATTCTGGGAGTTGAAGTCCACCCATCTTCAAGTTTCCAAGGTTGAAAAACACTGTTATAGACGTTTCATAACCCAACTGAGCTATATCATCAGTGCTTCAAGGGAGGGAAGTTTGCAGAGAGAAGAAGGAGGAGAGAGAGGGGGATACCGCTCTAGAAATGGATGGTAACTGGCTAAGAAATTGCTTGAGAATGTATGTTTTTTTTCCTGAAATTCTGGGATGGATGAGAGTCAGCATATACACATATAACAAACAATTGACGTCCACTATTTTTAATGGATTGTAGCCAAGGTGTTTCATTTCGAAATGTAAGGTCTGGCTGTACGCTTAAGCCCTCAGTGAACCAAAAAGAAGGACTTAAACGAGGCTTGAATAAGAATCAACATTTAATCTTTGATCAAAGACAAAAGGCTGGGTAAAACCATTCCAAACACATACAAAGAGATATGTATATGGGAGGGCTCACACCTTCAGAGAAGATGTAACCACTTTTTATACCTTTAAAGCACCAGTTAGGTCCTCAACTCTGGCCCCTAATTTATGTTTGTGTATTCTTTGTTGCCCTGCAAAGGAATCTAAACTTCCAATTAGTCTTATCTTAAGCATTTCTTTATTTACTTAATTGGCCACTTAGCCCCTGGCTCTGGAAGACAAGATCTTATCCAGATCAAACATAAATTAGGGCTGAGGTGTAAATTATCCCTTTGTTGATGGCTGTAGTTTCAACTGAGATACGTACCATGCTTTTAGATGGCACAGAAAAAGATTGATATGGGTTCGGGTCAAATGGCAGGGACATACATTTGACAAATACCAGATACATTACAGAGGCCTAATAACAATATGTTTGTAACAGGAGATACAAATAGAAAGGAATAATATATGTGATACAAATACAAAGGCACAATATATATGTTACAGGAACCTAATGGTTACAGAATAACAAGCTTTTACTAAATCTAGTATATCAGTATTTTATATTCTATCTTTATTATTGTTTCCATACACTACCCCCTATGTAAACACAACTAAAACAAAAATTACTGAATTTGTTGTTTGAAGGTGGGATTTGATGCCGTCCGGGTGTACAACAAGAGGCTGAAGGCTTTGAGGAAAATACAGAAGCTAATCAAGAAAGGAAAATTGAAAGCAACCAAAGTAAAGCGCCAATTTTTATTCTTTGCTCGGTTGTCTTTAAAAGGGTTTTATCATGGGCAATCGATTTGAAATAATTTTTCTCTTACAGTACCTGCGACCTGTTTTTTTATTTTACTTTTAATTACTTGGAGGCACAAAAAAAAAAATCTAATTAGCAAGCGAGTCTCAAGATTCTCGTGAATTCCCAAAGCCCTTTAACCACACTTAGTTTTCCTTTCTCTCACTTTCTCTGCTGATGTACATCTGTTTAATGTTTAATTTAATTTTTGTAAAATATTTACAAAACATAGTGTTCAAAACAATATAAACTGTATTTATTATACTGTACACCACCCAAAGTCATTGTTTCGAATGAGATGGGCGGGATCTACATTTGAGAAAGAAGTAAATAAAAACCATGCTCGATAAAAAAAAAAAGTCCTCCACTTACAACCATTTGTTTAGTGACTGTTCAAAGTTACGACGACACTGAAAAAAAGTTACTTATGCATTTTTCACACTTACGACCGTTGCAGCATCCCTATAGTCACGTGATCGAAATTCGGACGCTTGGCAACTGACTCATATTTATGACGGTTGCAGTATTCCCCAGGTCGTGTGATCACCTTTTGCGACTAGCAAAGTCAATGGGGAAGCCAGATTCACTTAATAACCATGTTTGTAACATAACAACTGCAGTGATTCACTTAACAGCTTAACAGCTGTGGCAGGGAAGGTCGTAAAATGGGAGAAAATTCAATAAATGTCTTGTTTAGCAATGGAAATTTTGGATTCAAATTGTGGTCGTAAGTCGAGAACTGTTAGTACAACATAGAGCAAAAGTATTTGAGGGACATGGATTCCTACATGAAAAAACTGGGACATTCCCTAAAAAAATAACAATAACTTGCATGGCTAAATCAAGCATCCTTGGACGAAATTTGAGATATTAAATCATGGAAGCAAAGAGTTACAGAGCTCGGAAAGAATCTGAAGAGAAAAATGCATCTGAGCTAGAACATGTGGATCAGGCAATAAACTTGACTACAGAGAAGAAGATTCCAGATAAGGCAATAATGAGTAGAAAATTGACTTGGGATCAAAGCAAAACCTGGAATGTGACTTGAAAGTTTGCGTGGGTGATAATGTCGCTAGAAGCCACGATTGTGGGCAAAACATTTGCTAAGAATTTTCACTTGGAAGAAAGAGAATGATTAGATGACCTCGTTCAACAATTAAATCTGGGTGCAAAGCAGGGGTGGGTTCTACTTACATTTACTACTGGTTTGCAACAGGTTTACTACTGGTTTACTACTGGTTTGCAATTCTGCACATGCGCGTGCTCTTCTGCGCATGTGCAGA
Source organism: Pituophis catenifer annectens (assembly GCF_029215685.1). Classification (NCBI taxonomy): domain Eukaryota; kingdom Metazoa; phylum Chordata; class Lepidosauria; order Squamata; family Colubridae; genus Pituophis; species Pituophis catenifer. Next base: position 4,815,387 of record NW_027256887.1, read on the forward strand.
AGCGTTCTGATGATGTCGGGGTCGGTGGGCAGAGCTTCCCGCCGGTTTTACTATCGGTTCTACAGAACCGGTGCGAACCGGGGGCAACCCACCACTGGTGCAAAGGAATTAATACAACTCTGAGGTTTGCAAGAAGAATATACTTATTTCCTTGTGCAGATGGCATAATGAAATTAATGGCAACCATGGGGTTTGCTGAGAACGCCATCTTTTACTTTAAATTATACATATTTTCATAAATTTCTACGGGCGCAGAACTTGATTCTCGTGTTTTTTTCAAAACAAAATTATTTCCTTTTTTATTTAAAGGGGCAGAATCTTTGGTGTAAGGCCAGAGGCAAAAAAATTAGAGTCTAGGATATGCCCCGTGTAGTTTATTTATGCATGCGCTTGTATGATCCTAAACACACAAAGTTTATTTATTTATTGGTATCCCACTTTTATTATTTTTACAAATCACTTAAGATGGCAAACATATCCAACACACTTCCCTCTTCCTGTTTTCCTCACAACAACAATCCTGTTGAGTTGAACTGAGAAAGAGTAGCTGGTCTAAGGTCACTCAGCTGGCTTTCATGCTTAAGATGGCACTAGAACTCCCAGTATCCTGGTGATTGGCCCAAAGTCACACAGCTGGTTGTAATGGCTAAAAGGGGACTAGAATTCACAATCTCCTGGTGGATTGGCCTAAAGTCAGACAGCTGGTTGTAATGGCTAAAAGGGGACTAGAATTCACAATCTCCTGATGGATTGGCCCAAATTCACACAGCTGGTTGTAATGGCTAAAAGGGGACTAGAATTCACAATCTCCTGGTGGATTGGCCTAAAGTCACACAGCTAGTTGTAATGGCTAAAAGGGGACTAGAATTCACAATCTCCTGGTGGATTGGCCTAAAGTCACCTGCCAGCTTTTGTGACTAAGGCAAACTAGAACTCACCATCGCCTACTTTCTAGCCGCCTTAACTTTTAGATCAAACTGATCTGGTTTTTAAACAAATTTTAAACAATTTAAACAATTCTGTTCCCAGGAAAGTTTCTGTACAGTATGCATTATCTTGACTTATGTAAAGAAAATATGAAGTTATTAGCTTTGCCATGAGTTGATTAGAACTATTTTGTTGTGGAGAAAAATCTGTATTTTTGTACCAATGTAATAAAGGAAGGCCTTGAACATGCTGTCTATCTCTTCTGATTAGAATGGTATTATCAGTGATTCCGGTACCGTGAATGAAGGCTTTGAATCTGATGACGATCCGGAAGATCCTGTAGATCCAGATATTCCAACCAAAGAAATGGAGATTCAGGTGGACTGGAACTCAGAACTTCCCGTCAGAGTGAATGTCCCTCAAGTGCCACTCCACAGCCTAATTTTCGACTTTGGAGCTGTCTCGTTCATGGATGTAGTAGCCGTCAGAGTAATGAAAACAGTAAGAATATTTTCTCATTTTTTTCTCATCGATCTGTTGTTAAAAATAGATCATTTAAAGTTATAGGGATACTAGTCATTCTTCTATGGTTTCTACAAGTTTCCAGATGTATAGAACAATAAGGTAAAGGTAAAGGTTCCCCTCGCACATATGTGCTAGTTGTTCCCGACTCTAGAGGGCAGTGCTCATCTCCATTTCAAAGCCGAAGAGCCAGCGCTGTCCGAAGACGTCTCCGTGGTCATGTGGCCGGCAGGACTAAATGCCGAAGGCGCACGGAACGCTATTACCTTCCCACCAAAGGTGGTCCCTATTTTTCTACTTTTTTACGTGCTTTAGAACTGCTAAGTTGGCAGAAGCTGGGACAAATAATGGGAGCGCATCCCATTATGCAGCACTCGGGATTCGAACCGCTGAACTGCCGACTTTTTCAATTGACAAGCTCAGCGTCTTAGCCACTGAGCCACTGCATCCCTCATATAGAACAATAAAACAGAGTAACAGTTGGAAGGGACCTTGGAGGTCTTCTAGTCCAACCTCCTGTTATAATTAGATAGTGATCATGCTGGAGGAATTATGGTTAAATTCCCCTACCAGGCAGTGGTGGGTTTCAAAAAATTTTACTACGGGTTCTGTGGGTATGACTTGGTGGGCGTGGCATGGCTTGGTGGGCGTGGCAGGGGAAGGATACTGTAAAATCTCCATTCCCTCCCCACTCCAGGGGAAGGTTACTGGAAAATCCCCATTTCCTCCCAATCAGCTGGGACTCGGGAGGCAGAGAATAGGTGGGGGCGGGGCCAGTCAGAGGTGGTATTTACCTGTTTTCTGAACTACTCAAAATTTCTGCTACCGGTTCTCCAGAACTGCCAGAACCTGCTGAAACCCACCTCTGTTACCAGGATAATCCAAATTGATGTTGTTACCTTTAGTCTGTTTTGACTCCCAAATGCTTTTATTTGTTAGGAATCCTGTTTTGTTCCTAATTGTCCGTTGTGACCTAGAATATGGTGTTAAGATTTTAATGATGTGTTTCTTTACCACACTTCCCAGTTTAGAGATTCTAAAGAAACTTTGGCCCCCAATTACATTCAAAATTGTCATTTATCCATGTGAGGTCCTTGGTGTTTTCTGAACTTGGCAGATTTCTTGCAAGAAAACTTAGTTTCACTACCAAACTAAGTAACATCGTCAGTGCTATCAATGTTTATTCAACACTGATAATATTACCTAGTTTGGTAATGAAACATCTGCAAGAAAACTGCCAAGCTCAGAGAGCACCAAGGATCCCACAGTTCAACTCCGAGCGACACATTTTCTCTTCTGTCATTCTCATTTATCCATGCGTACAAGTTTATCTTTACTTCTGTATCAATTCTGATCGCACCTTTAAATTTGTACTTTTATCACTGCCGCCTTTAAATGGCACCCTGTGCTAGATTTACAAATTTAAATCAGACCTGAATCAGAAAATTTAATTCTGAAAACACCCTCTAGTGTTCCCTATGTGTCCTTAAAGCTGTATTTAAGATGGCACCCCCTTTTTTTTTCAGATTGTCAAAGAATTCAAGAGGATTGATGTGTCAGTATACATTGCATCACATCTAGGTAAATAAAAATCTGCACATTATTACAGCTTTTATTTGTTACAGGGAACAGAGTACAGAAAACGGTGTGGAAGAAAAGTTTTGTTTGGAAAAAATAGTTTTGAAAGTAATGTAGTAATGACCTCCCACGACAATCCTTAATTACATTCTCAGCCCTTCAAATTTTTAAATCCAGTGAGGTAACAACATTGCAGAATTCACGATAAACCTCTCTCTTCAAATCATGTAAACCTACTATATCAGTGATGGCTAACCTTTTTGCCGTCACGTGCCAAAAGCGTGGCGAGCGTGGGGGGGGGGTCACGCACACACATGCCCACACCCATAATTCAATGCAGCCCGCCCCACCCTGTGCTCCCCCCGCTTTTGGCGCGCAACGGCAAAAAGGTTACCGGTGGGCCCGGTAGGCTTGTTTTTGCCCTCCCCAGGCTCCAGGGGCTTTCTTGGAGCATGGGGAGGGCAAAAATGGCCTCCCCCACCCTCCCGGAGGCCAGAAATGGCCATTCCCCAACCTCCGGTGGGCCCAGAAGGCCCGAAAATCAGCTGGCCGGCACATGCATGGACGCTGGAGTTGAGCTAGGGCAATGTTTGCGTGCCCACAGATATGGCTCTCCGTGCCACCTGTGGCACGCATGCCATAGGTTCACCATCATTGTCCTATATAAAGGTAGTCTTTGACTTACGACCACAATTTGGCCCAAAATTTCTGTTGCTAAGGGAGAACATCTGTTGTGAGTTTTGTCCCATATTACGACATTGCTTGCTACCATTGTTAAGTGAATCGTTGCATTTGTCAAGTTAATAACATGGTTGTTAAGCGAATCTGGCTTCCCCATTGACTTTGATTGTCAGAAGGTCGCAAAAAGAGGATCACGTAACCCCAGGACACTGCAACTGTCATATGTACATGCCAGTTGCCGAGCATCTTAATTTTGATCACATGACCATTTTGATGCTGCAATTATAGTAACTGTGAAAAATGGTCGTAAGTCATTTTTTTCAGTGCCGTTGTAACTTTGAACAGTCACTAAATGAAATGTTGTAAGTCAAGGACTACCTGTATTCTATACATTAATTTAGCCCCCATTTTCCTAGGTGAATACCAATGCACTGTAATCCATATTTGTGTTGTGACCCAGGCCCAAGTAGGTATTATCAGACGCAATCAGTTTGAAAACAGACTTTATTTGAACAGCTGAGAATTAACTCATTCTCAGCGTAGTCCAAACTAATTCAAAACAAATTCTTCATAACACAAATTCTTCAGCCTTATCACCAACCTTGGTCTACTTTGGCAACCTTCTTGGCAAAAGTTCAGGAGCAGAAGATGCTGACAAGAAATAAATGCAGCAAGACAAGAAACAAATCTATCTACATTGTTTTCTGACAAAGAGCCCAAGAGCCGTTGCTGGTCTTTTAAGCCTTATGGGAGGGGCCAATCATCTCTTGGCCTTACTGTCCATCCATCCATCCAGCCAGCCAGCCATCCAGCCAGCCATCCAGCCATCCAGCCATCTACCAAGCAACTTCAAATAACTCTTCTGAAAGTTTATCTCCATCTATCCCATAACAAGCTTATTTCAAAATACTATAACAAAATGAACAAATGGATGGATGGTTATCTGCCTTTGTGGTGGACAGGTAGATGATAGATAGATAGATAGATAGATAGATAGATAGATAGATAGATAGATAGATAGATAGATCAGAGCGACAGATGGATGGAGGGACAGGTGTATGATAGATAGATAGATATAACAAAATATACTGTATAAATTTATAATGTACATGAACAAATTGTTGTGGTCCGCCAGCATCCTGTGGAGCTGGCGGCGGAGTCGGACAGTGATGAGGCTGAGGAAGAACATGGGCCAGTCCTGGAGGCTGGGGAAGGCCCGGATGAGGGCTCTGTGTCAGAGGCAGAGATGGAGACAGGGTCCTCTGGGAGTGATGCACAGACTCCGGAGCCTCCAGAGGCTGACAGCAAAGAGGCAGAGGAATAGGAGGAGCCTGTTCCTAGGACACACATGAGAAGAGCTGCCAGAAGACAAGAGCAGCTAAAGCAAAAAGGACGACTCGGGAGTAAGGCCAAGAGATGATTGGCCCCTCCCATAAGGCTTAAAAGACCAGCAACAGATAGATATATGGTAGAGATAGATGGATAGATGACAGAGATAAATACACGAATAGATGATAGAAAGGTAGATAGATTATTGATAGGTAGATAGATAGATAGATAGATAGATAGATAGATAGATAGATAGATCAGAGAAACGGATGGACAGATGGATGGATGGATGGAGGGACAGGTGGATGATAGATAGATAGATAGATAGATAGATAGATAGATAGATAGATAGATAGAGTTTTAACAGGTCTGAATGTTTAAACTGATTGTTGTCTGTATGGTGTTGGTAATATTTTATTATTTATTTTCCCCACAGACCACATTATTAAAACATTGGAACATTGTGCCTTTTTTGATGATGACATTCAGAAAGAATTATTTTTCCTGACTGTTCACGATGCCGTATTACACATACAGAGTCAAGTCATGTATCGAGAGGCCCAAGACCCTATAGCTGAAAAGGTACATATTTCATATTTATTTATGGACCAGTCGGTACAGCTTTTTATTTACTTACACATAAACATATTTTCACATAAAGTCCTGGTTATTTTCATTCTAGTTTGCAATTTTTGATAGAAAAGGAAATACTCGGTTATCTGCCTTTGTGGTGGAAACCATGTAGATATATAAATATAATTCAAATAATTTTTGAAAAATAGCACTGTGCAGATTCAAGGACCATGACTGTTACACAGGTTTTAATTTATTTTCTTTCTGTTATAATGAAAATTATAATTGTCAGGGAATTATACTTAATTGTTTAACAGAACAGTATTATCCACTCAATCAATTAATTTGCTATTTGTCATATTAATAATTCTATGTTCTTGTGGCCCAGATATCCTTAATGCAGGAGTCCAAAGAACCAATAGAATTCCCAGAAATGAACCAGAATGAACAGCTGGATGTTCAAGAAGAGGTATGATTTAATTTCAAATCTGCATTGTTATGATTTTTAGCATAAAACAGTACAGGTAGTTCTCAACTTGTGACCATAGTATAGCCTGCCTATTATAGTCGTAAGTTGAGACAGTCCCGATTGTTGTTTGCAGTGGTTGTTAGGCGAATCCTGAGTTGCAAAGCAAACTAATTGTTCACTATAGGCTGATTTTGTGGCAAACAGGAACTAACCGCCATTTTTGGGGAAACTTGTATAGTATGGTCATGTGATTATGGGATGCTGCAAATAGCCGTAAATGTGAATTGGTTGCTGAGCGCCCAAAATGTGGTCATGTGACTGCAGGAGTGGGGTCCCAGTCATCGGAAGAACAAAACCTCACTTCCTTCTAGCACTGATGATGTTACCTAGTTGGGTAATGAAATGTCTGCAGGAAAACAACCAAGCTCAGAGAGCACCAAGGACAATTTTAACTTGATTTGATTTGATTTGATTTATTAGATTTCTATACCGCCCTTCTCCCAAAGGACTCAGGGCGGTGTACAGCCTTAAGATTCTGTCATGGTAACTGGGTTCCCTTAGCACAGGAGTCAGCAACCTGTGGCTCCAGAGCCACATGCGGCTCTTTGGGCCCTCTGCTGTGGCTCCCTGTCAGGTGATCCCACCACTGGCTGGCCCTGCCCCTCGCCCTCCCCTCCCAGTCACTCCTCCCCTGGCCTGAGAAGGTAAGGGCGACGGCGAGGAGTGGGAGAAGCAGCCAGGGCAGAGACAGAGAGATACAGAGAGAGGGGGAGAGAGAGAGAGACATAAAGAGAGAGGGGAGGAGAGAAGGAGGGAGGGAGGGAGGGGAGAGAGAGAGATGTCAAAAGAATTTTGTGGTTCCCGGTGTTTTTTAACAACTGGTTCTCTGCCCTAATGACCAGCTGGGTAGGCGTGGTTAGGGGGGGGTCATGTGACCGGTTGAAGTGAGTGACATCGAGTTGGCCACGCCCACCCAGGTTTTGTGGCTCCCGGTGTTTTCTTTTCTGTGGGAAACAGGTCCACATTTGCAGCATCTTCAATAAACCATTTTTTAGAGTTCTTTGGGAAAAGTAAACCCAATTAACTTTACACACATGATATGGCTACAGTGGTAATAGATAGATAGAATAGAATAGAAATTCTTTATTGGCCAAGTGTGATTGGACACACAAGGAATTTGTCTTAAGGCTATATGCTCTCAGTGTACATAAGGTGAATAAAATACATTCATCAAGAATAAAAACTTAGTGATAGTCAAGGTTACGAAGAGAAGAAAAGAGAAGAGAATATTGGCCAAGTGTGATTGGACACACAAAGAATTTGTCTTTAGTGCATATGCTTTCAGTGTACATAAAAAAAAAGATACGTTCATCAAGAATCATAAGGTACAACACTTAATGATAGTCATAGGGTACAAATAAGCAATCAGGAAAAAATATCAATATAAATCGTAAGGATACAAGTAACAAAATTAGTCATACAATCATAAGTGGAAGGAGATGGGTGGTGGGAACGATGAGAAGATTAATAGTAGTGCAGACTTACTAAATAGTTTGACAGTGTTGAGGAAATTAATTGTTTAGCGTTCAGGAAAAAACTGTCCTTGTGTCTAGTTGTTCTGGTGTGCTGTGCTCTATAGCAGATATATAATAAGCTATCAAATCGTACTAGGAAAGAAATAAAAACAATATAAATTGAAAGATACAAGCAACATGGTTATAGTAATAAGTGGGAAGAGACAGATACTAGTAAGGAAGAGAAGAATAACGGTAATACAATCTTAGTAATCAACATCTATTTACTCTTCACAGTTTTCACTTCAAATTTAGAATTTTAATCCTATTTCCCTTTCTTTTCTTTTCTTTTTTTTAAAAACTAGGCTATGCGCAGACTTGCTTCATAAAGGAGAGCTTCAGGCTTGCGAAGAGCGTACACCAATACCTTCAAGCAATTTATCACGGGACACTCTCTGTTGCACTAGAAGAAAATATTTATGTTATTCGAGAGACTTCACTCTTTCCCTGCATCCTATAATTTATTTAAATTATTGGTCAGCTTGTTTTGCACCAGGGGTGCTCACGCGTAATGCTATTTATGCGTTATTGTGATTTTGATGTACGTTGCAGGAAGGAAATGGGGTTCTTAGGGGGCACCAGGTGCTGAGCTCAGAGGTGCCAAAGTTGCTACCTATTTAAGCTGGAACTATGTTTGTGGCAGATAAATAATGCGATAAAACTGGCCCCAGAAGTTAACATAAAACATATTGAGCGCATTTAATCAACTTCCACAGAAATCAGAGGGTTAGTTTTAAGTTTCTGGGGGGATTTTTTTCCTGCAAGGTTTAAATCAAAGGAGACCAATGTCGGTTTGAAAACTAATCTCTGAGAAGAATCCAAAGGAGAACATATTTTACATTGAGGCAATGCAAAAAGTTATTTTTTCCCATGTCGTCGTGTATCTTCTTCACCCTTTACCTTCTCGAAGGTTTCTCAACTTTGGCATCTTTTAAGATTTCTCAACTTCAGCCCCAGAATTCCTCATACTGGATAAGGAATTCTGGGGGTTGAAGTATCTACTATACATCTTAAAATTTGCCGAAGTTTAGAAATACTGGCTTAACTGTATTAAGGAGCAGAACGGTGCAATATTAGGGACTCAATTTTTTAAAATTATAAATTGGGTTTCATTGTTATGCCCAGTTTCATTTTTGACACTTTTTGCAGCAATGTACTGTATGTCTATCTATCTATGGTTTCACTCTTGAAATATAATCTTTTAGTTGTTAATTAATGCATATTCACAAACATCTCAAATACATGGCTATACTGTTCTGAAAATTGCAGATTATTTGTTCTGAAATAAAGCATCATTTCATTCCTTATAATAAAATAGTGTTTTCCCCAGTCCTGGCCACTTGAAGATATGTGGACTTCAACTCCCAGAATTCCCCAAGGTGAGGAATTCTGGGAGTTGAAGTCCATACATCTGGGTGAGGAATTCTGGGGGTTGAAGTTCATATATCTTCAAGTCACAAATATATCTTCTTGGGAAGCACTGCAATAAAACAATATACAGTATCTTTAGGCCCAGTGAGTCAAGGTCTAAAGTTGTGTTTCCAACTGCACAGGATCATGTTATATTAGTTCTCAATGCCAGTTAAAAACTAAACAACTGGAGAGGAGTATCCACATGGGAATGAAAAAGTTGTGACCTCTTGATCAAAGCTTTGATATGCAAATTGTGGATATGCCACTCACAAGGAGGCGGGGCTTTATATGGTTGTGATCATGTTTGATATTTTTTTTAAATCCCTTCCTTTCAGGTGCCTGTGGAATTGGATATTGATTTGGGAGTATTAATTTAATGTGTATATATACTCAGGAGAAATATTTGAGAATAAACAAATTTTTCTGGGGTTGGGAATCTTTCTGTACTTATCCCTTTCATAAAAGATTTATAAATAAATATTTGCAAAATTGTTTGTATGTTTGAAAAAGTCACTTTTTCCGCTTATAAGCTTCCTGTAGTGTAGAAGGTTTTTTTTTTTAACAGAAGTACATTTTTTAAAATAATTCAGAGATTCTATTGGTTAGTAAGGGAGACAGGACTGCCATTGTGTGATTGAAGCTCTGCCTGAGGGCCACAAAATATAAGAAAAAAGCGAGGTCCTTGTTGCTCTTTGAGTTTGATTATTTGCTTGCCAATGTTTCAACTACTAGAACACTGATGATGTTATATAGTTGGGTAATCAAATGATGGCAAGAAAACCACCAAGCTCAGAAAATACCAAGGATCCCACAGTTCAACCCTGAGTTACAGATATACTCTTTGATTTGATATAAGGAAACAGGCCAGGAAGGAAAAAAAGGAAAAAAATCCAAATTTTTTTACTACCAGTTCTGTGGTGAGTGTGGTGTTGCTTGGTGGGCGTGGCTTGGTGGGCGTGGCAGGGGGAAGGATACTGCAAAATCCCCATTCCCTCCCCACTCCTGGGGGAAGAATATTGCAAAATCTCCATTCCCTCCCCACTCCTGGGGAAAGAATATTGCGAAATCTCCATTCCCACCCCACTCTGGGGCCAGCCAGAGGTGGCATTTGCCGGTACTCCGAACTACTCAAAATTTCCGCTACCGGTTCTCCAGAACCTGTCAGAACCTGCTGGATTATACCCCTGAATTAAATTAATAATTTAAACGAAAATTTACTTAATTTCAGATTGTTTGAGCAAAAGAACAGAAAGATCAGGCATTCTTGGCTTTGTCTTTCAGGAATGCATTCAATTTTTGTTTGTCACAGTTGTTTAGTTTTTAGTCAACGGTACTATTGCATAATAGATACTGGGAGGTTTAAAATGTTGACATTTGAAATCAAAATGGTCATACATTCGCAAATGAGATTTTATATATTCGTAGAATATTTCCGGGGAACACGTGCACCTGTTATTCTCAACATTTTTATCAATGTTTGCTCTCACTGTATAAGGAAATGTATTCTGTATTATTGAGCAAAAGTACATTTTTTTTACTTTCTGCAATAAGTTATGACCAACGATTTAAAGGGGTCCCAAACCACTTTAATTTCTTTCCACATGAAAATCAATCTCTTAAGTCAAAACAAATCAGAGGTGGGTTTCGGCAGGTTCTGACCAGTTCTGGAGAACCGGTAACGGAAATTTTGAGTAGTTCAGAAAACCGGTAGTAAAAATTCTGACTGGGCTCACCCCCATCTATTCTCTGTCTCCCAAGTCCCAGCTGATTGGGACGAAATGGGGATTTTGCAGTAACCTTCCCCTTGAGTGGGGTGGGAATGGAGATTTTACAGTATCCTTCCCCTGGAGTGGGGTAGGAATGGAGATTTTACAATATCCTTCCCTGGCCACGCCCACCAAGCCACGCCTACCAAGCCACACCCACAGAACCGGTAATAAAAAAAATTGAAACCCACCACTGAAACAAATGCATTGTTCTTGATCTGGTGAAAGTTATTTTGCTAGATTCTTGATAAATATTGACTTCTTTTTGAAAATAATAAAAGGATAAATGTTTGCCTTTTTACATACATACATATACACACATAAGCACTCACATACACATGTACATAATGTATGAATTCCCTGGGTTTTGTAAATACAACTATTGAAACATTTTATCGATGTATTTTATGGACTCTTTAGCATTAAGAAATTGTGATTTTATTTTACCTCTATTTTAAAAGGTATCCTCTGAAACCATACCGGAATAATTGGTCACACTTTATTTACATACATCGATCTGTATGGTATAATAAGAGAGAAAAATAGGTATATTGCACATGTTAAAAGTTTTATTGCATTATAATACCTATAGAAAGATAACAAAGATAATTTATTGGCATTTGCCAATTCTCTGAACTACTAAAAATTTCCGCTACCAGTTCCCCAGAATCTGTCAGAAACTGCTGGGTTTCACCCCTGCTTCAGAAGGGCTTTCAGTCTAATGTTTAAAGCAGGACTAGAACTCACAGTCTCCCAGTTAAACTGCCTTAATCACTACATCAAACTAACCCTCAGCGTTTTGAGTAGCTACTTTATAAAATAAACTTCTTTAGGTGTCCAAAAAGTATTATAAGGTCCCAAAATACACTTGAGTCACCAGAATGCCAAAGAGAGAGACTCAAGATGAGGCTTGCAAAAAAACAGATTTTATTTATGGCCAAAAACAAAATACTGGATGGAACTATATCCAGAACATACAGATACAATGCATGCGAGGAGATGGCCACACCTCGGGGAAGGTATGGCGTCCTTTTATACTCTCAGAGACGTCAGCTTATTACCCAATTCTGACCTCCTAATTTAGGTTTGTGTATTCCTTGTTGCCCTGCAAGGGGGAATAGAAACTTCCCAATTAGTTTTATCTTAAGCATTTCTTTGTTTACTCAATTGGCCACTTAGCCCCCTGGCTCTGGAAGACAGGAGTTTATCCAGATCAAACATAAATTAGGGCTGAGGTGTAAATTATCTCTTTGTTGATGGCTGTAGTTTCAACTGAGATATGTACCATGCTTTTAGATAGCACAGAAAGAAGATTGATATGAGTTCAGGTCAAATGGCAGGGACATACGTTTGACAAATACCAGATACATTACAGAGGCCTAATAACAGAATATGTTTGTTAAAGGAGATACAAATACAAAGGCATATATGTATTACAGGAACCTAATGGTTACAGAATCTAGTATACCAGTATATCATATTCTAGTATTATTTATTATATCCTTATTATTGTTTCCCTTCAGTATTAAATAAAATGCTACATATATACCATTTATAATAATATGTTGCTGAAAAGAACGCAACAGTTGAATTCTCTTTTATAAACTTGTTTCAGGTGCATATTGTAAAGGTTAAGTTTCTTTTTAAAGTTCCAATGGGCATTGTAAAAATCCTACTAGCCGCAGACTACGGGTGAAATCCAGCAGGTTCTGACAAGTTCTGGAGAACCGGTAGCAGAAATTTTGAGCAGTTCGGAGAACCGGCAGCGGAAATTTTGGGTAGTTCGGAGAACCGGCAAATACCACCTCCGGCTGGCCACAGAGTGGGGTGGGAATGGAGATTTTGCAATATCCTTCCCCCAGGAATGGGGAGGGAATGGGGATTTTGCAGTATCCTTCCCCTGCCACGCCCACCAAGCCACGCCCACAGAACTGGTAGTAAAAAAAATTGGATTTCACCACTGCCGTAGACCATAGCTAGGAGGCATTTACTATAAAAACAAGCACATTACCAGAGCAAATATTAAACTGCATGTTATCGCTGTCCACATTTGTGTACAATTTGACAATGTAAATGGATTTGTGGGAGATTGTAGTGCTTCTCAGAAAACTACTACCACAGCAATTTCCCGTTAAATATGTTTAATTCATAAACTTAATGCAGTTAAGTGTGGGAGAACATGATAACATATGAAACACAATTTGTTTTTTCAGACGACATTCTCACATGTTTAGAAATGACTGTATTGTTATTTCTTATTGTCTAAGGTTGTATGTTTTGGCACCCATACTCAGCTTACATGGCTATAAAGTCAATTTAACCCACCTTGCTGGGTTTCTATTTTTTTTGGGGGGGGGGGAATACAAGATATTAGGTATATTTGAAATAAACAAACAAAGGAAGGCTAAAATATAATAATAACATTGTTCTTGTACTTGTTATTAACAACTTTGAAAAATTAATAATTATTAAGGCTGGTAAGTTGCAGGCAGCCGTACAACTTTTGGCTTCATGCAAATTTGGTATAGATAGATAGATAGATAGATAGATAGATAGATAGATAGATAGGTAGATGATAGATAGATAGATAGATAGATAGATAGATAGATAGATAGATAGATCGAACAGAGAGACGGATGGACAGATGGATGGATGGACAGGTGGATGATAGAGAGAGAGAGAGAGAGATAAATTAGATGGATAGACAGACAGACAGAGATCGAACAGAGAGATGGATGGACAGATGGATGGAGGGACAGTGGATGATAGATAGAGAGATAGAGATAGATAGATAGACAGATGATAGATAGATAGATAGATAGATAGATAGATAGATAGATAGATAGATAGATAGATAGATAGATAGATAGATAGATAGATCAAACAGAGAGACGGATGGACAGATGGATGGATGGACAGGTATATGATTGATAGATAGATAGACTGGCTGGTAAGTTGCAGGCAGCCGTACAACTTTTGGCTTCATGCAAATTTGGTATAGATAGATAGATAGATAGATAGATAGATAGATAGATAGATAGGTATAGAGATAAATTAGATAGATAGACAGACAGACAGATAGATCGAACAGAGAGATGGATGGACAGATGGATGGAGGGACAAGTGGATGATAGATAGATAGATAGATAGATAGATAGATAGATAGATAGATAGATAGATCGAACAGAGAGACGGATGGATGGACAGGTGCTTGATAGAGAGAGAGAGACAGAGAGAGGGATAAATTAGATAGATTGATAGACAGACAGACAGACAGACAGATAGATCGAACAGAGAGATGGAGGGACAGATGGATGGAGGGACAGGTGGATGATAGATAGATAGATCAGAGCGACAGATGGACAGATGGATGGGATAGATAGATAGATAGATAGATAGATAGATAGATAGATAGATAGATAGATAGATAGATAGATGATAGATAAATGGAGATAGAAAAGAGAGAGAGATGGATAGAGATGGATGGATGGATGGATGGATCTTTCAAAATTCTTTGCAATGGTCATGCTGGCTGGAGAATTCTGGGAGTTGTTCTAATTGCTCTAATAATTGTTTTTTTATTGGATGATTTCTGCTGCCTAGTGTGTAACTATGGTGTTGCGTTAAGTGTACTTTTCGCTCCATTTTAAATTTACTTAGTTTCTCTCCTCTTCCCTCACCAACGCCACAAGGCTGAGACGCTCGCCCGTTACCAAGGCAACTAGAACGCCGCCCGAATACGGGTCGCGGGGCACCGGCGGTGGGAAAGGAACTACACTTCCCAGGATGCAATTCGACACGAAACGGCGCCATTTTAAAAAAGGAGCCTAGATATAAGAAATGTTTGACCGTCCATAAAATCGTTATCTGTACAGGTGGCTTCCAGATTTGGACAGTAAAACCCAAATAACCACTAGAGGGCAGCAAAGAGCTGCCAATCCCTTGAATCTTTCTGGCATCCAGACTTTTGCCTAGCAACACTTTTAACACTTTTTATAACTTTGACAGGGAAGTAGAAAAGCATCCAGGAAAAAAAGCAAAAAGCAAACTATTCTTCCTCCAAGTCCTTCTCCCGGAATTGAGGGAGATTTTATTGCAGTAATAAAGTCTCAGTGGAAGACTTATTCTCTCATAGAGCCAGAAAATTTAGACTGAAGCACAAATGAGATGACTGAAGTTTATGGACTGAAGTATTTTGTTACCTAATCCTGATATTTGCTTAAATGGCTTTATGAGAATGGAATGGAATGGAATGGAATGGAATGGAATGGAATAGAATAGAATAGAATAGAATAGAATAGAATAGAATAGAATAGAATAGAATAGAATAGAATAGAATAGAATAGAATAGAGAAAATGAATGGAATGGAATGGAATGGAATGGAATAGAATAGAATAGAATAGAATAGAATAGAATAGAATAGAGAAAATGAATGGAATGGAATAGAATAGAATAGAATAGAATAGAATAGAATAGAATAGAATAGAAAATATGGAATGGAATGGAATAGAATAGAATAGAATAGAATAGAATAGAATAGAATAGAATAGAATAGAATAGAATAGAATAGAATAGGAAGGGACCTTGGAGGTCTTCTAGTCCAACCCCCAGAAATCCAGCAGGTTCTGACAGGTTCTGGTGTACAGGTAGCGGAAAATTTGAGCAGTTTGAGCAGTTTGGAGAACCGGTAATGGAAATTTTGAGTAGTTCGGCCCCAGAGTGGGGTGGGAATGGAGATTTTGCAATACCCTTCCCCCAGGAGTGGGGAGGGAATGGGGATTTTGCAGTATCCTTCCCCTGCCACGCCCACCAAGCCACGCCCACAGAACCAATAGTAAAAAAAAATTGGATTTCACCACTGCTTTATACTATTTCAGACAAATGGTTGTCCAATCTCTTCTTAAAAACTTCCGGTGTTGGAGCATTCACAACTTCTGGAGGCAAGTCGTTCCACTGATTAATTGTTCTAACTGTCAGGAAATTTCTTCTTAATCCTAGGTTGCTTCTCTCCTTGATTAGTTTCCATCCATTGCTTCTTCTCCTGCCTTCAGGTCCTTTGGAGAATACCTTGACTCCCTCTTCTTTGTGGCAGCCCCTGAGATATTGGAACACTGCTATCATGTCTCCCCTAGTCCTTCTTTTCCCTAGACTAGCAAAACCCATTTCCAGCAACCATTCTTCATGTCTTAGCCTCCGTCCCCCTAATCATGTTTGTTGCTCTTCTCTGCACTCTTTCTAGAGTCTTTTCTTTTTTTACATCGTGGCAACCAAAACTGGATGCAGTATTCCAAGTGTGTCCTTACTAGAATAGAATAGAATAGAATAGAATAGAATAGAATAGAATAGAATAGAATAGAATAGAATAGAATAGAGAAAATGAATAGAATAGAATAGAATAGAATAGAATAGAATAGAATAGAATAGAATAGAGAAAATGAATGGAATGGAATGGAATGGAATGGAATAGAATAGAATAGAATAGAATAGAATAGAATAGAATAGAATAGAATAGAATAGAATAGAGAAAATGAATGGAATGGAATGGAATGGAATGGAATGGAATAGAATAGAATAGAATAGAATAGAATAGAATAGAATAGAATAGAATAGAATAGAGAAAATGAATGGAATGGAATGGAATGGAATGGAATGGAATAGAATAGAATAGAATAGAATAGAATAGAATAGAATAGAATAGAATAGAATAGAATATTGGCCAAGTGTGATTGGACACACAAGGAATTTGTCTTGGAGCATCTACCAAGGCATTATATAGTACGTTAACTTTATGTTATCAACTTGTCTTTTTGGGAATCGGAGGACAACTAATAAGATTCCCCTTTAGAGAGAGAGAGAGAGAGAAACAGAATAGAAAAGTCTTAAAAGTAGACATGAACAGACGTGTCTATCCTTTCCAATCTCTATGGTCAAATGCGACGCGCGACAGAGTGTAGGCCGGCGCCCTTTTATGTCGTCACGGCCGCAGCTGGGTTCTTCTTGGTGCCAGCATGGAAGGAGTGAAAAGTATTCCCGAGACGGGGACGGCAGCTCTTTCCGAGCCGGGTCCTGGGGAGCTCCTGGGAGATGGTGAGGAAGAAAGGCCGGGGACGAAGGGAAGGGTCTCCCCTGGTTGTTAGCGGGGTTTTAATTACTTTACTCCCCCCCCCCCAAAAAAAGACCCCTTGGGGTTCACCGGCATTCACTATCTGCCTAGTAGGGGGCTGCAAAAGCCTTTGGGCGTCGCTAGGTGGCAGCAGAGAGTCAATAGTTGCTTGCAATCCTCCTAAGGCAGTGTGTGGTCCGAAGTGGCCCACTTGAAGTCGGGTGGACTTCAACTCCCAGAATTCCTCAGCCAGCATTGCTGGTCGCTGCCACGCATGCGTCACAATGGAGTCAAAAGCGATGCAATGCAATGGGGAATTCTGGGAGTTGAAGTCCACCGGTCTTCACATGGCCAAGCTTCAAATGGCTAGGTGGCTCAGTGGCGAAGAGACTGAGCTTGTCAATCAGAACGCTTGGCCGTTCGGCGGTTCGAATCCCTAGTGCAGGTCTCGTGCGTGGGCAGGGGGTTGGACTAGATGACCTCCTAAGTCGCTTCCAACTCTGTTACTGTTACTTCAACTCCCAGAATTCCCAGGCCAGCATTGCTGGCCAATGGAGTCAGTGCAATGCAATGGGGGAATTCTGGGAGTTGAAGTCCACCGGTCTTCAAATGGCCAAGCTTCAAATGACTTCAACTCCCAGAATTCCCCAGCCGGCATTGCTGCCATGCCATGCAATCATACGTTACAATGGAGTCAATGTAGTGCCATGGGGAATTCTGGGAGTTGAAAGGTGTTTGAATATCATTCAGTGTTCAAATATTCGACATAGAATTCTGGGTGTTTGAAGTCATTTGAAGCTTGGCTATTTGAAGATGGGTGGACTTCAACTCCCAGAATTCCCCAACCAGCACTATTGGCTGCTGTTATGCAATGCAGTCCTGCGCTACAATGGAGTCGGTGCAATGCAACGGGGAATTCTGGGAGTCGAAGTCCACCCGTCTTCAAATGGGCAAGCTTCAAATGACTTTTAACTCCCAGAATTCCACATTGCCTTGCATTGCCTCCATTTTGATGCATGATTGCATTGGCATGGCAGCAGCCAGTAATGCTGGCTGGGGAATTCTGGGAGTTGAAGTCCACCCGTCTTCAAGTGGTTAAGCTTGACCAACACTGCACTGCCAACTCTCTCTGTGGTACTATTTGTTGCAGGCCCTAAAAATTTAAACCCCCTTGTAGGATTTCATCTCTGTGTTTCATGTTCCTAATTCAGTTTCGAAGTTCGAAGGGACCTTGGAGGTCTTCTAGTCCAACCCCCTGCTTAGTCAGGAAACCCATATTTTGAGGGGAACCTCTTGGTCTTAAAGCTTTATTCCAAATTTCTTTGTTCTGCATAGAGCAAACTCAGAAATGACTCTTGATTCTCTCTGAGCAAGCAAAAAAGGAAGCCAACTTTTGCTTCTGTCTCCCTTTCAGAATGTTACGTGGATTTTTTGCGGGAAGATTTTGACGTGAAGGCATATACCTCTCAATCCATCCACCAGGCTGTTATTGCTGAACAATTAGCAAAGCTCGCTCAAGGGATCAGCCAGCTAGATAAAGAGCTCCACTTGCAAGTAAGTACTTATTTGCATTACTAATTAAAGGTAGACGTGAAATAAAAGAATGATAAGAGTGTTGCTTTTGATCTAATGGATGGACAGTCGTGTATCGCAATTTGTTGACCGTTCCAAATTAATACAGGTGTTCCGTAAAAGCAGGAGATTGGCCGCTTTGAGACTGAAAAAATGAGACACGAAGCTTTGATCTAATCTTGTGTATCGTATTCCTCAAGCGTGTTTTAGTATTGGGTTAGTATCAGTTCACTTTGAATGAAATATTGAGATCAATAGAGAGTTGTCGGGAAGTCTTAACATTTAGCATTGGAGATGCAAAATCTGGACAGAATCATAAGAACATTGCCACATGTTCTGGTTTCAGACATCAGATTCTGTCGCAGTTGTCTGTCTGTCCTGGTATGTATGTATGTATGTATGTATGTATGCATATGTATGTATGTACTTCCTTTCTCTCTCTCCATCCACCCACCCATCCATCTATCCATCAATCAGTTTCTCCATCCGTCTGTCTGTCCATCCAGCTATGCATCATCTGTCAGTCTGTCTGTCTATCTAGCTATCTCTCCATCCATCCATCCATTCACCTATCCATCCATCTCTCTGTCCATTCAGTTATCCATCCATTATCTATCTATCTATCTATCTATCTATCTATCTATCTATCTATCTATCTATCTATCTATCAACCTGCCTACCTGCCTTTCTACCTAACAATAGCAACAGCACTTAGATTTATATACCACTTTATAGTGCTTTGCAGGCCTCTCTCAGGGGTTTACACAGGCAGCCTCTTGCCCCCAACAATTTGGGTCCTCATTTGACCCACCTCGGAAGGATGGAAGGCTGAGTCAACCTTGAGCCTGGTGAGATTTGAACTGCCAAATTGCAGGCAGCCGGCAGGCAGCAGAAGTAGCTTGCAGTACTGCACTCTAACCACTGCGCCAACGTGGCTAACTAGGTACCTAACTACCTTCTACCTACCTGCCCATTTATGTAGTTTACTTAGCTGCCTATCTTTCAAATATGAGTCTTGGCAATCTACAGTACAATAATTAAAAACAAGTCTAAAATAATAATGAAAAATAATCCAACATGAATGTAATTACACAAAGGAGAATGGACCAATATCCTATACATAATACCACCACCTTACGGGCTCCCTATTTCCATGGGATCCATAAGCCTGCTGGGAAATCCATGGTTTGAAAAGATCCAATAGGATCTTTTTAAATACTTCTAAAATATAAACTACTTTTTAAAGCTTCTGATTGATTTTTTTACCTTTTAGGTAGTTGCAAGGCATGAGGACTTGTTGGCACAAGCGACTGGCATAGAATCTTTGGAAGGTAAGCAACTTTTCGTTTATTATACAATTTACTGCGCGCCTACAAATGTGCTTAAATGTAGGCCTTCTAATGGGTGCCTCGGTCTTATGTTCTAAATCATTATTTCTCAACCTTATGAACTTAAAACTTTGTGGACCTCAACTCCCAGAATTCCTCAGCCAGCCAAAGCTGTAACTAAATAAACTGTTGTGAATCAAGCAGCACCTGTATTCTCTGTTTTTTGGCCCCTTTCAAACAACCTGTACAACGAGTTGTACTTATTTATATTGCCAGCAGGTGGTGCAGTTCTTAACCGATTTCCCGCACGTACGGTAACTTTTCTGCCTATGTGGAAATATTGTTCTATAGAAAACAACGGAGAATCAGTATTTACAAGCAATCTATAATACAGCAATCTATAATACAGAGAAAGCACTTACAGTACACAAACTAATAAATATAATTGTGTTTCAAAAATATTTGTAGCACAGGGGTTCTTGCTTGGTTGTTACCAAACAGGAAACAGCTTCAGAACTAGAGAAAAAATAAAGATCCAAGAGAGGAATATGGGAGGAAGGGGAAGAAACAAACAATTAAAGCTTTAAAACGGGCAAGAGACGACGGATAGAAACGGAGCATTTTTAAATATAATAGTGCTATAAGTAAAAGAGTAGGAATGGATAATAGAGAGAGGGGGATTAATGGAATATACATTTTTATATCATAAGGTGAAATAATAAGAGGGGAAGCTAGAATTTGAACGATGGTAGTATTAAGCATGTTTGAATAATATGGTGATTGGCATAAAAATAACATATTGAAATATTGAATAATTAATGGAAGATTACAATTTAACAAATATGTGTATTATTATTAGAACTATATAAGTTTGTTAAATGTAACAAATACGATTATTAATATTCTATTTGTAGCAAAATGAACGATACCCAGAATATGGTGATTGGCATAAAAATAATATATTGAATATTGAATAATTAAATAATGGAAGATTACAACTTAACATAAATATGTGTATTATTATTAGAACTATATAAATTTGTTAAATGTAACAAATACGATTATTAATATTCTATTTGTAGTAAAATGAACGAAACCCAGGATGTGGTGATTGGCATAAAAATAACATATTGAATATTGAATAATTAAATAATGGAAGATTATAATTTAACATAAATATGTGTATTACTATTAGAACTATATAAACTTGTCAACTCTAGTAAATATGATGAATATTATTTTATTTGTACTAAAATGTAAGCCACTCAGGTGCCACACTGTTCGCACATTGATATGTTTGTAAAAAATAAAAATAAAAAACTTGAAGAAAAAAAAAAGAATTAGAGAAAAAAAATGGGGTTTGCTCTTATTTTTATATACTAGTGCCGGGATGGCGAACATATGGCACGCGTGCCACAGGTGGCATGCAGAGCCATATCGGTGGGCACGTGAGCACTGCCCTAGCTCAGCTGATTTTTGGGCCTTCCGGGCCCACTGGAAGTCGGGAAACAGGCTATTTCCGGCCTCCAGATGGCCTCTGGGGGGATGGGGAAGGCTGTTTTCGCCCTCCCCAGGTTCCAAAAAAGTCTCTGGAGTCTAGGGAGGGCGAAAAATGGGCCTACTGGGCCCACCATGCCATCTCATGCCAAAAGTGGGGAGAGTGCACGGGTGTCGCGCGCGCATGTGTATGGGGGGTGGGGCACACTGAATTATGGGTGTGGGCACACGTGGGCGCAACCCCCTCCCCGCTCCCCCCCCGCTTTTGGCACACGATAGCCAAAAGGTTCGCCATCACTTGTCTGTCATTTACTTACTACTCAAAAGACACAATTAAGAAGCCCAAAGGGGGGAAAAAAGACCCCAAAAACCTCCTCACCAGTAATCAACACCCACATAAACCGAGATTAACACCAAGATTAACACTAGACCAAGAAGGGAACAATATCCCAATTAAGGAACTGCCAGTACAGACAAACAAGCTAACAATAAACCACAACCTAATGAAGAAACCGCTAACAACCACTCCATTGACAGGGCAAGACACTGGGATATGAATATAGACAGAGAGCAAACCCTACTGGCTGCTATTTTATTTATTTTGTTTATTTTGTCGCATTTCTATGCCGCCCCACTCCCAAGGGACTCTGGGCGGCTTACAACAGAGAATAAAACAATGCAACAATATCCTATACAAAAGTTAAAAGAAGACATTAAAACATTAAAACGTTAAAACACATACACTCCAATTTGTGGCCGGGTCTCGCAAGATCACTATAACGAGATTAACGGCCCCAGGACTGCCGGAATAGCCAGGTCTTCACCGCTTTCCGGAAGGCCAATAGGATGGGGGCAGTCCGGACTTCAGGAGGTAATTGGTTCCAGAGAGCTGGCGCAGCCACAGAGAAGGCCCTTCCCCGCGGGCCCGCCAGCCGACATTGTTTAGCTGACGGGACCCGGAGGAGACCGACTCTGTGGGATCTTACCGGTCGCTGGGAGCTATGTGGTAGGAGGCGGTCTCGAAGATAGCCTGGCCCTGAGCCATGTAGGGCTTTAAAGGTAATAACCAACACCTTGAATTGCGCCCGGAGCCCGGAGACCGATAGGGAGCCAGTGCAGCTCGCGGAGAATTGGTGTAATGTGGGTGTATCTAGGGGCACCCACTATAACTCATCAGATAGCACTGATGATGTTATTTAGTTGGGCAATGAAATGTCTGTAAGAAAACCACCAAGCTCGGAGAGAAACCAACAAACTCACAATTTATTTTTTCACAAACACAATGGGGCAGTAAAATCAGACGTTGCAGAGAACCGGAGAAGGGTGCATGGGGTATTTTCAAAAAATCTGAACCGATGAATAATTTTCTGCCATTTAGGAAATGTTCAGGCCAATCAAGCCAGAATTAACACAGTATTGTGAAGTCCTGTAACTAGGCTACGGGGGGTCCTCGATTTACGACCACAATTAGGCCCAAAATTTCCATGGCTGAGGAAGACGGTCGTTAAATGAGTTTCGCCCCCTTTTATGACCTTTCTGGCCCCAATTGTTAGGCGAATCGCTGCTGTTGATAGTAACATGGGTTGTTACGTGAATCTGGCTTCCCCGTTGGTTTTGCATGTTAGAAGGTCACAAAAGGCGATCGCTGCAACCGTCATATATACGAGTCAGTTGGCAAGCGTCTGAATTTTGATCACGTGACCATGGGGATTGTTGCAACGGTCGTAAGTGTGAAAAAGTTCACGAGTCACTTTTTTTAGTGCCACCGCCACTTCAAACGGTCACTAAGCGAATGGTTGTAAGTTGAGGACGATACCTGTAAACGCTGCAGGATATCCTGGTTATTGATATCAAACGCCTCTGAGGATTGGAGGATCAGAAGGCGTTTGCTGTGTCCATCTTTTTATTACGATTAGTTCTTTATATGTACACTGAGAGCCTATGAACCAGAGACAAATTCCTTGTGCGTCCAATCACACTTGGTCTATAAATAACTCTATATTCTATTCTATTCTATTCTATTCTATTCTATTCTATTCTATTCTATTCCATTCCATTCCATTCCATTCCATTCCACTCCACTCCACTCCACTCCACTCCACTCCGTATTTTCTGTTCTGTTCCATTCCATATATTCCATTCGATTCCATTCCATATTTTTTATTCTGTTCTGTTCCATTCCATATATTCTATTCTATTCTATTTTCTAATCTGTTCTGTTCCGTTCCGTTCCATCTATTCTATTCTATTCTATTCTATTCTATTCTATTCTATTCTATTCTATTCTATTCTATTCTATTTCATTCCATTCGTTCTGTTCTGCTCTGTTCTGTTGTGTTCTGTTCCGTCCCGTCCCGTCCCGTCCTACAGCTGTTTCAGCCTCCGATTGAGCCTGTTTTCATACTGAAAATTTTAAATCAGTCCTGGAAGACGTATTAGGTGGCAAACCTAATAACATACACTTTCCGTTCGGTTAAATAATGCATGATATTGAGTCTGAATCCTGTCTCCTTTATGTGTAAGTGAGTAAGCATTGACAAACGTGTGGGTTGACAAATACTTACCGCCTCATGTCCGTATGCTGAGCCTTCTTGGGTCCATATATAGAATTGGACTCCTACAGAAAAATGACTTTATACTTTGGATGGCATCTGCAGCCTGAAAGGTACATCTGAAAAATGTGTGAACATTTAATTATTGTAGCCTTCGTTGGGAGGAAAATACCAAAAAGGGTCTTTTGGTAACCGAATGCTATTAAAAATGTTAGTGTTTTCCTGTTTTGCTTGAGTGGTTTTTCTTTTTCCATTTGGAGAGGTATTTCTGCCCTGTTACTAGCTTGTTGCAAATCCGTTCTTACATAATGAACGGTGCTTCCCTTAAGAATCGTTTTCTTTTAAGCAATTTCAAAATTACTTTTAAATTAAAAAAAATAAATAAATACATCGCCTTTACAGGATACCCCTGTTCAATGTTACAAGGCAAGAGCCTTGATAGTACAGGGGTTTAGTGCACCCTGTCATTAACACAGCTGCCTGCAATTTCTGCTGGTTCGAATCTCTCCAAGGCTCAAGGTTGACTCAGCCTTCCATCCTTTCTAAGGTAGGTGAAATGAGGACCCAGTTTGTGGGGGCAATAAGCTGACTTTGTATAAAATATACAAAAGAATGAAGGCTATTGCTTAACGCATTGTAAGCCGCCCTGAGTCTCCGGAGAAGGGCGGCATATAAATCAAATTAAAAAAATAAATAAAAAAATTCTCAGCTCAATTATCAATCAGAATAGAGCCAGTAAGAGGGCTCCAACTCAACTCCAACTCAACTCCAACTCAAGCAGGGGACCCTATACCATTTCAGACAGGTGGCAGTCCAGCCTCTTCTTAAAAACCTCCAGTGATGGAGCATCCACAACTTCTGGTGGCAAGCAGTTCCACTGGTTAATTGTTCTCACCAGAGGTGGCATTCAGCCGGTTCGGACCGGTTCACCGGAACCGGTAGCAGAAATCTGCTCTATGCCATCCTATTTAGGTATGTTTAGTTTCGATTAGCTTCCATCCATTGTTTCTTGTCCTGCCTTCTGATCCATCTTATATTAATTTAGCAAGTCATTTAATGGTATTTTTATATTTACTATAAACTTAGCAGATCATTTAATAGCAGAAAACCCGTTAGTAAGTTTCTCCTTAATTCCAGGTTGATTCTCTCCTTGATTCGTTTCCATTTATTGTTTCTTGCCTTCTGATGCTTTTTATATTAACTTAGCAGGTCATTTAATGGTATTTTTATATTAACTCCAAACTTAGCAGGTCATTTAATAGCAGAAAACTCCTTTTTGGCATAATCTGAAGATTTATCAAATCTAGCAGTTTGCTCTCAAGGAAATCAGTTCCATGCCTACTACAGCAATGTTTTTTTTTTTTTCAATCTTGGCAACTTTGAAGTTGCGTGGACTTCAACTCCCAGAATTCCCCAGCCAGCACTGACTTACCGGAATATCACACCTAACACACAATCCACTGACATTTGCTTAAATACCGTTTCCTTTTCATCCAGTAACTGATTGAAGATTGCTTGAAGGCATTCAAGAATATTCTCTTTTTTTTTTTTTTCCTGTTAATGAAAAGCTTGAAAAATTCTGGATTATCCCTCTTGGCTTTAGATTCTGAGCTGCGGGATTTGAACAGATCGATCTGCTAGGATTTAGCTTCTTCTGTCGGGTCCCCTTTCCAGATCCTGAATATTTTCCTTTACATAAAGGAAATACATACGTAACGCTTGGATTCTTAATGAATGAGTGTTTGCCTTGATATTCAGCTGCCAGGGGCCGAGATACTGGTTAAAAATAAAAAACAGAAATAAATTTAGAAGGCATTGCGCTGCTTGGCTGTACATTTTGTCGATTTTGACAACAATTTTATTTCCGGAATATATTTACCGTGAGATTTGGATGATTTAAGTTTAATCAGCTTGCTATTATTAGATGAAAAGGGACGCGGTGGCTCAGCGGCTAAGACGCTGAGCTTGTCGATCGAAAGGTCGACAGGTCAGCGGTTCGAATCCCTAGTGCCGCGTAACGGGGTGAGCTCCCGTGACTTGTCTCAGTCTCGGCCAACCTAGCAGTTCGAAAGCACGTAAAAAACGCAAGTAGAAAAAATAGGGACCACCTTTGGTGGGAAGGGAACAGCGTCCTGTGCGCCTTTGGCGTTGAGTCATGCCGGCCACATGACCACGGAGACCTCTTCGGACAGCACTGGCTCTTCGGCTTTGAAACGGAGATGAGCACCGCCCCCTAGAGTCAGGAACGACTAGCACATATGTGCGAGGGGAACCTTTACCTTATTATTATATTTGGTTGCATCACCTCCAGTAGAGATTTTTTTTTTTTTGCAAACCAAGAAAAATTCCGGGTGCTCTGATTTTTGAATATAAACGAAGTGGGTCGTAGCATGTAGAAAGATTAATCTGTTGAATTGCCTATTTTCCTCTTCACCTATTTGATGGATGCCCTCCCCTCACCCCAAAGAGCCAACCGCTGTTCTTTTTCTGTCAAAAGTTGGACTCGCAAACTGCCAGCAAAGCCTTGTAAAATGCACTATCGCTGCTATTAATAGTAAGAGCTGTCAGCAGACCAAGGGTGCCTGAGTAACGGGGTTCATATATTTTAGCCCTGCTGTTAACAGCCACTTGTCTTGGATTGATCGATGGTTCTGGACTGAGATTAGGTTTGGATTCGGGCGCATCGCAGGGTGTTTTTTTTTTTTCCAGTCGCGGAGGAATTTCTGGTGCTCTCTGAGCTTGCTTGCTTTTTTGTTTTTGTTTTTTTGCAGACGTTTCGTGATCCTAACTAGGTATGATTGTCGCTAGCACTGATGATGTTACCTAGTATGGTAATGAAACGTCTGTAAGAAAACAAGCAAGCTTAGAGGGCACCAAGGACCCCTCGTGTCAACCCTGAGCTACAAATATTATCCTTTATTACCTCTTATCTATATCAGGGGTGTCAAACTCAGGGGCCCGGGGGCCGGATCTGACCTGTGGGGTGCTTAGATATGGCCCATGTGGCCGCCCTGGAAACAGAGAAGGACTGGCCTGTTGTGCCTCTGCAGGTGAAAATGGAGCTCCGGAGGGCCGCACACAGCTGCACCTTCCCGAGTTCCGTTTTCGCTGGCAGAGCCGTGATTCACTTAACAACTCTGACGAGGAAGATCATAAAATGGGGCAAAGCCCGCTGAACAAACGCCTCACTTAGCGATGTAAATTTTGGGCTCACTCGTGGTCCTGCTCGCCGTCGCAATTGAGCCCAACGTTCATGTTGCTAAGCGAGACAGTTCTTAAGTGAGTTTCACCCCATTTTACGGCCTTCCTTGCCACTGTTGTTAAGCGAATCCCTGCCGTTGTACAGTGAGTCACACGTTGATTAAGCGAACGTGGCTTCCCCATTAACTTTTTCCTCAGAAGGTCGCAAAAGGCGATCCCCGGAACGCTGCGACCATCATAAAGACGAGTCAGCTGCCAAGTGTCTGAATTTTTATCACGTAACCGCGGTTATGCAGCAACGGTCATAAGTGTGAAAAAAAGTCGCTTTTTTCAGTGCCGTTGTAACTTTGAACCATCCCTAAAGGAACCGTTGTCAGCCAAGGATTACCTGTATTATAAGTTCTGTAATTTCCTAACTTATTTTACGTTCTTTTCCTCAACTGGGGGAAAAAAACCCCACCCAGCTTTCTTTCACGCAAGGTAGTTATTTTGATCGGTTCTTCTATCTTTGGTTACAGGTGTTCTCGAAATGATGCAGACCAGAATCAGTGCCCTGCAGAGTACCGTTGACAGGTATGCCAAGATCTGTATCCCGTCATTGGAAGTTTTTAAATTCTCGTGCATCACCCACGTTTCTAAAACACGGTTCCTTTTTCGCTTTAGGATCAAAGGCAAGATTATCGATCCCTACAACAAAATTGTATCCCGCACGGCGCAGCTAGCAAGGCTTCAGGTAAGTTATACTCCCTTCTCTCTCCTTCAAAAATGTTCTTTTTTCCCCCTCCTTTTGGGCTGCAAAAGAGTATTTCGGACATCCGAAGAACAATGGCACGAGAAACAGATGCGAAGGATATTTTTTAGAACAGGGTTTTTGCGACTTCCAACATGGGAGTGAATTAATGATGGACAGAGATAACCGGATTGGTTTTTTTCTGGAGGGCTCTGCAGGGTTGCTATAGTTACTTGTTTGAGAAAAGGGGAAAACACTCCCAGA
Organism: Pituophis catenifer annectens; assembly: GCF_029215685.1. NCBI lineage: Eukaryota > Metazoa > Chordata > Lepidosauria > Squamata > Colubridae > Pituophis > Pituophis catenifer. The sequence continues at coordinate 4,843,467 of NW_027256887.1, forward strand.
ATAAATAATTAAAATCATTGCATAAGAATGGTGAACATTTCCAAAAAAAAAAAAAAAAAAATCCTCTCAGAGGAGAGGAAAAAAACAAAACAAAAAAACAACAACAATGCAAGCAGAAAGGAAATTTTTTACGTGGCAAAATTTGTAAAAAGCGCATTTACATACATATATATATATATATAGATATAGATTTATTTATTTATTTATTTATTTATTTATTTATTTATTTATTTATTTATTTATTTATTTATTTATTTTCCCCCAGAGCCTTTCCTCAATTAGTTATTCGTTGTCTTTCCAAGTCAGATTTTTAGCAAGGTTTGCCTCGTTTTAAATTTAGTTGTAGCTTCGGTTTAGAATTTGGTCCTCACTTCCCAAGATTTACAAAAAAATAAAATGACATTTTCTGAGATTCGTGGAAACCAAATTGAAAATAATATTTGGCATGATGAAAATCTGCGGAGAATCTTTTTTAAAAAAAAAACCCTGACATAATATTAAAAATTGCTGTGTGTCGATCATTGTTAATTGTTGACAGTTGTGGGGGGGGGAGTTTTGTCAAAAAATCCCGTGTTTTTCAGAATTAATGTCCCTTTTTCTCCAGCTTCGTGCTATTATATTGTGATGAATGGACATAATTCTCACTTTTTTTCAATTCCTCGCAGTAGACTGTAGGAAGGAGTAGGAATTAACTCTTATAAAAAGAGGCATTATTTCTTTATGTACAGACACAACGTCTTCGACTTACGACCGCAATAGAGCCCAGAATTTCTGTCGCTATGCGAGACATTTTTAAATAAATAACTTTATTGTCATTGTACATGTATACACAGTATACCCATACAACGAAATCCAATTAACACCCAAAGACCAGGTCCAACACACATAACAATCCCCAAACACACTCCCACCCACCACAAATTCCCCACCTCTAAACCACCCAAACATCCACACAACAGACCAAGTAATGCTGTCCAACAGCTCACTGATGGTGGCCCTTTAGTTCATTGTTGAGTGCAATTATAGCTCTGGGATAAAAACTATTCAGAAAATGTGCGGTCCGAGTTTTAATTGTTCCGTATCTTCTGCCAGAAGGCAACAGTCCAAAAAGATTGTAAGCAGGATGGGAAGAGTCTCTGGGAATGTTATGCAACTCCCTCAAACAGCGAGATTGTTTGAGAATTGTTAAGTGAATTTTACTCCATTTTATGACCTTCCTTGCCACAATTGTTAGGAGAGTTGATCGTAACACGGTTGTTAAGTGAATCTAGCTTCCCCGTTGACTTTGCTCGCCAGAAGGTCACAAAAGGAGAATCACTGCAGCCGTCATAAATATGAATCAGTGGCCAAATGTCTGAAGTTTGATCACGTGTCGAAGGGGATGCGGCAACCGTTGTAAGTGTGAAAAATGCTCAAGAGTCACTTTTTTCAGCGCTGTTGTAACTTCGAACGGTCATTAAATGAACTGTTGTAAGTCGAGGACTACCTGTAGCAAGGAGTAAGCTTTATAAAAAGAAGCATTCTTTCTTTTTCTTTTTTAAAATAATTTTTATTGAACTTTTGACTTTTAAAAAACAAAATAAAGAAAAATACAACAAAACCACGTTAAAAACACATAACAAGCATAACATTACATCATATATTATTTTACAGCTTACCGTATCGGCATGGATATATAGTCTCTATTTTTATTCAATTGTTCATCTACGTACTTATATTTACATTTGTTTCTGTTTACACAACCATCACTAGCAGGTTAACACTATTCAGGAATTTACACTTCCTAGTTTCAAGCATTATTTCTTTATGTACTATCTTAGTTCTGCTGTATTTCCCTTTAGCACTTTAAAAAAACTCTAGGTCCCCTTGATATCGTGCCTAAAATAGACTAACAGAGTTGGAAGGGACCTTGTAGGTCATCTAGTCACACCCTCCTCCCAAGCAGGAGACCCTACACCATTTCTGACGATGACAGTCCTTCTTGAAAGCTTCCAGTGATGAAGCTCCCACAACTTCTGTTCCATGGGTTGATTGTTCCCACTGTCAGAAAATTCCTCCTTATTTCCAGGTTGAATCTCTCGTTGGTCAGTTTCCATCCATTATTCCTTGTCTGGCTTTGGGGTGCTTTGAAAAATAGCTTGACCCCCTTCCTCCTCTCTGTGGCAGCCCCTCAAATATTGGAAGACTGCTATCATGTCTCCCCTGGTCCTTCTCTTCACTAGACTAGCCGTGCCCAGTTCCTGCAACTGTTCTTCGTATGTTTTATCCTCATCATCTTGGTTGCTCTTCTCTGCACTTTTTCCTGGAGTCTCAGCATCTTTTTTTTATAGTGTGGTGACCAAAACTGGATGCAGGATTCCAAGTGTGGCCTTACTAAGGCTTTACAGAGGGGTATTAGTACCTCCCTTGATCTTGATTGTGTGTCCCTTTGTTAATGCAATTTAGGATTGCATTGGCTTTTTTGGCCGCCGCCACACACCGTTAACTCATATTTAATTGGTTGTCCGCTAAGACTCCAAGATCCCTCTCACAGTTACTGCTATTACAAGACCGTCTTCTGCCACCGGTAGTCTCCCACCGACCAGTACGCTCCCACAGAGAGGGCCTCCTCAGGGTGCCGTCGGCCAGACAATGCCGGCTGGCGGCCCCCAGGGGGAGAGCATTCTCTGTGGGGGCATCTACCCTCTGGAACGAGTTGCCCCTAGAGATACGGCGGATCCCTGACCTTCGTGCTTTCCGAACTGCCCTAAAGACGTTTTTGTTTCATCAAGCCGGGCTGGCCTGACCTACTCTTTTTAAAAAAAATTGTTTTAAAAATTAGGGGTTTTAATATAGGGTTTTTAACTATGGGCCAAATTGATTTAATTGGATTTTAATATTGTTTTAAATTTTGTATCTGTGTATTTTATTTGCTGGCTGTTTACCGCCCTGAGTCCCTCGGGAGAGGGGGCAGTATATAACTATAATAAACTAACTAACTAACTAACTATTAAGCCTGGTTTCACCCGGTCCAGGGGTGGGTTCTACTTACTTTTACCACCAGTTCGCAATGGGATTGCGCACGTGCGCGAGTTTCTGCATATGCGCAGATCACTGATGACGACATCCGGGGCGAGGGGCGGGGCCTCCCGCCGGTTTTATTACTGGTTCTTGTGAACCGGTCCAAACCGGGGGCATCCCACCGCTGACCCAGTCTATATCTGTACTTTTGGTTTTTCTTGCCTGAGTGTAAGAGTTTACTTTTCTCTACATTGGATTTCATTTTGTTAGATAGGACCCAGGGTTCAAGTCTGCCAAGATCCATCTTAAGATGATAATTGTGGTTAAACAGAGAAAAATTGACAAATCTTTAACATTTCAGGCTTGTACGGCAAGATTAACGCAATTGTATTTTCCCCGTATCCAATTCAACTGCATCAACCATCGTCAGACCTCAAACAATAGCTTTGTCCTAAATTTTTATTTAGTGTTTAATGACGAACTGATATCTACCTACCATCAGTTAAATTAAAATCATGGTCTTTCCTTTCACAGCTAGGCCTGGACTTACAATGATTCACTTTAGCGACCGTTCAAAGTTACCACAGCACTGAAAAAGGCGACCATTAGGGGCATTTTTCTCACATAATGACCGTCGCGGCATCCCCATGGTCACCTGATCAAAATTGAGACGCTTGGCATCTGACTCATATTTATGACCGTGCCGGGGTCACCTGATCCCCTTTTGCGACTTCCAAGTCGATGGGGGGAAGGCAGATTCCCTTAACCAACCGTGTTACTAATGTAACAACCGCAGCAGTTCGCTTAACAGCGGTGGCAAAAAAGGTCGTAAAATGGGGAAATGTAACATTTGACAAATGTCTCACTTAATAACAGAAATTTGGGGCTCGATTGTGGGCGTAAGTCGAGGGCTACCTGTATTTCTCTTTCTAATCTCCTCTTGGGAGGTTACATTAATATGAAAAGCATATTATAAAATACAGAAAACCTTGATGGAGACAGACAGAGTGTTTTTCACTTGGCAATTTTAATAATAATAAAAAAAGAGTGGTGCGGTGGCCTAGAGGCGGAGCTCTTGCCTCACGATCAGGAGGCTGTGAGTTCAATCCTAGGTAGAGGCAGACATTTCTCTCTCTCTCACACTGAAAATATATCTGCTGAACAAAACTCCTCATTGTCCACAGGAAGGGCATCCGGCCAGTAAACACTCTGCTAGCTCCATTCAGTTGCCCAGACTTCACCCTGCAAGGGATTAAGGGGTCGTTCAATGATGATGATGAATTTTATTACAAATATATATATTATATATATATATATATTATATATTATATATATATATGGGCCTCTCTTTTCTTCGTGTTCTTTTCCTTGCCAGATTGTTTGTTTGGCTGTTGATATGCCAGGCTTGTGATAGCGGGACTGTTGATTTACTTTGAAGGGCCAAAATTCCTCATACGAACCAGCGGCCTGTATAAAATCACAAGCGACTAAAAGCAGCTTTTTTAAAAAAATAATAATCTGCTTTTAGAATCATTTTTATAGCTGGAATCTTTCAAGCTTGCCTGCCTTTTCAAACCCTATATGGATCTTTGAGAACGCAAAGGTTGTCAGATATCAAAACATATAAGAACTTCATTCACTTATTTGTAGAATTCACCCCCTGCCTTGGAAAATACTATAAAATGCAATTCTCGCGTAGTTCAGTTCTCGTACTCTTTTGAGCTTTTTTCCCATCCTTCGTGCGATTTGTATGTTTGCGCATCTTAGGCAAGCTCGGTTACTCCAATTACACATTAAAGGAGGAAAGGGTTTGCTTTAAATAACGGATTAAAATCGTGACGTTAATTACCATGGAAGAAAATCCCTCTCTTTGTAATTGCATAATTTATTCAGTGGTGCAAACAATTAAAATGTACTGGTTTGGAACGAAAGGGAGCCATTACGGTACCGAGGAACGTAATCCAAATCCTATCGTTGTACTGTCCACAGGTTTTGTAGCGCTGAGTGGGTTTAGAACTGCAATTGTGCTGTGAATGATTTATGCTGGTGCCTCCATACACATAATTAAAGTCATTAAGCAAGTTCATTTAGCTGAAGATTTAATTGCAGAAAACTAGTTGGTGGAAAGAGTGCCACTTCTCCTTGTCATGTATTTGAAAGTCACACTACGCTGGTAATTGATGAACAAATGCTGGCTTTTGAAGTGTTACTACGAGGAGTAAATTGAGGGGCATCCACTTCGGTTTGACATTCGGAGTTTGGCATTTCATCTCCACGGTTTAATCTTGAAACGGTGGGCGACACGCACAAAATAAATAAGATCAGGCTCCAGATTTGTGACCCTGACCAGTTTGGATGAACTAATCCTGATTTAGATGAAGTAGAAAATGGATTAGTGAAGAGGGCTATGCCGTTGGCCTCCTTGTGAATGAGAAAGGGGAAGGGGAAGGGGAAGGGAAGGGGAAGGAAAGGAAAGGAAAGGAAAGGAAAGGAAAGGAAAGGAAAGGAAAGGAAAGGAAAGGAAAGGAAAGGAAAGGAAAGGAAAGGAAAGGAAAGGAAAGGAAAGGAAAGGATGGATAGGATAGGGGAAAGGGAAAGGAAGGGAAGGAAGGGAAGGGGAAAGGAAAGGAAAGAAAGGAAAGGAGAAAGGAAAGGAGAAAGAGGAGGAAAGGAGATTAGTGAAGAAGTCTCTTTGTGAATGAGAAAGGGAAGAGAAAGGGGAAGGGGAAGAAGGAAGAGGAAGGGAAAGGGAAAGGAAAGGAAAGGAAAGGATGGATAGGATAGGGGAAAGGAAAGGAAAGGAAAGGAAAGGAAAGGAAAGGAAAGGAAAGGAAAGGATGGATAGGATAGGGGAAAGGGAAAGGAAGGGAAGGAAGGGAAGGGGAAAGGAAAGGAAAGAAAGGAAAGGAGAAAGGAAAGGAGAAAGAGGAGGAAAGGAGATTAGTGAAGAAGCCTCTTTGTGAATGAGAAAGGGAAGAGAAAGGGGAAGGGGAAGAAGGAAGAGGAAGGGAAAGGGAAAGGGAAAGGAAAGGAAAGGAAAGGAAAGGAAAGGAAAGGAAAGGAAAGGAAAGGAAAGGAAAGGAAAGGAAAGGAAAGGAGAAAGGAAAGGAGAAAGAGGAGGAAAGGAGATTAGTGAAGAGCTATTGGCTGGATTCCAAGTGTGGCCTTACCAAGGCATTATAAAGTGGTATTAACACTTCACGTGATCTTGATTCTATTCCTCTGTTTATGCAGCCTAGAACTGTGTTGGCTTTTTTTGGGCATATCGAATAACACACGCTTAATTCAATGTTTTCCTCTCAAGGCTGCTTGCGACCTGCTGAGGAGAATAATACGGATTTTGTACCTCAGCAAAAGACTCCAAGGCCAGCTTCAAGGTGGAAGCCGGGAAATCACCAAAGCTGCTCAGAGTCTCAATGAACTTGGTGAGTCCAGTGGTTTGTTTTGTTGTTGTTGTTGTTTTATAAGATCGTGTGTTTGCTAATTGTTTGCTAATTTGGGTTTTCTTCAGAAAAAATCTCAAACGATTCGAGGTGGATTTTCTTTTATTTGAAAAATCGGGTCAATATGAGTCTTTGTGTTGTGGCCCGTCAGCGGCCAGCGGAGCTGGTGGCAGACTCAGAAAGTGAGGAGGTTGGGGAGGAACATAGGCCAGTCCTGGAGTCTGGGGAAGGTTCTGACGAGTGCGTCGGAGGCAGAATGGGGGCCAAGGCCGTCTGTCAGTTGTCAACTGCCTTCGGAGTCAGACATCAGTGAGGCAGAAGAACAGCTGGAGCCTGTTCCCAGGGTGCGCATGCGCAGAGCTGCCAGAAGAAGGGAACAGCTAAGGATCAAGGGCCGACTCAGGAGTAAAGCCACAGGAGGACGGTGAATGGCCCCTCCCAAAGGGAATAAAAGAGGAGCGAAAGGGGAGTGGAGTTTGCAGGAGACAATTAGTTCGTTTAATTGGTTCATGACTCTCCATGAATCCTTGCCAAGTTTTGAAGATATCGGCCTGGCAGCTCTCCAAGCCAGATGAGGTCTGTGACTATAAATTCTCCCTTGAAAGACTTTGCTGGATGTGAATGAGAGGAATTCACAGTAACTTAATAAAAAGTTTCGTTTTTTGTCGGGAGAAGGAGTCTGCTTCATGCTCTTGGGAAGCCTAGGTTGGAACACTTCGGAAGTTAGCCGTACTTAACGTTTCTCATTGTATGTTTCTCAGAATTGTCGTGGGAACCAAACAGAAACTTGTCAGATCGATTTTTAGATATTGTGGATATTGCTTGGATGCTTTACAGGTCTAGTCCTTGACATATGACCAAAATCAAGCCCACATGTCTATCCCTAAGTGAGGCTTCATTCGTTAAGTGAGTTGTGCCCCCATTTTACGACCTTTCCTGACACAGTTGTTAAGCGAATCATCTGCGGTTGTTAAATTAAGAACCCGGTTGTTAAGTGAATCTGACTTCCTCATGGACTTTTCCTTGTCGGAAGGTCGCAAAAAGGGATCACATGATCTTGGGACACTTGCAAACGTCATAAATACGAGGCAGTTGCCGAGCATCTGAATTTTGATTGCGTGACCACGGGGATGCTGTAAGGGTCGTAAGTGTGAAAATGGCCATAAGTCACTTTCTTCAGTGCCATTTTAATGGGCATTAAATGAATGGTTATTAAGTCAAGAATTGGACATATGTTGGTTTTTTTTAAAAAAGAAAAATCGAAGTACTTTCTTCACAATAGTAAGGGAACATCCTTTGCACAAAGACTCATCTTTGTCAATTTCTCAGCTCCAGTGGCCTTCATTTTGCGGATTATTGATGTGGTGTCATCGAAAACTGACAGCCCACACTGACAAGAATTGCTCTTGTTTGTCACTCGGCAAGTTCTTAGGGAAGAGAATGTTTGAAGGACCTTGAAACAGAAGTTAATGTGTCTCAGGTGTGGTGTTGAATTGTAAACTTAAATATTTCAGTATAGTGAGAACATAAGGGACACGGTGGCTGAGTGGCTAAGACGCTGAGCTTGTCGATCGAAAGGTCGGCAGTTCAGCGGTTCGAATCCCTAGTGCCGCGTAACGGGGTGAGCTCCCGTGACTTGTCCCAGCTTCTGCCAACCTAGCAGTTCGAAAGTACGTAAAAAAATGCAAGTAGAAAAATAGGGACCACCTTTGATGGGAAGGGAACAGCGTTCCGTGCGCCTTCGGCGTTTAGTCATGCCGGCCACATGACCACGGAGACATCTTGGACAGCGCTGGCTCTTCGGTTTAGAAATGGAGATGAGCACTGCCCCCTAGAGTGGGGAACGACTAGCACGTATGTGCGAGGGGAACCTTATAGTGAGAACGCAAAGGGGCTCTACATTTTCAACAGATCAGGATAATTCTCTTAAACCAAGTTAGTCCTGGGGTAATATGTTTATCAATTTGCAGTGAATGATGAGTGAAGATTAAACCTACATTTCTTGCTTGCTCTTATTCTTGTGCCCACAAAAAAATCCCCTCAAATCTATTTGGTAGGCTTCTGGGGAAAATTGACTTAAATTTTAATTTTCCTTTAAAAGTTTTTAAAACGGCTTTACTTATCCTAAATAATAAATAGCTGTTTAGTCACTGCTTTGTTGAAAGGGAAGTCTTAATGAGATTAGGGTTTTCTAGTTTTAGCTCTGAGATTGTCTCAAACATTTTTTTTTAATGTACGTGTTTTGTCTTCATTAGAATAGAATTTATTCTTGAATGCGAACTTTTGAAAATGGAAGCAAAGCAAAGCTCATTCATGCATTAATTAGATAGCTGCTAGAATATGTCGTAGGAGATTAAAAGTACATTTTAATGAAGAATAGAATAGAATAGAATAGAATAGAATAGAATAGAATAGAATAGAATAGAATAGAATAGAATAGAATAGAATAACAAGAGTTGGAAGGGGCCTTGGAGGTCTTCTAGTCCAACCCCCCGCTTGGGCAGGAAACCCTACACCACTTCAGACAAATGGTTATCCAATTTCTTCTTAAAAACCTCCAGTGTTGGAGCACCCACAATTTATGGTGGCAAGCAGTTCCACTGATTAATTGTTCTCACTGTCAGGAAATTTCTGCTTAATTGATGGTCGGAACTCTCTTTGATCCAAATGAAGAAAGAGAGAGAGAAAGAGAGATGGGGGGGAGGAAGGAAGGAAAGAAGGAAGGAAGGAAAGAGAAAAGAGAAAGAAAGAAGGAAAGAAAGAAAGAAAGAAAGAAAGAAAGAAAGAAAGAAAGAAAGAAAGAAAGAAAGAAAGAAAGAAAGGCAAGATGGCAGCCACAATGGTATGATTGCTCTGCTTTTTATGTGCGATGGACAGAGCCAGTGGTGGGTTTCAAAATTTTTTACTACCGGTTCTGTGGGTGTGGCTTGGTGGGCGTGGCATGGCTTGGTGGGTGTGGCAGGAGAAGAATACTATAAAATCTCCATTCCTTCCTCAATCCAGGGGAAGGTTACTGCAAAATCCCCATTTCCTCACGATCAGCTGGGACTCGGGAGGCAGAGAATAGATGGGGGCGGGGCCAGTCAGAATTTTTACTACCGGTTCTCCGAACTACTCAAAATTTCCGCTACCGGTTCTCCAGAACTGGTCAGAACCTACTGAATACCACCTCTGGACTGAGTCATGTATTGTGGCTGCCATCTGGATTTTTTTTTCTTTTCTTAACCATATCCCACAGATAGATACTGATTAGCTGCTTCTATGAGTGCGCCATTGATTTTATTCCTGGCAGTTTTTCTTAGGAAAGATTAAAACAGAAGTAAAATTGACAGCCTTCGATGTTTTCTAATGGAGCATCTGTGAAATATGATCGCTGCTTTCTTTTCATGGGGTTTTTTAAAATTTTTTTTTAGAAAATTGGGCTTTTGTAACACTAGATTTACATCAGTGGTGGGTTCCTCCCGGTTCGGCCCGGTTCCGCTGAGCCGGTAGCGGCGACGATATGATGTCACCGAACCGGTTCTTCCCCCCCGTGCCCCCCGCTACCCCGCGTTATTCTTACCTTTTATTTGGCCCCACCCCCAATCTATTCGCTGCCTCCCGAGTCCCAACTGTTTAAACTCTTGCCGCGGGGCTTCAAAGGGCCGCCCTACAGCTGATCAGTGTTAAAAGGCAGTGTGGTGGTAGACTGGTGCCTCCAAAAACAAATGAGTAGACCGTAGAATTGTCACATGACCATCAAGCCACGCCCACAAAATAAGCCACGCCCACAGAACCGGTAGTAAAAAAATTTAGAACCCACCCCTGATTTACATGGATAGAGTCCAAGTTTACTACTTCATTGTATTCTGCCTATAATACAGGAATCTTCTCGCCCTTTCAGGAATTAACTCTGAAAACAGGACAGGTAGTCTGCGACCACAACTTAGCTTAAAAAATGTCCGTTGCTAAACGAGACAGTTGTTAAGTGACTTTTGTCCCTTTTTACGACCTTTCTTGCCACAGTTGCTAAGAGAATCATTGCAGCTGGTAAGTTAGTAACACGGTTGTTAGTAAATCTGGCTTCCCCGTTGACTTTGCTTGTCAGAAGGTGGCAAAAGTTGATCATGTGACCCTGGGACACTGCCACCGTCATAAATATGAATCGGTTGCCAAGTGTCCGAATTTCGATCATGTGACCGAGGAGGATGCCGCAATGGTCGTAAGTGTGAAAACAGTCACCAGTCACTTTTTTTCAGTGCTGTGGTTAGTCCGAACGGTCACTCAACGGATGGTTGTAAGTCCAGGACTACAGGTAACACAATTACCCAGCAAACAAATTTGCAAAACTCCAAGGTTGTGGCTGTTTGAGAGTTAAGACTCGTAAGCTGTGGCTTAATCGTATGATTAAATTATGTATCTATGGCAGCTTGGCAGCCTAGAACATAAATAGCCATGTATCTCACTAAGCATATCGTGAAAATGTTCGCAAGCCTTTCGTTCCCATGCCTTACTCTTAGAGCAGGGGTGTCCAACTCAAGGTCCGTGGGCCGGATGCGGCCCACAAGGTGCTTACATTTGGCTCGTGGGGCCGCCCTGCAAATAATGAAGGATTATTCCCCCCCCAGCTCCGTTTTTGCTGGCAGAGGGTTGCAGGAGGCCATTTCAGCTGAAAACAGAGCTTGCAAGGGCCACGCGTGGCCTCCCAAGCTCCGTTTTCGCTGGCAGAGGATTGCAGGAGACCATCCCAGCCGAAAACAGAGCTTGCAAGGGCCACGCGTGGCCCCCCCCCCCGAGCTCTGTTTTTGCTGTCAGAGGATTGCAGGAGGCCATCCCAGCCAAAAACAGCTTGCAAGGGCCACAGGTGCCCCCCCCCCCGAGCTCTCTTTTCACTGGCAGAGGATTGCAGGAGACCATCCCAGCCGAAAACAGAGCTTGCAAGGGCCACGCGTGGGCCCCCCCCGAGCTCTGTTTTTGCTGTCAGAGGATTGCAGGAGGCCATCCCAGCCAAAAACAGCTTGCAAGGGCCACAGGTGCCCCCCCGAGCTCTCTTTTCACTGGCAGAGGATTGCTGGAGACCATCCCAGCCGAAAACAGAGCTTGCAAGTGCCACGCGTGCCCCCCCCCCCCCGAGCTCCGTTTTCGCTGGCAGAGGATTGCTGGAGACCGTCCCAGCCGAAAACAGAGCTTGCAAGGGCGACACATGCCCCCCCGAGCTCTGTTTTTGCTGGCAGAGGGTTGCAGGAGGCTGTCCCAGCGGGAAACAGAGCTTGCAAGGGCCACACATGCCCCCCCCCCGAGCTCTGTTTTTGCTGGCAGAGAGTTGCAGGAGGCCATCACAGTGGAAAACAGAACTCAGGAGCCCGTTTTCTCTGTCAGAGCGCTTGGGCCACCACAGGCAACCCCGACACGAGTGACGTAGAGCTGGCCACCCCCCCCACCCCAAGATCAAACACAACCCTGATGCAGCCCTCAATGAAATCGAGTTTGACACCCCCATCTTAGAGTAACTGGAACTTTTGATTTCTGATCATCTGATCGTCCACCAACCACATTTAGAATAGAATAGAATAGAATTTTTTATTGGCCAAGTGTGATTGGACACACAAGGAATTTGTCTTGCTGCATTTCCCGCCAGATTCTTCCTACTTAACCAACTACCACCAGCTGGCCTGGTAGATGCTCTTGCTTATCCCTTTGGATTGATTATGCTGTACAATAGAGATGCCGGAGCCCTCACGTTACCCAGAAGAGGTAAATTTTGTAGTACTATAGCAGTGATGGCTAACCTTTTTGCTTTCTTATGCCAAAAGCTGGGGGAGCGCGGGGGGGGGTCATGCACATGCATGTCCACACCCATAATTCAATACGCCCCGCTCCCCCCCCCCACGCATGTGCATGAAACTTCCCCGGGCTCCCCTTGCTTTTGGCACACAATGGCCCGGTGGGCCCGGTAGGTCTGTTTTTTGCCCTCCCCAGGCTCCAGAGGCTTTTTGGGGGGAGGGGACCGGAAGTCGGGAAACATGCCATTTCCCGCTCCCGGAGGGCCTCCTGGAGGTGAGAAAGGCCGTTTTCGCCCTCCCCAGGTTCCTAGAAAGCCTCTGAAGCCTGGGGAAAGTGAAAAACGGGCCTCCCCCCCCCGGAGGCCCTTCCGGTGGAGCTGAGCTAGGACAACACTTGCGTGCCCACTGATATGGCTCCGTGTGCTACCTCTGGCATGCGTGCCATAGGTTTGCCATCATGGTACTATAGTTTAAAAACACTTGGAGAAGCAAACATTTATCTTTTTTTTAAATAGAGTAACAGATTGGAAGGGGGCTCATAATTTACTACATTTTAGAAGAGAAGAGAGGAGAGGAGAGGAGAGGAGAGGAGAGGAGAAGAGTTGAGTTGAGTTGAGTTGAGTTGAGTTGAGTTGAGTTGAGTTGAGTTGAAAGGGGCCTTGGACGAGAAAAGGACTATACACCAACTACAAGATAAACAGGGCAATCTACAAAAAGGTACTGAAAGGAAAAAAGAGATAGCAATTCAATACTTCCAGGAATTATATAGGCAGGAAAGCTTTCCATTTCAGACAAATTGGTTGTGCAGTCTCTTCTTAAAAAAAATTCCAGTGTTGGAGCATAAGATGATTATAGATAAGATATTGTAATCATCAACCCTTTCGGAGGCTAACCCTGTTCAGGACGTAAGAGTAAGAATTGTATCTTGATATAATTTATATCGATATGTAGAAGAATAAGATAAGGATGAGTAGGACATTGGGTGGGTTCTTTCCTTCCCTGAAGCAAATGGATTTTTGATCCTTGAAAAAGGTTTTTGACCGATGAACAGGTAATTGTTTTAAATTGGACGAAGGACCACTGAGGTACCGATTAATTGTTTAGATTGGCCGACGGATGCTTTCTAACGTTCTGTGTAAAAATAATCCTCATTAGGTAGTTCGACCCTGCAGCATTTTAGAATGGATGTCAAACGGAGTTGGGTATTGCAAAATTGGAATGACCTTGAGTAAATTTTATTGGGGAACACAAAAGTCATCTTTAAAACACGGAGTGGTTTGGGAAAGATCAAAGATAATAGGAGACCCAGTTTGGTCCAGTGGTTAAGGCACCAGGGTGGAAAACAGGAGACGGGAGTTCTAGTCCCGCCTTCGGCATGAAAGCTTACTGGGTGACATTGGGCCAATCACCAGGAGATTGTGAATTCTAGACCCGCCTTAGCTGTGAAAGCCAGCTGTGTGACGTTGGGCCAATCACAAGGAGACCGTGAGTTCTAGTCCCGCCTTAGCCATGAAAGACAACTGGGTGACGTTGGACCAATCACCAGGAGATTGTGAATTCTAGACCCGCCTTAGCCATGAAAGACAACTGGGTGACGTTGGACCAATCAACAGGAGATTGTGAATTCTAGACCCGCCTTAGGCATGAAAGTCAACTGGGTGACATTGGACCAATCAGGGGATTGTGAATTCTAGACCCACCTTAGCCATGAAAGCCAACTGGGTGACATTGGGCCAATCACCAGGAGACTGTGAGTTCTAGTCCCGCCTTAGCTATGAAGCCAGCTAAGTGCCTCTCTCTCAGCCCAATCCACTTCACAGGGTTGTTGTGGGAAAAATACGAGAGGAAAGTATGTTGGATATGTTAACCACCTTGAGTTATTTATAAAAATAGGCAGGTTACAAATAAATAAATATGATTAATGTGGAATAGTAGCCAAACAACTTTGGCTTTTCTTGTTGTCTTGGACTGAGGATTTTGATTTGGCAACACATTTTGGCTTATCAACTCCAATTTGCTTAGAAATAGGAACAAGCAGTTTAGCAGTGTATAAAAACCACATTTCTGGACTGAAACATTGATATATACGCATGGAAGAATCCTTCAAAATACGCAAATTCATTCCTGATAGCCAAACAGAAATTTTAGGAAGAATTAGAAATAATTGCAATTTAGAAAATTCTTATTGTACAGTAAAACCAAACCTCTCTCAGCCTGAGTTTAATATAAAAAAAACCAAACACCATAATATCCTTCGGATGAAAACTCTTTGTAAAGGCATATATTGCGGCTCAAAATAAGAGAGTACCTTGAACTCACAAAGCTGGTGGTTATTTGGGGCACATCGCTATAATTTTAAGCTTATAATTATAATTGAGGAAAAAGTTTTCAGTTTATTGTCAGAAACCTGAATACTGTGCCAAAATAAGGTGTCGAATAGGCCTTATTTCTCTATTTCTCCAGCCCAAACTTTAAAAATAAAGCTTTACATATTTACAGCAAAAGAGACCAATTTTTTGTGGTTTTTTTTTTTTTTTTGAAAAGTGAGCACTATTTTAAGGCTTTTCTTGTTAGAAAATATTTACTTAAAGGTATATCGGAGGACAGAGTATTGACAAAATTATAGCCATGATTTTACGCTTAACAAACCGCCATGCAAGACAAATAATTCATCTCAAATAATGAGGAAATAAATACACCGTTTCTGGTTTGTCTGAAACGCACGTCAAACCATTACAGTCTGGCTTATATTTTCTCTTCCTTGTTTTTGTTTTTAATAAAAAATCTCTGTATTTGGCAGCCGAGGTTTATCCTTGACTTTCCCTCCCCCTCCCCTTAAATAATCCAGCGGATACGGGAATCTAGTCCGTGACCACTTGAGGTACTAAACACTTCTGCCTCACTTCGTTGTCTTCAAAAGTTATGGCCTTGCTTCTCTTGGGCTCGATCCAGGAGTTGTGTATCACAGCACTGTTCGGAATGGGATCTGCTTCGACGATGGAAACGACGCGTTTCTTCATTTTGCTTTTCAAAACTTTTTGAAATTTCTGTCGGGTGAAGGCGTACAGGAGAGGGTGAAAGATGGTCGTCCCGTAGGCCATGACCAGGAAGCATAACCTCAGTTTTACTAAAAGGTCACTTGGTCCCAAACATAAAATGATCGTGTTTAGAATGGTGATCGGTGTCCAACAGAGAAGAAAAGTGGAAATGATCAATAGCGACATGCGGAAGACTCGTTTCTGCCGTTCGCGGCGTTCCCGGTGTCTCTTCACCGCCCGCCGTAGAGCGATGATAACCGAAACAGAAGTCCTTACGCCGAAAACCACATGTCTCCCTCCGCTGGCGTGCGGCGCCTCGGTGGGTTCCTGTTGGGTGGCCAAGGAAATGGTCTTCTTTTTGGCTTTCTTCTTCTGCGCTGTGGAAAACCTGGTGCCAATGCGGATGTTGAGCGCCTGAAGTATTTTGCTGTACGTGATGAGCATCACGACCACCGTGAAGAAGAAAGTGGGGATTTGCACCAACAGGTGATAGTACATGCCCAGTTCGGTGTGGTACTCGTTGGTGCTGACGCACAACAACGTTTTATTTTCCCAAGTGTTGGCGCTGTGGGAGCTGAAGAAGTTGACCTCGATGAAAGGGATCAAGAAGGAGAAGAACGAGACAACCCAGATCGACGTCATGAGGATCACGGCCCTGCCCATCGTCAGGATCCGGTTGGCGGGTTTCACGGAGATGTCGTAGCGGTCCAGCGTGATGGCGAAGACGTTGATAGCGGTGGACACGCTGCTGAACGACACACACGCCTCGTGGAAGCAGCAGATGAGTGCAGAATTGTTCTCCAACGGGAGCAGGAGGATGACGATGGTCAGAGGGATGCACCCCAGGCAAATGATGACGTCGAGAACGTGAAGGTTCATCGTAATAATGTTACTGACCGAGTTGATCAAATTGGATTTCATACAGTAAAGTACCAATACGGTGAGGTTGCTGCCGAGCCCGAGGACGATCTCTAACATGAGGAATCCAGTGAGGGACACTTGAAAGCTCAGTGGGTAGGACAGTGGCTGGTACATATTGGGCTCAGAGTCACTGATGGCATCACGGACAGTAATGTTAGATTCCGACTGCATGTTGGCTTCTGGGACGGAAGAGAAACACATCCTTTTCTCCCAAGTTTCTTTTGCTCTGAAAGAAGAGAATGAAGTTAGGAAGCGGATAGATTTGGGGTGCTCTCGCTCTTGCTCTCCCGCTCATTTTCTTTTTTTTTTTTTAATTTTACTTATCTGCAGAAAATAATTTCCTTCGTTTCACCAGCAGAGAGACACTGCTACCTGGTTTCAGAAATTAAAAATAGTACGAAAGAAATGCTACTTCCTTTTTTTTTAAGGACAAGGAGCACATTTGTGATACATATTAAATGCTTGCTTAGCTTTGAATTCCATGTTTGGTGAAGGTAGATAAAGGATGGATGGATGGATGGATGGATGGATGGATGGATGGATGGATGGATGGCTGGATGGATGGGTGGCTAGATGGATGATGGGTAGGTACGGTAGACAGACAGACAGATGATAAATAAGTGGGTAAGTGGATAGTTGGATGGATGATGGATAGATGAATGGATGGATAGATGATGGATGGATTGGATGGATGGGTGGGTAGCTGGATGGGTGGGCAGGTAGGTACAGTAGGTAGGTAGGCAGATAGACAGACAGATGATAAATAGGTGGGTAAGTGGATAGATGGATGGATTATGGATAGATAATGGATGGATAGATGGATGGATGGGGGTGTGGGTAGGTGGGTGGATGGGGTAGGTAGGTATGGTAGGTATGTAGGCAGACAGACAGACACAGACAGACAGATGATAAATCAGGTGGATGGATGGATGATGGATAGATAATGGTTGGATAGATGGATGGATCATGGATGGGTGGGTAGGTAGGTGGCTGGATGGATAGGTGGAGGTATGGTAGGTAGGCAGACAGACAGACACCCACAGACAGAGAGACAGATAGATGATATTTGTGGGGGGGTAGCAGTGGTGGGTTTCTACCAGTTCACCCAGTTCGGGCAAACTGGTAGTGGCGGTGGCGGGAGGCACCCAGACGTCATCACGGACGCTCTGTGCATGCGCAGAAGCGCCACACGTGAGCTCCCAGTTCCGAATCGGTAGCAAAGAGGAACCCTGGGTGGATGGATGAATGGATGGATGGATAGATGGGTAGGTAGGTAGGTATGTAGGTAGGTATGTAAGTAGGTAGACAGGTAGCTAGCAGCTGGGGAGGTAAGCAGGTAGGTAGATGGATGGGTGATAGATGGGTGGGTAGATGGATGGAAAGAAAAGGAAAGAAAGAAAAAGAAAAGGAAGGAAGGAAGGAAGGAAAGAAAAAAGGAAAGAAGGAAAGGAAGGAAGGAAGATAGGTAAGTAGGTAGATAGATGGATGGATGATAGATGGGTGGGTAGATGGATGGAAAGAAAGAAGAAGGAAAGAAAGAAAAAAAAGGAAAGGAAGGAAAGAAAGAAAGAAAGAAAAGGAAAGGAAGGACGGAAAGAAGGAAAAGGAAAGAAGGAAAGGAAGGAAGGAAAATAGGTAAGCAGGTAGGTAGATGGATGGATGGATGATAGATGGGTGGGTAGATGGATGGATGGAAAGAAAGAAAAAGGAAAAAGAAAAAGAAAGGAAGGAAGGAAAGAAAGAAAGAAAAGAAGGAAAAGAAGGAAGGAAGGAAAGAAAAATATTGTGAGGTAAAGGAGATACACGTGCAAGAAATAACATTTCTTTTTCCTTTTGGATGAAAACTGCATCCTGATTTCTTAAAATTGATCTGGAAACCTTTTGACTGAAAAGCAGGGTGAGATCTTTAAATGCCTTTAAAGGCCTTCACCATATGGTATAATTTAAAAAATAACTATAAGCCTTACTTGTCATTAATAGCTCCATTTCCTACTGGGAAAATACCTCTTTTGGCTATTTCACTGTATTAAAATGCATACAACTGTAAAACGTAGGTGTGTATATAATGTTACAACCCAGTATTAGTAATTTAAATAAGTATTATAAATACCTAATGCTCAGTCGTATATTGTTTTATACTGTTGCCGTATAAATGTATTGTATTTTGGGGATATTCCCTTTAAGGACATTTTTTTAATTGCATAATTTATATCGTCAAATTATGGAGTTGCATTAAGCAGGAGATCACAACGTATTTTTGTTACTTAATTAGGCAGGGAGGCATGTTTGTGATAGTGGATCTGTTGTCGACAAAGTGAAATAGATGATACACATTTGTCTATTTGTTCTAAAGTCCAACATCAAAGTCTGGACCTTAATTTGGTGAAATAATAATTTCAACATTAGACCTTAGGCTGCGGCTACACCTTCAGCGTTTTATTATAACAATATGAAATATTTCTATTAGTTGCCTGAAAATAACTTTTTAAAAAAAAAATATGCTCAGCGTATTAAATTGGGCCCTCTAATGCTTGTTTATATTTTGAGCCCACTGAAATAAGAGGAGCTTCTACAAAAAAAAATACAGCTGGTCCTCGACTTAACGACCACAGTTGAGCCCAAAATTTATGTTGCTAAGCGAGACCTTTGTTAAGTGAAGTTCACCCCATATTACGACGTGAATCTGGCTCCCCCCCCATTGACTTTGCTCGTCAGACGGTCGCAAAAGGGGATGACGTGACCTCGGGGTGGGTGACTGCAACCGTCATAAATACGAGACAGTGGCCAAGCATCTGAATTTTGATCACGTGATGCTGAAAACGGCTGTAAGTGCGGAAAAAACGGTGGCAAGTCGCTTTTTTCCAGGGCCGCTGTCACTTCGAACGGTCACTAAGCAAACCGTTGTAAGTTGAGGACTACCTGCGTGAATTTGCAAAACGTATGAAGTTGACATCCTGTATAAATTTGCAAAATGCAGATTTGACTGATTTCTTGTTCAAACAATTAACATTGGCTACCGGTAGTCCTCGACTTACAACAGTTCGTTTAGTGACCGTTTAAAGTTACAACGGCACTGGAAAAAAAGTGACTTGGGACCGTTTTTCACAATTACGACCTTTTGGCATCTCCATCAAAGTTCAGATGCTTGGCAACTGGCATGTACTTATGACTGTTGCAGTGTCCCGGGGTCATGTGATTTGCCACCTTCTGACAAGCACAGACAAGGGGGGAAGCCAGACTCACTTAACAACCGTGGTATTAACTTACCAACTGCAGTGATTCGCTGAATGACTGAGATTGTAAAATGGGGCAAAAACTCGCTTAACAAATGTCTCACTTAACAACAGAAATTTTGGGGTCAATTGTGGTCATAAATCGAGGACTACCAGTAGTCTGTTCAATTAACATAAACCAAAGGAAATGGTACATTGGAATTATTACAATACTCGGAGGTATTTTTTAAAGACAGGGATTTATTATGTTGTAACTTTGGGCATAAAAATAATCAGAGAATAAGCATGACTTATCGCCACTTAGTGGGGGCTTAGTCATGACAACAGTCATACTAAATGCGCCGTAAATTGTGTTGTTTTGCCCCGGATGACAAGAAAAAGGGAGAGAGAGAGAGAGAGAGAGAGAGAAAGATATAGATAATCCTCAGTTTAACGACCACAATCAACCCCAAAATTTCTGTTGCTAAGTGAGACATTGGCTAAGTGAGTTTAGCTCCCTTTTACGACCTCTCTCACCTCACTTGTTAAATGAATCACTGCGGGTGATAAGTTAATAACCCGCTTGTGAAGTGAACCTGGCTTCCCCGTCGACTCTGCTTGTCGAAAGGTCGCAAAAGTGGATCCTGTGACCCCCCCCAGGACTCAGCAACAGTCGTAAGTATAAGGCAAGCTGCCAAATGGCTGGATTTTGACCACGAGGAGGCCGCAAAGGTCGTAAGTGTGAAAAAAACGGTCCTCCGTCGCTTCTTTTCAGTGCCGTAGTCACTTTCGAACCGTTGTAAGTTGAGGACTACTTGTAGTAAAGCTGGAGGAAATAAAGCGAGCCATCACCCAGCCTAATCTTGCAAGGAGGAGCTCACAAAAACGGAAAAACACCGGGCCAACCCTTCAGCGGGAGATTAAACATCCAGTCGTGTCAGGCAGAGTTTCAGTTAAACAAAAGCCGTGAAGATGACAAGGGAGAAGATCATTAAAATGAAATATATTTCTTTGGCGAACGTTAAACAAACGTTCAGGAAAACGCCTGACCTTACCTGAATTGGATCGCCTCAAGAGCCTTTCGGCTGACAATAACAGCTTGTCGTGAGTTCACACATGGTGTCGCTGACAGGTTGGGGTTTTTTGACAGGCGTTTTGGCACAGGCGGAACGCCGAAACGATCTGCCTCCCTGGCAGAATATTTTACTTTTCCTTCATTCCCGGCACTTTCCAGCTGCCCGTTTCCCGAGACATCACCGCCAACAACCCTGGACACCCCCAAAAACTCAAAATTACCCGGCCAAGTTCGAACACGACCGATCGTGAGGTAAAACACATCGGTTTAGGTTTCAAAGTACCAGCGGAGCTAGCAGCGCCTTTGCAAAACGGTTCATAAATTCGTATCCTTCGGGAGGGTGGGCACGGTTCTTGTTTTTTTTTAAAAGAAATCCCTGAAGTTGCACAAAATGTAAATGAACACCATGTAACCGGCTTCAAAGCTTTATTCCGATGTCCTCCCACGGCAGTTTTAAATTGGAGAGTCTGCTCATTAGGCCGCAGTGACCGGTTTTATAGAAGAAATCGACGCCGTAAATATTAATACGTTTGCCTGAAACGCCAGGGACCACGCCAGCCTGTTTATCCTACGCATAGTTTCCGTAATCTTTTAGTCCTTGTGAACGAGGGACCCAAGGAAGACATTCCCGAGATATGAAATTAATTTGGAATTGCTTCTGGTTTGTTGGTTTTCCTTTTGCGATCTAAAGGCTTGGCTGTTCCTTCGTTCACCGGTTGCATGGTGCTGTATTGTAATTCCACTTGTAGGAGGGGCTCACAATTGGACCTTAGTGAGGGAGTCGTTGCGTTAACACTTCCATTTGGATGGGTGCTTCTCGCTACGCCGTTGCACTATCCGTCGTGCAAATTGGAGCTTGGTTAGTTCTCTGTTCCTTTTCTCGTTTGAAGTCTGTCGTGTAAGCGCATCTTGCAATCCCCCCCCTGCTTATTCGGATTCCTAGGTTGCCGTATTGTTCACCCCGTCGTTAAGCAAGCCCAAGTGATTCATGAAAACCTTTGCGGGTGGGAAAAAAAATTAAAAATAAAGAGATTCAGTTCTCATTCGAAGATAGCGATCCGTGGCAAATATTATCTCCCGTCACTCCCAAACCATGTAGGACCATGCGCAGTGCCTCTTTTTTGGGGGGTGGATGGGAGGTGGGGGAGTGGGAAGTTTGCAAGAAGATCAAAGCATTTCCAAATACGGTTCTCTCCCCACCCCACCCCCACCCCCAGATTTACCAGCTTGATCTTTTTAAATTGGATGTGTTTAAAGATGGCATTGAAAGCAAGAGAATGGCAGCGTTCCTTTACGGATTTGTAATCAGGGTTTGCTATGAAATGCAATGTAAAAAAAAATACAGTTGCTTCCCCCAACATTTTAACTCGCCTGTTTTGCCACCTACCTTTTCAATCCCTACCTGTCTATCCACTTACATGCCTTTTCTTTCTCTCCCCCCCCCCCAAACGTGTCTTCGGTCACGAAGCATTTAAGAACAGTGCCCCCACAAACCGAGCCTTACTTTTCCTCTCCAGCAATTAAAAATTTGCCGTACGACCCATCTTCCCACAAAGGAGCAGCTTTCGATGGATGGTTGGAATAGACGAGTGGCTGTCCAATAATTTTGATGGAAGCCCCCCCCCTTTTTTTTTTAAACCACGCAAACAGCTTAGAACTCAAACCGCACGCTCTCCGGAGAGCATTTTGCCCCCCCACACACACAAAAACCCCTTGCATATTTTCTACCTCTCCAAATGAAACATGAAAAATTGACGATCATGCCAACCTTACGGGCATCAATCAAAACAGAAGCCTGAGAAGCCAAAGCAGAATTTTAAGCTGAACTTGAAATGCATACATACATGTGGGAGGGGGGGCGCGAGGAGGGGGGTGCAGGTATATATTTCTGGTGCAGGTATATATTTCTACGTCTGTATATAGCTGGTGTAGATCTGTGTTATGTATGTGTTTTGGGTAGCTGTGCACTTTCTCTTGAGAGCAGCCAAACGGAATTTCATTTTTAACGTGAGCCAGTGTGCTCACAGTAAAAAATAAAATCAAACGACAATAAAAGTTATCTTAAAAAAATATTCCCAAACCTCTTCCCTTAGATGCCGCCGAGGCTCTGAATTTTGTAAATAAGGGTTACACCTTACCTCCAGCCAGGTCTGAGTGAATTCCCGAAGATGGTTCAGCAGTTCCAGGTCGGCGGCATTCATGCTGACGGGGGTTTCGTTTGGCTTTTTCACTTGTCAGCCGAGTTGAAGAGAAGGGAATCCAAAGCATCTTTCCCACCACCCCCTTTAAAAAAAAAAATCTGGCCTCGGCTATTGTTTCAGCGTCTCCTTCATGGTGCGCACCGCTGGCAACGCCGCCGAGCCCACCGCCTGCTGCAGTCTCTCTTTGCTTCCTCCGAGAGAATCAATAAGCATCTGCAAATGCATCATGAAAGTCATGTAACATCCGGAAAGCTTCTGGGGGGCGGGGGGGGGGGCTGTCTCGAGAGGTTCAGCAACGTTGGGGTGGTGAAAGAAAGGCAGTTTTGCTTAAAGGTGTTTTTGGGGGGAGCTCCATTCGGGCACAGCTTGTGTGGAATGACAAGCCACCTTCTTCGCTCTTTCCCTTTACCACTGCGGTGCGATGCGCTGCGTTCACTATCTCACGATTGGTCAGGGATGCCGGGCTTAAAAACCCGTGCTGAATAGGGGAGTGAATTGTGGTGTTTTTTTTTTGTTTGTTTTTTTTAAATCTCTCCTCCATTTTACAGGGGGGGAATTCTCATTTTAAAGGGCTTCCTAAAAAATAAAAACCTCCGATTGGCGTAGGATGCCTCTGGAGTCTACTGAAAAGATGGGGTTTGAAGCGCCGTGTTTTTGGACGAGATCCGGCGCCGGCGACGAAGAAACCCCGTTTCAATCGGGGGGGGGGAACAGGTGGAAATACGCACCACTGTTCATGCATAATATATTGAAACAGCTGTATGGCATCCCAGCCTGGGTTACCGTCGGGTTCCTGGTGGCGCAGATGTTTCGGATGGAAATCAAAGTGATGGGATGATCCGGAGTTATAGCAGGCCGAAGCCAGCTTTGGCGCCGAAATTAAATCTGGTACGGAATGCTGATGTGATATTTACGCTTAAGGAAATCCCAAAAGTGGTTTGTTTGTTTTTTTTTCCTTCAAGAGGCAACTGGACTTTCTGGTTTTTCTTTTGAAGACGTTTCGCTTCTCATCCCAGAAGCTTCTTCAACTCTGAAGTGGGGAACGGAAGGATTGATACACTCCTTGCAGACAGCTGGTCATTCGTATCCTTTTAGAGGGTCTTTGAAGCACTTTGAAGGTTTATCTGTGTCCTCAGGGTCACTTGAGTGGTGCAAATGGATGGAAACTAATCAAGGAGAGAAGCAACTTAGAACTAAGGAGGAATTTCCTGACAGATAGAACAATTAACCAGTGGAACAACTTGCCTCCAGAAGTTGTGAATGCTCCAACACTGGAAGTTTTTAAGAGGATGTTGGACAACCATTTGTCTGAAGTGGTGTAGGGTTTCCTGCCTAAGCAGGGGGTTGGACTAGAAGACCTCCAAGATCCCTTCCAACTCTGTCATTCTATTCTAAATACTCCAGCAAGGAGTATCAATCCTTCCATTCCCCACCATCCAGGCAGAGTTGAAGAAGCTTCTTGGATGAGAAGCGAAACGTCTTCAAAGAAAAACCAGAAAGTCCAGTTGCCTCGTGAAAAAAAAGCACCTTTGAGAGAACCATGACCTGAATGACGGAGAATCTCCACAGATACACCAAGGAAAGTTTTTTTTTTAATCTTAATTAACCCATCTTCTAGTGGGCCAGGGAGCTCCACAAAGTTTGGGTTGTATTGGGAAATAACTTGAATTTCGTCTGAATGCTTGGATTGAATAATATTCTTATGCCTGCATTCTCTCTTTCTCTCTCTCTCTCTTTTTAAAAAGTCTCCTCTGTCCATATTTTTATTCTTATTCCTTTTTTTTTTGTGGCCATTCAATTATTCTCCTTATTTATCCTTATTAAAACTCGGACCAGACGTTTTCCGAATAGTTTTTATCCCAGCTATAATTGCACTCAACAATGAACTAAAGGGCCACCATCAGTGAGCTGTTGGACAGTATTACTTGGTCTGTTGTGTGGATGTTTGGGTGGTTTAGGGGTGGGGAACTGTGGTGGGTGGGAGTGTTTTGGGAGATTGTTATGTGCGTTAGACCTGGTCTTTGAGTGTTAATTGAATTTCGTTGTATGGGTATACTGTGTATACACGTACAATGACAATAAGGTTTAGGTTTAGGTTTAAGTTTATTAAATTTATATACCGCCCTTCTCCCGAAGGACTCAGGGCGGTGAACAGCCAAGATTAAAATACATGCAATATAAAAATTAAAATAAATTAAAACAGAATTAAATTAAATTGGCTTCCCAAAATTTAAAACCCTTTGCCCATAAAATAACCCGTTAAAATTTTAAGCCAGCCCAGCTTGCTGAAATAGGAAGGTCTTCAAAGCTCGACGGAAAGTACGGAGGTCCGGGATCAGTCGTATCCTTGGGGGTAGCTTGTTCCGGAGGGCGGGTGCCCCCACAGAGAAGGCTCTCCCCCTCGGGGTCGTCAGTCGACATTGCTTGGCCGACGGCACCCTGAGGAGACCCTCTCTGTGGGAGCGGATTGGCCAGTGGGAGGTTATCGGTGGCAGAAGGTGGTCTCGTAAATACCCGGGCCCTAAGCCATGGAGCGCTTTAAAGATGAGAACCAATACCTTGAAGCGCACCCGGAAGACCACCGGGAGCCAGTGCAGCTCGCGCAGGAGAGGTGTTACATGGGAGCGCCATGTCGCCCCCATAATAACCCGCGCAGCTGCATTACTTATTTAAAAATGTCTCGCATAGCAACAGAAATTCTGGGCTCTATTGTGGTTGTATTGTGGTCGTAAGTTGAGGACGTTGTGTCTGTACATAAAGAAATAATGCCTCTTTTTATAAGAGTTAATTCCCACTCCTTCTTACAGTCTACTGCGAGGAATTGAAAAAAGTGAGAATTATGTCCATTAATCACAATATAATAGCACAAAGCTGGAGAAAAAGGGACAATAAAGTTATTGTTATTATTATTGTTGTTGTTATTATTATTCTCTTTTATTCATTAAAAATGAAACTCAGTCAACGGGATATTTAAAAATGTGTCACAAATACCATTGACTGGTGCTAATGGTTGATACGGGTTGCTGCCAGCGTCCTAGGGATCAACCAAGTACCTTCTTAAAATATATGATGTTCCGAGTAGCGCAGTTTTTTGCAGTTCCGCTGGTGTTATTGCAGGAAGCTGAAATTTCTTGAAGTGTTTTGTGAAATTCTTGGACATGGTACCAAGTGCCCCGATGACAATGGGTATCACTGTTAATATGTTTCACCCATAGCCGTGTAATTTCGATGGCCAGGTCGCGATATTTCATGATTTTTTCCAGTTCTTTTTTCTTGAACTCGGGCATCTCCTGATACTGCGATGTCAATAAATTGTACGTTTCGATTTTCGACAACTGTGATATCTGGCGTGTTGTGTTCCAAGTGACGATCCAGTTGTATTCGAAAGTCCCACAAGATCTTCACCTTCTCATTTTCTATAACTTTTTCCACATTATGTTCCCATGACTTTTTGGATAAAGTGGAAAAACTTATAGAAAATTATTATTATTATTATATTATTGGTTAATCTTTAGTGAGATTCACAGCCTTTGAGGCTGGTTAATAGCTCAGCAGCTCGAGTCCTAACCAAGGACCTAGGAACTGTTAAGGTATCGTCGGAGGATGTAAGCTGTTCCGAGTAAGGTGGTTTTAATAGTAATAATAATCAA
Organism: Pituophis catenifer annectens; assembly: GCF_029215685.1. Lineage (NCBI taxonomy): Eukaryota > Metazoa > Chordata > Lepidosauria > Squamata > Colubridae > Pituophis > Pituophis catenifer. Next base: position 4,869,769 of record NW_027256887.1, read on the forward strand.
TGCAATACACATAGTTCTCGATTTACAACAGTTTGTTTACCGTTCAAAGTTACAACGGGAGTGGGGGAAAAAAGCATCTTATGACCGTTTTTCACACTTAACGACCATTGGCACATCCCCACGGTCGCTTGATCAAACTTCAGATGCTTAGCAACAGAAATGTTGGGCGCCATTGCGGTCATAAACCGAGGACTACCTGTATTTTCTTCATTTATCCAGGCAAAAATCTTTTAACGCTATGCAATGCGTCGAACAAATAACGCGAAGCGCCCATTTGACACCCCTCCTGCGCGAGCTGCACTGGCTCCCAGTGGTCTTCCGGGTGCTGGTTACCACCTTTAAAGCGCTCCATGACACAGGACCCGGGTACCTTCGAGATCGACTTCTGCCACCAATAGCCTCCCACCGGCCAGTTCGCTCCCACAGAGAGGGTCTCCTCAGGGTGCCATCGGCCAAGTTATGTCGGCTGGCGACACCCAGGGGGAGGTCCTTCTCTGTGGGAGCCCCAGCCCTGTGGAATGAACTGCCCCCGGAAGTACGTAAGATCCCCGACCTCCGGGTATTTCGTTGTGCACTGAAGACCCTGTTGTTCCGCCAGGCCGGGCTATCGACATGATAATTTTAAATTGGGGTATTTTAAATTTCTGGGGTTTTAAATGGAGCCAAATTTATTTAATAATTTTAAATTTTAAATTGATGTTTGTTTTGTGTTTTTAAATAGGCTGTACACTGCCCTGAGTCCTTCGGGAGAAGGGCAGTATAGAAATAAAATTATTATTATTATTATTATTATTATTATTATTATTATTATTATTATTATTATTATTATTATTATTATTATTTGGATCTCTTCTTCAATTCTGCTTCAAGGCAGCTCAAGAACTGGGGTGGCTGTTTTGTGGCCCCAGCCAGTGGTGGGATTCAGCCGGTTCGCACCACTTCGGGAGAACCGGTTGTTAACTTTCTGAGCAGTTTGGCAAACTGGTTGTTGGAAAGAAATCATTAGGGCAGAGAACCGGTTGTTAAATTACTTGAATCCCACCACTGGCCCCAGCTGAGATTTTTTCGCCGTTCTGCTCACCCAGCCGGGGAAGTGTCTCGCTTGAACGATTCTCAGAGTCGCTAATTATCAATAAAGCAAGAAAAGGTGGGATGTGCATTTAGGTCTCGGCTGAATCAGGATGCGGCGTTCAGATCTCGGCGATGAATAATATTTTGGGCAATTGCCTGTTGAAGAATCCCATTAATCTAAAATTATGCCTTGTTAATTGTGTGTCCCCCGCCCCCCCCCTTCCCCTCCGCCGCCGTCGGTTGCACCGTAATGAGCCCATTAAGCAAAAGCAGAAACACCCGATCGGGTTTTTAACTGGGCGGTTGGATGGAGGTGGACATGTTATTCCGATACAGATGTCAGGAAGTGTCCTCTCTGAATTAAAGCCAGAACTGCTAGATAAACAGATTTTTTTTTTTTTTTTTTTTTTGCAAGAGTTGCTTTGGTTACTTGTTAGGAATCTGGGTGCAATTCAACCAGCTGCTCGCTAGCTATCACAGCCTTTTTTCTGGCTCGTCTCCTCGTTACTTATGCAACCATCTTTTTCTGAGAAAACTCTACTCACCCCATAAGTGGGTAGTAGGCAGGGGTGGGTTCTACTTACCTTTACTACCGGTTTGCATTGTGCCTGTGTTCGCTTCGCTTGTGTGCACACTCTTCTGCGCATGCGCAGATCACTTTGGCGACGTCCGGGTCAGTGGACGGAGCCTCCCGCCGGTTTTACTACCGGTTCTTGCGAACCAGTCTGAACGGGGGAAAACCCACCACTGGTAGTAGGCCTTGTGATTCCTTCTCCCTGAGAGCTCAGAAGAATGTAAATACAGATAGACAGTAACAGAGTTGGAAGGGACCTTGGAGGTCATTTAGTCCAACCCCCTGCTCACACAGGAGACCTGTGCTAGGGATTCGAACCGCCGAACTGCTGACTTTTCTGATCAACAAGCTCAGAGTCTTAGCCACTGAGCCACCTAGTCAGGCTAAGATCTTGATTTACAACAGTTTGCAGACCGACCGAAGTTACGAAAGGCACTGAAAAAAGTGACTTATGACCATTTTTCACACTTAACGACCGTTGCAGTATCCTCACTGTCACGTGATATACATTAAGATGCTTGACAGCTGGTTCATATTTATGATGGTGGCAGCGTCCCGGGGGTCACACGCGATCCCTTTTTACGACTTTCTGACAAGCAAAAGTCAACAGGGAAACCAGATTCACTTAACAACCTAATTGTGACTAATTTAACAACTGCAGGGATTCGCTTAGCAAAGGTGACCAAAAATGGTCGTAAAGTGGGACAAAAATTGCTTGACAAATTTCTCACTTAGCAACATAAATCGTGGGCTCAATTTACGACCATAATTTAGCCCCAAATTTCTCGTTCTAAGGGACACATTTGTTAAGTGAGTTTTCCCCCCATTTTATGGCCATTCTTGCCGCCGTTGTTAAGTGACTCACTGCACTTGTTAAGTTAGTAACATGGTTGTTAAGTGAATCTGACTTTCTCCTTGACTTTGCTGGTTCAAAGGTTGCAAAAGGGGATCGCGTGACACCCCCCCCCGACACCACAAATGTGAGTCACTTGTCAAGCATCCGAATGCAAATCACATGACCATGGGGATGCCGGAACGGTCGTAAGTGTGAAAAACAGTCATAAGTCACTTTTTTCAGTGATGATGTAACTTCGAACGGGCACTAAACGATTGGACACGATACAAACAATGTGAATAAATGGCTAAATATTAACTATCCGAAAAACATGACCTTTTTCCATAAGGTAAAATGAACTTAACACCTGGGTTACTAACAATGCCGATGTTTCACTTAACGTCAAGAAGAAAGGTCATTAAATGGGGCAAAACACACTTAACAAAGTTCTGCTTAGCAACATAAATTTTGGGCTCAATTGTGGTTGTAAATCGAGAATTACCTGAACCAACAACAAATATATATATATCTCCAATACTTCCTTCTTCATTACATGAAGTATAAACAATGGTAGTAACTTATTTCCTTTACCAAAACACAACAAATGATCTTTTTTCCATATATCCATCTCTTACGTATAAATGAATCTTTTAAGCCTCGTTTTTTCAATTTTAATGTCAGCGAAAGTCCATTAAGAGATAACAACATATCGATTTTAATCTTGATCATAAACCCACCATATATTCCTTCTTTTTTTTTCTTTTTACTTTTGATTGTCTTCATCTTTAATCCCTTCAAATAATGTCCTAGAACTTGGTCATTTTACGGTTTTTTTCATGTCTGTTTTATTTCCTTATAGGAGCTATTTTGGGCGTATTGTAGAACTGTGTTATGTTCCTTTAGGTTAGCCTATATCAACTGAATTGACTCTTCGTTAAGTGTCAAAAAGCAGCACTGAGTGCTTTTATAAATCAAGGTGATATCCGTTTCATACACGAAGAGAAAATATTTATATTTGGGCTACTTGACAGCTGGCTGGCTTTTGCAACAGTTAGTAAAATTACATAGGACAACATGAGCCCATCATAAACACGATTTGGGCCTTTTTTCCCCTCATTTCTTTTTACCTCATAAATCAGGATAAATCATAAATTTACTTCAACAAAATCTACCAACTGGCGAAGAAAAGAAAATGTTGAATATGATTCCCCCCCCCATCATACTTTACTACCGTGTTTCCCCGAAAATAAGACCCTGTCTTATATTTTTTTGAACCCAAATAAGCACTTGGCCTTATTGCCGTGCACTCAAAAGCCTGATTGGGCTTATTATCAGGGGACATCTTATTTTGGGGAAAACAAGGTAGTTAGGCGAACTTTAGACACTGATGTTTCCTGATGAATTTTGGGTCAGTAGGTTTGTGAAGTAAGAAATCTAGTAGACGTAGTCCTCGCCTTAGGGCTTCAAATGAGCCCCAAATTCCTGTTGCTAAGTGAGACAGTTGGTAAGTGAATTTTGCCCCATTTTATGGACTTTGCTGTCTTCAAAAGAGTGGCCTTTGTCTTTTAAATGCTGAATCTGGTCCTGATGGGTTTGTTCTCCTATGTTGTGCCATGCGTTTGTGAAGTGGCTGTTTTGTTTCCCCAATGTATAGATCTGCACATGGCTCGCTGCATTGTACTGCATATACCACCTTGCTCGGTTTGTGTCTGGGTGTTTTATCCTTGGGGTGGACAAGCTCCTGCCTTAGTGTATTCTTGGGTTTGAAGTATGCACGTATGTTGTGTTGGCTGAAGATCCCCCTAAGCTTTTCCAATATTCCTGCAATGTACGGAGTGACATTGCTTCTAGGTAGCCTGTGGTTAGCCCATCATTGGCCAATGGAGCACCACTACGTTTTGCCCGCGTAGTTCTGTTTAAATTTAAAGTTGGAATTCCATTTAGGAATCAGAAATTCAACTAGAGGCAACCTTCTTAAATCCCTCCGCCCCCCAGCATCATTTTACCGAGTTAAACATCACATAGGACAGTTGCCAAATTGGTATGTTTATAAATGTTTCTAAAGTCTTAGTGATGAATTCAGCAACACAATTTGTTTGGCCAAAGAGGAGAGAGTAAACTGGAAGCATGTCTTACGTATGGTAGGATGATAAGACTGATAAGGTAAAGGTTCCCCCGCACATGCGTGCTAGTCGTTCCTGACTCTAGGGGGCGGTGTTCATCTCTGTTTTTAAGACGAAGAGCCGTGCTGTCCGAAGACATCTCTGTGGTCATGTGGCCAGCATGATTAAACATTGAAGGCACATGGAGCACTGTTACCTTCCCAACAAGGGTGATCCCTATTTTTCTACTTGCATTTTTTACGTGCTTTCGAACTGCTAGGTTGGCGGAAGCTGGGGCAAGTAACGGGAGCTCACCCTGTTACGCGGCACCAGGGATTTGAACCCGCGGAACTGCTGACTTTTCTGATCCACAAGCTCAGCGTCTTAGCCACTGAGTGATTAAATAACCTGTCCCTTCCTTATTGCAACTCCAGGTTTTAAGGAAAACTAAAAAGAAATTATTGGGGTGCGGTGGCTGAGTGGCTAAGACGCTGTGCTTGTCGATCGAAAGGTCGGCAGTTCAGCGGTTCGAAACCCTAGTGCCGCATAACGGGGTGAGCTCCCGTGATTTGTTCCAGTTTCTGCCAACCTAGCAGTTCGAAAGCACGTAAAAAATGAAAGTAGAAAAATAGGGACCACCTTTGGTGGGAAGGTAACAGTGTTCCATACGCCTTTGGCATTGAGTCATGCTGGCCACATGACCACGGAGACGTCTTCGGACAGCGCTGGCTCTTCGGCTTTGAAACGGAGATGAGCACCACCCCCTAGAGTCGGGAACGACTAGCACATATGTGCGAGGGGAACTTTTACCTTTACCTTAAAAATAAATTATGTGTAAGATCCGTGTGGCACATATCCTAAGTGACGCTAATTGAAAAATAAAGTACTTACGTAGGTATTATTTTTTTTCTTAATTACCTTTATTCTTAGAAAGTGGCTAATGAAAAGCAACAGCCCTTTTCTGGTTTTTTGCAGAACTAGAAGTTCAGAGGAATATTTCCCGATGCAACACAAATAGCCTTTGTCGAGAGCTTTGGGCCAGCAGAACTGCCAGATCTAAAAATGGACATAGAAGAGGAATTGGCAGATAGTGCGATTCTGACAACCATATAATTAGATTCGCTTAATGATTGTAGATTTCTACACAGATGGACAATTTTTACTGGTGGGTTTTGTCCTTGAAGTTTGCAACCTTTGGAAGAAGATTCTGTTATTTTATTTCAAATCTGTCAGGGAGAAATACAGGTAGACCTCGACTTACGACCACCATTGAGGCACACATTTCTGTTGTTGAGCAAGGCAGTTGTTAAGTGATCCACTGCGGTTGTTAAGTTAGCAACAAGGTTGTTAAGTGAATCCGGCTTCCCTCTTGACTTTGCTTGTCAGAAGTTTGCAAAAGGGTTATCAAAACATTTAACGTTTCAGTATTAAAAATATTTCCTGCCTTTTTGTAAGTACCTTGCCACTTTATAGTTGTGTATAGTATTCCTGTATTATTTCCCCCATCTCTTTGTTTCCAAATCTACTTTGTCCTTGATGATCAATTAATTGTGTTATTTTCCTTGATTCTCTTTCTTTTTTCAAAGAAAAAAGAATTTTGAATTTTGATCATGGGGATTTTGCAACGATCATAGGTGTGAAAAACGGGTGATAAGTCACTTTTTTTTATTGCTGTTGTAACTTTGAATGGTCACTAAATGAACTGTTGTAAATCAAGGACTAGCTGTAAGGAATAAGACGATTGTCGCAAGTGCATTTAGTCTTCTGTTTGTCTTCTGTTTCTTTTCTTTCTCTGCTTGACTTTTAGACTGGGCTTTTAGCAGGATTCTTTAAAATAAAAACCGGACTTCTTTCTGGAAAAGAAATGGCCAACCAAAGAAGGTTTCGCTAAGGGCGGAGCCAACAATTATGGCTATCAAAAAAATAACATGAAAAATTGAAGAATGCTAATTTAGAAAGAGAGCAGGCGTAACAGACAAAAATGCACCAGTAAAAACAGAACCGGTGCACTTGCAGGAATAACAGCTGTGCCACTGCTCGGATTGAATTTCTGTTGGCAGTATGTTAGAAACCAATCTCTTAGCACATTGTTCCTTAATGTAATTTGCCTTTTTCAAGATGTGTTCAGAATTTCATAAAGGTTTTTTTTTTTTTTTCATTTTTCCAGTCTTTTTCTTTTTAGGATGTTGTATTTAAAGTGGTAATGTTATAAATACTTAAAAATGCATCATAAAAATGATTTAAAAAACCATATTCTACCCATACTGGGAAATGCAACCATTGTGCATTATTAATGTTCCAGGGTATGATTTGAGCTGATGGCTGATTTGGCTTAATATTAAACTCGGTATGAGAACGAGCAGTCATCTTGCTCCTACGTTTGAGGAAAGTTTGTGAGGCATTCCTTATGTTTTGGAGCATAGTTTTGATGTTACATCAAAGCAGGACATCCTTGGGGCATGTATAAAATGGATTGTTCTTGTGGGATTATTTTAAGTTGATTGTAATTTGCTGGAACAATATGGGGTTCCAGGAATATGGAGCAAATGTGTGCTAAGTTGGATACTGTCTCCTTATTTAACTCTCTCTCTCTCTCTCTGGATGGATGGATGGATGGATGGATGGGAGAGAGAGAGAGAGAGATAGGGAGGGACGGAGGGAGAGAGAGAGAGATACATAGATGATAGAAGGATGGATGGATGGATTGATGAGAGAGAGATAGGGTGAGATGGATGGATGGATGGATGGATAGATGGATGGATGGATGGATGGATGGATGGATGGATGGATGGATGGATGGGAGAGCGAGACAGATAGGGTGAGAGATAGATAGATAGATGATAGAAGGATGGATGGATTGGATGGATGGATGGATGAGAGAGAGGGAGACAGATAGGGTGAGAGATAGATAGATAGATAGATAGATAGATAGATAGATAGATAGATGCATGAGAGAAAGACAGATAGGTAGATAGGTAGATGGATGGATGGATGATGGATGGATGAGAGAGACAGATAGGTAGGTAGGTAGATAGGTAGGTAGATGGATGGGAGAGAGACAGGTAGGTAGGTAGGTAAGTAGAGAGAGAGAGAGAGACAGGTAGGTAGTAAGTAGATGGATGGATGGATGGATGATGGATGGATGAGAGAGACCGATAGTAGGTAGGTAGGTAGATGGATGGGGGAGAGACAGGTAGGTAGGTAAGTAGATAGATAGATAGATAGATAGATAGATAGATAGATAGATGAGAGAGATAGACAGAGGCAGAGAGGGGGAGAGAGGGATATATATATGTATGTATACGTATATACATATGTATATATGTGTGTGTGTGTGTGTGTGTGTGTGTGTGTGTGTGTGTGTATGCCATCAGGTGGTGTATGTATGTAGTTCAGAAAAACACCCAGATGGACAATACTTTAGCACAGTTGAATAAAGTCTTTTTAGGTGGATAATTTTTAAGGTAGTTTAATGAAAAGAAGGACCAGGAGAGACATGATAGCAGTCTTCCAATATCTCAGGGGTTGCCCCAAAGAAGAGGGAGTCAAGCTACTCTCCAAAGCACCTGAAGGCAGGACAAGAAGCAAAGGGTGGAAACTAATCAAGGAGAGAAGCAACTTAGAACTAAGGAGAAATTTCCTGACAGTTGGAACAATTAACCAGTGGAACAACTTGCCTCCAGAAATTGTGAATGCTCCAACACTGGAAGTTTTTAAGAAGATGTTGGATAACCATTTTTTTTTTTTTTTAATTTGATTTATATGCCGCCCTTCTCCGAAGACTCAGGGCGGCTTACAATGTGCTCAGCAATAGCCTTCATCCTTTTGTATATTTATACAAAGTCAGCTTATTGCCCCCACAACTGGGTCCTCATTTCACCTACCTTAGAAAGGATGGAAGGCTGAGTCAACCTTGAGCCTTGGCGAGATTCGAACCTGCAGTAATTGCAGGCAGCTGGTCTTAATAAGCTTAATAACAGGGTGCTTTAAACCCCTGTACCACCAAGGCTCTTTGAAGTGGTGTAGGGTTTCCTGCCTAGACAGGGGGTTGGACTAGAAGACCTCCAAGGTCCCTTCCAACTCTGTTTATTCTATTCTATTCCATTATTCTATTCTATTCTATTCTATTCTATTCTATTCTATTCTATTCTATTCTATTCTATTCTAACCTTATTCTATTCTATTCTATTCTAACCTTATTCTATTCTAACCTTATTCTATTCTATTATTCTATTCTATTCCATTATTCTATTCTGTTCTGTTCTGTTCTATTCTATTCTATTCTATTCTATTCTATTCTATTCTATTCTATTCTATTCCTATTCCTATTCCTATTCCTATTCCTATTCCTATTCCTATTCTAAAGATAGCCAGAAATTATCGCCAAATACACAGCCACAATCAAATAGAAACAACAACTAAAACAAGAGTATTGTCAAATGTGTATCTTGAGCTTTGGGAAAAAAAAAAACCCAGATATTGGTCAATTTAAGCGAATGATAAGTAAGGTTGTGTGATGAAAGAAACTGCCAGAAAAAAGAAGATCAAGAAAGGAGTAGGTTTGCTAAAGAAAGCACATTATAATTGCAAACAATTCTATGCAGGAGAAAAAAATAGAATGACAGACGAAACTGATGAGGCTACCAAAAAAAAAAAAAAAAAAAAAAGCAAAAAGCTTAGTGAAGATCTAAAAGAAAAGAAAAAAAGAAAAGAACAGAAAGACGATGCATAAAGATTGTGGGGAAAGGACCAGGTCATAATAAAATAACACACACAGGTATCTGTGAAGATCGTGTCTCACTAGCTTCAAAGCTCCGAATGAGCTTGTTATTCTTGCCACGCTTTGCTGAGATCAAAATGAAATGAATTTTTAAAAAAAAAAAAAAAAAAAAAATTTAAAAGAACACCAGCTGTTCAGTGAAGGAACCAAAAACGCCAACAGGTAATTCGAAAAAAGGCAGAGCTGCTCCTTTTTCTCCAACAACGACGACAACAAAAAGAATTGCCTTTCATCAGGAGACTGTGAAGAGGAAGAGGCAAAATTAAAATCTGGGAATTGACCGAACACCAATAAGAAATAGCTCTCTGAATTAATTTCCATCGGCAGGACCAAATGAATGGGACTGTCAGTCCCATCGAAGTAAGATGGGCTTTCTCATCCATAACAGGAAATCCTCCACTTAGAACAGTTAAGAGACAGACTCGTGTGTCCAATCACACTTGGCCAATAAAGAATTCCTTTCCCATTCTATTCTATTCTATTCTATTCTATTCTATTCTATTCTATTCTATTCTATTCTATTCTATTCTATTCTATTCTATTTTCCATTCGATTCCTTTCCATTCCATTCCATTCCATATATTCTATTCTATTCCATTCCATTCCATATTTTCTATTTGATTCGATTCGATTTGATTTTGATTTCCTTCTACTCCATTCCATATATTCTATTCTATTCTATTCTATTCTATTCTATTCTATTCTATTCTATTCTATTCTATTCTATTCTATTCTATTCTATATTCTATTCCATTCCATTCCTTTCCATTCCATATTTTCTATTCTATTCTATTCTATTCTATTCTATTCTATTCTATTCTATTCTATTCTATTCTATTCTATTCTATTCTATTCTATATTCCATTCCTTTCCATTCCATATTTTCTATTCTATTCTATTCTATTCTATTCTATTCTATTCTATTCTATTCTATTCTATTCTATTCTATTCTATTCTATATTCCATTCCATTCCATTCCTTTCCATTCCATATTTTCTATTCTATTCTATTCTATTCTATTCTATTCTATTCTATTCTATTCTATTCTATTCCATTCCATTCCATTCCATTCCATTCCATTCCATATTTTCTATTCGATTCAATTTGATTTGATTTTGATTTCCTTCTACTCCATTCCATATATTCTATTCTATTCTATTCTATTCTATTCTATTCTATTCTATTCTATTCTATTCTATTCTATTCTATTCTATTCTATTCTATTCTATTCTATATTCCATTCCATTCCATTCCTTTCCATTCCTTTCCATTCCATATTTTCTATTCTATTCTATTCTATTCTATTCTATTCTATTCTATTCTATTCTATATTCCATTCCATTCCTTTCCATTCCATATTTTCTATTCTATTCTATTCTATTCTATCCCCATCCCCATCCCCATCCCCATCCCCATCCCCATCCCCATCCCATTTATTCTTTCCTGTCCTGTCCTATCCTATAGTACAAGTAGGTTTTGTATTTTCTGCTCCTAGTTTTATGGATAGGTGACACAGCAGCCTTTTATATTTGTAGATATATTTCCTGTCTCGACTTCAGCGTTTCTGTGAATGGAGATAGAACAATTGCTTCCGTAGTGAAGCTTCTTCAGCATTTCTGCTCAGCAAGGAGCTTTGTTTTAAATTCCAAATAATCTTCCCCTTTTGTCCCCTGAAGTCTGGGAGAAAAAGCTTGGCTCGGGTGCTTTGTTTACCGTCCTTTTTAGATGCTCTTGAGAGGTTGGGGTGGGAACACAGAAGGGGTAGGTGGCAGTAGAGATTATCCGGAGGGGTGTTTTAGGTGGGGCGTGGAATGACCGTATTCTTAAAGAATGCGGCCGTGCGGGTGGTTATGGGTGCGACTCGGCATACCCATGTAACACCCCTCCTGCGCGAGCTGCACTGGCTCCCGTTGGTCTTCCGAGTGCGATTCAAGGTGTTGGTCACCACCTTTAAAGCGCTCCATGGCATAGGACCCGGGTACCTTCGAGACCGACTTCTGCCACCAATAGCCTCCCACAGGCCAGTCCGCTCCCACAGAGAGGGTCTCCTCAGGGTGCCATCGGCCAAGGTATGTCGGCTGGCGACACCCAGGGGGAGGGCCTTCTCTACGGGAGCCCCATGCCCTGTGGAATGAACTGCCCCCGGAAATGAGTAAGATCTCCGACCTCCGTGTATTTCGCTGTGCCCTCAAGACCCTGCTGTTCCGCCAGGCCGGGCTATCAACATAATAATTTTAAATTGGGGTATTTTAAATTTCTGGGGTTTTAAATCTGAGGCGAAATTATTTAATAATTTTAATTATTTTTAATTGATGTCTGTCTTTGTGCTTTTAATAGGCTGTACACCGCCCTGAGTCCTTCGGGAGAAGGGCGGTATAGAAATAAAATTATTTATTTATTTATTTATTTATTTATTTATTTATTTATTTATTTATTTATTTATTTATTTTTGCATCCTTTTTTTCCTCCCCTACCCCCCCCCCCCCCATTTTAATCCTTCAGAAGCATTCATAGATTCCCCTAAAATGCTAACTCTTGTCTGGCAATAAAATTGCCGCTTGATGGATTGTAGCTACAAGCAGAAGTCAAACGAAGAGGCAGGAGCTGACAGCGAAGATTCACGTGGACTTAAGTTGAAACTACTTTAAATTAAATCCATCTGTGGTTCAGTGCCTCGGATGAAGGATTCGAGGCTGACATTTTGTTGCGTGCAAAAATATGTCGGCCGAATCTGGCACGGCAGTTGTTCAGGCATGCTTGAATGATTTTTAGCGTTCACCTTGACCCAAAATCGTACTCATTCCTTAAAAATATACCTACCCTCTGTCTTCAGGTGAACTACAGAAATATATACGTAAAAGCAGATTCAAAGATGCAGCTGAATTGGGACATGACTTTTATAATTGATGCACGGGTCATGTGTCACAATGATTGATGTTCACCTCTGGCTATGATAAACAACTTTATCTGTTGTTTATCTTGAACGATTTAAAGAATGGATCAGGAATCTTTTATATAAAGAAAAGCAGGCCCAAGTGCAAGGGCGTATCTTTTAGAGACAGGTTAGCTAATGGAGGAAAACAGTGAAATTTGTTGAACTATCTATACAGTAGTGGCCAAAATTGTGGAAACCTTTTGGGGAAAAAGTATTTTTGAGGTTTGATGGCTAATAACACCACTTTTTTTTGTTTTTTGTTTTGGGAGTTTCAAGATAATCCTATTCCACTGCTGGAATGGCCTGGGAAGACCCCAATTGAAAATCTATGAAGCCGACTAAAGAAAGAGACCTAGCAATAAAACCCAGTTAATAGAAGCCATCATTCAATCTTGGTTTCACATTAGAACAGCTGCAGAACTAAAAGACTTGGTTCACTCCATGTAAGGCCGTAATTCATGCTAAATTCATTCTATTCTATTCTACTCTACTTTATCTATTCTGTTCTATTCTATTCTACATTCTATTCTGTATTCTACTCTACACTGTATTCTATTCTATTCTACTCTACTCTGTATTCTACTCTACTCTATTCTACTCTACATTCTATTCTGTATTCTACTCTACACTGTATTCTATTCTACTCTACTCTGTATTCTACTCTACTCTACTCTACTCTATTGTACTCTACATTCTATTCTGTATTCTACTCTACTCTATTCTACTCTGTATTCTACTCGACTCGACTTGACTTGACATTCTATTCTGTACTCTGCCATAATTCATGCTAAAGGTTACCCAACTTAGTATTAACTGATGTGATAATTTTTGTATATCTCCTTTTTTCTATTTTTGTAGAGCTCGTTTTTTTCCTACGCGTTTCACTTTTCTTCTTTATACTGTTAACTGCCATTCTAACAGCAAGTCCTTCATCAAAGTTATTGCATTACATTCTTGATTAAATTATCTTTCCATTGATATATAATTTAATGGTACTGCTCCAAAAAAAAAAAGTGGTGTTATTAGCTAATTTTAGAAAATACACTTTTCTCAAAAGGTTTCCACAATTTTGACCACTACTATATAAAGCACAGTGGGGAAAAAATTTATATAAAGTTTCTCTTCAATAAAACCAACCAGGAGGGACACGGGTCCAATAAACATGTGGTGGCGTTCAGCCATCCCAAGATCCTGTCCACGTCCTCGGGAGCCACAGGATCGAACTCCTCCCAGATAACATTCTCAAGGCCTGCCTCAGTCATCTCGTCTGAACTAACCCAGTCAGCGGCCAAGTCTTCCCGAATCTGAATATGTGAAACCCGCCACTGGTGATAGGGATATTAGATGGGAAATATATTTTTGCTATTACTATCCCATCCATCATTTTCTCTATTTTTATTAAAAAAAAAACTATTCTTATAAAGCACTTGTAAAATCCAAGCTTTTCAATGCCTGCTGAAGTATTTTGTGTAAGACTGGACAAAGTGGCTGCTGACACACGTCAAGCAATCACAGAATTTACAGAACGACAGAGTTGGTAGGGACATCTAGAGACCTTCTAGTCCCTACGCAGGCAGGAAGCCCTATTTACCATTTCAGACAAATCTTCTTCTTTAAAACTTCCAATGTTGGAGCGTTCATTTCATGCGTACGTGAGAACGTCACATGACGGAGTAGCTTTAAAATTTAATTCGTTTCACTGTTATTTTCGGAATTGGGGTCATTATCATCAGTATTCTGTTCTTTTTATAGATTACCTTTCTCAAGGAATAGACCTGTCTGGAATTGAAGTCATTGAAAATGAATTGCTTTTTATTGCAAGAGCTCGACTCGAAGTCGAAAACCAGGCGAAACGGTTGCTTGAACAAGGAATAGAGACTCAGGTAAAAATGCCTTTTTATTTCCTTCCTAAAGCAGATAAAAAGAGCCGGTGTAATTACTCTAAAATGAAGAGGTCAGAGTTTTTTTTTTCTTTTAAAAGGTTGAAAAGTTACTTTTTAAAGGGATTTTATTGTACGGCAGAATGCTTCAACTCTACTGTATGTAAAATGTTAAAAAAAGAAACTCCTTCGTTTTAAATTTAAGCCATTGCCCGCTTTGATCCATTGCAAATCAAACACAGATTGATGTTTTTCCTTAATTCCCTTAATTTCTCTAATTCAAGGCTGATTCAAATAATTTATGAGCGTGAAACGAATCTAGATACGAGGCGACTCTAAGAGCTGCGCTTTAAGAAGTAAGCAGAAAGTGTGAGATTAATTACTGTCTATGAAAGGCACCGTTTTATTTTAAATCAGCCTGTAATTTTTTTAAAAAAAAACTTACATTAGATCTGACAATACAAAACATTATGCTTTCCCTCTGTTATTAATTGAGCCTGTGACAAACAATTCCCTTTTTTCAATCGATTGACTCATTTGTATTTTTCTTTTCTTCTGATGTTAAATAGTGAGTTTAATCACGCGAAGTATATAAACCATTATGAATGCAGCCTTAATTTTTTTTCTAGATAACTAGTTTATTCTATGACCTGAATAACAGAGTTGGACCCCCTGCTTAGGCAGGAAACCCTACACCAGTGATGGCTAACCTTTTTGCCATCACGTGCCAAAAGTGGGGGGACCACGGGAGGGTCACGTGCGTGCGTGCCCACACCCATAATTCAATGCGTCCCGCCCCCCCTGCGCATGCACGCGTGACCCCCCCTGCGCTCCCTCCGCTTTTGGCACGTGATGGCACGGTGGGCCCGGTAGGCCTGCTTTTTGCCCTCCCCAGGCTCCAGAGGTTTTCTAGGAGCCTGGGGAGGGCGAAAACAGCCTTCCCCACACCACACCACCCCGGAGGCCCTCCAGAGGCCAGAAATGACCCGTTTCCTGACTTCCAGTGGGCCTGAAAGGCCCAAAAATCAGCTGGCCAGCGCACACATGCATGCTGGAACTGAGCTAGGGCAACATTTGCGTGCCCACAGATATGGCTCCGCGTGCCACAGGTGGCACACGTGCCATAGGTTTCCCATCACGGCCCTACACCATTTCAGGCAAATGGTTGTCCAATCTCTTCTTGAAAACTTCCAGTGTTGGAGTATTCACAACTTCTGGTGGCAAGCTGTTCCACTGGTTAATTGTTCTCACTGTCAGGAAATTTCTCCTTAATTCTAGGTTGCTTCTCTCCTTGATTATTTTCCATCCATTGCTTCTTGTCCTGCCTTTTGGTGCTTTAGAAAATAGGTTGACCCCCCCCCTTCTTCTTTGGGGCAGCCCCTCAAATGTTGAAAGACTGCTATCATGTCACCCAGGGGTGGGTTCTACTTAGCTTTACTACCGGTTCATTTTATAACGTCAGGGTCAGTAGGCGGAGACTCCCGCCGGTTTTGCTACCGGTTCTATAGAACCAGTGCGAACCGGGGGCAACCTACCACTGATGTCACCCCAGTCAAACCCAATTCCTTCAAATGTTCTTTATAGGTTTTATCCTTCAGTCCCCTAATAATCTTCATTGCTCTTCTCTACACACTTTCTAAACTTTCAACATCTTTTTTTATATGAATGTATCCAGTTGTGGGTTTCTCAGTATGTTATTACTGGTTTGCCCCAGGCACGCGCCTTCCGTGCATGCGGCTGGTCTCAAAAACGTACCTAAAGAGATTGACATAGAACCGGGGCAGGTGGACAGGCCCACCCACGATTTCTATTACCGGTTCGGGTGAACCGATCCGAACCGGCTGAATACTGCCTCTGAATGTATCCCTCCTCGACAATGAGACAACATTTTGACGGCAGAATGTGTAAATAACCCTGTCCTTTTCTTGTACTCTGTGTGTGTGAGGCCTTGTTCCACAGGTTTTTTTCACTTTCTATTAGCCGTTGAGGGCAACCGATGAGCAAAGTCCTCCCCCCCCAAAATTAATCGCGGATCATTAGAACAATTGGCTATCCTATTAGCCTGCCCCCTCAAAACAATCAAGGAATTATTAGCGTTTCTTGCCTGTCACACGTGACCCGGGATTTGCTTTCCATCACCCAAAGGATTCATTGGAAGAAGAACTTTGTTAATGCTTAATTGTATCTGGAATGAAAGGAAGAGGAAAACGTCAGGATGAAGGGGTTTGCTTCTCGGATGCGTTGATGAATTTTTGCAGGACATCATTTGAGGAGATGAATCTGCTCCTCGCTACGGTCCTGAGAAATAACGCAAACACTTTTGGGACTGCGAGAGGGAAGCAGAGTGCAGGGGAAATGACATGCCAAATAATGATTATTTCCCACTTGGTATGAATTATTTAAATATTTATTCGTTTGCTGAGCAGGCAGACATTACGAAATGTTTAAAATTTATTAATTTACTGAGCATACAGAAATTACACAATCGGAGATTGGAAGGGACCTTAGAAGTTTTCTAGTCCAACCTAAGCAGGAGACCCTATACTGGAGGGGGGGGGCATCAAACTCAAGGCCCGGGGGCCGGTTCTGGCCCATGAGGTGCTTAGATCTGGCCCGCGGGGCTGCCTTGGAAACAGCGAAGGACTGGCCCACAATGCCTCTTTGCTGGCAGAGGATTGCAGGAGGCCGTCACGGTTGAAAATGGAGCGTTTTCTCTGGCAGAGTGCTCGGGCCACCACAGGCACCCCTGACACGAGTGAGCTGGCCACACCCACCCTGGCCACACCCACTCCACCGTCCCCCTCTGAGGTCAAACACAACCGTGATGCAGCCCTCAATGAAATCGAGTTTGACACCCCTGCCCTCTACCATTCTGGACAAATGGCTGTCCGGTCTCCAGTGATGGAGCACCCACAACTTCTGGAGGCAAGTCGTTCCACTGGTTAAGTGTTCTCCCTGATAGGAAATTACTCCTTAGTTCTAGGTTGTTTTATTTAGTATCCTAGTATGATTTACGGCGATTGCTTATTTAGTATCCTTTGACTATCACTAAGTGTTGTATCTTCTGATTTTTGATGAATGTATTTTTTATGATGACTATGATCATGATTTATCACTCGTTGCTTGTATATACACTGAGAGTTTATGCACTGGAGACAAATTCCTTGTGTGTCCAATCACACTTGGCTAATAAAAAATTCTATTCTGTTCTGTTCTGTTCTGTTCTCTATTCTATTCTACTCTACATTCTATACTGTATTCTACTCTACTCTACTCTACTCTACTCTACTCTACTTTACTTACTCTACATTCTATTCTACTCTACTGTACTCTACTCTGTATTCTACTCTACTCTATTCTATTCTACATTTTATTCTGTATTCTACTCTACTCTGTATTCTACTCTACGCTACGCTATTCTATTGTACTCTACATTCTATTCTGTATTCTACTCTACTCTATTCTATTCTACTCTACTTTATGTATTCTATTCTATTCTATTCTACTTTCTATTCTGTATTCTACTGTATTCTACTCTACGCTACTCTATTCTACATTCTATTCTGTATTCTACTCTACTTTATGTATTCTATTCTATTCTGCATTCTATTCTGTATTGTACTCTATGTATTCTATTCTACATTCTATTCTGTACTCTACTTTACTCTGTATTCTACTCTACTCTACTCTATTGTAATCTACATTCTGTTCTGTATTCTACTCTACTCTACTCTACTGTATTCTACTCTACTCTACTCTACTCCACTCTACTCTACATTCTATTCTCTACTCTACTCTACTAGCATATATTAACACTAGAAACATCCATTACATGATATAAATACCCCAAAGGAAGCTGCTTTAAAATGTCTCAACCCACAATGCCCGCTTCCCTGTATCACTAGCAGATTTTTAATGGCCCTCCTAAAAACGAATAAGCGAGGACTAGTTCTGGGTTCAGGAGAGTGCTGTTCCACCAAAGAGCCCCCCGGTCAACAGCTGCGAAGACCCATTTCCTTGATCCTGAGAGAAGGAATATGGAGAGAGCCCACTTAATCAGATCTTGTTGAACAGGCGAGTAGGATTTGAAGTAAGACAGCTTGAAGAGATCCAGGTTTTCAGCCATGTTAAGTTTTTAAAGGCCACAACCAGCAGCACCTTAAACTGTACCAAGAATAAGGAAATTGGTGCAAAAATGTAATGGTACGCAGAAACGAGGGAAGAGATGCTGCCAAAGAGAAAATCTGCTAAAGCAGCTGTCCCCAATCTTTGTTGGGAACCGCTGGGGTGGGGGAAGAGGGAAACAGGGAGAAGGGGGGAACTGGGCTGTGCAAATGGTGGGCCAGCACGTGTGTGTGCCCGCAGCCCTCGCATCAGTGGTGGGATCCTTAATAATCGGTTCTGTGATTGTGCGCTTTGCACGTGTGTGCGCATTTCAACAAAAAATTCACCTTCCGCATTAGTGCTAGGGAATTAAAACAGCTGAGGCACGGCAATCCGCTCTGCCGTGCTAATCAGCTGCGAAGATAAAGGTAAGTAAAGCGCAGGGGTGAGCGGATCCAGCTGATTGTCGGAGCGAACCGGTTCACTCCCAGCTGATTGTCGGAGCTACCGGTTCGTCTGAACCAGTCCGAACCGGTAGAATCCCACCCCTGCCTTGCATAAGTAGCGGGCCGGCGCGTACGCACATGCAAGTTGAGCTGTGTGCACATGCTCCAGCCAGTCACTCATATGGCCCAAGTCCAAATAGGGCACAGCCTGGTAGTAGGCCGCGCGGCCCAGAGGTAGGAGACCTCTGAGATAAAAGACTGGGAGTCCTGAGCTGAATAACGGGCAAGGAAAGAAACTTAGAAAGGATCCGTCCTAACTTATCAGAGGGTAAAAAGGGACGGCAGGAAATTTTTACTTTCGGACTTGCAAGGATTTGTAGCTGCACGGGTGCAAAAGATCAAGTCCACAGCGAAGGTCTAATTAAATTGATTTATCGTGCCTCTGCCGCAGGAATCTTCTCAACTAACTTGGAATTAGATAAGAGCCAACAGACTTCAAGGGAGGTTGGATTCCTATCAACGCTGACAGGGCAAGCCTTTTTAGAATATAAATGGAGAGCAAACCCCATTCCTTACTAGCACTGGTAGCGTTATCTAGTTGGGTAATGAAACGTCTGCAAAAAAGAAAAAAAAAACACACACACACACACAACCAAGCTCAGAGACCTCATTTCAACCCTTAGGTAAAATATTCTCCTTTATTGGTACATCACATAATTTCTGTTTCTAAAGATAGTTAGATGCTGTGACTCAGTAGTGGGTTTCAATTTTCTTTGCTACCGGTTCGCTATTGGGAGCGTGCGGGCATGCGCAGAGTGTTTTTGATGACGTACGGGCAGGTGGGCGGAGCCTCCCACCGCCGCTATTGGTTCGCCGGCAAACTGGTAGCAACCGACCACTGCCGTGACTGTCATCTTACAACCACACGTGTTTCCTTCCCCGTATTTGAATGTCATGAAATGTGACTTGTTCTGCATCTTTTATAAGCTACACATTTGCTTTTGAGGTTTACTCTTTTTTTATTATTATTATTATGATGCTGAATGTCGACAGGCTTCTGTATCCTTAAAATAGCTGGAGAGATTATGTCCTTCTCTATGCATAATGCGGAAACATGAATGCTGAATGACTCTAATCGATTCCTTTAAACTGCATGAGATGTTTTGAGCTGTGTTTTTGGGTTTTTTTTAATTTCCTTTCGGGGGAAAAATTGTGTAAATGATCTGGGTAGCCAAATTAGAGTTATCAAATGTTTTACACACCTGCGCCGCGCACGTATCTGAATCTCTGAACATGCCCGTTAAATAAGTAGTCTACGCACACTATTCTCCACACCGCCAAACTGTTAGCAAAAACATTATTATTATTATTATTATTATTATTATTATTATTATTATTATTATTATTATTATTATTATTTCTATGCCGCCCACTCTCCGAGGACTCTAGGAGGCTTACACCAAAGACAGTATACTAAATAGCATATTACCCCCAACAATCTGGGTCCTGATTTTACTCACGTCGGAAGGATGGAAGGCTGAGTCAACCTTGAGCCGGTGAGATTTGATCCGCTGATCTGCTGAACTAGCAGTCAGCTGAAGTAGCTGCAGTACTGCACCCTAACCACTGTGCCACCTCGGCTCTTAGTCCCTCTAGTTTGATGCTCATTGTATTTATTCACAAATAAACCTCACAGCTGCTAGCAAAAAATTAATCTAAGGACTTCATGCAAATACAGGTAGCACAATTCACTTATGACCATTCTAAGTTACAACAGCACTGAATAAAACTGATTTATGACCATTTTTCACACTTACGACCTTTGCAGCATTCCCCAGGGTTGGGTCACGTGATCGGAATGCAGACGATTGGCATACCGGTTCACATTTACGACGGTCGCAGAGTCCTGTGGTTTCCCCCTTTTGCAACCTTCTGATGAGTAAAAGTCGATGGGGAGTCCCGATTCGCTTAACAACCAGCGTCACTAACTTAACAAGTGCAGTGATTCACTTAACAAGAAGTGGCAGGGAAGTTCGTAAAATGGGGCCAAACCTCACTTAACGAATGTCTGACTTAACAACATAAATTGTGATCGTAAGGACTGCCTATATCAGTGATGGTTAACTTTTTTGGTGCCGAGTGCCCAAAGCGCGCGCGTGCTTGTGCCAGAACCCCCAAAATGCAATGCGAGCGGCCCCCTGCGCATACACCCCAGCCCCCCCCCTCCCCCCGTGCCCCGTTTTGGCTTCCAGGTTGGTGCAGGAGGCTTTCCAGGCCCAAAATGGGCCATGGGGGGCCTCGCGCAGCCCCCCGTGCCCCATTTTGGGCCTGGAAAGCCTCTTGCACCAACCTGACCCCCTCAGACATGCGCCCCCCCACGCATGCGCGGCAGAGACCTGAAGACCAGCTGGCCAGCGGGGGGCCCGCACACATGCGCAGTGAAGCTGGGCTGGGCTGGGCTGGGGCGACGGCTGGCATCACGGGCCTTTATACTTTATGGGACCTTTGCAAAACTGTCTTGGTTTGAGTCTGAAGGACTGTTTCATGTCGAAGCTTCCCGTCCTGTGAAAATAAGATAATGTAATACGGACATTAAAAAGTAGGCAGATACCAACGTTCCGCAATCCTTATCTTTGCAAGTTAGGGTTTAAAATAAGCCAGAAATTTCTCTGCAGTATAATCAGCTGATAGTGATACATCCTAGAATATCTTTTCCGTTTCCATAGGAACAGATGGCAAAATGTTTGAATCTTGGAAGCCAAAGTGGAATAATACATTTTCAGATGGTCTGGCTTACCAAGTTTTGCATTCCCGAAATGTAAAATAAATTTTTTTTAAAAAGACGGCACATCACATAAGGTGTATAGCTGTTGATGTTTGTCATTCCTCATACAACTGGCATATTTATAAGGCGAGCTAGTTATGCATTTCTGGAAAAAAAAAAAAAGAAAAGAAATCCACCCCTAAGGAAGGAGACAGCAATTTTGATCACATCTGCAGACTGTAAAGCAATTCATAAAAACGAACTTCAAAACAATTTACTATTTATGTAGAAAGTCCATTACTGTTCAAGAACTTTAAGAACAGAATTAGAATGCCATACACAATTGAGCCCAACATTTATATTGCGAAGCGAGACATTTGTTAAAAGAGTTTTTTGCCCCCATTTTACGACCTTTCTTGCCGCGGTTGTTAAGCGAATCACTGCGGTTGGTAAGTTAGTAATGCGGTTGTTAAGTGAATCTGGCTTCCCCAGGGACCAGTGGTGGGTTGCCCCCGGTTCGGACGAGTTCTATAGAACCGGTAGTAAAACCAGCGGGAGGCTCCGCCCACCGATGCCGACGTCATCAGGAAGCTTTTGCGCTTCGAGGACTGCCTGTAGAATTAGAATAGAATTCTTTATTGGCCAAGTGAGATGGGACACACAAGGAATTTGTCTCCAGTGCATAAGCTTCAGTGTACATACAAATATACAGTGTACATACATACAGACATACAAACAGTGTACATACAAATATAAGCTCTCAGTGTACATACAAATAACAAGATGATAAATCATAAATTGCAAATCGTAAGGTACAATCATAAATCATAAGTTATAAGGAACACAATGGTAAATCATAAGATACCAATCGGAGATGGTAATAGGAAAGATAAGAAGAGTAGCAATACAACCCTACTACAAGGATAAATATCCTTAGGCATAAAACAGTGCTGTATTCCTATGGGTGCAAGGAATCGAGCCCATAATTAATTAATTAAGATTTTTTGATCTAGCTAGCCTATCTAACAAGAATCTAGTCAATTAAGATTCAATACTAGTTGGCATTAAATGAGAGTCAATGGAATTCAAGAGAGGTTGGAGTTAGACCATTTGTGGCAACGTAACAATTCTAGGCTGATAGCTTGCTTAACTCCCCCCCCCCACGGCCAGTTCTGTATGGTTTTCAAAAGTTTATAAAAATTTATTTCAACGATTAAATATTGTAATAGGTAATATCTGTAAGGTTCCTATTGGTGGAGAGCTAATGTATTTTTATATTTATCTTTACCAGTAAGACGTGCATTACAGTAAGCTGTTGTGTGTAATTAAAAGAGCCTTGATAGTACAGTGGTCTACGCACCCTGTTATTAACACAGCTGCCTGCAATTTCTGCTGGTTCGAATCTCTCCAAGGCTCAAGGTTGACTCAGCCTACCATCCTTTCTAAGGTAGGTGAAATGAGGACCCAGTTTGTGGGGGCAATAAGCTGACTTTGTATAAAATATACAAAAGTATGAAGGCTATTGCTTAACGCATTGTAAGCCGCCCTGAGTCTCCGGATATAAGAACCGTGATGGCGAACCTATGGCACGCATGCCACAGTTGGCACACGGAGCCATATCTGTGGGCACGCGAGCGTTGCCCTAGCTCAGCTCCAGCAAGCACACGTGTGCTGGCCAGCTGATTTTCGGGCCTTTAGGGCCCACCGGAAGTCAGGAAACGAGCCATTTCCAGCCTCCGGAAGGCCTCTGGGAGGGTGGGGAAGGCCGTTTTCGCCCTCCCCAGGCTCCAAGAAAGCCTCTGGAGCCTGGGGAGGGCGAATAACGGGCCTACCAGGCCCACCGGTAACCTTTTTGTTGTCGTGTGCCAAAAGTGGGAGTGCGGAGGAGTCACGTGCGCGTGCGCGGGGCACGGGCGCATTGAATTATGGGTGTGGGCACGCTCGCGTGCAACCCTCCCGTGTTCCCCCCACTTTTGGCATACGACGGCAAAAAGGTTAGCCATCACTGCCCTAGAAGAAGATGGGCTCTTTCGCCTAAATAAAAAGAGAGAAAACTATCATGAGTTTTAATGACTGTGACTGTACGTTGGAAAATGTCAAGCTTGACAAATATTGACCTTGGTGATCTCGACACATCTTTATTTGCTGTGAAATTGGTTAAACTTCAGAAAAAAGTAAATTGCCTGAGGTAAATGAGTGAGGGTGTTTATCGCTCTTCTTTAATTTCATTTCCCCCCCCCCCAACCCTCCAGACTGTATTGGAAAGAGGTAAATATCGCAGGAGAAAAGAAAATCAGAGATGGAAAATATATATATATATATATCTGCCAGTAGTTTTAGATTGTTTCCCATCACTACATAATTAAATGACTCTTTAGGTCTAGGACCCAGCCTCTCTAACCGACCCAATCAAGAGTGTGTCAGAAGTGTTACAGAGCGAAGTCTGAGCTGCGATGCACAAATATTATCTGAAAGCTGTAAAAGTCTCAGTATGTTCATACATGAAGTGGATCCTAAAATGGTTTTAAAAGAATGTAAAAAGGCCAGTCCTTCAACACCAGCTTATAAATCAGGGTTTAATCAACATTAAAAGGCCTGAACTTCAACTCCCAGAATTCCCCAGCCAGCATGAAGTTAAAGTCCAGACATCTTAAAGCTTAGATTGAGAAACAGTTATAAATATTGGGGTCCTCCGTATTCTCTGAGCTTGGTGGTTTTCCTGAAGACGTTCCATTACCATACTAGGTAACATCATCAGTGCTACGAGGGAATGGGATTTGTGGATGGAAGAGGAGAAGAGGAGGAGGAGGACTGTGGGGTCCTCGGTGCTCTCTGAGCTGGGTTGTTTTCTTCAAAGATGTTTCATTACCAAACTAGATGACATTATCAGTGCTGACTGACATCCTAGCATCGATCATGTACTTACTTTGGCAAGGAAACATCTGCAAGTAAATAACCCAGCTCAGAGAGCACTGAGGACCCCACACTTCAACCCTGAGCTACAAATATTCTCTTCTATTGGTAGTTATAAACTTCATACAGAATGAAACTCCGTTCTTCCTCCAAACTCGTCAAATTTTGCGCTACTGCGGTGTAAGAACGCATCAAACAACATTTCCTAGAAACACGGTGGACATTGGTCGGTTGAAACCTTTGGCGATTGGGTAAACAGATATGAATTCCGTTTCCACGGCCATCTTTTTGAATTTGCTCACAAATGAGTCCTTCAGAGACACCGAGAAGGAGGGATCAATAATATATTACGAGCTGAGGAGCATTACCGTTTTATTACAGGCATGAAAGTCGGCAGACCTCCAGAGCGAGTTTCAAAGTTTGCAAGTGACAATATCCCTTCTGGATAGGCTCGTGATGGCGAACCTATGGCACACGTGCCAGAAGTGGCACACAGAGCCATGTCTCCAGGCACGCCAGCCATTGCCCGTTGCTGTTCTGCTTTTCTAGATTCCAGTGTGCACAAGCGCTGCGGCCAGCTGGTTTTCGCACATGTGGGAGCACCGGAAACTGTAAGAGCAGCTCCCTGGCATGCATGACCTGGGAAGGGCAAAAAGTGGGTGTACCGGAAGTCCGGAAATGGGCCCATTTCCGGCCTCCGGAGGGTCTCCAATGCCTGGGGGAGGCTGTTTTCGCCCTCCTGGAGGTTCGAGGAAAGCCTCCGGAGCCTGGGGAGGGCAAAAACGCCCCTCCGCCGTGGTGCAGGAAGCCAAGTAGGCCACACCCCATGGTCACACCCACCTAGCAACTGGGCAGTGAACCGGTTGCTGAAATTTTTCAATCCCACCCCTGCGCTAGGTTTATGACTTCTTTAACTCTGCCCCCAATTCTGTCTTTTCCTACAAATAGAGACTGAGACCCAATTTACTAGGAGTTTTAGTGCTGGGTTAGGGATAATTACTTTGCCAAAAAATAGGACGATAGGTTGTAATGTTTCTCCCCATAAAATAATTATTTTCCAGTGAGGTCTTATTTTGGGGGAAATGTGGTACTAAATGCACCCATCTGGTTGACAAATTTAACTGGGACTTATTTTTGGGGTAGGGCTTATATTACAAGCATCCTGAAAAAATCATGCTAGGGCTTATTTTCTGGTTGTGTCTTATTTTTGGGGAAACAAGGTAGTGGGTAGCATTCCTGCTGGTAGTAATGATAAGTTTTATCAGATCCCTTATAACTCTAGGTGAGAGTAATGGGAGATACTATTTTTTAATGGGAATTGGGTGAAAGGGTTAATAAGAGGGAATTACGGATAGGAATACAGGTAGTCCTTGACTTACGACACAACTGAGCCCAAAAATTATGTTGTTACTTGAAACATTTGTTAAGTGAATTTTGCCCCATTTTACAACCTTTCAAGCCCCAGTTGTTAAGTGAATCATTGCAGTTGTTAAATTAGCAACCCGACTATTAATTGAATCTGGCTCCCCGTTGACTTTGCTGGTCAGACGGTCATAAAAGTGGTTCATGTGACCTCCGGACACTGCAACCGTCATAAATACGAGTCAGTTGCCAAGTACCTGAATTTTGATCATGTGACCAGGGGGGGTGCTGAAACAGTCGTAAGTGTGAGCAACGGTCATAAGTCACTTTTTTTCCCAGTGCCGTTGTAACTTTGAACAGTCACTAAATGAAGTGTTGTAAGTCGAGGACTACCTGTATAAGGTCTTGGACATTAGCAAAAGCTGAGTATGTATCTGACAGCTGTTTCAACTTTATGCTTGTAAAGGTGCAGTATGTTTTATAACAAAAATGAAGTGGTTATTTTTTTTTTTTTCTTGGTGAATTTACTCAAAGTACAAGCTCTGCATTTTGCATGGAACATTTTTTTTCCCCTTGTGACCACCGAGTGCAGTGGAGTTTTTACAAAAAAACTGGTGCCTCCTGCAGTGAAGACTCCCTGAGAGATTTGAAAGATCTTCAGTTTATCAGACTCCCATTTTGGTTACCATAGTAAATATAGATTGGAACAAGGAGGCGTCTCAATTTCAGACTCTATTTGATTCCATTTTGTGGAACGACGGTTTGTGAACAAAATGGCACCATGTAGATAGAGAAAACACGGCTGTAGTTTCTTTGACGTTGACTACCGTTGAGACAAGCCAGGAGTGAGATCCAGCAGGTTCTGACAGGTTCTGGAGAACCGGTAGCGGAAATTTTGAGCAGTTCGGAGAACCGGCAAATACCACCTCTGGCTGGCTCCCGAGTGGGGTGGGAATGGAGATTTTGCAACATCCTTCTCCCAGGAGTGGGGAGGGAATGGAGATTTTGCAGTACCCTTCCCCTGGAGTGGGGTGGGAATGGAGATTTTGCAGTATCCTTTCCCTGCCACGCCCACCAAGCCACACCCCCCCCACCACGCCCACCAAGCCACGCCCACAGAACCAGTAGTAAAAAAAATTGGATTTCACCACTTGAGACAAGCTACTGAAGATGGCTGGTCCGTCTGCATTTGAAATACAAAGGCGGTGAAGTGGTTGTTTTGTTTCCCCAGTCTACAGATCTGCACATGTACAGCTGCAGACAGTGGTGGTATTTAGCCGGTTCAAACTGGTTCAGGCGAACCGGTAGTGGTGACTGCGGATAGCCACATTTTCTAAGCCGTGTGCATGCAAGCAAGCCATGCGCGCAAGCAAAGCGCATGCACGGAAGGCCGGGTGCATGTGTGGTGAACCAGTGGTAAAAATATGGGAAACCCACCTCTGGCTGAAGAGTGATACATTTTCTGATAAACATTGGACTTTTTTCTTTGTTCTTGTTTCTTGTTTTCATTTGTTTTCAACAGAAACACTTTTAGGGATGCTACCAATTAAGAAAAAAATATTATGATAATCCATAGCATAATATTTTTCTTAATTGGCGACGTCAGAGAAAACGTGCATATATCTATTTTTGTCACTTTTAAGGTGTTTTGTCATTCCCTTTTCCTTTTATGTTAGTTTGTGTTTTAATGTCTGACGTTCAAATTTAATATATTATAAAAAAAAAGAGAGGAAAACAGAAAAATATTACAACAATCCATCTAAAATATGTATTCGTCAGAAATGTTCAGGAAATTATTCTAAAATGCCCGTGTTTTAATTTGATTCATTTAATGAGGGATCCTTGGTGCTCTCTGTTTTCTTGCAGACGTTTTGTTACCCAAACTAGGTATGTAGTCTTTTTTCAGTTTTTATTGGTTTATAGCCGTGATGGCAAACCTATGGTGGGACCGGAAGTTGGCAGACAGGCCATTTTCGGCCTCTGGGGGCCTCTGGGCGGGGGGAGGCATTTTTTGCCCTCCCCAGACTCCTAAAAGGCTCTGGAGGCTGGGGAGGGGAAAAAACGGGCCTTCTGGTCCCACCAGAAGTTGGCAAATGGGCCATTTCTGGCCTCCGGAGGGCCTCTGGGAGGGTGGGGAAGTCCGTTTTCGCTCTCCCCAGACTCCTAGAAAGGCTCTGGAGGCTGGGTAGAGCAAAAAACGGGCCTTCCGGTCCCACTGGAAGTTGGCAAATGGGCCGTTTCTGGCCTCTGGAGGGCCTCTGGAAGGGTGGGGAAGGCTGTTTTTGCCCTCCCCAGACTCCTAGAAAGGCTCTGGAGGCTGGGGAGAGCAAAAAACGGACCTACCATGCCATCATGTGCCAGAAGCGAGGGGGTCATGTGCGCATGCACGGGGGAAGGATGCATAGAATTATGGGGGTGGGCACGTGCGCGCGCGACACCCCCCCACACTCCGGGCACACAATGGGAAAAAGGTTAGCCATCACTGGTTTATAGTATAAAATAGAAAAGCAAATAGTGGGAAAAATACGGGAGGGAAAAGAAAAAGGGGAAGTGTAGAAAAGAAGGGGAAAAAGGGGGGAAAAGGTGTTGATTTCCAGCTCCCTTTGGTGCAGTAGAATAAAACAGTAATATCAAATCTCAACTTTTTACTTTTACATAATAGTATAAACTAGCCATTTCTATAACAACCGATCTATCTAATTGGTAAAACCCAAAATCAAAATTTGATTTTCCTCCCCCCCCCCACCACAAGCACAAAGTCCAGAAGCGGTTTCCAAGTAGAAACTAAAGTAATCGTATTTTTTTTCTTTGATCAAAGCAGTCAATTTGGCCATCTCTGCTAACGCCATTTTTGCAGCCGTTCATCCATTGTGGGGATCAAAACATCCTTCCATTTTTATGCATAAAGTAAAATTGCTGCCATCCAACATATATAACATCAAAGTTCCCCATTTTTTTCCCCCAAGTTTTTCCGCTAAACCCAAAAGAAAAGTTTCTGGTCTTATCTTTAGATTGACTTTAAGAATTTTCTGTATTAGAATATGAGTCCTACTTCAATATTTCTTTGCTTTATCACATGTCCACCATAAAGGATAAAAGGTTCCTTCTTAACGTCGACATTTCCAGCATTCATTTGAAATACTTTTGCAAACAATTATTTTTACATGTCCAACACACCTTCCTCCTTTTATTTTTTCCCAAAACAACAACCCTGTGAGGTGCGTTGGGCTGAGAGAGGGGTGATTGGCCCAAAGTCACCCAGCTGACTTTCATGGCTGTAGCAGAACTAGAACTCCCGGTCTCCTAGTGATTGGCCCAAAGCCACCCAGCTGTCTTTCATGGCTATGGAGGAACTAGAACTCCCGGTCTCCTAGTGATTGGCCCAAAGTCACCCAGCTGGCTTTCATGGCTATGGCAGAACTAGAACTCCCGGTCTCCTAGTGATTGGCCCAAAGTCACCCAGCTGGCTTTCATGGCTATGGAGGAACTAGAACTCCCGGTCTCCTAGTGATTGGCCCAAAGTCACCCAGCTGGCTTTCATGGCTATGGCAGAACTAGAACTCCCGGTCTCCTAGTGATTGGCCCAAAGTCACCCAGCTGGCTTTCATGGCTGTAGCAGAACTAGAACTCCCGGTCTCCTAGTGATTGGCCCAAAGCCACCCAGCTGTCTTTCATGGCTATGGCAGAACTAGAACTCCCAGTCTCCTAGTGATTGGCCCAAGGTCACCCAGCTGTCTTTCATGGCTATGGCAGGACTAGAACTCCCGCTCTCCTAGTGATTGGCCCAACGTCACCCAGTTGTCTTTCATGGCTATGGCAGAACTAGAACTCCCTGTCTCCTAGTGATTGGCCCAAAGTCACCCAGCTGTCTTTCATGGCTATGGCAGGACTAGAACTCCCGCTCTCCTAGTGATTGGCCCAAAGTCACCCAGCTGTCTTTCATGGCTATGGCAGGACTAGAACTCCCGCTCTCCTAGTGATTGGCCCAAAGTCACCCAGCTGTGTTTCATGGCTATGGCAGAACTAGAACTCCCAGTCTCCTAGTGATTGGCCCAAAGTCACCCAGCTGGCTTTCATGGCTATGGCAGAACTAGAACTCCCTGTCTCCTAGTGATTGGCCCAACGTCACCCAGTTGTCTTTCATGGCTATGGCAGGACTAGAACTCCCGCTCTCCTAGTGATTGGCCCAAAGTCACCCAGCTGGCTTTCATGGCTATGGCAGAACTAGAACTCCCAGTCTCCTAGTGATTGGCCCAAAGTCACCCAGCTGGCTTTCATGGCTATGGCAGAACTAGAACTCCCAGTCTCCTAGTGATTGGCCCAAAGTCACCCAGCTGGCTTTCATGGCTATGGCAGAACTAGAACTCCCTGTCTCCTAGTGATTGGCCCAAAGTCACCCAGCTGTCTTTCATGGCTATGGCAGAACTAGAACTCCCGATCTCCTAGTGATTGACCCAACGTCACCCAGCTGGCTTTCATGGCTATGGCAGAACTAGAACTCCCGGTCTCCTAGTGATTGGCCCAAAGTCACCCAGCTGTCTTTCATGGCTATGGCAGAACTAGAACTCCCGGTCTCCTAGTGATTGGCCCAAAGTCACCCAGCTGTCTTTCATGGCTATGGCAGAACTAGAACTCCCGGTCTCCTAGTGATTGGCCCAAAGTCACCCAGCTGTCTTTCATGGCTATGGCAGAACTAGAACTCCCGGTCTCCTAGTGATTGGCCCAAAGTCACCCAGCTGTCTTTCATGGCTATGGCAGAACTAGAACTCCCGGTCTCCTAGTGATTGGCCCAAAGTCACCCAGCTGTCTTTCATGGCTATGGCAGAACTAGAACTCCCGGTCTCCTAGTGATTGGCCCAAAGTCACCCAGCTGTCTTTCATGGCTATGGCAGAACTAGAATTCCCGGTCTCCTAGTGATTGGCCCAACGTCACCCAGCTGGCTTTCATGGCTATGGCAGAACTAGAACTCCCGGTCTCCTAGTGATTGGCCCAAAGTTTCCCAGCTGGTTTTAATGGCTATGGCGGAACTAGAATTCCTCGTTTCCTGGTGATTGGCCTAAAGTCACCCAGCTGGCTTTAATGGATAAGGCGGAACTTGAACTCACAGTCTCCCGCTTTCTAGCCTGGTGCCTTGACCACTAGACCAAACTGGCTTTGTATCTCCAACCTATTCCACAGCTATATGAAATACGCCCAGTGTTTTTGTTGACTAAGACAAAAACGACAAGACATTTACCGGTAAATTAGGGCTTGGTAAATTAGGGCATTGGGTTTTAGAAATTACAATAGAAGAGAAATGGGAACAGGCACTTTTGAAATTGTTTCCACCCCACGTCCCTGTTGTTCTTATTGTGCTGGTGCAGCAGTGTGCCACACAATTTAATTAGGCTTCTCGTTGTTGCTACAAACATTTTTTAAAATAGAAATGGAGAGGCGAAGCCAGCAACTGTTGCAAGTAAGGACTGCAGCTACCTGTCACGACAAGGGACTTTCAAATGAAAAGGAATCATGGACTGTTTTAAAAAAACAATCCTGGTTGCCAGATTAACAGTGTCTACAGAGAGAGGGTGGGGATTGAGAGAGAGAGATTGAAAGAGAGAGAGAGAACGATTGAGAGAGAGAGAGAGAGAGAGAAAAAGATTGAGAGATTAAAAGAAAGATTTGAGAGAGAAAGAGAGAGATTGAGAGAGAAATTGAGAGAGATTGAGAGAGAGAAAGAGTGAGAAAGAGATTGAGAGAAAGTGAAAGGCATTGAGAGAGAGACAAAAAAAGTGATTGAGAAAAAGAAAGATTGAGAGAGAGAAAGAGACTGGGAGAGAGAAAGAGAGATTGGGAGAGAGAAAGAGAGAGAGATTGAGAGAGGGGGGAAAGACATAGAGATTGAGAAAGATTGAGAGAGAGAGAGAGAGAGATTGGGAGAGAGAAATATTGGGAGAGAGAAAAAGAGATTGGGAGAGAGAAAGAAATTGAAAGATTGAGAGAAAGAGATTGAGAAAAAAAGATTGAGAGAGAGAAAAAGAGATTGGGAGAGAAAGTAATTGAGAATGAGAGAGAGAGATTGAGAGAGAGAAAGACATAGAGATTGAGAGAGAGAAAAAGATTGGGAGAGAAAAAAATTGAGAATGAGAGAGAGAGATTGAGAGAGAGAAAGAGATTGAGAGAGAGAAAAAGAGATTGGGAGAGAGAAAAAAATTGAGAATGAGAGAGAGAGAGATTGAGAGAGAGAGACTGAACGAGAGAAAAAGAGATTGGGAGAGAAAGAAATTGAGAATGAGAGAGAGACTGAGAGAGAGAAAAAGATTGGGAGAGAATGAAATTGAGAATGAGAGAGAAATTGAGAGAGAAAGAAAAAGAGATTGGGAGAGAGAAGGAAATTGAGAGAACGATTGAAAGAGAGAAAGAGATTGAGAGAAAGAAAGAGAGAGAGGGAGGGAGGGAGGAGCCTCAGAATAAAAAAATATGTCTAGGTACCTTAATGGATAACTCAAATCAGCCTTTAGCAGAAATACAGGTAGTTCTCAATTTACAACCATTCGTTTAGTGATCGGTCAAAGTTACACCACCACTGAAAAAAGTGATTTATGACCGTTGCATTATGACTGTCGGCTCATTTTTATGACAGTCGTGGTGTCCCAAGGCCCCCTGTTCCCCTTTTGCCACCTTCTGATGAGAACATCGCTGGGGAAGCCAGATTCACTCCACAACCCTATGCTTAATTTAACAACCGCAGCAGTTCACTTAAGCGTGGCAAGAAAGGTCGTAAAATGGTGGCAAAACTCACTTAACCGTCTTGCTTAGCAACCGTGATTTTGGGCTCAGTTGTAGTCATAAGTTGAGGACTGTTGTGGCCTGTACGCAGCCTGTGCGGCTGGTGGCTGATTCCGACAGCGAGGAGGCTGGTGTGGTGCTGCGCCAGCAGCCTGTGCAGCTGGCACTCGAGTCGGACAATGAGGAGGCTGGAGAAGATGTGGTGCCAGAGGCAGAGATTCAGCCGGGGCCTTCAGAACCTCCAGAAGCTCCCATAAGTGAAGAGGAAGAAGAGGAGGAGCCTCTTCTCGATGCATGGGCGCGCAGAGCTGCCAAAAGGCAGGAGTGGCTCCTCAGGAGGAGGTCTCCTTGAGAGTAAGGCTTGGGGCTAATTGGCCACTCCCTTAGCCTATTTAAGGAGGAACACCAACTGAAGCAATTTGCAGGGAACAACTTCGTTCACTCTCCTTCGTGCCTCGATCTTAATTCTTTGCAAATTGCCTCTGGGCTTTCTGCCAACCATAGTAGGATTAAGATTATTTATTCTTTGGATTCTTGTAGGCTGTTAAGAAAGTGAATTAACAGCCTTTGTTTGGGAAAAAAAAAACCTTATTTAATTTAGTAAAACTAAGGTTTGTACAGACTTTGTGTGTGCTGCGTTCTTTGGGGTCCGTAGCTGGGGCAGAACAAGGACTAGATGTAATGGGAGATGAGAGTCGGTTTTTATCTATGAAATGTAGCACGTTGCAAATTGGACTTAAATAATTCAGTATTTTCACAAGCCGCGGCAACATTTCCTTTGTCCCCAAGACTGTGTCGATCCTTAATTCATTATTAGAAATAATCTAAAGAACATTGGGTCATCTTTCCGGTCGTAGAAATAAGTTATCTTTTCTTTACCAGATTCCAATTATAAAAGTCCAACACTAGTTCACAATTAATCCCTTTTTAAAGGTCATTGTAGCACATTTAAATAAAGCATGAACATTCAGCGATCTGATTGAAGCCTGCCCTTCCGTCGGGCCTTTCGGTCACAGAATAACGATAAAAATAACGTCTGCAAAGAAAAGGTCCAAGATTTCGTCTCTGGCACCGTGAATTAAATAATCTGAAGTTAAATAGATTGCATTACCCCACTGTTTAATAGAAAAACAGAATAACAGAGTCGGAAGGGGCCTTGGAGGTCTTCTAGTCCAGCCCTCTGGTCAAGCAGGAGACCTTACGGCTTATGCCATTTCAGACAAAGGGTTGCCCAATCTCTTTTTCAAAACTTCCAATGTTGGAGCACCCACAACTTCTGGAGGCAAGTCGTTCCACCCGATTTGTCGTTCTAACTGGCAGGAAATTTCTAATTGGACTTCACAAGTCCATATGCTCGGTGGGGAATTCTGGGAGTTGAAGTTCATAAGTCCATATGCTGGCTGAGGAATTCTGGGAGTTGAAGTCCATATGCTTGTTGAGGAACTCTGGGAGTTGAAGCCTACAAGTCTACATGATGGTTGAGGCATTCTGGGAGTTGAAGTCCACAAGTCTACATGATGGCTGAGGAATTCTGGGAGTTGAAGTCCACAAGTCTACATGATGGTTGAGGAATTCTGGGAGTTGAAGTCCATATGCTTATTGAGGAACTCTGGGAGTTGAAGCCTACAGGTCTACATGATGGTTGAGGAATTCTGGGAGTTGAAGTCCATATGCTTATTGAGGAATTCTGGGAGTTGAAGTCCACAAGTCTACATGATGGTTGAGGAATTCTGGGAGTTGAAGTCCACAAGTCTACATGACGGCTGAGGAATTCTGGGAGTTGAAGTCCACAAGTCTATATGATGGCTGAGGCATTCTGGGAGTTGAAGTCCACAAGTCTACATGATGGCTGAGGAAGTCTGGGAGTTGAAGCCCACAAGTCTACATGATGGTTGAGGAAGTCTGGGAGTTGACGTCCACAAGTCTACATCAGGGGTGGGCAACTATGGCCCTTTTATGACTTGTGGACTTCAACTCCCAGAATTCCTGAGCCAGCCATGCTAGCTCAGGAATTCTGGGAATTGAAGTCCACAAGTCATAAAAGGGCCATAGTTGCCCACCTCTGGTCTACATGATGGCTGAGGCATTCTGGGAGTTGAAGCCCACAAGTCTGCATGATGGTTGAGGAATTCTGGGAGTTGAAGTTCATAAGTCCATTTGCTGGTTGAGGAAGTCTGGGAGTTGAAGCCCACAAGTCTACATGATGGCTGAGGAATTCTGGGAGTTGAAGTCCACAAGTCTACATGATGGCTGAGGCATTCTGGGAGTTGAAGCCCACAAGTCTGCATGATGGTTGAGGAATTCTGGGAGTTGAAGTTCATAAATCCATTTGCTGGTTGAGGAAGTCTGGGAGTTGAAGCCCACCAGTCTACATGATGGTTGAGGAATTCTGGGAGTTGTAGTTCATAAGTCTACATGATGGCTGAGGAATTCCGGGAGTTGAAGTCCACAAATCTAAAAGTGGCTAAACGTGGACGGCTCTGGTTTAGCCTTAAAACCCTGCTTAACTTTCACAGACAACCAGGTCCTTCCTCCTTCTTGAGATGTTATATAAATCATGTAATCTAAATACACGATGAGCATCCATCCTGTTGGCAACACATTATTTTAAGTGTAGTGAGGTTCTCCATCCAACTCCATCCAAGCATTTATATCACTTTTGATAAAAAGCGAAGAGGCTTGGTTTTAGGTGTCTGAAGGGAGTAGGTGTCAGTGACTCAGAAATATAAAATTAGAACGGAGGATTTAGTGACTGGATAATCGGCCATCCGCAATTTTTGATCCAGACTTTCCCAGGCAGGTTCACAAATATCAGATGCCACTGTTTCAAATTTATCCTCGCTTAAACATAGTTAAATCTGTATATACTTTATTTATTCATTTGTATCCTGCCTTCCTTATTTTTACAAATAAGGCAACGAACATATCCAACACTACCTTCCTCGTCCTATTTTTCCCACAATAACAACCTGTGAGGTGGGTTGGGCTGAGAGAGAAGGATCGGCCCCAAATCACCCAGGTGGCTTTTATGACTAAGGTGGGACTAGAACTCACAACCTCCTGGTGATTGGCCCAAAATCACCCAGCTTGTTCTGTCCCCCTTCCCCATACAGGCAAACACAGAGCCAGGCACGCCTGCCAAGATTTTATGAAGCAATCAGACTAGAAACCCTTGCAGATAAGAGTTTTGGCAGTAAACTGCGAAATGCCTGCCAAGTCAGTTTTCACTCACAGTCAGCAAGGGAGAGTTTATCCTCAGTCCGGTTCAGTAGCAAAGAGTAATCCACGAAGCAAGAGTTCGCCAAGGTCCAATTCAAAGTATGCACAAGCCAGATTTCAGGTAACGCGATATGACTCTCAGGTTTTTAACTTTGACCGTCACAAAGCCTGAAGAGCAATCACACCCACTTTTATTCCTTGTGGGGTGTGGCTCAGTGACTCAGCTCAATCTCTGGCCCTCCCACGCCTCTTTCGTTGCTGCGCACGCTTCTCCCTCCGACGCTGCCTGGGATCAAGCCAGGATTCATCATCCTCGCTCCCTATCTGTTGTTGTTCCGATATGCTTTCCTCCTGGCATATCCCAGGCTATTCCACCTGGCCTTCGGATGGAACCTGAGGCATTGCCAGAGAGGAGGGTCCTGGAGAGGGAGACCTTATCAGTTCCTTCCCATCACCTCTTCCTCTGTTAGGGCAGGCTCGGGAGTCGGGGTCACAACACAGCTGGTTTTCATGACTAAAGCAGGACTAGAACTCACAACCTCCTGGTGATTGGCCCAAAGTCACCCAGCCGGCTTTCATGGCAGAGGTGGGACTAGAACTCACAATCTCCTGGTGATTGCCCAAAATCACCGAGCTGGCTTTCATGACTAAGACAGGACTAGAACTCACAACCTCCTTGTGATTGGCCTAAAGTCACCCAGCTGGCTTTCATGACTAAGGCAGGACTAGAATTTACAATTTATTTATTTATTTATTTATTTTATTGAATTTATATACCACCCTACTCCCGAAGGACTCAGGGCGGTGAACAGCCATAGAATAAAACATATAAATACAAAATTTAAAATAAAATAAAACGAATTAAAGAATTTGGCTGAACAAATTTAAAACCCCAATAATTTAAAACCAAATTTAAAATTTCCATTTAAAAAGGGGAAAGACTTAGGTCAGGCCAGCTTAATGAAATAAGAAAGTCTTGAGCGCGCGACGAAAGGTACGCAGATCCGGGATCCTCCGTATCTCCGGGGGGAGCTCGTTCCAGATCGTAGGTGCCCCCACAGAGAAGGCGCTCCCCCTAGGGGCCACCAGTCGACATTGTTTGGCCGACGGCACCCGGAGGAGCCCCTCTCTATGGGAGCGTACTGGTCGGTGGGAGGCTATTGGTGGTAGCAGGCGGTCCCGTAAATATCCAGGTCCTAAACCATCTCACAATCTCCTGGTGATTGCCCAAAATCACCCAGCTGTTTTCATTGCTAATGGGGGACTAGAACTCACATTCTCCTGATGATTGGTCCAAAGTCACTCAGCCAGCTTTCATGGCTAAGGGGTGACTAGAACTCACGATCGCCTAGTGATTGGTCCAAAGACACCCAGCCAGCTTTCATGGCTAAGACAGGACTAGAACTCACCGTCTCCCAATTTCTTGCCGTAACCACTGGACCAAACTGGCTTTATAATTTGATTACGGTAACATTCATCTTATAATTAAAACAAACCTAAAGAACTAATTATTTCTCTCAACCGAACTACAGTCTGTCTCCTTTTATTCAGCCGCTGCAGTTTCTTTGAGAAATTTCGTTGCGTAACGTTGACATGTCTGTTTTTGTTTTTATTTTATTTTTTTTCCTAATCTTACGGTTCCTCTCAAAGTTAATAAGCTTCCCTTAAAAGAAAAAAAAAACTGCCAATGGAGTAACCAGCTAGAAGATGTTTACTTTGGAGAGCACTGACGTGTAGATTTGAGAAATAAAAATTACAGGCACCATTCTTTTCAAAACGCCAGTAATCTCTATTTATAGACTGAGGCATAAACTTCTTGTCTTTGGTTTATTCATGAAGACACGTTTGTGTAATCATCCTAGCATTGCACCAAATAAAAAAATTTAAATATGCAGCTGCATAATCAATGGAATGAAATGTTGATTAACACTCCTCACCCCAACCTTGAGGAGAAATGTAATTAATAGCTGTGTTGGTATCCGAGAAGATACGTGAATAGGTCTGTCCATTCTGAGTCATTTATATCGTAAACTTTCCATTCAAAGCCTTATAAATACAACAAGCATCTATTCAGGGGTGGGCTTCAAAAATTTGAGTCAGGGGTTCTCTGCCTGGTTGCTGGGTGGGCGTGGCCATGGTGGGCGTGGCCTAGTCGGCCTCCTGTACCACGGTGGGGATTGGGCGTTTTTGCCCTCCCCAGGCTCCGGAGGCTTTCCTCGAGCCTCCGGGAGGGCGAAAATGGCCTCCCCAGACTCCGGAGGCCCTTCCCGGACTTCCAGTAGGCCCGTTTTTCACCCTGTCCAAACCTCCGCGCACGCCCTGCACTTACCTGCATCCAAAAGGAACCACGTGGGAACTCCGGGGAGGGGTTGGGCGGGGCCAGCCAGGAGTGGGATTTGGGGGTTCTCCAAACTGCACAAAATCTTAGCTAGAGGTTCTCCCGAACCCCTGCGAACCCCCAGCAGCCCACCACCTCTGCATCTACTCTGCCTCTCTTACCTCCTTTGTCGGCGTTCCTTCTTGTATGACACTTTTAAATGCAGGCAGTCCTCGACTTACTACAACAGCACCGGGGGAAAAATGGCTTACAGCCGTTGCCGTTTCACCAGAATCATGTGAGCAAACTTAGAACACTTGGCAACTGGCATGTACTTATGACGGTTGCAGCGTTCCGGGGTCACGTGATCCCTCTTTGCGACCTTCTGACAGGCGAAGTCAATGGGGAAGCCAGATTCACTTAACAACCGGGTTACTAACTTATCAACTGCCGTGACTCACTTAATCACTGTGGCAAGAAAAGTCGTAAAACGGGGCAAAACACCCTTAACAAATGTCTCGCTTAACCACATACATTTTGGGCTCGATTGCGGTCGTTAAGTCGAGGACTTCCTGTCATTCAAAGCTACCTGTCATTTCACGTCAGGGCTTCTTGACGTTACGTAGTACTACTAATGATCAGCATTATCTATTTATTAAATTTATTTGCAGCCTATCTCTCTCTGGGGCTCATCTTAGGTAGCTTGCAACAATAAAAAAGAAGAAATACAAGCCTAAAGTCTTTTTAAGAGGATTTTATTTACATAAGGGAATATTTTTTAGTGGTGTGGGCAGAAGAATAAAGATACTAAGAATTATTAAGTATGGTAGTCTTGTGGGAAAGTGGGTGGAGACAGGTTAGTTTATTGATTTATTGATTGTTTAGTTTAAGAAAAGGGATATTATGTTTAGATATGAATATATGTAAAAGATTTGAGTTAAGAGATATAACGATGGGGGTGAAGGAAATGGGTAGACTATGAATTGAATAAATGTTAAATTAGAATTTATTATATAGTTTTATAGCGGAAGGCTTTGAAATGTTATATTAATATACATAAAAGATTTGATTTAAGAGATATATGTATGGGGGGTTAGAAAAAGGGTAGATTATGAGCAGAAATCGCTAAACTGGGAGATATAATAATATTATTATGCTAAATTAGGAGTTATTATATAATGTTATAATAGAATGTCATTTTGAAATGTATAGTATAAGGGGGATATGATAATATTATTAGAAAGAAAGGGTCAGCATAAGGGATGGAGTAAGGGGATGGTAAAGTATTATATAATCTGTTATGAACTTGGATTTTATTATGAAGAAGTCACAGGGGGAGGGGATGGGGAGGGGGGTTAGGGAGGAGGGAGTCACTCATGCCCTTGTCACCTCCCGCCTGGACTATTGCAACGCTCTCTACATGGGGCTCCCCTTGAGGAGCACCCAGAGGCTCCAACTGGCGCAGAGTGCGGCCGCGCGGGTGGTAATGGGAGCGACATGGCGTTCCCATGTAACACCCCTCCTGCGCGAGCTGCACTGGCTCCCGGTGGTCTTCCGGGTGCGCTTCAAGGTTTTGGTTACCACCTTTAAAGCGCTCCATGGCTTAGGACCCGGGTACTTGCGGGACCGGCTACTACCACCAATAGCCTCCCACCGGCCGGTACGCTCCTATAGAGAGGGGCTCCTCCGGGTGCCGTCAGCCAAACAATGCCGACTGGCGGCCCCCAGGGGGAGAGCCTTCTCTGTGGGGGCACCTACTATCTGGAACGAGCTCCCCCCAGAGATACGGAGGATCCCGGATCTGCGCACCTTCCGCCGCGCCTTAAAGACCTTACTATTTCACCAGGCCGGGCTGGCCTAATTTTCCCCCTCTTTTATAAAAGATTTTTAAAATTTTAAATATCTTTTAGTATTTTATATATTCAATTTTAAATTGGTTTTAAAAGTTTGGGGTTTTAAATTTGTCGGGGCCAAAATTATTTAATTTGATTTTATTCTATTTTTTAAATTTTGCATTGTATGTGTTTTTATTGTTTGGCTGTGCACCGCCCTGAGTCCTTCGGGAGTAGGGCGGTATAGAAATCTAATAAAATGAAAAATGAAATGAAAATGAAAAAAGGGAGAAAAATTTGTATTTGAAAAACTTTTTCAATAAAAAAAAAGAAGAAGAAATGAAAAGAGTGTAAACAGGACAGAAATAAAATAATAGAACAATAAAATAAAGGATGCAAAAGAAGTCAACAATAATAGAATAACATGCTGGACAATTTGACTCAATTTGACTCAGCAGTTCATCAGCATTCCTATTCCCCCAGAATCTAATTTAATTTGCTTTCCACTTCTTTATTTAGGACATTATTTATCTATTTTGACTTGATCTGTTCTTAATTTATATCAATTATGCCTGTAATTGAAGTAGCCCTCCTTTGTAGTTTTGTGTCTCTCGTCAATGTAGGTAGTCCTTGACTTAACGACCAGAATTGAGCGCAAAATTCCGGTTGTTAAGTGAGACATTTGTTAAGTAAGTTTTGCAGCCATTTTTACAACCTTTCTCACTACGGTTGTTAAGTGAATCACTGCAGTTGTTAAGTTAGTAACCCGGTCGTTAAGCGAGTCCGGCTTCCCCCTTGACTTTGCTTGGCAGAAGGTCTCAAAAGGGGATTGTGTGATCCCAGGACACTGCAACCGTCATAAATATGAGTCAGCTGCCAAGCATCACAATTTTGATCACGTGTCTGTGGGAATGCTGCCATGTGAGTGTGAAAAACGGTTGTCGGTCACTTTTTTCCAGTGCCGTCGTAACTTTGAACGGTCACTAAATAAACTCTCGTAAATCAAGGACTACCTAATACTCATTTCCCCCCCAGAATCTAAATTATTTTTTTTTCTTTATTTAGGCCTTTCCTTATTTTGACTTGATCTGTTTTTCATTTTTATCGTTTGGGCAAGTTACTGAACTAGCCATCCGGTTGTATAATATAGTATAGCCCTGTGATGGCGTAGTAGTATAGTAGTATATAGTAGTAGTATAGTAGTATAGTATAGCCCTGTGATGGCAAACCTATGGCAGGTGTGCCACAGGTGACACTCAGCGCCCTCTCTGTGGGCATGCGAGCCATCGCCCCAGTTCAGCTCCGCTGCGCATGCGCCTCCCACAAGCCAGGTGGTCTTTTGCCGCGCATGCGGGGGGGGGCAAGGCGCGTGCGGGGGGCATGCACGCACGTGCGGGGGCAGGGCACTGTGGGGAGCATGCACGCACGTGCGGGGGCAGGGCACGTGCAGGGCAGTGCACACATGTGAAGGGGGGTGGGGGGGCCACATGGGGGGACCGGGGGTATGCATGGGGCGCACGTGTGCATTGCATTTTGATGGTTCAGGCACACACTGTGGGCACTCGGTCTGGAAAAAGTTAGCCATCACTAGTATAGCCTTTATTGTCAATGTACATCATATATCATATACGGACGCGGTGGCTGAGTGGCTAAGATGCTGAGCTTGTTGATCGAAAGGTCGGCAGTTCAGCAGTTCTAATCCCCAGTGCCGCGTAATGGGGTGAGCTCCCGTTACTTCTGCCAACCTAGCAGTTCGAAAGCACGTCAAAAATGCAAGTAGAAAAAGAGGGACCGCCTTTGGTGGGAAGGGAACAGCGTTCCGTGCGCCTTTGGCGTTGAGTCATGCCGGCCACATGACCACGGAGACGTCTTCGGACAGCACTCGCTCTTCTTCGGCTTTGAAACGGAGATGAGCACCGCCCCCTAGAGTCGGGAACGACTGGCACATACGTGCGAGGGGAACCTTTACCTTTACTTTTACCTCATATATACAACAAAATTTGGTACTTTTGCCTGTGTTTCCACTACGCAGCCATTCTGGGTAAACGGTTTTTTAACAGCTGTTCCCTTTTTGATAAGATACACGTTGCGCGAAATATTTTTTTCCCCCTGGTCTTCGCAGTTCTGTTAGTGCACGTTGTTGTTGTTGACGGCTTG
Source organism: Pituophis catenifer annectens (assembly GCF_029215685.1). NCBI lineage: Eukaryota > Metazoa > Chordata > Lepidosauria > Squamata > Colubridae > Pituophis > Pituophis catenifer. The sequence goes on from NW_027256887.1 coordinate 4,911,829, forward strand.
ATTCTTAGCAGGTTCTAAGCTAATGAAATTTAGCCCAGCTACGAATACATACACAACATTAATCAAGAATATCTACCGCAGCACAATCCAAATTTGCGGCCTGGCGAACCTGGAAGAAACGTGACAGAAATTTGTCTTCCCTTGGGTTGATAATCTGATTTCCCCCCCCCCCTTCTCCTACACGTAATCACTTTAATTTCTATAGGTTCTCCGTCTCGTTCATGACATTCTGAATAATCGCAGAATCGGAGCGGGAGGGCGTTCTCTGAAATTCATGCCGCAAACCTAGGATTGCGCTTTTCGGATCCTACATTAAATTATGACGGCATGATTGTTCTGATGATTAATGCAAATGAGAAACTAATCTGTGGGGGGGTTTTCCCCCACCCCCCAAGCAAGAGTTGAGCAGTGGGGGTAATTGGCCTGCTTTAATACTTTGACTGTTTAACGAATAGATCAAGTGTTTTGGAGACTTTTTTTCCAACAGGTAGTCAGGGGTGGGCTTCAAAAATTTTAGCAAGGGGTTTTCTGCCCGGTTGCTGGGTGGGCGTGGGCATGGTGGGCATGGCCTAGTTGGCTTTCTGCATCATGGGGGGCATATTTGCCCTCCCCGGGCTCCGGAGGCTTTTCTCGAGTCTCCAGGAGGGCGAAAACTTCCCGAACTTCTGGTCGGCCCGTTTTTCCCCTCCCCGAGCCTCCGTGTGTGCCCTTCACTTACCGGCATCCAAAACAGGCCGCGTAGGGACTCCTGGGAGGGGAGCGGCGGGGTGGGCGAGGCCAGCCAGGAGTGGGATTTGGGAGCAAGAGGAAGAGGGGATGGAAGAGAAGGAGAGGGGAGGAGCAGGAGGGGGAGGAGGAGGAGGAGGGGAGGGAGGAGGAGGGAAGGAGCAGGAGGAAGAAGGGGAGGGGAGGGAGGAGGAGGAGAGTGGGGAGGAGGAGCAGGAGGAAGAGGAGGAGGGGAGGGAGAAGGAGCAGGGGGAGGAGCAGGAGCAAGAGGAGGGGAGGGAGGAGCAGGAGCAAGAGGAGGAGGAGGGGAGGGAGGAAGAGGAGAGTGGGGAGGAGGAGCAGGAGGAAGAAGAGGAGGGGAGGGAGAAGGAGTGGGGAGGAGCAGGAGCAAGAGGAGGAGGAGGGGAGGGAGGAAGAGGAGAGTGGGGAGGAGGAGCAGGAGGAAGAAGAGGAGGGGAGGGAAAGGAGCGGGGAGGAGCAGGAGGAAAAGGAGGAGGAGGAGAGGGGGCGGAGGAGGAGGAGAGGGAGTAGGAGGAGAGGAGCAGGAGGGGGAGGGGAGGGAGTAGGAGGAGCAGGAGAGGAGCAGGAGGGGGAGGAGCAGGAGGGGGGAGGAGGAGGGGAGGGAGTAGGAGGAGAGGAGCAGGAGGGGGAGGGGAGGGAGTAGGAGGAGCAGGAGAGGAGCAGGAGGGGGAGGAGGAGGGGAGGGAGTAGGAGGAGAGGAGCAGGAGGGGGAGGGGAGGGAGTAGGAGGAGCAGGAGAGTAGGAGTAGGAGGGGGAGGAGCATGAGGGGAGGGAGGAGCAGGAGAGTAGGGAGGAGGAGCAGGAGGAAGAGGAGGAGGGGAGGCAGAAGGAGCAGGGGAAGGAACAGGAGCAAGAGGAGGAGGAGGGGAGGGAGGAGCAGGAGGAAGAGGAGGAGGGGAGGGAGAAGGAGCAGGGGAGGAGCAAGAGCAAGAGGAGGAGGAGAGGAGCAGGAGGGGGAGGGGAGGGAGAAGGAGGAAAAGGAGGAGGAGAGGAGCAGGAGCAGGAGCAGAAGGGAGGAGGGGGAGGGGGAGGAGAGGGGAAGAGGGGAAGAAGAGCAGAAGAAAAAGGAGGAGGAGCAGAGGGAGGGGAGGAGGAGCCGAAGGAAGGAGGAAGGGGAGGAGGGGGGAGGAGGAGCTGGAGCAGGAGGCAGAAGAGGAGGAGGGGAAGGAGGAGGAGGGGAGGGAGAAGGAGCAGGGGAGGAGCAAGAGGAGGAGAGGAGCAGGAGGGGGAGGGGAGGGAGAAGGAGGAAAAGGAGGAGGAGAGGAGGAGGAGCAGGAGCAGAAGGGAGGAGGGGGAGGGGGAGGAGAGGGGAAGAGGGGAAGAAGAGCAGAAGAAAAAGGAGGAGGAGCAGAGGGAGGGGAGGAGGAGCCGAAGGAAGGAGGAAGGGGAGGAGGGGGGAGGAGGAGCTGGAGCAGGAGGCAGAAGAGGAGGAGGGGAAGGAGGAGGAGACTGTGGAATATTACATTTCATTGCCCCACTAGGTAACATCATCATTGCTAGAAGGGGGGGTGGGGTTTTGCAGAACAGAGGAAGAGGAGGAGGAGGAGGTGGCATCTGAATACAAAATGCAGAACAATAATCAGACCATGTTTTGCAAAACAGGGTAAAGGCCCCGAAAAAATGCAAATGATATTTCGGGATCACCTTTATCATTGCCTCCTAATCAAATCTAAATACCCAGTTCTCATTTGTAACTCCTTTGTTCAGATCAAGGGCTGTATTATACGTAATATTTGGCTTCTGGCCACACATGAAATACGTCATTTTAATGTAAGGATCCCAGAAGCTGTTCATCTAATCTGTAATCCAGGATTCTGATCTCTCTCTTTTTTTTTTTTCATATAGTTGACATTCAAATTAGAAATACAAAAAAGCAGCTTAATTTTTTTTTTCTTTTCCTTTCTCTTCCTAGTTGGCCAAAACGTCTGGGACTTTATAGCATATCCATATTATACAAATGATGTTGTAGATTGAAGCAAAGGATCCGTGTGATTATACAAATTGGGCATTTATGTAAAACCAAATTACATATGTTCAAATGTACAGGCACATCCTTCTTCCTGTAGTTTCATAAAGTGAAGGCTTGCCATACAGAGAGCTGCAACGCAATGTGACTTAGGCAGCATCTGCCCACATGTCTTACTTACATACTACAGCCTGAGAATACTAAACACGGGTTGAAAATAAACTGGTGCAAAAAAAAAAAAAAAAAAAGGATATCAAGTATTTTAGACAGTAGCAATTGCTTACAAAATTAATATAAAAGGTTAAAGGTAAAAGTTCCCCTCGCACATATGTGCTGGTCGTTCCCGACTCTAGGGGGCGGTGCTCACCTCCGTTTCAAAGCCGAAGAGCCAGCGCTGTCCGAAGACGTCTCCGTGGTCATGTGGCCAGCATGACTCAACGCCAAAGGCGCACGGAACGCTGTTCCCTTCCCACCAAAGGTGGTCCCTATTTTTCTACTTGCATTTTTTACCTGCTTTCGAACTGCTAGGTTGGCAGGAGCTGGGACAAATCACGGGAGCTCACCCCATTACGCGGCACTGGGATTCGAACCTCTGAACTGCCGACCTTTCGATCGACAAGCTCTGCGTCTTAGCCACTGAGCCATAGCGTCCCTCTTATAAAAGATTAGATAAACCTAAATACCGAGTTTACAGCAAAACGGAAGATTTTGTAGTCGAATATGGTGCAATTTTCACTGACACTTAAATCTTCAAAGAAGCATCTTATTTCTGCACATTTGGAATGAACAAAACAGTGCTAAGTTAAAGAGCAATTTATTCGTTCTAAAAGAAGATTGCTCAAAAATTATTTGCGTTGGAAAATAGTGTAGTATCAAGACAAATAGAGTTTGTATTGATGACAGACGGGGATCTCTGGATTTATTCTTTGTCAGATTTTCCAGTCTGTACCCAATTAAATTGAAGGGACGTAAGTCACAGTCAAGCTGTCCAAGTGGTTTAAATGAAGCAATGTCGAACTGAATGTACTTTGTATACAGAATAACAGAGTTGGAAGGGACCTTGGAGGTCTTCTAGTCCAACCCCCTGCTAAGGCAGGAGACCTTATACTATACCAGACAAACAGCTGTTCAGTCTCTTCTTTAAAGTCCCTAGTCATGGAGCATTTGCAACTTCTGGAGTCAGGTTGTTCCACTGGTTAACTGTTCTCACTGCCAAGAAATTTCTCCTTAGTTCCAAGTTGCTTCTCTCCTTGATTAGTTTCCATCCATTGCTCCTTGTCCTGCCTTCAGGTGCTTTGGAGAATAGCTTGACCCCCTCTTCTTTGGGGCAGCCCCTCAAATATTGGAAGACTGCTATCATGTCTCTCCTTAGTCCTTCTTTTCATTAAACTCAACGTACCCAATTCCTGCAACTGTTCTTTGTATATTTTAGCCTCCAGTCCCCTAATCCTCTTTGTTGCTCTTCTCTGGACTCTTTCTAGAGTCCCAACTTCTTTTTTATATCGTAGTAACCAAGACTGAATGGAGTATTGCAAGTGAAGTCCTACCAAGACATTATAGAGTGGAACGAACACTTCGCGCAATCTTGATTCTATACCTGTTTATGCAGCCTTTGCTACTTTACATTAGAGTGATTATAAGGTGCATTTCAAATAACATGCCTCTGTATTTTAGGTTTGATAACATATATGTATATTTCCATGTAATATATTAATGCAACTTAGCTAGAAAGCAGATGGGTTAGTCAGTAAACCGGAAACCATCCTAATGAAGTGATTAAGATAAAGGTAAATTAAAAACAGCAGTGTCAGATGGATAGAATAGGCAATAAGTCACTGTGTGTATGTATATATGTATATATAATAATAGAAATTAGTCAGTAGGTGAAGTTGTGTACTGTATATGTAAATTTGTTTTTGATTAAGAGAAACTTGTATATTTTAAATGTTTATAAGATTTAATAAAGTTTAGTTTTGAAAAAAAAAAAGATAAAGGTAAAGGTTCCCCTCGCACATATGTGCTAGTCGTTCCTGACTCTAGGGGGCGGTGCTCATCTCCGTTTCAAAGCCGAAGCGCTGTCTAAAGACATCTCTGTGGTCATGTGGCCGGCATGACTCAATGCCGAAGGCGCATGGAACGCTGTTACCTTCCCACCAAAGGTGGTCCCTATTTTTCTACTTGCATTTTTGACGTGCTTTCGAACTGCTAGGTTGGCAGAAGCTGGGACAAAGTCACGGGAGCTCACCCCGTTACGCGGCACTAGGGATTCGAACCGCTGAACTGCCGACCTTTCAATCGATCAGCTCAGCGTCTTAGCCACTGAGCCACCGCGTCCCCCCATGAGGTGGTTACACACAATAGAAAACAAAACTGATTAATCAGAGCCGGAAACAAAACTTTGTGTGAGCTCGTAAAAATTGCAGCATCGTCGATGCTGGAGGTAAACATCTCTTGCTAAAAGTCGATTCATTTATTTCTCGAGTCTTGTTTTTTTTTTTCCCTCTGTTCTAGAATCCTACTCAAGAAGGAACCGCTCTTCAAGTTTTCTACAATCTGGGAACATTAAAAGTTACAATCGCGAATGTTGTGGAGGGATATTGCACAGCCTTGGAGGAGAACGTCAGCAGCGCTTTGGATTTTAAAGTTTTGACTCAACCTTCTCAAGCAGCTAGAGGTACCATGTGTTGTTGTTATTTTGCTATACTGAACAAAACAATGCTTTGTAATTTGATATATTCCCCATAAATGGGGTATTATACAGATACCGTGTTTCCCCGAAAATAAGACCAGGTTTTATATTAATTTTTGCTCCATAAGACGCATTAGGGCTTATTTTCTGGTTAGGTCTTATTTTTTATTTTTTTTTATTTGATTTATATGCCGCCCTTCTCCGGAGACTCAGGGCGGCTTACAATGTGTTAAGTAACAGCCTTCATCCTTTTTGTATATTTATACAAAGTCAGCTTATTGCCCCCACAACTGGGTCCTCATTTCACCTACCTTAGAAAGGATGGAAGGCTGAGTCAACCTTGAGCCTGGCGAGATTCGAACCTGCAGTAATTGCAGGCAGCTGGTCTTAATAACAGGGTGCTTTAGACCACTGTACTACCAAGGGAAATACGGTACTAAATGCATCCATCCAGCTGACAATCTTAACCGGGGCTTATTTTGGTGGGTAGGGCTTATATTATGAGCATCCTGAAAAATCAAGTTAGGTTGGATCTTATTTTCAGGGAAACAGGGTAGTCCTCAACTTAAAACCATTCGTTTAACGACAGAAGTTAGAATAGCTCCGAAAAAACAGAACACAGAACATAGAATATCAGAGTTGGAAGTTATGAAGATTCTCCATCATCCAGGTCATGTTTGTTTATTTACTTATTTATTTATTTATTGGTTCGATTTATATGCCGCCCTTCTCCGGAGACTCAGGGCGGCTTACAATGCGTTAAGCAATAGCCTTCATACTTTTGTATATACCTGCTTAGTAGGGCTTTCGGGACCCCCCCAAGCCATGTTCTTTTTTATACAAAGTCAGCTTATTGCCCCCCACAATCCGGGTCCTCATCGGCCAAAGAGGTTGCAGAAAAAAATGCTTTTAAAAGCCTCTGACGATCCCAGCTGAGCCGCGCGATCATCAGAGGCTTTTTTTTTTTTAAAGCATTTTTTCAGGCCGAAGAGGTTGTAGAAAAAATGCTTTTTAAAGTAAAAAACAAAAAAAAAGCAGCCTCTGATGAGGTGGGCGGGGTAAGCGAGCGGCAACCGGGCCGGGGACCGGTTCGGGGGCGTGGCCAGCCAATGTTATTACCGGTTCTCCGAACTGCTACAAATTTTTACTACCGGTTCGTGCGAACCGGGAGCAACCCACCACTGGCGTGCTCTGTGGAGCTGGGCTGGGGCGACGGCTTGTGGGTCCGCAGAGAGGGCTTTGCCCTATACCATTTCAGACAAATGGTTGTCCAATCTCTTCTTAAAAGCCTCCAGTGATGGAGCAGCCACAACTTCTGGAGGCAAGCTGTTCCACTGGTTAATTGCCCTCACTGTTAGGAAGTTTCTCCTTAGTTCTAGGTTGCTTCTCTCCTTGATTCGTTTCCATCCGTTGTTTCTTGTCTTGGCTCCGGATGCTTCGGAGACCAGGTTGACCTATTCTCCAAATAGACCAAATATTCTCCAAATGAGACCATTGTCAAGCATCTGAATTTTGATCACATGACCATGGGGGAATGCAGCAGTGGTCGTAAGTCTGAAAAACACTCATAAGTCACTTCTTTCACTGTCGTCGTAATTTCGAACGGTCACTGAATGAACTGTCGTAAGTGGAGGACTACCTGTGCTTTAATATTTCAGCACCATTCCTTCACTCTTTCCAGATTTCAAGTCACATTAACAAGGGTAGTAATAAAAAAAGGTTGAAATGCAGTTCGTTTTGAGTTCTTTTTGCTGGGATTTTGATCGGGACCTCTAATTTTAGCTAATAGGATATCCTACGTTATGGAGAATACATTATACCGAAACGGCTTGTAATCTGAGCCTTTAATCTGACATAAAATATTGATGAAGAAAAAGAGAAATTACACACCTTGGCGTTTTTATTGCAAAAGCCGTTAAATGCAATTTCACGCTGAATTATTAATACAGGTAAAGGTGCTCGTTCTTATAATTTTAATTAGAATTTATTACTGCGTAGTGAAATCGGTGTCCCTTAACTTTGTAAGTGGGGACCAGCTAATTTATCTTAGACCAGTGATGGCTAACCTTTTTGCCATCATGTGCCAGGAAGGGGGGGGTCGCGTGCATGCGTGCCCACACCCATAATTCTATGTGCCCCACCCCCTTGCATGCGTGCATGACCCCCCCTGCTCCCCCCGCTCCTGACATGCGATGGCACGTTAGGCCCGTTTTTCGCTCTCCCCAGCCTCCAGAGCCTTTGTAGGAGTCTGGGGAGGGCGAAAACTGCCTTCCCCACCCCCCGGAGGTCCTCTGGAGGCCAGAAACAGCCCATTTGCCAACTTCCGGTGACACTGGAAGGCCCGTTTTTTGCTGTCCCCAGCCTCCAGAGCCTTTCTAGGAGTCTGGGGAGGGTTAGCAAACAGGCCATTTCTGGCCTCTGGAGGGCCTCTGGGGGGGGTGGGGAAGGCCGTGTTTGCCCTCCCCAGACTCCTAGAAAGGCTCTGGAGGCTGGGGAGAGAGAAAAACGGGCCTTCCCCACCATCCCCCGAGGTCCTCCGGAGGCAGGAAACAGCCTGTTTCCCTACTTCAGGTGGGCCCAAAAGGCTCGAAAATCAGCTGGCCGGCATGCGCATACACACCGGACATGAGCTCGCATGCCCACCGATATGGGTATGAGTGCCACCTGTGGCACGTGTACCATAGGTTCGCCATCATGGTCTTAGACCAATATGTCTGAATGTTAGCGATGGAGAGGGCAGGGGTGGCTATTGAATGCCGGTGTAAGGATCTCTTGCACCCCATCATATACAGGTAGTCCTTGACTTGTGACCGCAATGGAGTCCAGAACTTCGGTTGCTAAGCGAGGCAGTTGTTAAGCGCATTTCACCCCACGTTACGCCCTGTCTCGCCACGGTTGTTAAGCGAATCACTGCTGCAGTAACACGGTTGTTAAATGAATCTGGCTTCTCCATGGACTTTGCTTGTCAGCAGGTTGCAAAAGGGGATTACGTGACCCCGGGACGCTGCCGCCATCATAAATATGGGACGCTGCCACCGTGGTTGCCAAGCATCTGAATTTTGTTCACGGGGATGCTACAACAGTGTGGAAAATGGTCCCGTTGCTTTTTTTCAGCGTCCTTGTAACTTTGAACGGTCCCTAAACGAATGGTTATAAATAGAGGACTACCTACAGTGAACATCGTAGCTGGCTGACAGTTAGAACAATTAACCAGTGGGACAACTTGCCTCCAGAAGTTGTGAATGCTCCAACACTGAAAGTTTTTAAGAAGTGATTGGCTAACCATTTGTCTGAAGTGGTGTAGGGTTTCCTGCCTAAGCAGGGGGTTGGACTAGAAGACCTCCAAGGCCCCTTCCAACTTTGTTATTCTCTTATAATTGCAAGCAAGCCAGTGGTGAAATCCAATTTTTTTACTACCGGTTCTGTGGGCGTGGCTTGGTGGGCGTGGCAGGGGAAGGATACTGCAAAATCCCCATTCCCTCCCCACTCTTGGGGGAAGGATACTGCAAAATCTCCATTCCCACCCCACTCTGGGGCCAGCCAGAGGTGGTATTTGCCGGTTCTCCGAACTGCTCAAAATTTCCGCTCCCGGTTCTCCAGAACCTGTCAGAACCTGCTGGATTTCACCCCTGAAGCAGGCCCAAATCATCTGTTCTTCTGTTAACTTCTTGCTTTTGTTCTGCACAGTAATTTAGACGTTCAAAACGTGCGTAAGCTTTTCAGAGATGGTGTTGTTTGTTTTTTTTTTTTAATTAGATTTATATGCCGCCCTTCTCCGGAGACTCAGGGCGGCTTACAATGCGTTAAGCAATAGCCTTCATACTTTTGTATATTTTATACAAAGTCAGCTTATTGCCCTCACAAACTGGGTCCTCAATTTAACTACCTTAGAAAGGATGGAAGGCTGAGTCAACCTTGAGCCTGGGGAGATTTGAACTTACTTTAATTGCAGACAGCTGAATGTTAATAACAGGCTTCTAGTCTGTTGAGCTATCCAGGCTTTTGAGATGGATTAATTTTATTTTTTAAAAAAAAAAATCCACACATTTAGGTGGTCCCGGCCGAGCAGCTATGCCCACCCCAGGAAATACCGCAGCTTTCCGAGCAGCTCTTTGGACCAATATGGAGAAATTGATGGATCAGATCTGTGCGGCTTGTGGACAGGTATTTGGGTCGCTCAAACATCCTTTCCTTGGTTTGCAGCCTCCATAAAACATTTCCAGAACTTGGACTTCAGATGGCGTCTCTGTTGTTTTCCAGGTGCAACATCTCCAGAAGGTCTTGTCGAAGAAAAGAGATCCGGTTACCCACGTGTGTTTCATTGACGAATTGGCAAAGGTAGGATTTCTAGTTCTGCTCTCCGCCTAAAGACAGAGAGTTCTCGACTTACGCCCAAAACTGAGCCCAAAATTCCCGTTAAAGCAAGGAAGTTGCTTAAGTGAGTTTGGCCCCATTTCTTGCAACGGGGGTTCAGTGAATCGCCGCAGTTGTTAAGTGAATGGGGCGGTCATTAAATGAATCTGGTTTCTCCCCCACCCACCCCACAAATTGATTTTGCTTGTGGGAAGGTTACAACTGGAGATCACATGACCCAGGACCAGGGCAACTGTCATGAATACATGCCAGTTGCCAAGCATCTGGATTTTGACCTCATGCGACCACGGGGATGCTGCAACGGTCGTTAAGTGTGAGAACAGTCCCTTTTTTCAGTACCGTTGTAACTTCTCTCACACTGAGAGCTTATGCACCAGAGACAAATTCCTTGTGGGTCCAATCACACTTGGCCAATAAAAAAAACTATTCTGTTTTGTTTCTATTTCTCTTCCATTTCTCTTCTGTTTCTATTTCTTTTCTGTTACTATTTCTATTTCTCTTATGTTTCTACAGTATATTCTCTTCTGTTCTTGTTCTTGTTCCGTTCCGTTCCATTCCGTATTTTCTATTCTGTTCTGTTCTGTTCCATATATTCCATCCCATTCCATATTTTCGATTTGATTCGATTTGATTCGACTCGACTCGACACTATTCTGGATCTGATTCTGATTCTGATTCTGATTCTGATTCTGATTCTGATTCTGATTCTGATTCTGATTCTGATTCTAATCTAATCTAATCTAATCTAATCTAATCTAATCTATTTTATTCTATTCATTATTCTATTCTATTCCATTCCATTCCATTCCATTCCATTCCATTCCATTCCATTCCATATTTTCGATTCGATTCTACTCTACTCTGCTCTACTCTACTCTACTCTACTCTATTATGGATCTGATTCTGGATTCTGGTTCTATTCTATTCTATTCTATTCTATTCTATTCTATTCTATTCTATTCTATTCTATTCCTCATTCCATTCTATTCTATTCTATTCTATTCTATTCTCTGTTCTGTTCTATATTCTATTCTCCTTATCCCATTCCATTCCTTCTGTTCTGTTCTGTTCTGTTCTGTTCTGTTCTGTTCTGTTCTATTCCATTCCATATTTTCGATTCGATTCGATTCGATTCTACTCTACTCTACTCTACTCTACTCTACTCTACTCTACTCTACTCTACTCTACTCTACTCTACTCTACTCTACTCTACTCTATTATGGATCTGATTCTGGATTCTGGATTCTTATTCTATTCTATTCTATTCTATTCTATTCTATTCTATTCTATTCTATTCTATTCTATTCTATTCTATTCTATTCTATTCTATTCTATTCTATTCTATTCTATTCTATTCTATTCTATTCTATTCTATTCCATTCCATTCCATTCCATTCCATATTCTATTCCATATTCCATTCCATTCCAAATGGTTGCAAGGCGCGAGGTCTACCTGTTCATGCTTACAAAGATATAGAATCATTTTTGAAATGATTGGTGAAGAAAGGGAAGGAATGCTTTATGACAGCCAAAGATATTACCGAGGAAGACCCAGAGCTAAAAAAAAAAATAAAAAAAATTGCTGGATGCTTCGAGAGGTACGGAGTGATAACCGTTGCCCAAAGATTACAGAACCCGTTTTAACTACACACCTGGTGTTCAGAAAGCGGCCTCACTCTTTTAACGTCGCGAGGCGAAATGAGTCAGTTTTGCTCGCCTGGTGTCACAGCGTGGTGTGCTGAAATGCAACTTGACAAGGCGGAAGATTTTCCCTGGCAGCCTTTGATGGGTAAGGCATGTTCAAGCGACATTTTCCACCTCCCGGTTTTATCTTATTTTATTTTTTTCTTCGAGTCCTGTGTAAGTGGGTTGAACAACAGATTGCAGCCACAATATGAGCTGCTGGAGAGGGTGTTTACTTTCTCTTTACACCCCCCCACCCCCCAATTTTTCTGGGATGACAGAAGAACAGAGACCCTCAGGAATGATTTTTGGGGGGCTTTGTAAGGAAAGGACAGAGGCGTGGGGGAAAAATTAACATCGCCTTTTCCATTCAAGCGTGACGGTTTTGGGGACAAATCGCGGTGAATGGCTGATCTGTTAAATTATTTTATCTATAATAACTTTTTAAATTATTTTATCTATAATGAATGTATTTTTATGATGACCGTGATCATGATTTATCACTTGTTGCTTGTATGTACACTGAGAGCTTCTGCCCTGGAGACAAATTCCTGGTGTGTCCAATCACACTTGGCCAATAAAGAATTCTATTCTATTCTATTCTATTCTATTCTATTCTATTCTATTCTATTCTATTCTATTCTATTCTATTCTATTCTATTCTATTCTACTCTACTCTACTCTACTCTACTCTACTCTACTCTACTCTACTCCACTCCACTCCACTCCACTCCACTCCACTCCACTCCACTCCACTCCACTCCACATATTCTATTCTATGCCATGCCATGCCATGCCATATTTTCTCTTCTCTTCTCTTCTCTTCTCTTCTCTTCTCTTCTCTTCTCTTCTCTTCTCTTCTCTTCTCTTCTCTTTATTTTATTTATTTATTTTTTATTTTATTTTATTTTATTTGTATACCGCCCTACTCCCGAAGGACTCAGGGCGGTGAACAGCCAAGCAATAAAATACATAAATACACAAAATTTAAAAACCAGATAAAATCAAATTAAATCATTTTGGCCCGGACAGATTAAAACACCCCAATAATTTAAAAACAGATTAAAATTTACATATTAAAAGAGGGAGGAGATTAGGCCAAACCCGCTTGATGGAATAAAAAGGTCTTCACAGCGCGGCGGAAGGTACGCAGATCCGGGATCCTCCGTATCTCTGGGGGGAGCTCATTCCAGACGGTAGGTGCCCCCACAGAGAAGGCTCTCCCCCTAGGGGCCGCCAGCCGACACTGTTTGGCTGATGGCACCCGGAAGAGTCCCTCTCTATGAGAGCGTACTGGCCGGTGGGAGGCTATTGGTGGTAGTAGGCGGTCCCGTAAATAACCAGGTCCTAAGCCATGGAGCGCTTTAAAGGTGGTAACCAAAACCTTGAAGCGCACCCAGAAGACCACCGGGAGCCAGTGCAGCTCGCGCAGGAGAGGTGTCACATGGGAGCGCCATGACGCTCCCATTACCACCCGCGCAGCCGCACTCTGTGCCAGTTGGAGCCTCCGGATGCTCCTCAAGGGGAGCCCCATGTAGAGAGCATTACAATAGTCCAGGCGGGAGGTGACGAAGGCATGAGTGACCGTGCGTAACGAGTCCCGATCCAGAAAGGGACGCAACTGGCGAATCAGGCGAACCTGATAAAAAATCCTCCCGGTCACGGCCGTCAGGTGCTCTTCTAAAGACAGCCGTGAATCCAGGAGGACGCCCAAGTTACGAGCCCTCTCCGTGGGGGCCAATGATTCGCCCCCAATAGTCAGTGATGGCGTCAACTGACTATATCGGGACGTCGGAAACCACAGCCACTCGGTCTTGGATGGGTTGAGCCTGAGCCTGTTCCTCCCCATCCAGATCCATACGGCCTCCAGGCACCAGGACATCACTTCAAGGGCATCGTTGGGGTCATCCGGGGTGGAGATGTACAGCTGGGTGTCGTCAGCGTACTGATGGTACTCCACCCCGAAACCACGGATGATCTCGCCCAGCGGCTTCACATAAATGTTGAACAGGAGAGGCGAGAGGACCGACCCCTGCGGCACCCCACATATGAGGGGCCTCGGGGTCGACCTCTGTCCCCCTGTCAACACAGACTGCGACTGGTCAGAGAGAAAGGAGGAGAACCACCGCAACACAGTGCCTCCCACCCCTAACCTCTTCTCTTCTCTTCTCTTCTCTTCTCTTCTCTTCTCTTCTCTTCTCTTCTCTTCTCTTCTCTTCTCTTCTCTTCTCCTCTCCTCTCCTCTCCTCTCCTCTCCTCTCCCATTCCATTCCATTCCATTCCATTCCATTCCATTCCATTCCATTCCATTCCATATATTCTATGCTATGCCATGTCATGTCATGCCATGCCATATTTTCTTTTCTCTTCTCCTCTCCTCTCCTCTCCTCTCCTCTCCTCTCCTCTCCTCTCCTCTCCTCTCCTCTCCTCTCCTCTCCTCTCCTCTCCTCTCCTCTCCCCTCCCCTCCCCTCCCCTCTCCTCTTCCATTCCATTCCATTCCATTCCATTCCATTCCATTCCATATATTTTATGCTATGCTATGCTATGTCATTCCATTTCATTCTATTCCATTCCATATTTTCTATTCTATTCTATTCTATTCTATTCTATTCTATTCTATTCTATTCTATTCTATTCTATTCTATTCTATTCTATTCTATTCTATTCTCAGTTAAGACAGTGCAAAAAATACCGCGTGGCTTGATGAATTGGTATTATATATTAGTCTCTCGATTCGGCCATCTGTGTCTTGTTTGGAAATTTTTTTCAATTCCTTTGCTGTACCTGAGACACAAATTTCTTTTATCATCTGTTGTATTCCCTTATTTTAGAAACTCATTTAAGAGCAATGGGCGAATATTTTTCCCAAGGAACAAGAACAGTACAGGTAGTCCTCAATTTACAACACTTCTTTTAGCGACCGTTCAAAGTTATCCCGGCACTGGAAAAAAGCGATGACCGTTTTTCATACCTTCGCAGCATGGTGCCATGATCAAAATTCAGATCTTTGGCCAGTGACTCATATTTATGACCGTCGCAGTGTCCCGGGGTGTGTGTGTGTGTCATGTGATCAGATTTTGCGATCTTCTGGCAAGCAAAGTCAACGAGGAAGCCGGATTCACTTAACAATAATGTTATTCACTTAACAAATGCAACGATTCACTTAACAATAATGTTATTCACTTAACAAATGTAATGATTTGCTTAACAATAATGTTATTCACTTAACAAATGTAACGATTCACTTAACAATAATGTTATTCACTTAACAAATGTAACGATTCACTTAACAATAATGTTATTCACTTAACAAATGTAACGATTCACTTAACAATAATGTTATTCACTTAACAAATGTAATGATTTGCTTAACAATAATGTTATTCACTTAACAAATGCACCGATTCACTTAACAATAATGTTATTCACTTAACAAATGTAACGATTCACTTAACAATAATGTTATTCACTTAACAAATGCACCGATTTGCTTAACAATAATGTTATTCACTTAACAAATGCACCGATTCACTTAACAATAATGTTATTCACTTAACAAATGTAACGATTCGCTTAACAATAATGTTATTCACTTAACAAATGTAACGATTCGCTTAACAATAATGTTATTCACTTAACAAATGCAACGATTCACTTAACAATAATGTTATTCACTTAACAAATGCAACGATTCGCTTAAGCACTCTGGCAAGAAAAGTCGTAAAATGGGGCAAAACTCACATAACCAGTGTTTCAGTTAGCAACATAAACATCGGGCTCCATTATGATCGTAAGTCGAGGAGTATATCTCCCATCATGTGTGAGCGGTATGATTTTTCCCCATGTTTAACTTGTGAACGCAGGCGAGAGGAAAATGCAAAAACAAAACCGTGATTATCTGCCCAATTTTTAGTTTTCTCGTCCACTGTTTCTTTCGGCAGAAAAGAGGATAAATTGTATGTGGATTCTCGGCGATGCTAAAATTAAACAGTGACTCTGTGACATGCCTCGCTTTCCTTAATTGTGTATTATTTTCCGAGTGCGTAGTTTATAAATTACGAAGCAGATTTTGTAGGCAAAACAATTCAGATTAACCCCAAGATTAACATCAAACCAACAATCAAGAAGTAAACAATATCCCAATCAAGGAATTGCCCAAACAAGCTGACAGTAAACAGGCCAACCCAAGAACCTCCAAGGTCACTCCAGCCAATACTGAGAGGGCAAGCAACTGGAATGTAGGCCAACCTTGGATAAATCCAAGAAAAGAAAAGTTTTAGAAGAAAACAGAACGTTTAATTCAACTACATATGCTAGTTTTGTGGCCGCTGAAGAAATAGTCAGGCACAGGGAGGGTTTTTGTGGCTCCCGGTGTTTTCTTTTCTGTGGGAAACGGGTCCAAATGGCTCTTTGAGTGTTTAAGGTTGCAGACCTCTGCCCTAACAGCGTAGGATAAAGTGATTGTTTTCTCCGTATTATTTTAGTAGCTTGATGTAGGCTTAATATTTTTTCCTGAGCAAATAAGTTGAAAGTTTTATTACAGGAGCCACTCTAAATCAACAAGAATTACCCAGCAAAACACAATTTTTATTTGTGAAATGAAGTCACTCTTCCCCAAGGGCAGGAATATCGTTGATCCAATACAGGTGGTCCTTGATTTATGACCGCAATTGAGCCCAAAACTTACGTTGCTAAGTGAAACGTTTATTAACGTGAGTTTTGCCCCATTTTATGACTTTTCTTGCCCCATTGGTTACGTGAATCACTGCAATTGTTAAATGGGTAATGCTGTTGTTAAGTGAATCTGGCTTCCCCATCGGCTTCGGTCGCAAAAGAGAATCATGTGACCCCAGGACACTGCAGCGGTCATAACTATGAACCAGTTGTCCAACCTCCGAATGTAAATCACGTAATCGCGGGGATGCTGCAGCAGTCACTTTTTTCCCCACTTCGAACGGTCACTAAATGAACTGTTGTAAGTCGAGGACTACCTACAGACATAATACTTCCCAATTTATCTCCAAATACTCTGATCCTGAGATTTAAAATCAAGCTAGCAATTTAAAAATAGATTGTTCTGACCCAGCTCCCCGAACATGACAAACCCTCTGAAGTTAAATCAAAGATTCCTTTATTAGGAGCACCGGCAGCCCCGCAAAAAGTTTCTCTCTCACCGCAGGCTAACAAGTCCGTCCGGCAGGGAGACGAATAGTTGTCTGCCACATCTATTCATTTCCTCGCCCTGCCTTTTATCCCCAGAGCTAGGGTGGGGCTTCGCTAGCAGCAGTGGCTCTCCCGTCCCAAGGACCGGCCCACAGATTTCCACTGCTCTCCTCTCCTCTGCCTTCTGTGCATCCGCGCATGAGGCACTGGACCCAGCGGTTCCTCCTCTTCCTCATCAGCCACCTCTAGACCTGGGGGCTGTTGACTCTCCATCTGAGGGCTGACGGACGGCGTAGAGTCTGCCTCTGTCTCTCTCTCTCTGCCAGCTCCATTCCCTCTTCCCCCTCAGAGCTCTCAGGTTGCCTTGATGCTGACCCCGACTCCCACATCTCCTCCTCCTCCTCTGATTTGGTTGTTGAAGGGGCCAGCGGCCGACAGGCCACCACATAGATGAGGAGTGAGTACGGTCAATGGAACTCAGGTATAATCTAATCACAGGCGCTCAAACGACAAATTCGGTTTTTAGAAGCCGGTTAAATCCTCCTTTTCTTGCGATCGTTTGTTCCTGACTGTCACCTGCCATTTTTGCTTCTGTTCATGTTCGATTCGGTTCATTTAATACATGTTGTGAGTGGGGAGTCCGGATGCGAAACCCCCCCCCTCCTCCGTTCACGTGGCTCTACAGCATTAGCCCAAAGAATTAATTAGGAAGAGGTGTATATAATGTAAAAAAACTGCAGTTGGCGGTCTCTTCTCTTGAAAATGTCTTTTTAATTCCTTTTTTTTTGTTTTTTGTTTTTCCCCTCCCGTGGAAAACATAACAGCAAATGGGAAGGCAGCGTCTTAAGCAGATGGGCGAGATAATTTATGTGCCATCTGTTTTTTTTTTTAAAAAAGTAGAAGCTGTAGGGAAAAGTACTTGGGGGGAGAGAGCTTGCAAGTGGCTCATTTAATAGCAATCTGTGTGTTCAGTTAAATGAAGCTTGTACATTTGTAGGTAGCCCTTGACTTACAACGGCAAATGAGCCCAAAATTACCATTGCTAGGCGAGACAATGATGGAGCGAGTTTTGCCCCACACCGTGGTTAAGTGAATCACTGCAGTTCCAATGTAGTAATACCGTCGTTAAGTGAAGAAGGTCACCTGAGATGGTCACCTGACCCCGGGACACCATAACCATCCTCAATATATGCCAAGCATCTGGATTTTGATCAGGTGACCACGGGGAAAGCGACAACGATCGTAAATGTGGAAAACGGCCATCACTCAACTTTTTTCAGTGCCATTGTAACATTGAACGGTCACTAAATGAACGGTTGTAAGCAGGGGTGGGTTTCACATATTGTTGCCACCGGTTCCACTCACTGCGTGCGGCTTCCGCGCATACGCCCGGCCTTCTGCGTATGTGCTTTGCTTGCGTGCGCACCTCCCACACATGCGGTCGGCCTCAAAAATGTGGCTAAATAGGGACAGCATTATATCTGGGGTAGGTGGGCGGGTAGGCAGGCCCCACCCACAGTCGTCACTACCGGTTCCCTCAAACCAGTCCGAACCGGCTGAATACCACCTCTGTGTCAGCTTTGGAAGTCATATTAGCACCGGAAGTTTCCACGCTGCCGACTTCTTGTGTGTGGAAAAGTAGGAGGAGGGGATTTAGTAGAGGGAATGTAGTTAGACAAAATAGCATTCTTTTTTTCGGTCAAGGTCAGGACAATCCTGCATCTGGAGAAGGAGTGGTTGGATGTCTCGAGATGGGACAGATGGTTGATTGGACCATGTGATGGACCGAGGGGTGCAGGGGATGGTTTTAGGAGTTTTGATTTACCGAGGGAAAACCCGGAACTCTCAGATTCGGGTTTTCCCAGATGTGCCAATATACCTACTCTAATAAATTGGAACGTTGAGAAAATGTTTGTCTCGGAGTTTTTAGTTGGAGTTTGGTTTTTTGGAGTTGGGAGTTGGCTTACAACCTAACACTCGGGTTGTAAGCCAAGACCTACCTGTATTACAGCTTCTTTATCTATTCTTTCTTCCGTAATGTAGTATAACAGCTAGAGATAAGACCAGTGATGGGTTGCCCCCGGTTCGGACCGGTTCGCAAGAACCGGTAATAAAACCGGTGGGAGGCTCCGCCCACCGACCCGGATGTCATCAGGAAGCTTCTGCATATATGCAGAAGCGCGCGCGTATGCAAAGCAAGCACACACAGTCCCGTTGCGAACCGGTAGTAAAGGTAAGTAGAACCCACCCCTGGATAAGACGTTTGGAATTGCTGAATAAAGAGCCAAAATGTAGACATGCAGTGCTGAGTAGGGAGCCAGTTGCAACTTCAAGCGTTGTTAACTACAGTAGTAGCAGTTGTCATCCATCAAAAGTCAACATCGTTTCGCATAGATTGATCCTCCTTAAAATGTTTGGAGTAGGAAGACAGATTTCTGTTTGTTGACATGAGTAAGCTTGGTAGCACCAAAACACTGCTTTGCCCATTTTTAACGGGCACTCCGCTCCTTCTCACACGAGACAGTGGCATGAACCCTGAGATTTACATTCGGTTTGCTAATTGCTGCTAGCTAAGCTAATGCTGTCCTTGTATTTACTTTCTGCAACAGCTGCACTCCTAGTAGACAGGCCCATCTGTCTCCTTGGTAACTCTGCAGCACAAGTTTTGTCCGGGAACAGATGGTGGTTCCAGCTCTGCAAAGTCCCTTAAAGAAAGACAAAATAATAATTTAGCATTTTTGTTTTTTTTAAAAAAAACAAAATGCGATGAAAGTACCTCTTAGGATTTCACATTGTTGCAGCGTCTGAGACGATAGAAGTTTAGGTGATATAGGAGAAAAGCAGGCTGAGCTGGAAGGCGGCATTAAACACGTCATCAGTTTAGAATCGTTACATAGTCACCAAATCCAACCCTTGTGAATTCCGTTGACCCTTATCTAGCATTAGTTTAGCTTCAACTCTTAGTTGGCCAGATTCTTGTGTATAATAGATAGTAATAATAAATTCTTTGGTGTTCATTTAGTGACCGTTGAAAGTTACAATGGCACTGAAAAAAAAAACTTACGACCATTTTTCACAGTTAACAACCACTGCAGCATCCCCACAGTCAGGTGATCAAAATGTAGATACGTTGCAACTGGCTCATATTTATGACGGTTGCACTGTCCTGGGGTCATGCGATCCCCTTTTGCGACCTTCCAACAAGCAAAGT
The DNA here is from genome assembly GCF_029215685.1 of Pituophis catenifer annectens. NCBI lineage: Eukaryota > Metazoa > Chordata > Lepidosauria > Squamata > Colubridae > Pituophis > Pituophis catenifer. The sequence continues at coordinate 4,931,663 of NW_027256887.1, forward strand.
CAATGGGGAGGCCAGATTCACTTAACAACCGTTTTACTAACATAATAACTGCAACTGTTCACTTAACAACCATGGCGAGACAAGTCGTAAAATGGGACAAAATTCACTTAGCAAATGTTTCTCTTAGCAACAGAAATTTTGGACTCCGTTGCGGTCGTAAGTCAAGGACTAAATTTGCCCTAAAGGATCGTCTGCTCAAGAATGAAATACACACTTAAGCTTCCAAATCTTTTGCGGTTCTACAGTAGGAAGAAAAAAAGCTGCATTTTTGTTCTCGTCTGTGTGAAAATTTTTGCTGGTCAATTTTGCATTGCTGGTGAACTTGTACAATGCTATTCTACAGCGCTCTAGTCTCAGATGAAGGATTGCAGTAAAAAAAAAGACGTAATTCTGCTATACAACCCTGAAAATAATAGAATAGAATAGAATAGAATAGAATAGAATAGAATAGAATAGAATAGAATAGAATAGAATAGAATAGAATAGAATAACAGAGTTGGAAGGGACCTTGGAGGTCTTCTAGTCCAACCCCCTGCTTAGATAGGAAACCCTACACTACTTCCGACAAATGATTATCCAACATCTCCTTAAAAACTTCCAGTGTTGGAGCATTCACAACTTCTGGTGGCAAGTTGTTCCACTGGTTAATTGTTCTAACTGTCAATACATAACAGATAATACCATAGAGGTAAAGGAGGTGATTTTTAAGCAACTACCCTGTTTCCCCCAAAATAAGACATCCCCTTTTGGGCTTTTGAGAACATAGCAATAAGGCCAACTGTTTATTTCAGGATTCAAAAAATATAAGACAGGGTCTTATTTTGGGGGAAATACGGTATTAAATCAATAAGTTTGGGAACGTGCCTAATTTTTTTTTTTGCACTTTTGGCTTTACTATTGAGATAGCTTTTGTTCAGGATACAACAGTGAGCGATTGTGTTGCTATAGAAATACCAGTAAGAGCATATTGGTCTTCCTTAGCAAAAAACTCCCATGAGGGACCACGGTGCAGAATTATTCATTCTTCTACAGTTCAGTGTCGTTACTGAAAATATTTAAAATAGTTTTTCCGTGGCTGTTTGTTTAGCCTGCATTTTTCCAAGAGGCCTGTTCAGGGCTGAGATTCAGCCGGTTCGGGCGAATCGGTTCCTCCGACGATCAGGTGGGCCTGCATTTCTCCAAGAGGCCTGTTCAGGGCTGAGATTCAGCCGGTTCGGGCGAATCGGTTCCTCCGATGATCAGGTGGGCCTGCATTTCTCCAAGAGGCCTGTTCAGGGTTGAGATTCAGCCAGTTCGGGCGAATCGGTTGCTCCGACAATCGGGTGGGCCCGCCTACCCACCCCTGTGGTTTACTCACCTTTATCCTCTCAGCTGATTCGCTAGGCGGAGCAGATTTCCGCGCCTCAGCTGTGTTACTCCCCAGAAGTAATGTGGAAGGTTAGTTTTGTTAAAACTGCGCGTACACGCGCAACACGCGATCCCCGAACCGATTGTTAAACCGGCAGGATCCCACCACTGGGCCTGTTAGACTTTTGATTAGAAAAATCATCTTGACAGCATTGTTTTGATAACCTGCAAAGCACATCTACCTGGGAAAGGTGCCCTTTGTAAATTGTACATTTCAAAGACAATTGTTATTTTTTTTCCTCCCCGTATTTTAACTACTGGATTTGAAAAAAAAACAGCCTCATTTGAGGGAAGAGGCTAATATTAACATGAGAACGATCGGAATCTGTGTGTCATATATAAATTGGGCTTACTATTTTTTTTTTCTGCCTAAATTGCACGGTGGAACAGAGAGACGTATCTAATACTTCACTCCTGGGAGATCATTTTTAATTTCATACTTTAAATCTTTCCCATGAATGACTCTGTTTAAAAAACTCGAAATGCAGTGTAGCTTATTGGATAATTATCTGTCTCATTTTCATGCTGGCTCCTAGTCCGGAAATAGAGAGGACTGTTTCATGTAATGGTTGAACGCAGGTCACTTTAATTAAGTTGGTTGATGAGAATAATGTTATTGCAAACAATACAAGTTCTCTTTCTTCTGCAATTTAAAATTCGCAGTAAATGGACCCGCTGAATTTCTGTGGTTCTTATTTTATTTTTTGAGATTGTGGGACTATTTCAGGGGTGAAATGCTCCCGGTTCGGACCGGATCGCTCGATCCGGTAGCGATGGAGGCGGGTGGTTCGGAGAACCAGTAGCAAAAATCCCTGCCCCCCCCCCATTGCCCAGCTGAGCCGTGCAATCATCAGAGGCTTTGTTTTATATTTTTAAAAGCATTTTTTCTACAACCTCTTTGGCCGAAGAGGTTATAGAAAAAATGTTTTTAAAAAGAAAAATAGCCTCTGCCGATCAGGCAAGTCAGCTGGGATCGTCAAGAGGCTTTTTTTTAAAAAAAGAAAGCCTCTGCCGACCAGCCTATTCAACGGGGAAGCCCGATTCACTTAACAACCATGTTACTAATTTAACACCTGCATTGATTCACTTACCAACCCTGACAGGAAAGTTTGTAAAATGGGGCAAAACTCACTTAACAAATGTCTCACGGAGCAACAGAAATTTGGGGGTCATAAGTCAAGGACTACTTGCACTTGAATTCATTTTATTGGGGTTTTGTTTGTATTTCAGATTATATCCCATTGTTATAGCCCAGTGATGGCTAACCTTTTTGCCATTGCGTGTCAAAAGCTGGGGGAGTGCGGGATGGTCGCGCACGTGTGTGCCCACACCCATAATTCTATGCGCCCTGCCCCCCCATGCATGCGTGTGTGACCCCCCCCATGCTCCCCCTGCTTTTGGCCCGGTAGGCCCATTTTTTGCCCTCCCTAGGCTCCAGAGCCTTTCTAGGAACCTGGGGAGGGCAAAAACAGCCTTCCCCAGGCTCTCCGGAGGCCGGAAACAGCCCGTTTGCCGACTTCCGTTGGGCCCAGAAGGCCCAAAAATCAGCTGGCCAGCACGCACATGCGTGCTGGAGCTGAGCTAGGGCAACACTCAGGTGCCCACCAATATGGCTCCACGTGTGCCATAAGTTCGCCATCACGGTTATAGCCTATGACTGCAACAGTGCAATTATTTCCTTCCTTCCTTCCTTCCTTCCTTCCTTCCTTCCTTCCTTCCTTCCTTCCTTCCTTCCTTCCTTCCTTCCTTTGTAACAGGGTCACTGCAATTAGGTGAAATGAGGTAAGATGGGATAGGAAGATCATTAAAGGCCAAAGTTGAATTAACTGATCCAGCCAAATACCTCAGATAAATTAAATTAAGAGCTGGACATACCCAGCCTTCTGTGGATCTGAGAGCAATTGCTTTCCAGACAACTAATTCCTTCATGTTGTGCTAACTATTCACTGGAAAGTTATTGTCCTACACACTCTGTAGGCAGTGTGCAAGTTACAATGTCGTGTTACATATACATATACATTTCAATTTTTTTTACTACCGGTTCTGTGGGTGTGGCTTGGTGGGTGTGGCATGGCTTGGTGGGCGTGACTTGGTGGGTGTGGCAGGGGAAGGATACTCTAAAATCTCCATTCCCACCAGGGGTGGGTTCTACTCACCTTTACTACCGGTTTGCAACGGGGCCGCGCACGCGTGATTGCTTTGCTCGCACACACGCGTGCTCTTTTACACATGTGCAGAAGCATTCTGATGACCTCGGGGTCGGTGGGCGGAGCCTCCCTCCAGTTTTACTACCCGTTCTATAGAACCGATCTGAACCGGGAGCAACCCACCACTGATACATATGTGATACACACGTATGTCTCTCTAAAAGCTATCACAATAAAATTCTGTTAGGGGGATGATTCATTGGGTGTACTACACCTGAGCAAACGATTTTGTTTTACTACCTTGCTTTTTAAGAATAGAAAAATGATTGAAATTATTGTCATTGAGCTAGGAAGGTAATCAGATGAAGTCTATGATTCATCCTGTCAGCAACTTCTACCGCATAAGCTTATCATCTTATAAATACAGTTTGAGTGTTGCTAGATTTCGGAGAAAGCCTTAATATATAGTTTTAGGATTTTTTTCTTCTCTTCTTCTCCATTAAAGTTGGTATCTTCGTTTGCGTCCATTGTTCTCCTGGTTTTATGAAATACAGGTAGGTAGTCCTTGACGTAGGACAACAATTGAGCCCAAAATTCCCGTTGCTAAGCAAGACAGTTGTTAAATGAATTCTGCTGGGGTGAAATCCAGCAGGTTCTGATAGGTTCTGGAGAACCGGTAGCGGAATTTTTGAGCAGTTCGGAGAACTGGCAAATACCACCTCTGGCTGGCCCCAGAGTGGGGTGGGAATGGAGATTTTGCAATATCCTTCCCCCCAGGAGTGGGGAGGGAATGGGGATTTTGCAATATCCCTCTCCCAGGAATGGGGAGGAATGGAGATTTTGCAATATCCTTCCCCTGGAGTGAGGTGGGAATGGAGATTTTGCAGTATCCTTCCCCCAGGAGTGGGGAGGGAATGGAGATTTTGCAGTATCCTTCACTTGGAGTGGGGAGGGAATGGTGATTTTGCAGTATCCTTCACCTGGAGTGAGGTGGGAATGGAGATTTTGCAGTATCCTTCCACTGCCATGCCCACCAAGCCATGCCCACCAAGCCACGCCACGCCCATCAAGCCACACCCACAGAACCGGTAGTAAAAAAAAAATTGAATTTCACCACTGAATTCTGCCCCATTTTATGCTCATTCTTGAGTGGTGCAGTGGCCTAGAGGTGGAGCTCTCCTCACAGTCAGGAGGCTGTGAGTTCGATCTTAGGTAGAGGCAGATATTTCTCTCTCTGGGCACAATGAGAATATATCTGCTGAACAAAACTCCGCGTTGGCAACAGGAAGGGCATCCGGCCTGTAAACACTCAGCTCCCTTCAGTTGCCCAGACTCCAGCCTGCAAGGGATTACGGGGTCATTAAAAGATGATGATGATGATTTACGATTTTTCTTGCCACATTTGTTAAGTGAATCACTTCAGTTGTAAAGTTAGTAACACGGTAAGTAAGTGACTTTGTTCATCAGGAGGTCACAAAAGGGGGATCATGTGACTCCGGGCCACTGCAACCGTCATAAATACGAGTCTGTTGCCAAGCGACTGAATTTTGATCGCGCAAAAGGTGATCGCATGACCCGAGACGCCGCAACTGTCATGAATATACGGCAGTTGTCGAGTGGCTGAATTTTGATCACGTGACCATGGGATGACGCAACAGTTGTAAGCAGGGGTGGGTTTCACTTTACCAACGGTTCACCACGCACGCACGCCTTCCGCGCGTGCAGCTGGCCTCGAAAACATGCCTAAATAGCACAACTTGGAGCCGGAGTGGGTGGGCGGGCCCAACGACGATCACCGCAAACAGTTCACTCGAACCGGTGCGAACCGGCTGAATACCACCTCTGTTCGTGAGTGTGAAAAATGATCAATTGTCAGTGCCATTGTGATTTCAAACCAGGGATGAAATGTTCCCGGTTGCACGCCACAACTGATCACCCCCCCTTGCGCGCTGTTCTACTTACCGCATGCCTCCTTTTGGTGTGCACTGCACATGCGCACCTCACATTTAGTGCATGGTGCGCACTGCACATGCGCAGCCAGCGAACTGGTAATAAACCGGTTTAGATTTCACCACTGCTTCAAACTGTCACTAAATGAACTGTTGTAAGTCGAGGATCACCTGTAACAACCTTTCAATATCTTGCATCTAAGTTTGACTTGGTTTTAGGATGTACAGTTAAAAAAGCCGTAGGAAGAAGTTGTGCAGCAGAGATATATACACACAGAGACAGACACACAAACTCTGGTTTTCAGAACAATATCCTTTTGACTTTCAGCTTTCCATCTCTAATATCTTTTGTTCTTCGAAGCCAGGAGAAATCTGCTTTTAGTGCTTGCTGAATGAAAGCGGGATAGATTTGCCGTGACGCTTAGAGAAGGGAAAATATAAAACTTTGGGGAGGAAAAAAAGTATGTTGGCCGCAATGTTTTAAATAGGTCATGCTTCCTTCCAAAAATCTCTTTCTGTATCATCCATCCATTCAGGTTTGGGGAGGGCAGGTTTTGTGTAGTGACAGAATTGGGTGAACTTTTTAAATTCCCTGCAGGAGCAACATTTTTTCCTCCCTCTCAAATATAATGTCGTGAAAGTAAAATCAACGTAGGACGGAAAGGTCAAAATAAGCAGTGATGGAATCACCCTTGGCGTTGCAATCCTAAAACCCTCTTGATTTAAAAAAAAAAAAAACCAACCCTGCAAAATCCAATTTGGGTCGGTCATCAGGACCAAAAAGTTTGTCTTCCGAGCTTTCGGACTCGTCCTGGAGCCCATCTTCAGGGAACTTCTCTCTAGCAGAAAGCGTACTTTGGGCTATTCGGTTTGTGATAGTTTTATCGTGCCTGGTTGCGTGTGGCTTTTTAGGTGTTGATTGGGGTGTTGATGGCCAGCTATTGTTGTGGAGCTGGCGGCAGATTCAGACAGTGAGGAGGCTGGGGAGGAACATGGGCCAGTCCTGGAGTCTGGGGAAGGCTCTGACGAGTGCTCTGCGTCGGAGGCAGAGATGGGGCCAGGGCCGTCTGACAGTTGTCAGCTACCTTTGGAGTCGGAGATAAGTGGGGCTGAAGAACAGTTGGAGACTGTTCCCGATGTGCGCATGCACAGAGCTGCCAGGAGAAGGGAACAGTTAAGGAACAAGGGCCGACTCGGGAGTAAAGGCCCAGGTGGACGGTGAATGGCCCCTCCCGTAGGGAATAAAGAGGAGCAAAAGGGGAGTGGCGTCTGCAGGAGACAGTTAGTTCATTTCATTAGTGTGAAGATCTGTTTGTGACTCTCTCCTTGCCAAGTCTTTTCTTGTACAGCATTGCGTTTGGAAGATATCGGCCTGGCAGCTCTCCAAGCCTGATAAGGTCTGTGGTTGTAAATTCACCCTGGAAAGACTGTTTGCCGGGACTTTGCTGGATGTGAATGAGAGGAATTCACATTAGCTTAATAAAAAGGGATTTTGTCGGGACAAGGAGTCTGCTTCATGCTTTTGTGAAGCCTAGGTCAGAACAACTATTAAGTGGTTGGCAGTCGTTTCCTTGTGCTACCAAGCCCTCACCTCTTCTTGATAAGCTGGGGGTAAATCGGCACTCCTGTTGAGTGAGGAGAGGCCCGTTTCCCAGGCTTCAATTACCGTATTTTTCGGAGCACAAGACGCACCTTAGTTTTTGGGGAGGAAAATAAGAAAAAAGCTGATTGGTGAGTGGATCAGCCTCCCGGAATATCCCCAATCAGCTGTTTCCAGAGGTGAATTTTAGCAACAGATTCATTAGTTGTGAGCTCTGTGCCTTGCTTATTTTTTCTGCCTCTGAAACTTGTGAAACTCTGTTTCAGAAAAAACTGTTTCTTTTCTGCCTTTGAAAGCCTTTAAAACAGAGCTTCAGAAAAAAAGGCTTTTTTCTGAAGCTCTGTTTGGAGGCTTTTTTTCTGAAGCTTCTTTCAGAGGCTTTTTTTCTGAAGGACTATCTGTACTCTGTTCAATCTCCTTTCTTTGATATTGATATGTAGATTAACCTCTTCCGATCTGTTGGTTATTGTGTCATTCTCCAGATTTGTTAGCATAGTTTACTGAATTTTCTTTTGCTGCTTGCCATATTATTTTAGATAAAAGCCTTTCAGAGGCTTTTTTTCTGAAGCTTCGTTTCTGAGGCTTTTTTTCTGAAGCTTCTTTCAGAGGCTTCTTTCAGCCTCTAAAATCTCCGTTTGCAAGGCTGGGTGGGGCTACATTCGGAGTATAAGACGCACCCAGATTTTAACCCTCTTTTTTGGGGGGGGAAGTGCGTCTTATACTCTGAAAAATACGGTACTTCCCTGGCTGTTTTTGTGCCTGCTCGTCTGACAATCTTAGTAGCTGCCAAATTCAATGTATGTCTTTTCCCCCCCCCCAATTTTTTTTCAATTTAATTTTACTTTACATTAAGAAGCGCAGAGAGAAGAGAACTTTCCAAGTTGTAAATTAAAAATAAACATAAATACAATATAAAATAATAATTAATTAATTAAAAAAACAAATGAGTTGAAAGGGAAGGCTTGATGGACCACTGGGGTTCTTTTTTGTTTTTTTGGCCATCGGGGTTTTTTGTTTTTTTTATGTTTCTAAATTTGGAGCACATCTTGATTGTGACAAATCTTGTCTTCTTTCATTTTAGGATGGCCAGTCTGACATTTTGTACACCTTCTGGACAGCAGTGACTCGAACTCTGGCTTCAGAATTTCAGAAAGCATCTGAGAGTAAGTACTTGAACTCGATATGTATGATAATCACATTTTTCTACAGCTTTGTAAATCTTCCCACCATCATCTTCTGTTGCACCTATTTTGACCTGAATAATACAGGTAGTCCTTGACTTACAACAGCTCACTTAGTAACCATTCGAAGTTTTACAACAGCACTGAAAAAGTGACATATCAATGTATATTAATATATCAATGTATATTGAACTTGTGAATGTAATATTGGTTTATTAAATACATGCATAGTTGGTTAGGAAGTAAAATACTGTATACTTGATATATAATGAAATAGGAGATATCTAAATTTGTATATAGAGCAAGGAATAGATTACTTATTAAGTTGATTTTGACATAAATGTTAGAAACCAGAGACGTTGAACAATGTCCATTGTTTTACTTTTAAAGTAAAATTAAAAAAAGAAAAAGAAAAAGTGATTTAGGACCGTTTTTTATACTTACAACCATTGTAGCATTCCCCATGGTCACATGATCAAAACTGAGACACTTGGGAACTGACTCACATTTATGACGGTTGCAGCGTCCCGGGGAATCATATGATCATCTTTTGCGACTTTCGGACAAGTCAACGGGAAAACCAGATTCACTTAACAACCGTGTGTTTCTAATTGAACAACTGCAGTGGTTCGCTTAGCAACCATGGCAAGAAAGGTCGTAAAATGGAGCAAAGTTCACTTAACAAACATCTCACTTAGCAACGAAACCTTTGGGCTCAATTGTGGCTGTCAGTCAGTGGTTGGATTCAAATTGTTTTACTACCGGTTCTGTGCGTGTGGCTTGGTGGGTGTGGCTTGGTGGGGCGGCACCTCGCTGTGAGTGACATTGAGTTGGCCATGCCCACTCAGTCACATGATCCCCACCAAGCCACACCCACAGGCCTGGCAGAAAAGTTTGGCCCAGTCTTCTAGCGTTCAATCTGGCTGCTTCTCTCCTCCTTCTCAGCCTCATACACACAGAGCAAACAGCCAGAGGTGGTATTTGCCGGTTCGGCGAACCAGTTAAAATTTCCACTACCGGTTCACACGAACCGGTCTGAACCGTCTGAATACCACCTCTGCCATAAGTCAAGGACTACCTGAACAGCAAGCAGGAAAGTGGTTGTTTTCTCTCTTGGGTCAGAAGGGAAACATTTTCAAATTAAAAAAACCCAAGAAAATTCAGTTGCTTTTTGGAAAAAGCACCTTTGGGACAACCCTGGATGATTGAGTATCTCCACGGACACTTTGAGCATAATCTAAGTTGAAATCTGAGTGCATTTAGATTCCTAATGCTAATATAGGCTGACTCTCCTTAAAAGAATTTGACTTATTCAAGGCAAGATCCGTGCACTCTTTAAAGGTGCAGCTTCACTGAGGTAAGGTTTTGCTTAAATATTTGAAATATTTGAATTAAATATTAATTCTCTTCCTAAGGAAAGAGAAGTATGTGTTTTTATGTTCAAATCAAGCCCACCTTTCTAGCAGATCCCAAGTATTTTATGGCCATATAAACGAAGACAGTCTTTGACTTAGGATCACAATTGTGCCCAAAATTTCTTTTTCCCCCCCAAGTTTTTTAAATTTTATATTGTTTATACATATCAATGTGTGAATAGTGTGCTATCTGGGTATCATACATTTCAGTACAATAAACATAATGTTATTACTCCTAGTTATTACATTTCATTTTTATAGTTTCATATACACATCATTTACTATCACCCTTTAATTCTAAATCTTCCTTTTGTTCTTTCATATACCTTCATGTCAATATATCTATATCTATATACACTGCTCAAAAAAATAAAGGGAACACAAGCAGAAGACATCCGAGATCTGAATGAATGAAATAACCTTATTAAATACTTTGTTCGTTACATATAGTAGTTTATACACTGCTCAAACAACTAAAGGGAACACAAAACTACTGTATGTAATGAACAAAGTATTTAATAAGGCTATTTTATTCATTCAGATCTCGGATGTCTTCTGCTTGTGTTCCCTTTATTTTTTTGAGCAGTATATTTATTATTATGCCCCTCTTGTTTCTATCTCAATTTTATTTTATTTTATTTTCCCTTCCAATATCGCTATAATATTCAAAGACTTGTTTTTCCCCCACTTCCTTTAGTTAACTCGTCACATCAATTATATCAAAAATTCATCCTTCAATCTTTCATTATTCATTGCCTCAGTATTCACTCCTAGTACCAATCACAATCTATTCTATTAATACACATATGTATATTGAAATATATTCTTTCATTATCTAATCACCCATTTTTTAGTTCTAATATTTCACTGCTAATCATGTTTTTATGCATTTTTAATATCTCAAATTCTAGTTTCACTTATTGTTTTGTTCTTATTCATACTTCTCCTATTTCCCTTATTCCATTCTTCATATCTATTTGTATTAGAATGTTATTCTAGTGTCCATTACACTACTTGTAAAATAATTAGCCAACCTATGTAATTCTAATATTAATACATATTTATTACGATATATTTATGAAGGATTCAAAAAAAAAAAAAAGGAAAGGAATTGTGCCCAAAATTTCTGTTGCTAAGCGAGACAGTTGTTAAGCGGGTTTTGCTCCATTTTACGAACTTTTTGGCCACAGACGTTCAGTGAAACACTGCCCTTGTTAAATTAGTAGCACGGTTGTTAAGTGAATCTGGCTTCCTTATTGACTTCGCTTGTCAGAAGGTCGCAACCGGGGATCACATAACCTTTGGACACTGCGATAATCATAAGTACGAGTCGGTTGCCAAGCGTCCGAATTTCGATCACGTGACCTTGGGGATGCTGCAACGGTCATAAGTGTGAAAAACATTCATAACTCGCTTTTTTCAGCTCAGTCACAAAACAATCCCTTGTTAGTCAAGGACCATCATAGCAGCTTTTCACAGATTCAGTTATTTCTTGTTTTAAATCGGAACAAAATACTTTGTGGTAGAGCAGCCGTTGTATTTTATTACAAAGTTGGAAAGGATCAGAAGATTAGCTTTAACGGTAATGGAATTTGAAAGAGTTCCACATAGCTCTTGTTTAATAACATCATTTCTTTTCCTCAGCATAGGTTTTAAAGAGAAAGCACGTGAACGCACGCAGTTTCCATCTGCAATTTAATCTGAAGTACCTCCTGATAAATTTCCCCTATGCCCGTTTTTATTCTTTCCAACAAAAATGGAATTTTGGAAAGATTTTACAGAAAGAGATTCTGTTTCTCTGTTGGTCCCAGAGGTGGGCTTCAGCCGGTTCGTACAGGTTCGGGCGAATCGGTAGTGGCGACCTGAGGGTGGCACCCCCGCCCGCCCGGGCACAATCCCATCCTATATCATTGTATTTTTGACATCGCACACATGCTTGGATGGCACGTTAGCAAATTGCCATATTTTGTGATACCACATGCGCAGATGGCGCACGCTTGCATTTCCGGTACTAGGCGAACCGGTTGTTACAGTATGTGAAGCCCACTTCTGATTGGTCCGTCTGTCCTTCAACAGGATAACTTTCTGAAAACCAAACAGAATGGGACAAAATGGTTTCTGGAGGAATAAGCTAGGGGGTTTTAAAACAGGCCTCATCTGGCTTGAGGCTGTGGAGAAAAATATTTTTTAAAAAGTCTGTGTAATTTCTATAGGAGAGGCAGTTGGGCAATGGATCAAAAAGCTGATGATTGCACCATTCCAAGCTCCTGTTATTTCTAGTCATACAATCCAGAGTTTGCAGCCTGCCCTGGATGCTCATTGCACACACACGTATACAAACACACGTAAATGCAACCCAAGGGAGAAGTAGAAATACACAGTACTTTGTTACACCGAAGAAAATATCTACAGCCACATCTGGTATAGAGTAAGGAAGAATTCCAGAAGCCACATCTGCCTTCCCAGCTTTTTCGAGTGTTTCATTACTCTCTCTTGAATCTCTGTCTACGTTCAGCTAGTCCTTGACTTACGACCGTAGTTGACCCCAAAATTTCTGTCGTTAAGTGAAACATTTGTCAAGTGGGTTTTTCCCCCTTTTGCGACCATTCTTTCCGCAGCCGTTAAGTGAATCGTTGCAGTTATTATGTTAGTAACATGGTTGTTAAGTGAATCTGGCCTCTCCATTGACTTTGCTCATCAGAAGGTCGCAAAAAGGGGATCACATGACCCCGGGACACTGCGACCGTCATAAATCGGAACCAGTTGCCAAGCATCTGAATTTTGATCACGTGACCCCGAGAATGCTGCATGGGGGGGGGTGATAAGTGTGAAAAATGGTCATAAGTCACCTTGTTTTAATTCCATTGCAACTTTGAACGGTCACTAAGTGAGCCGTTTGTTGTAAGTCAGGGACTACTTGTATTTTTACTGCTAGTGGAAATCGAACTGCCAGTTTTGCGCTGCAGCGTATTAGTAATAATATTCTCCAAATGTGACGGTTATTAGAAAAAATGTATATAGAGAAAAAAAACGTCGATAGAAGAGAATATTTGTAGAGAATATTTAAACCGTGGGGTCCTTGGGGCTCTCTGAGTTTGGTGGTTTGCTTGCAGACGTTTCATTACCAACCTAGGTAACATCATCAGCGCTAGTAAGGAGTGAAGTGTGCTTGTAAGGAGTGAGGTTCGCTCAATGGTGGGATTCAAATATTGCTTAATGGTGGGATTCAAACAGTTCTCTGCCCTAATGACCGGCTGGGGTGGGCATGGCCATGGTGGCCGTGGCCGGGGGGTGGGACAGGCACCACTCGGCCTCCTCCAACCCCCTGGGAGCAAAAACAGGCCACGGGGGGACATGCTGCCCCCCTGGGCCCCGTTTTGGGCCTAGTAGGCCTCCCTGCAGCCTCCTGGGAGCAAAAACGGGCTGTGTGGGGGCACCACACACCCCCGGCCCCTTTTTGGGCTTAGTAGGCCTTTCTGCACTTACCTAGGAGCCAAAATGGGGCACGTGAGGACTCCTGGAAGGGGCCTGGAAGGGAGGCGCCACCCAGCAATTTAACTACCAGTTCGCTGGAACCGGCCCGAACCGGCTGAATCCCACCACTGGGTTTGCTCTCAATTTATATTCTTAGTGGCTTGCCCTGTCCGTGTTCTGCCCCAGCTCCGGATTTCCGAGGATATTGACACATACCAACGGTCCTTATCAAATTTATTACGTAGCAAGAATAAACAAGATGAGCAAAGGTTGGCAACCAGCCCAGAAAACAAGATATGATAAACCAAAATACTCTTGATAATAATACGAGTTGTTTCCAGCAAAAACGCACTAGCTGCGTGCGACTTAAATAGGCTAAGGGAGTGACCAATTATCCTCAAGCCCTACTCTCGAGTAGACCTCCTCCTTCTGAGTAGCCACTCCTGCCTTTTGGCAGCCCTGTGTGCTCGAGCATTGAGGAGAGGCTCCTCCACTTCACTCTCTCCACTTGAAGGAGCCTCTGGAGGTTCTGAAGGCCCTGGCTGAGTCTCTGCCTCTGGCATCACATCCTCTTCAGCCTCCTCGCTGTCCGACGCAAGCGCCGGCTGCGCAGGCTGCTGGCGCAACCCCACACCAGCCTCCTCCTCGTTGGGATCAGCCACGATCCGCGCAGGCCGCTGGCGGGCCACAACAGTCCTATTCTGTCCCCGTCCCACACACGCACCCACACAGATGGCCCGGAGTTAATAAGCCACACGACAAAGTCTTTGAAGATAAAGCTGGCAGCAAACCAGTGGCTAGCTGCCAATTCAGACTTTACTCACAGAAAACAAAGATTAGACTGCAAGCATTCCGATAAAGCAGGCAAAGTTTCAGCAATACAAGGATTAGTCCAAATGCAGTCCGACAAGGCAGGCAGAAGTTCAGTAATGCAGAGATCATGGATTATTTCTAGTTTTTGCTCATCACAAACTGAACCGACCACCACACCCACATTTATACCCTGTGGGGTGTGGTCCAGTGACTCAGCTAATCTCTGGCACGCCTTCGCCTCTGCTGCGCATGCTTCCCCCTGCGCCGCTGTCGAGGATCCAGCCAGCACTTATCTCCTTCGTCGCTGTCCACCTTGGGCTGTGGGGACGTGCTTGGCTCTGGGCCTATCTCTTGGCCTTTGGTGTCCTCCGGAGGCATTGCCAGAGAGGAGGGTCCTGGAGAGGGAGGCCTTGCCAACTCCTCTCCCTCACTCTCAGAGTCTGCATCTGTCGATAGCCCAGGCTCAGGCAACGGAGCCACAACAAGTCCGTGTTGGTGGAAATGGTCTTGGAAATGGTGGTTTGCTTGCAGACGTTTCATGACCCAACTAGGTAACATCATCAGTGCTGGCAGTGAAACATCTGCAAGAAAACCACCAAGCTCAGAGAGCACCAAGGATCCCCACCAAAAAAAAAGACGCATTAATCTGTCTGTGTTACGTTTGGCTGTCTGATATTTTGAAAGCCAGTGTATTGTCTGCAACTTCCTGTCCCTGTTGCAGGAATATTATGTGTGTGAGATGCATTACATTTTTTATATTTTGCTTTTTCTCAAGTCTGTCACGGGTTAACGTTGCAACTTTTAAAGTATTGACGATTGAAGGAAAAGATATATATGGCAAAATTATAAAAAAAAACCAAACCTGTAAGAATTTAATAAATTCGACACCGCCATTCAAAATATGTACTTCTTGAAGAAGCAACTGACGTCTAAAGAAATCACTCGGCGGCGAAATAAATATTTTTTTCTGGGGCATTTCTGAATTGAACGGGATAAAAACAGCTCTCTTGCGTAACTTACCTCATCCAGCAGTAAGTCTAACTAGGGCAAGGTATTGTTAGACAAACAATACCTTCCCATTGTTAACCCTACCAATTAAATCATCTTTTGCTTTTTCAAGCCTGGGATCTTATTGAGGTAAGAAGTGATGTGACGCCGAAAATACAAAAGTGAAATTGTGGAGCAGAGAAAAAGTAGGGTTATCAGGGCATCCAGCCTGCGATTCATTTCTATTTGATTAGACTAGAAAAGGGACATAAAAGCCAATAATAAGTCACAGCGGGAATTCCTCTGGATATTTCTGCCGTTATGGCCATTGCTAAGGTAAAAGGTACAACATTTTCTCCAGAGCACAATACCTCAAACGAAGGCTTCCATCCGTTGTTGTCGAAACAGCTTTTTATTAAAAAGTACAAGGAGTCCTTGAGTTACAACTGTACTGGAGCCTGCCCATTACGGCCATAAAACGAATGTGTAGGTCGTAAATCGACTCGCCCAGGTGGCCATCCCGGTTTTATGCCCTCCCCTTTTTTTTTTGTGGACATCGTTCAGGCTGCCGTACTTGTAAAACAACCACTGCAGTTGTCAAGTGAAGCCATGATTCACGATGGGTCAGTTTTGCCGAAAACTGACAATGCTGGGTTTGGGCGAAACTCGTACAAACCCAGTTAGGTGATTGTAGGGCACTGCAAATGCTTGTAAATGTAGATGGTTCCTGATATTTGAATTTTATTTATTTTATTTATTTTATTTGTTTTATTTATTTTATTTTATTTTATTTTATTTTATTTTATTTTATTTTATTCTATTTTATTTTATTTTATTTTATTTTATTTTATTTTATTATTTTATTTTAATTTTGTTTTATTATTTTATTTTAATTTTGTTTTATTATTTAATTTCGAGACCGACTTCTGCCACCAATAGCCTCCCACCGGCCAGTTCGCTCCCACAGAGAGGGTCTCCTCAGGGTGCCATCGGCCAAGTTATGTCGGCTGGCGACACCCAGGGGGAGGGCCTTCTCTGTGGGAGCCCCAGCCCTGTGGAATGAACTGCCCCTGGAAATACGTAAGATCTCCGACCTCCGGGTATTTCGCTGGGCACTGAAGACCCTGTTGTTCCGCCAGGCCGGGCTATCAACATAATAATTTTAAATTGGGGTATTTTAAATTTCTGGGGTTTTAAATTGAGCCGAATTTATTTAATTATTTTAAATTTTTAATTGATGTTTGTCTTGTGTTATTAAATAGGCTGTACACCGCCCTGAGTCCTTCGGGAGAAGGGCGGTATAGAAATAAAATTATACTTATACTTAATTTAATTTAATTTATTATTTTATTTTATTTTTATATGTTTATTTTATTATATTTTATTATATTATATTATATTTTATTTTTATTTATTTTATTTTTTTATTTTATTTTATTTTATTATTTTTTTAATTTTATTTTTATTTTATTTTATTTTATTATTTTATTTTACCGCCTGCTAGCACATGGCAACTCAAGGCAGCTTACACAGATATAAAAACCATATAAAAGAAATAAAAAGAATAAAAAAGAAAAAATGATAAAATAATAAATTAGTAAAATATTAACGCCCCACTCTGGCGACAACACATTACACGAGCCATTTAATGGGCTCCATCCCACTCTGGGTTCCTGAGGCCCACTGGCAGAACCAGGACTTCAGGGCCTTCCAAAAGAGGGCTAGAGTGGGGACCGTTTTAATCTCTGGGGAGATGATGTTCCAGAGCCACCATGGAGAAGGCCCTTCTTCTGGGTCCTGTCAGATGTATCGCCTTAGGGGACGGGACACGCAACATTCCATGCCTCCCCGCTCTAGTGGGTTGGGTAGACATGACCGGCAAGAGATGGTCCCTCACATGCCTGAAGTGTGGTCATGTGATCATGGGGGTGGGGACAACTGTGAGGACTTCGAATCTGGGTCGTACACACCCCTGAGGAGATCCGTTGTAACTTCAAATGCTCACCCCTGAGGAGATCCATTGTAACTTCAAAAACTAAGCGATTTCCCATAAGTCGAGGACTAGCTGTATTAAATTTTTATACAGATAGTCCTTTTCTTATGACCACAGTTGAGTTCAAAATTTCTGTTGCTACATGAGACAGTTGTTACAAGTGAGTTTTGCCCCGTTTTATGACCTTCCGGGCCACAGTGGTTAAGTGAATCACTGAAGTTGCTAAGTTAGTAACAGGGTTATTAAGCGAATCTGGCTTCTCCCGTTGACTTTGCTTGTCAGAAGTTCACAAAATGTGATTGCATGATCCCAGGACACTGCAACCGTCATAAGTACATGCCAGTTGCCAAGTGTCCGAAGTTTGATGACGTGACCCTGGGAAACTGCAACCGTCATAAATACGAGCCCGTTGCCAAGAGTTACAAATGTTGATCGGGTGACCATGGGGATGCAGCAACGGTCGTAAGTGTGAAAAACTGCCACGAGCCACTTTTTTCAGTGCCATTGTAACTTCGAACGGTCACTAAATGAACGGGTTGTACGTCGACGACTGCCTGTACGCTGCCAGTTTTAAATATCGCAGCACGAAAAAGTTATAACCATCGCACAAGCTTGCTTTGAGTAACATCTGTACGGTCTCTTTTTGTTTTGGTTTTCAGCGTCCATGTTTCTGAAACAGGCTTTTGAAGGCGAATATCCTAAATTACTGCGGCTGTATAATGATTTCTGGAAGCGCCTTCAGCAATACAGCGAAAGCATTCAGAGAAACGTGATTGCGAACGGCAGCGCCGAGCCTTTATCCGAACTTCTTCAAATAGATGACGATACGCAGGACCTATTCATGCAGAAGAAACACGATTATGAGTACGAGCGCTTCCGTCTGTAATTAGAGAACAGAATATTTCAGACTTCAGATTCCTTGCAACGAATTAGATCCTTATTCCGTAGCGCAGAAGTGATGTTTATAAATAGAAATTGGGTTTGCTGTTAACAAAGGCAGTGAAGCTACTGCCGTACAGTCGTTAGAATTGGCCGGTTTGAATGGAAGCAGATTGAAGTTTAGGGAGCAAGGATGAAATGCTACCGGTTCGCACTGGTCCGGGCGTACCGGTAGTAATAAAAGCTATCAGTTTGGGCAAACTGGTAGTAAAAAAAAGCTTCCGGTTTGTCTGAAACCGTATTTACGACGATCAGCTGTGCCACGCGATTTATATTCGCTAGGAAGCAGAAAATCCTGCTTTCTAGCGATTCTAAATTGCGCGGCACAGCTGTTCCCCCCTCCTCACTGTTCTACTTACCTTCAAACGGCTCCTTTTTTCACATGAAGCGTGCATTTGGTGCCCACTGCACATGTGCATGCAGTGAATGTTTGGCACACACTGCACATGCGTGGGCAGCAAATTGGTGGCAACTCTCGGAGGATTTCACCACTGCTAGGGAGTGTTGGGATTGGTTTGTGGGAGTCTTTTTTTTTTTTTTTTACACAAAATTCTTGTGTACCTCCAATTCTTGTATCGTGGCTTGGTAAAGGGCCATAAAACAATATTTCTGCCCTGAAACCTACCCTCAAAACATGGATGTTCTGTGTGGGAACGGATGCGTTTAGTGTATTCAGAAAACTTTATTTTAAGTTGAGAAATATTTCGGTTTGATCCACGTTTCGTGACGTAGGACACCAATCACACTTAACTGGGGGTTTTGAATTACTAATTTTTTTTTTTATTTGATTTATATGCTGCCCTTCTCCGGAGACTCAGGGCAGTTTACAATGCGCTCAGCAATAGCCTTCATCCTTTTGTATATTTATACAAAGTCAGCTTATTGCCCCCACAATCTGGGTCCTCAATTTACCTACCTTAGAAAGGATGGAAAGCTGAGTCAACCTTGAGCCTTGGTGAGATTCAAACCTGCAGTAATTGCAGGCAGCTGGTCTTAATAACCAGCTTAATAACAGGGTGCCTTAGACCACTGTACTACCAAGGCATTTGAGCAAGGCATAAATTTTGATGGAAGAGTATAGGGCTAGTACCACTTTATACAGCGCTGGTAAGACGACACTTGGAATACTGCGTCTAGTTGTAGTCACAGTGATGCAAAAAAGATGTTGGCACTCTAGAAAGAGTGCAGAGAAGAGCCAGAAAGATGGTTAAGGGAGTGGAGGCTAAACTGTATGATACTGGAAATGGGAATGTCTAGTCTAGAGAAGAGAAGGCCTAGGAGTGACCTGATAGCAGTCTTCCAATATTTGAGGGGCTGCCACAAAGAAGAGCCTTGATAGTACAGTGGTTTAGTGCACCCTGTTATTAACACAGCTGCTTGCAATTTCTGCTGGTTCGAATCTCTCCAAGGCTCAAGGTTGACTCAGCCTTCCATCCTTTCTAAGGTAGGTGAAATGAGGACCCAGTTTGTGGGGGCAATAAGCTGACTTTGTATAAAATATACAAAAGAATGAAGACTATTGCTTAACGCATTGTAAGCCGCCCTGAGTCTCCGGAGAAGGGCGGCATATAAATCAAATTTAAAAAAAAAAAGAGGGAGTCAACTTATTTTCCAAAGCACCTGAAGGCAGGACAAGAAATAACTAGCAGAAGTTTATCCAACCTAGAATTAAGGAGAAATTTCCTGACAGTGGAAACAATTAATCAGTGGAACAAGTTGCCTCCAGAAGTTGTGGATGCTCCATCACTGGAGATCTTCAAGAAGAGATTGGACAGCCATTTGTCCAGAGTGATACAGGGTCTCCTGCTTGAGCAGTGGGTTGGACTAGAAAGGTCCCTTCCAGCTCTTACTCCGTATTCCATATATACCCAACTACACCACATCTCTGTGGATCAACACCTCTATAAGAACTAAAGCGCATTGCAGAGATACTTGCTTTTGTAATGGTGGAGTTCAGATTAAAAAGTAAGCGTGTGGTTGTTTATAGTATCACTGGAAATTATCACTGAGCCGTGGCGGCGCAGTGGTGAGAATGCAGCATTGCAGGCTAATTCTGCCGACTTGCCAGCAGTTCGATCCTGACCGGTTCAAGGTTGACTCA
Source organism: Pituophis catenifer annectens (assembly GCF_029215685.1). Classification (NCBI taxonomy): domain Eukaryota; kingdom Metazoa; phylum Chordata; class Lepidosauria; order Squamata; family Colubridae; genus Pituophis; species Pituophis catenifer. Next base: position 4,951,669 of record NW_027256887.1, read on the forward strand.
ACCTTCCATCCTTCCGAAGTCGGTAAAATGAGGACCCAGTTTGTTTGGGGGGGGGGCAAGAGGCTGACTCTGTCAACCGCTTAGAGAGGGCTGTAAAGCACCGTGAAGCGGTATATGCGTCTAAGTGCTATTGCTATTTATGGGACTATCTAGAATGATCGTGACATTCTTGATTTAATTCGATTTGATTTGATTATGTGCCACAGATTGGCGTCAACTCTTACGCACTACACAGATAAATTTTCTCCGGGACAGTCTATTTGTCAGGCAAAAAAAATAGGTACCATATGTTAAGTTCCAGTTAAATTGGCACTAGATAAATGTTAGTGGAATTCAAGAGGAATTGGACTTTAAACCCTTTGTGGCTACGTAGAGATTCCAGACTGATTCCTCTCTTGACTCCACCCCCAGTCTCTGTCTGTCCTTCTCCTACACTATTCCCAATCTACATTAATCCTTCAACAGAGAGGAATGTAAAGCACTGTGAAGCGGTCTATAAATCCAAGTGCTATTGCCATTATTCTCTGCAAAAGTCTCAGATGGGTTTGCCGTGTTAAGGCGCGGTTTGCAAAACGAAAATAAATATTTTTCTATTTGTTAATTGCTCCCTCGTTGTAGCCCGGAGAAAGCATTAAAAAATTCTTTGCAACCTTACGAAGCTGCCTATCTATCGAAATCGCTGTCGCGGCTCTTTGATCCCATCAACCTGGTCTTTCCTTCCGGAGGTCGCAACCCTCCATCGGCCGATGAACTGGACAGCATTATTAAAATCATTGCAAGGTGAGTGTTGGTAATAAATTTCAGCACCTTACATATAACGTAACCTTTTTTTCCTTCTTCCTTCCTACCGTATTTTTCGGAGTATAAGACGCACCGGAGTATAAGACGCACCTACCTTTTTTGGTGAGGAAATGAAGAAAAAGAAATCTCCCTCTGCCTCTGAGCAATTTTGCCTTGTTGCAGCAAACAGCAGTCTGCTGTACTTTCATTTTCGTTTTCAGCTTAGCTTGATTAGCACAAGGGGAAAAAAAATCTGCTCCAGCAATTTAACTCTTTGCAGCAAGGAGCAGAGCCCTGCACAAAACAGCTGAGAGCAAATCAGCTGAGAGTCGGGAGGCCGATCCAATCAACTTGTGCTAATTAGGCTGTGCTGAAGCTGAAAGGACCTGTTTTTTCTTGTTGTTTGCTTGCAAGGAGGTAAACTGCTGAGAGGCAGAGGCCAAAGGGTGGGGGCCAGTGGGTGGGCGAGGCTACATTCGGTGTATAAGACGCACCTACATTTTCATCCCCTTTTAGGGGGAAAAACGGTGCATCTTATACTCCGAAAAATACAGTAATTTTAATTTTGGAACGGAGCATTCTTTGCGGTTGCATTGTTCATTTCTTAATCTTTTTTGCTATTGTTATTTTATTTATTTTTACATCTAGCGAGCTGAACGTGGCAGCTGTGGATGTAAACCTCAGCTTTGCGGTATCAAAAAACGTGGCAAAGACCATCCAGTTATTTGGCGTGAAGTCTGAACAACTTGTAAGTCTTTTTTTTTTTTTAGAGAAAAATTTAACTGTTTTCAAATACAGGTAGTCCTCGACTTACAACCATTCGTTTAGGCACTGAAAAAGTGACTTACGACTGCTTTTCGCACTCAGGACTGTTGCAGCGTCTCCATGGTCACGTGATCAGAAATTGGCCCGCTTGACCACTGACTCGTATTTATGACGGTTGCAGTGTCCTGGGGGGGGGGGGTCACTTGATCTCTTTTTTTTGCAGTCAAAAAGTCAACTTTTGTGACCTCCTGACAAGCAAAGTGATTTTTGAACAGTCGTTAAATGAACTGTTGTAAGTCGAGGACTACCTGTGCACGTACATATCACATACATAGGACATATGCATAGGACATATACATAGAAACAAGGACAAATAAAAAACTGGAAGTTTTCAGGCTAATTTGTTACGATAGATTCGATTGAAACAGATGTCGAAATAACCTATATTTCGATAACCTAACCTATTGCTTAGCACATTGTAAGCCGCCCTGAGTCTCCGGAGAAGGGCGGCATATAAATCAAATAAAAAAAAAAAAAACCTATATGGATGAGAGAATATATGTATTCAAACTGTGATAATTAGTGTAAATATGTCTAGAGCAGAGGTCTGCAACCTTAAACACTCAGAGAGCCATTTGGACCAGTTTCCCACAGAAAAGAAAACACCGGGAGCCACAAAAACCCTTCCTGTGCCTGACTATTTCTTCAGTGGCCATAAAACTAGCATATATAGTTGAATTAAACATTCTGTTTTCTTCTGAAACTTTTCTTTTCTTGGATTTATCCATGGTTGGCCTACCGGGAGTTGAAAAGCTCAATAAATCGCGTGCCGGTGGGTGTTGCACATTGGTGGTTGTGACGCATATTTTGAGGGACAGGGAGCCGCAGCAGAGGGGTGAAAGAGCCACACGCGGCTCCAGAGCCACAGGTTGCTGACCCCTGGTATAGAGATAAAGAAGTGTATCAATTATATGACAAAATTCGATGAAAATGTTTAATTAGAATTAGAATTCTTTATTGGCCAAGTGTGATTGGACACACAAGGAATTTGTCTTTGGTGCATACGCTCTCAGTGTACATAAAAGACAAGATACATTCGTCAAGAATCATAAGGTACAACACTTAATGATAGTCATAGGGTACAAATAAGCAATCCGGAAACAATATCAATATAAATCGTAAGGATACAAGCAACAAAATTACAGTCATGCAGTCATAAGTGGGAGGAGATGGGTGGTGGGAACGATGAGAAGATTAATAGTAGTGCAGACTTAGTGAATAGTTTGACAGTGTTGAGGGAATTATTTGTTTATCAGAGTGATGGCGTTCAGGGAAAAACTGTCCTTGTGTCTAGTTGTTCTGGTGTGCAGTGCTCCATAGTGTCGTTTTGAGGGTAGGAGTTGAAGCAATTTATGTCCAGGATGTGAGGGGTCTGTAGATATTTTCCCAGCCCTCTTTTTGACTCGTGCAGTACACAGGTCCTCAATGGAAGGCAGGTGTGGTTTTTTCTGCAGTTCGAATTATCCTCTGAAGTCTGTGTCTGCCTTGTTGGGTTGCAGAGCCAAACCTGAGACATCACGCTATGTCCATTGTTTTTAATTTGTATTATAAATATTTTTTAAAAAAATTAATAAAAAAAGAAAAGAAATAAGGACAAATAGGCTGAAAAACAGCTTCTATCCCAGAGCAGTTAACTATATTGAATTCTACTGTATAGTAGTGCAATATTAATGCAGTATCAGGTGGTTTTAATTTAGTTGTATAGCATGTGAAGGATGTGTGTTTGTGTTTTATTTATATTGTTTTTTTTCTCACGTATAATGTACACTGAAGATGGCATTGAATTTCGTTGTACGACGTGCAATGACAATAAAGTCATCTAAATCATATACACATACATGTACACTGTAAACATAGAAAAACCTACGTGCGTTTAGGTGTGTCTTATTTTACGTGATGTTTTAAAACTGCCCTGCATTTAAAAAAAAAAAAATTGGTTGGATGGAGGAGACGGAGGGAAGGGCAGTGCAAAAAAAGAACAATTTTTTTAAAAAAAAAATCAATAAGCTGCTGAAAATAATTGAGAAGTTGGCACCGGTCTCGCCAGATAATGAGATGGGTAATCTGTAGCAAAGAGTTATAAAAGCTGAAAAATGTTTTCCTGGCTTTCACATAATGGCTAACTTTGCCCAACGCATTAGGCTAGCTGAAAATAGGGTTGGATAATTGGGATTTGTGTGCATAACAGCATCTTATATTCACCTGGATTGATGCTGTAATGCAGGAGGTCTCCTAACTTGGTTACTTTAAGACTTGCAAACTTCAACTCCCAGAATTCCATGCTGGCTGCGGAATGCTGTACATCTCCACCCCCGACCACCCCAACGATGCCCTTGAAGTGGTGTCCCGGTGCCTGGAGGCCGTGCGGGTCCGGATGGGGAGGAACAGTCTCCGACTCAACCCCTCCAAGACCGAGTGGCTGTGGCTGCCGGCGTCCCGATATAGCCAGCTGGTGCCATCGCTGGCTATTGGGGGCGAGTCATTGGCCCCCACGGAGAGGGCTCGTAACTTGGGCGTCCTCCTGGATGCACGGCTGTCTTTAGAAGAGCATATGACGGCCGTGGCCAGGGGGGCTTTTTATCAGGTTCGCCTGATACGCCAGTTGCGTCCCTTTCTGGATCGGGATTCCTTATGCACGGTCACCCACGCCCTCGTCACCTCTCGCCTGGACTACTGCAGTGCTCTCTACATGGGGCTCCCCTTGAGGAGCACCCGGAGGCTCCAACTGGTCCAGAATGCAGCCGCGCGGGTAATTATGGGGGGCGACATGGCGCTCCCATGTAACACCTTTCCTGCGCGAGCTGCACTGGCTTCCGGTGGTCTTCCGGGTGCGCTTCAAGGTATTGGTTCTCATCTTTAAAGCGCTCCATGGCTTAGGGCCCGGGTATTTACGAGACCACCTTCTGCCACCGATAACCTCCCACCGGCCAATGCGCTCCCACAGAGAGGGTCTCCTCAGGGTGCCGTCGGTCAAGCAATGTCGACTGACGACCCCCAGGGGGAGAGCCTTCTCTGTGGGGGCACCCGCCCTCCGGAATGAGCTACCCCCAGGAATACGACTGATCCCGGACCTCCGTACTTTCCGCCGAGCTTTGAAGACTTTCTTATTTCAGCAAGCCGGGCTGGCTTAAAATTTTAATGGGTTATTTTATGGGTAAAGGGTTTTAAAATTTGGGGAAGCCAAACTGATTTCATTCTGTTTTAACTTATTTTAATTTTTATATTGTATGTATTTTAATCTTGGCTGTTCACCGCCCTGAGTCCTTCGGGAGAAGGGCGGTATACAAATGGACTGTCCTCTGGCAGAAATAGTGTAGGGTCTCCTGCTTTTGGGGGGGTGGACTAGATGACCTACAAGGTCCCTTCCGACTCTGTTAATCTGTTAAATCTGTTAAAAGGGGGAGTTTTCTGTTCAGAATTTAAGAGGTGCTGATAAAAAGAGAAATGATTTTCGAGTTTGTGGTTCCTCAGCTGTTTGAAGCCACATCACCCTGCAATGGTCCAAGAAGCTAAATAAACTGATATAGCAGGATCTCTTAATGAGATCCCATCTGACTGTTATCTTGGTTAACATCTGACACCCTCTTTTAGTTTAGTTTAGTTTATTGGATTTATATACCGCCCTACTCCCGAAGGATTCAGGGCGGTGAACAGCCACAAAGTAAAATACATATATATACAAAATTTAAAAGCTGAATAAAACCGAATTAAACAGTTTGGCCCCAGACAGAATTAAAACACCCCAATAATTTAAAAACAAATTAAAATTTACATTTTAAAAGGAAAAGGGGAGAAAATGAAGATTAGGCCAGGCCAGCTTGATGGAATAAAAAGGGTTAAACTTCTCCTCCAAGGAGCTTCCGATGGTGGGATGGCAGAGGAGCTTATCCTGAATATCTTAAAATTCAGGCCCAGTTTGTATGGGAGAACATGCTTAAGTTACTCCTTGAATCTAAAACTTTGTTCCTTTACTACAGCAAACAAATACAGGCGGTCCTTGACTTACAACAGTTCGTTTAGTGACCACCCAAAGTTACAACAGCACTAAAAAAAAAAAAGTGACACGACCGTTTTTCACACTTACGACCGTTGCAGCATCCCCGGGGTCACGCGATCAAAATTGGCAACTGACTCATATTTATGACGGTTCCAGTGTCCCGGAATCATGGCGCGATCCCCTTTTTACGACTTTCTGACAAGCCAAAACGGCGGGAAAGCCAGATTTACTTAACAACTGCCACGGCTAACTGAGCAGCTGTAGTGGTTCACAAGCGTGGCAAGAAAAGTCGTAATGTGGAGCAAAACTCACTTAGCAGCTGTTTCGCTGAGCAAGATAAATTTTGGGCTCGGTTGTGGTCGTAATTCGAGAACTACCTGGGCTCATAAACTTCTGCTCCAACTTCTTTTAAAGATACCTCGCCGAATTGTAAATAAAGTTTACATCAGGTTCTTCCATTTTCAGACACCATTATTTTTAGTTTCAGGTAGAAGAAGGTACATTTTGACCGGGGCATCCCAAAAATGCCATGTTTTGAGTGGCCTAGAGGTGAAGCTCTTGCCTCACAATCAGGAGGCTGTGAGTTCGATCCTAGGTAGAGGCAGATATTTTTCTCTCTCTCTGGGCACCATGAGAATATATCTGCTGAATATAACTCCTCATTGGCAACAGGAAAGGCATCCGGCCAGTAAACACTCACTCAGCTCCATTCAGTTGCCCAGATTCCACCCCGCAAGGGATTATGGGGCCGTTAAAAGAGGATGATGATGATGACCCAAAAGTGCCATGTTTATTTTCTCTTATTATTTCTGTATACATGTATGTGTGCACCACAGTAACTGGCACAAAAGTTTTAGATTGGAAGATTAATGCTTGCTGTTCTTGTCACCGGCTCCAAATATATTTCTGAATACTTTTTTCTATTGATCCTTGCTGGATCGTGTCACTTTTATTCTGAACACGTAGACGTAATTCAACTCCCATCTTGTTTGCGGCTGCTTTTATTTGTTAGACGTTTGTCAGAGATGGATTCTACCGTCCCCAGGGGGCCGTATTGATCTGTATCGTATCCCTGTGGTATGCCTCATTATTGCTTAAAAATCCCCCCTTTAAATAGGGAACGGTGTTTGCAGACTGGCATCCGGTTCTTCGCTAATCATCTCTCGTATTCTTCACAGCGTCATCGATCTGCCATTGAAGTGGAATAAAATCTGTTCACATTTATTGCGACTGTTGCAATGATAATTGGATAATTTTTATTAAGTCGCAAACAGGGAGATGATCTCTGTCAATCTGTGGTTAATTTTCTCTTTCTGATGCAAACAAAACAGAACAGTAGAATAGAATAGAATAGAATAGAATAGAATAGAATAGAATAGAATAGAATAGAATAGAATAGAATATGGAATGGAATATGGAATATGGAATATGGAATGGAATGGAATGGAATGGAATGGAATGGAATGGAATGGAATGGAATGGAATGGAATGGAATATATGGAGTGGAATGGAATGGAATGGAATGGAATGGAATGGAATAGAATAGAATAGAATAGAATAGAATAGAATAGAATATGGAATGGAATGGAATGGAATGGAATGGAATGGAATGGAATGGAATGGAATGGAATATATGGAGTGGAATGGAATGGAATGGAATGGAATAGAATAGAATAGAATAGAATAGAATAGAATAGAATAGAATAGAATAGAATAGAATAGAATAGAATAGAATAGAATAGAATAGAATAGAGAATGGAATGGAATGGAATGGAATGGAATGGAATGGAATGGAATGGAATGGAATAGAATATATGGAGTGGAATGGAATGGAATGAAATGAAATGAAATGGAATAGAATAGAATAGAGAATGGAATGAAATGGAATGGAATGGAATATGGAATAGAATATGGAATGGAATGGAATGGAATGGAATGGAATGGAATGGAATGGAATGGAATGGAATGGAATGGAATATATGGAGTGGAATAGAATGAAATGGAATAGAATAGAATAGAATAGAATAGAATAGAGAATAGAATAGAATGGAATGGAATGGAATGGAATGGAATGGAATGGAATGGAATGGAATAGAATATATGGAGTGGAATAGAATGAAATGGAATAGAATAGAATAGAATAGAATAGAATAGAATAGAATAGAATAGAATAGAATAGAATAGAATAGAATAGAGAATGGAATGGAATAGAATAGAATAGAGAATGGAATGGAATGGAATGGAATGGAATGGAATGGAATATGGAATAGAATATGGAATGGAATGGAATGGAATGGAATGGAATGGAATGGAATATATGGAGTGGAATGGAATGAAATGGAATAGAATAGAATAGAGAATGGAATGGAATAGAATAGAGAATGGAATGGAATGGAATGGAATGGAATGGAATGGAATAGAATAGAATAGAATAGAATAGAATAGAATAGAATAGAATAGAATAGAATAGAATAGAACAGAACAGAACAGAACAGAACAGAACAGAACAGAACAGAACAGAACATTTGGAAGGGACCTTGGAGGTCTTCTAGTCCAACCCCCTGCTTAGGCAGGAAGCCCTATAGTATTTCAGATAAATGGTTATCCAATCTCTTCTTAACCTAACAATAATAATAATAGAACTGTATTCTATTATTATGGAATTCCTCTATTAGCATAGCTGGAGGAACCCCCACTGACTCCAGTGGAACGTAACTGGGAATACAGCTAGTCCTCGACCTACAACAGTTCGTTTAGTGACCGTTCAGAGTTACAACAGCACTTTAAAAAAGTGAATTATGACCGTTTTTCCACATTTACGACCGTTGCAGCATCCCCGTGGTCACGTGATCAAACTTTAACCGCTTGGCCACTGACTCATATTTATGACGGTTGCAGTGTCCTGGGTGCAGTGTTTGCGACCTTCTGACAAACAAAAGTCAAGGGAGAAACCAGATTCCACTTAACAACCATGTTGCTAAGCAGCTGCAGGGATTCACCTAAACACTGCGGCAAGAAAAGTCATCAAATGGGGTGCAACTCACTTAACAAATGTCTCACTTAGCAACCGAAATGCTAAGCGAGACCGTCGTCCAGTGAGTTTTGCCTCACTTTACAATTTTCCTTGCCGCAGTTCTTAAGTGAATCACTACGGTTTGTCAGGATTCCGAGTAATAGATCCATATAAGCTAAACTCTGAGGCAGGTGGATTCCTCACAGAATAGCTTTATTGGAAATATCATACTGGCACAGATCTGGTGAAAACCAACTCTGAAAGGTTCCCGCCGTTTTCACGTAGTTAAAAGTAAAAGTTTTTCCCTCAACCCCAAACAATCAGTCACATGGTCCAATCAAGGCGCTGTCTGGTTGCCTGGTGACATCGCTCCTCCTTCCTCCGACCAGGTGTGACCTTGGTTCCCAAGAGAAAGTATTTTGTTTTGACTAGATAGCCCCAGCTATCTCTAATCCCCCCTCCTTATCCCTCAGCTCCAGTGTGGCAGCACTGAAGCTCCAAGATGGCTTCGGCCAAGCCAGCTTCAGGATTGACACAGTTGTTAATTTAGTGACATGGTTGTTAAGTGAATCCGGCTTTCCCCTTGACTTTGCATGACCCTGGGACACTGCAACTGTCATAAATATGAACCAGTTGCCAAGAGAAGAGACTCTCTTCTTGCATCTTGCTCAAGTCTGTGAAGTTCCTTCTGAACGTCGACTCGACCTTCCAGACTTCGATTATGATGCTTCTTCGTTTTCATCCAGAATAGCACTTCCTATCATAACATCCACATTTTCTCATTTCCGAATAGTTTTCTGGCCTTAAACATTTAACAGATTGTTACGCAAGGAAATGCATTTTCTTAAGAGGATAGAAAGTTCCACACATTAATCATATTTTTAAGCGGTATCTTATTTTTAGCGAAACACAGAAAAACAGTCGTAGGGAAGATACGGGTAGTAGTAAGTTTCCAATTTGATCAGCTCCCTCTTAAAAGGCTGAGAAACTGATAGGTTGCAAAGCAATCAGCCGGTATTCAACATATTTTTTTTTATTTTTATGTTCAAGAATTTCTTCGATCCTGAGACATTCCTTAAAAATTTTAATATTTGAAGCATACCCAAAAATGTTTGGGTGCTGTGGAATATGTACTGTGTTAGCCAAGTCTTTTGAAATTGATTTTCATCAATTTTATCTTCAAAAGATACAAAGCTAAGCTGTTTCTTTTGAAGGAGTGTCGGAACAAAAAAGCCGGTCGAAAAAAATAGGTTTGTGTTTTGAATACTCATACACTGCTCCAGCCTTGTATTTAATTTGGGGGCAATTTAATTTACTATAATTCTTACGAGCTTGCCTGTTAGAACATAAAGATATTGTTTGCTGTCATAGTAATACTTTTATGGGACTACCTACAACCGTGATGGCGAACCTATGGCACCCGTAGCCCACTTTGTGGGCATGTGCGCTGTTGCCAGCTGTTCTTCTGGTTTAAAACCACCAGCTAATCTTCGCAGGCACCAGAGCGCTGGAAAATGGCCTGAAAACAGCCTGAAAAATGGCTGTTCAGGTCATTTTCAGGCCGATTTTCAGGCCATTTTTCAGGCCTGAAAATGGTTGAGAAAACGGCCTGAAAACAGCCTGAAAAATGGCTGTTCGGGTCATTTTCAGGTTGATTTTCGGGCCATTTTTCAGGCCTGAAAATGGCTGAGAGAACGGCCTGAAAATGACTGAGAAAATGGCCTGAAAACAGCCTGAAAAATGGCTGTTCGGGTCATTTTCAGGCCGATTTTCAGGCCATTTTTCAGGCCTGAAAACGGCTCAGAAAACAGCTTGAAAATGACTGAGAAAATGGCCTGAAAACAGCCTGAAAAATGGCTGTTCGGGTCATTTTCGGGCCGATTTTTGGGCCATTTTTCAGGCCTGAAAACGGCTGAGAAAATGGCCTGAAAATGGTTGAGAAAACAGCCTGAAAATGGCTGAGAAAACGGCCTGAAAACAGCCTGAAAAATGGCTGTTCGGGTCATTTTCAGGCCGATTTTCGGGCCATTTTTCAAGCCTGAAAATGGCTGAGAGAACGGCCTGAAAATGACTGAGAAAACGGCCTGAAAATGACTGAGAAAACGGCCTGAAAACAGCCTGAAAAATGGCTGTTCGGGTCATTTTCAGGCTGATTTTCGGGCCATTTTTCAGGCCTGAAAATGGCTGAGAAAACAGCCTGAAAATGACTGAGAAAACAGCCTGAAAACAGCCTGAAAAATGGCTGTTCAGGTCATTTTCAGGCCGATTTTTGAGCCATTTTTCAGGCCTGAAAATGGCTGAGGGAACGGCCTGAAAATGGCTGAGAAAAGGGCCTGAAAATGGCCCGAAAAATGGCCTGAAAACGGCCAGAAAATCAGCCAAAAATGGCCAAAAAACAGGCATGTGCGCGCCAGCCAGCTAGTCTTCGGGTTTCCGGTGCTCCAGTGCGTACACATGCACGCGCGTTCCGGTTTGGGCACTCGGTGCTGAAAAGGTTCGCCATCACCGACCTAAAACGATCGTGACATTCTTGACTGGCCTGATTTGCTTTGCTTATGTGCCATCAGATTGTGTCAACTCTTAGGCACTACATAAGTAAATTTTCTCCAGGACAGTCTATTTGTCAGGCACAAAGAATAGGTACCATAAGTTAAGTTCCAGTTAAACTCTACACAAGAAGTCAGCTAATGGGCAGCACTAAATTGGCGCTAAATAAGAGTTAATGGAATTCAAGAGGGGTTGGACTTGGACCTGTTCTGATCCGACTCCCAGACACGACAAACCCTCTGTAGTCAAATCAGTGATTCCTTTATTAGGAGCGCCAATAGCCCCGGCAAAAACTCACTCTCTCTCACAGCAGGCTAACAAGTCTGTCCGGCAGGGAGATGAATAGTTGTCTGCCCCATCTACTCATCTCCGACCCCTGCCTTTTATCCCCAGAGCTAGGGTGGGGCTTCGCTAGCAGCGGTTGCTCTTTCTTCCCAAGGACCGGCCCATAGATTTCCACTGCTCTCCTCTCCTCTGCCTTCTTCGATCTGTGCGTCAGGCACTGGACCCAGCTGTTCCTCCTCTTCCTCATCAGCCACCTCCAGACCTGGGGCCTGTTGACTCTTTATTTGAGGGCTGATGGACAGCTCATGCGCCGCCTCTGTCTCTATCGCCAACAGCTCCATTCCCTCTCCCCTCCCCCCCGGAGCTCTCAGGTTGCCTTGCCCTGACTCCCATGCCGCCTCCTTCTCCTCTCTGATTCGACTGCTGGAGGAGCCAGCGGCCAAGTGGCCACAATAGGACCCTTTGTGACTACATAGAGATTCTAAACTGAGTCCTCTCTTGACTCCACCCCCAGTCTCTGTCCTTCTACACTAGTCCCAATCTACAATAATCCTTCTGATACTTCAATGATGCTCTCATAGCCACTGTAACTGAGCTCATTCACTTTGGTGATCAACATCTTCCCGTTTCCTTTGGATGGGACTTCTCCATACCAGTGGTCCTGTGAACAGGCATTTCTCCCCTATGGTAGTTGTTTATCAAAGATCCTTTAAGTCCCAAATCTGCCCAATCATCCTAAAATCTTGTTTAGCAGATCCTAAGGATCCTCCTACTGTTTCTTCCATTCTAGCATTACTGGGACAATATCACATGTTCATTCTTCATGAAACTGGATTGGAAGGGAAGAAGGAAGGAAGGAAGGAAGGAAGGAGGGAAGGAGCAATAGCGCTTGGACTTCTATACCGCTTCACAACGCTTTACAGCCCTTTCCAAGCGGTTTACAGAATCAGCACACTGCCCCCAACAATCTGGCTCCTCATTTTACCGACCTCGGAAGGATGGAAGGCTGAGTCAACCTTGAGCCCCGTCAGAATCGAACTGCCGGCAGTGGGAATGCTGAGTTAGCCTGCAATACTGCATTCTTCACCACTGCGCCACCACGGCTCTCGTAGTTGGAGGTATTTCCACATGGCCAAATTTCCCCACGTTAGGAAGCAAGACCATGTCTGAAATAGCTGGCTTTGAAGTTGTCCGCACTGGCTAAGAATCCTAAGAAGGCTACTACAAAGAATAAGGGAATTACAGAGTTGGGTGGGACCCTTGGAGATCTTCTCATTCAACCTCCTGCTCAAGCAGAAGACCTTTCATTCTAGACAAGTGGCTGTCCAATCTCTTCTTAAAAACCTCCAGTGTTGGAGCACCCATAACTTCTGGAGGCAAGTTGTTCCACTGGTTAATTGTTCTAAATGTCAGGAAATTTCTCCTTAGTTCCAGGTTGATTAGATTCCATCCATTGTGTTCTGTCCCCGTCTCACACACGCACCCCCACAGACAGGCAACAGTTAAAGTACTCAGCCGACAACAGTTTATCTGGTATCAGAATTGGCAGCAACTCAGTGGCTGGCTGCCAGGTATTCTTTACTCATGAGGGGGGAGTTTCTCCCTTCGTCCGGGAACAAAGCCAATACACAATAATCAACAAAGTCCAGTAAATACAAAGAAGGTCGTCCAATATCCGGTTTTTGCTTGTCACAGAGCTGAACCGGCCACCACACCCTCTTTTATACCCTGTGGGGTGTGGTCCAATGACTCAGCCTAATCCCTGGCACGCCTCTTCTTCTGTTGCGCGCACTTATCTCTGCGACGCTGCCGAGGATCCAGCCAAGACTCATCTCCCTCATCACTGTCCACCTGTGGCTGCATGGACGTGCTTGGCCCCGGGCCTAACTCTTACCCTTCGGCAGACACTGAAGGCATTGCCAGAGAGGAGGGTCCTGGAGAAGGAGGCCTTGCCAACTCCTCTCCTTCACTCTCGGAGTCCTCCCTTGCCGATAACACAGGCTCAGGTAACGGAGCCACAACATATTGTTTCTTGTCCGGCCTTCAGGTGCTTTGGAGAATAGCTTGACTCCCTCTTCTTTGTAGCAGCCTCTGAGATATTGGAACGCTGCTGTCATGTCACCCACCCCAGCCCCTCTTTTCACAACACCTAAGACGTGGTTTTCAGAAAAAAAATTTTTTTTTTGCTTTCTTTTAATCAGAACACTTGTTATATAATATTCCAAAAATGGCAAGCACGGCTCATAACGAATTCTTGGATCTTAAACACCAAATGGATTTAAACTAAGCATCCAGTCTCTTTGTCAATGAACGATTGTTCCACAAATTGTTATACAGTGCTTTTTTCTTTTTCTTTTTTCTTTTTCTTTTTTTTGGGGGGGAGAAAAAAAAAATCTGCTTCATTTTGTGTTATGCCCGCAGTTAGATCACAGTGTGAGTGGTAATATAAGTACTGTATGTTCTTTTACTTTGATGCTATTTCTGCTGAGCTTCACATGTGGGCGGATTGGAATACACTAACGGGCCCACCTGCTGCACACAGATAAATGTGTTGAACTGGGAACACAAAAATTGAGTTGTCTAGAAATGAAGGATGGAACCTTGGCAACCCCTCGTGCTCTCTGAAAATAATAAGAAAAAAAAAAAGAAATTAAAGTTTGCCTTGCCACGCTATATTTAAGTTTAAAAAAACAAAACAAAACCTCTTTACTATTTTTCCCAGCGTTGTATTCTCCTGCAGCCGTAATTGAAAAGAGAATGTAATGTTTTTTAAATATATATATATATATATTTCATCGTTCTCTCATTTTATATTAATAAATGTGAATGTTTCCCAAGATGTAGGAAGTGAGCGTACACAAGCATGAAACTCAAAAGGATCGGAACATTTTAGGATTCTGTAAATAAAGGCAAAGAAAGACACTCTAGAGCTGAATTCGATGCCGGGAGGGGGGGGTAGCATGGGCTCATCCTCCATGTAATTTCCTTGACAACAGTATGGAAATGTTTGGCCATGGCTGTCTTCTGAGATGGCTTGCAATTTCTTGAGAGGGATTGGGGTAGGTTTTGGAGATCATTCAAGTCACGCTTCGAAAGTGTTCGCTGTGCCCCTCAAAGCCAAATTGCCGCATGGAACGGAACGGAACAGAACAGAACAGAATTGAAATTAATGGAATCGAATGGAACAGAATAGAATAGGAATTAAGAGTAGAGCAGAACAGAACGGAACGGAACAGAATTGAAAATAATGGAATAGAACAGAATGGAATAGAATAGTAAAGGAATTAGAATAGAGTAGAACAGAACAGAACAGAATAGATGGAACAGAACGGAACAGAACAGAATTGAAAATAATGGAATGGAATAGAACATAATTGAAAATAATGGAATGGAATGGAATGGAATGGAATGGAGTAGAGTAGAGTAGAGTAGAGTAGAGTAGAGTAGAGTAGAGTAGAGTAGAGTATAGAATAGGAAAGGAATTAGAGTAGAGTAGAGTAGAACAGAAGAGAACAGAATAGACGGAACAGAACAGAATTGAAAATAATGGGATGGAACGGAATGGAACAGAACAGAATAGATGGCACAGAATAGAATTGAAAATAATGAAATAGAACAAAATGGAACAGAACGGAATAGAATAGGAATTAGAGTAGAGCAGAACAGAACAGAACAGAATAGATGGAACAGAACGGAACAGAACAGAACAGAATAGAATAGATGGAACAGAACAGAATTGAAAATAATGGAATGGAATGGAATGGAACAGAACAGAATAGAATAGAATAGAATAGGAATTAGAGTAGAGTAGAGTAGAACAGAACAGAATAGATGGAACAGAACGGAACAGAATGGAAAATAATGGGATGGAACGGAATGGAACAGAACGGAATAGATGGCCCAGAACAGAATTGAAAATAATGGAATAGAACGGAATGGAACAGAACGGAATAGAATAGGAATTAGAGTAGAGTAGATTAGAACAGAACAGAACAACAGAACATAAACAGAACAAGGATCAACTTGCTGATGGTGGTATGTTTAGGCAGGCCATGGCCGTCAATTCCGAAAGTTCTGCTCGCGGATCGAATCGGTAAGCAGCAGTTCAACCAACGTGCTTGCGGAAGGGACTCCTGAAAGGAGGTGAATTACGAAAGACTCTTCGGTCTGCCATGCTGCGATGCACAATCAATGCGTGTCCAATTTAATCAGGAAACAGTGTGATCAGAACGTCTGCTGCACTCGTCCCAAGAGCAAAGCGCCAGTTGCTATTTATGGCTCAATGGGTTGAATTGTGAGGTTCCATTCCCTTCTGGCACGGATGATGTTTGATTTGAAACGTCTGCAAGAAAACCACCAAGCTCAGGAGAAGCACCAAGGACCCCCAGAAGAGAATACTTTCCTACGAGTTGTAAAATCAGTCGCAACGTATTTGTATCAGGGGTGAAATCCACTTACCTTCGCTACCGGTTCGCAAATGTGAGCGCGCACGCCTCCTCCACGCATGCGCAGAGCCTTCTGTGCATGCGCAGAGTGTCAAAAAAAGGGACTTTGATGACATCTGGGCGGGTGGACGGAGCCGCCGGCGCTACCAGTTCGCCCCGAACTGGATAGAACCGGCTGCATTTCACCACTGATTTGTGTCCACGTATAACAGGAGCCGATCTTAGTCGGCTCTGCCTTTTCTGTACAGTCCCTTTTTCCTACCCCAAATAATGTCCCAGATGGTAGGGGCAGGACAATCCGCTCTGCCGCACTTCTCAGCTGGGCGAAAAAAGAAGAAATATAAGGTCGGAGTAATGCGGGGGCGGGTGGGAGGGCCCAGCTCCCGAAGAAAGAGAACCGGTTCGGTGACGTAATAGCGTCCCGGGCCGAACCTTGCAGTGATACTTGCTTTTTAATGGTGGTGTTCAGATTAAAAAGTAAGCGTGTGGTTGTCTATAGTATCGCTGGAAGTTATCACTGAGCCGTGGTGGCGCAGTGGTTAGAATGCAGTATTGCAGGCTGACTCTGCTGACTGCCAGCAGTTCGATCCTGACCAGCTCAAGGTTGACTCAGCCTTCCATCCTTCCGAGGTTGGTAAAATGAGGACCCAGATTGTTGGGGGGCAAGAGGCTGACTCTGTAAACCGCTTAAAGAGGAATTGTAAAACATTGTATATAAGTCTAAGTGCTAGTGCTTCTTCCTTCCTTCCTTCCTCCCTCTCTCCCTCCCTCCCTCTCCTTCCTTCCTTCCTTCCTTCCTTCCTTCCTTCCTTCCTTCCTTCCTATCTTCCTTCCTCTCTTATTCCCTTTCTCATTCTTCTTCCTGGTGGCGCAGTGAGTATTGCAGGCTGACTCTGCCCACTGCCTGGAGTTCGATCCTAACCGGTTTAAGGTTGACTCAGCCTTCCATCCTTCCGAGGTCGATCAAATGAGGACCCAGATTGTTGGGGGGCAAGAGGCTGACTCTGTAAACCGCTTAGAGAGGGATATAAAGCATTGTGAAGCAGTACATAAGTCTAAGTGCTATTGCTACTATGGATCCCTTCCAACTCTTATTATTGTTGTTGTTATTGTTATTATTTTAAGATGACAACTCCGAGATTTTTTTGGGGGGGAGGGGCAGGAATTCAAAATTACATTACCTAACATTCTTTTTTCCCCCCTCTTCATTCCATTTTGCAAAGGAAGCGAAGTATGTGAAGACGGTACAAATCCGTCCAGTGAATTAATCGATTTTTGTTAATTTGCTTGCTGCAGCTGTCGACGCAGGGAGAAGCCAGCCAGGTGATCGGACCGTTAACCGAAGGGCAGAGAAGGAACGTGGCGGTCGTGAACTCCCTCTACAAGCTGCACCAGTCCGTTCTGAAAGTAAGTGCCGAGGAGATTTTCGCGACTGGAAAGCTTTAATCGCCGGAGCGCTCCAGACACCTGAAGTGAACCGAGCCACTTCTCAAATCATTTCTCTGAACATTGGAACGGAGCTCAGTCTTTGCGCAGGTAGTCCTCGACTTACAACCAGCGGTGGATTTCACATAGTTTTACCACTGGTTCCCCTCGCGCGGGCTCACCTTCTGCACATGTGCCTGGACTTCTGCATGGTCGCTGCGTGCGCACGCCTTCCGTGCGTGCCCTTTGTTCACGTGCATGCCTTCTGCGCATGCACCCGGCCTCGAAAATGTGGATAAATAGGACAGCATTACATCCGGGCGGGTGGGCAGGGGCGGGCCCACCTGCAGTCGCCGCTACCGGTTCGTGCGAACCGGTCTGAACGGGCTGTATACCATCTCTGCTTACGACCAATTGTTTATCTACCAAAAAAAAATATCCAAGGTGGATTCTGTTACAGCCACAAGACTGGTTTAATAATTACCATAATAATTGAAACATCAGGGTTGATGGTGGATCGCCGACAACCACAATGACTTACGACGGGGTGGTGGGTCGTAAGTCGAGGACAACCTGGATTTCATCCGCACATGACAGAATGAGATACAGTGAATCCTCGACTTACAATCGTTTGTTTAGAGACTGCTTGAAGTTAAAACGGCACCGAAAAAATGGGACAGGACCATTTTTCCCTCTTAACGGCTGTTGCACCATCCCCGACGGTCACGTGATAAAAAAAAAATCAGACGCTTAGCAATTGACTCCTATTTATGACTGTTACAGTGTCCCGGAAGTCACGCGATCCCCTTTTGCGCCTATCAAAGTCAACAGGGAAGCCCAATTCGCTTTACTAAACTTAAGAACCGCAGTCGTCCACTGAAACTGTGGCAAACAAGGTCATCGAATGGGGCCAAGCTCCCCCTTAACAGCTGTCTCGCTTAGCAGTGGAAATTTAGGGCTCAATTGCGGTCGTTAAGTCAAAGGACTACCTGTACAGCATCTCTGCGCGGACTCTTGGAGGAATCGGATTTATTTTTTTATTTATTTTTTTTGAAAATTTTTTAAATTTTATTTCTTATACACATATTGTAAATGTACATTCTGTTATCCATAATTGATCATACATATATATATATTTTGTAAAGAAAGCATAAAGATAAGGCATTTTGATTACATTCGGGATTGCTCTTCTACCCTTTCTTTTCCTTCATTTTACAACAAACCTTGTTCTCCTTCTTTCCCTTCCCTACCTCCTCTCCTCTCCTCCTCTCCTTCCTCTTCCCTACTTCCCTTTCCTTTCCCCCACTCCTCCCCTCTTTTCCCCCTCTCTAGCCTTCTCTCCTACTCTTTTCCCCTATCCTTTCTTACTCTCCTTTCGCCTTTCTTCCATTCCTCTCTCTCCCTCTCCTCTTCTATCTTACCCGCTACTCCTCTCTCCTTTCTTTCTCCTTCGTTGTCCAATATTTCCCCTATTTGATATCCGAGCATCCCCCAAAGGAATCGGATTGAGAAGAAGTGAATGGAGCATATTTTTTCTCGTCGGCACAGCTGGTGGATCAGCTGGCTTTTCGTGGCCCGCTTGCAAAATAAAGATTTGCCATACTTGGACCTCACTGCACCGTTTAACGTTGTCCCCCGTATTTTTTCTTAGGTGATCTCCAACCAAAGCGGATTTCCAACCGCTTCGGAGGAAACTGTTCATGCTGCTTTGAAGGTAGGTGTGTATGATAAAGTCAGATTTAAATCTTGCTTTGAACAGCACGCTTCCTTTCTGTCCGGTCCCAACTAACTCGCGGGTCAATGACAAGAGGAAGGAAGGACTTCTTGTGTCGTTTTGAGCTTCTGAATAGAATCACAGGGCTGGGAGGGACCTTGGAGGTCTTCTACTCCAACCCCCTGACCTACGCAACAATCCTTATATCACAGGTTCCAATCTGGGTCGGTCAGCGGGACCATAAGGTTTTTGTCTTCTGAACTTTGGGACTCATGTTGGAGCCCATCTTCAGATGAATCCTTATATCATCCTCTTTTAATGACCCCGTAATCCCTTGCGGGGTGGAGTCTGGGCAACTGAATGGAGCTGAGTGTTTAGTGCCGGGATGCCCTTCCTGTCGCCAATGCGGAGGTTTTGTGCACCACAGTTCCGAATGGGAGACCGCTTGTTTAACGTAACTGTTAAGGATATTCTTGGCTCATAACCAATGTTGTAGGTTATTGAGCAGAGTACCCTTCGAGTAAACGCATGAAAAGCGACTGGGAATGGTTGTGAACAATCACTGTCAACATGCAAACACACTGAGTTGTGGTAGTCTTTTACTTTTAGAAAAAGTAAAGCAAAAGTCCAAAAACAATCCAAGTCATACGCAGATAAGACGAGAGTTAAAAGATCAATCCAGGGATATTTCAAGTACAAAGTCTTCTTACCAGTTGTAGTCATACACAATAAAACAGTTCTTCTTGAGTTTCAAAACAGGAACAAGTTCAATATCAAAACATTCAATAAATAGTAGAAAGCGACATGTAGCTATGATCATGCAGAGAGATCAAGTAGAGAGTTACAGCAAATAAGCAGGTAAAATGGTATAGTATCCACACAAGCCATGATCCTGACTTCCCTTAAGTACATTGGCTACAGAGCTTAGCCAATCAGGATACAGGATGATGCAATACAGTCTTAAAGCAATATAATACCTTTCTGATTGCAAACACACATTGTTGGTTTATATATTGCCTGACCAACTAGTTAGACAAATAACCATTTCCTAACAGTAACTATACCTTGAAACTTGGAAAGTGTGCAGTTCCTTTCTGACCTGGGTTTTATCCTTGGTTCTGCCTTCCAGACAATCCATGGTTTGATGGGCAGCGCTGTGCAACCTTTGCTGGACTCGGTGGGCGACTCCATAGAAGCTATTATCATGACCATGCATCAGGAGGATTTCTCCGGGTAATTGAGTAACTGCTCCTCTACAGTTTCTACAGGAAGTAAACCGCGTGAAAAATGGAGAGTCTGTTGGTTTTGCGACACCCCCCCACAAAAGAAACATTAATCTAGCTGTATTGCAGCCTATTATGGAAGGCAAGCAGATGATTGCTGCGGAAACGCAGGCAGAATAACCAACAGAATAACAGAGTTGGAAGAGGGACCTTGGAGGTCTTCTACTCCAACCCCCTGCTCAAACAGGAGACCCTATATCCGTGATGGCTAACCTTTTCCAGATTGAGCTCCCAAAGTGCATGCGTGCGCCCGAACCCCCAAAATGCAATGTGCGTGCGGACCCAGCGCATGTTCCCCGCCCCCACGCATGTGCACGTGGCCCCCTGCATGTGCCCCCCAGCATGCACATGCAGCCCCCCGCACGCATCCGCTGCATGCATGTGCACCCCATGCCCCCTGTGCATGCACATGCATCCCCCATGTGCCCCCCCATCCTCCTGCGCATGCTTGTGCGACAGTGGTGGGTTCCTCCCGGTTTGGCCCGGTTCCGCCGAGCCGGTAGCAGTGATGATATGATGTCACCGAACCGGTTCTGCCGCCCCCTGCCCACCCTGCATTATTCTTACCTTTTATTTGGCCCCACCCCCAATCTATTGCTGCCTCCTGGGTCCCAGCTGATCGGCTAAAAGGAAAAAACTGTTTAAACTCTTGCGGGGTTTCAAAGGGCCGCCCTACAGCTGATCAGTATTAAAAGGCAGTGTGGTGGTAGACTGGTGCCTCCAAAAACAAATGAATACACCGGTGCCTCCAAAAACAAATGAGTAGACTGGTGCCTGTAAAAATAAATGAGTAGACTGGTGCCTCCAAAAACAAATGAGTAGATCAGTGCCTACAAAAATAAATGGGTAGACCAGTGCCTCCAAAAACGAATGAGTAGACTGGTGCCTCCAAAAACGAATGAGTAGACTGGTGCCTCCAAAAACAAATGAGTAGATCAGTGCCTACAAAAATAAATGGGTAGACCAGTGCCTACAAAAACGAATGAGTAGACTGGTGCCTCTAAAAACGAATGAGTAGATTGGTGCCTCCAAAAACAAATGAGTAGACCGGTGCCTGCAAAAATAAATGGATAGACCAGTGCCTCCAAAAATGAATGAGTAGACCGGTGCCTCCAAAAACAAATGAGTAGACTAATGCCTCCAAAAGTAAATCAGTAGACTGGTGCCTCCAAAAACAAATGAGTAGACCGGTGCCTGCAAAAACGAATGAATAGACCGGTGCCTGCAAAAATAAATGGGTAGACCGGTACAGCTCTGCAAGCAGTTAAAAGCCCGTTAGACCAGTACCTCTGCTAAATCCTAAATAATTGTCACATGACCATCAAGCCACGCCCACAAAATAAGCCACGCCTACAGAATCGGTAGCAAAAAAATTTTAGAACCCACCCCAGTTGTGCGACCGCCCACATGTGCCCCCTCCCCCCCATGTATGCGTGACAGAGACCCAAAGACCAGCTGAGTGGCGGGAGGCGCCCACACACACACAGCAGAGCTGAACTGGGGCGACAGCTCATGCACCACCTCTAGCACGCATGCCAAAGGTTCGCCATCACGGCCTATATCATTCCAGGCAAATGGTTCTCCAATCTCTTCTTGGAAACTTCCAGTGTTGGAGCATTCAGAACTTCTGGAGGCAAATTGTTCCACTGGTTAATTGTTCTCACTGTCTGGAAATTTCTCCTTGGTTCTAAGTTGCTTCTCTCCTTGATTAGTTTCCACCCATTGCTTCTTGTCCTGCCCTCAGGGGCTTTGGAGAATAGCTTGACTCCCTCTTCTTTGGGGCAACCCCTGAGATATTGGAAGACTGCTATGCTAATTCCTTGTCTCTTTAGAAACTAAAACTCTGTGTTTGTTTGTGTGTGTGTATGAGTGAGTGAGAGTGTGAGAATGTGAGTGGAGGGGCGGATGTGCATATACTCTCTACGAAACCCAAGAAAGAAACTGTTAAAAGCAGGCTTCCCTTTGATTATTTCATTTGTAGTATTTTTCGTAGAATCCATTGCAGGAAAGACTATTGAAATATAGTTTACTTAACTCATTGAAGGAAGCCCTTTTTCTGTGATGGGGGGTTTTCCCATGTATTTTCTGAAAAGCTTTCACTTCGGATCTTCTTTAGATCTTGCTTAAAGCTAAAGGTTCCCCTCGCACATACGTGCTAGTCGTTCCCGACTCTAGGGGGCGGTGCTCATCTCCGTTTCAAAGCCAAAGAGCCAGCGCTGTCCGAAGACGTCTCCGTGGTCATGTGGCCGGCATGACTCAATGCCAAAGGTGCACGGAACGCTGTTCCTACCCACCAAAGATGGTCCCTATTTTTCTACTTGCATTTTTTTACACGCTTTCGAACTGCTAGACAGGCAAAAGCTGGGACAAGTCACGGGAGCTCACCCCGTTACGCGGCACTAGGGATTCGAACCACTGAACTGCCGACCTTTTGATCGACAAGCTCAGCATCTTAGCCACTGAGCCACTGCGTTAGCGGTGGGTTTAAAAGTTTCAGCAGTGCAATAAATCATTCTTTTCCTCCCCCGCTGTCAGGAAAACCATCCCCCAAAGATTTCAAACGATGTTTTTTTTTAGCTGGATTTTTTTTTAAAAAAGGTCAAAATAAACAAAGGCCCTCAATTTTTTCCTCAAATAGTGACATGTCATAAAATCTTCCTTGTGTTGCTCTTTGAGATGAAAGGGGTTGCAAAGGATGCAGATCTGACTTGGGGCTTTCGGGGAAATTGAACAGGTCGCGCGTAATCCAGGGCTGCGGAATTAGAAAACAATCCTAGGGTTAGGATTTGGAGCCAGGCTAAACTGTCACTCCGGCCCGGGAAACCGTTATTAAAGAATTATCCTGACCGCTGAGCCCTTTAAATTAGGGGTGGATTGAAAGCTTACGGCTTCTGGCTGACGAAAATGCTCTGGGGGTTTGCCGGAAGGAGTTTAGAAAAGGGTTATGGGAATAAATGTTTGTCCTGCCATCGGTCCAGAAACCAAAATTAGATGCTTTAGACTAGGGTTCTATTTACTTTTACTACCAGTTTGCAACGGGGCCGTGGGTGCACTCTTCTGCGCATGCGCAGAAGCGTTCTGATGATGTCGGGCTCAGTGAGCGGAGCCTCCCGCCGGTTTTACTACCGTTTCTATAGAACCGGTGCGAACCGGGGGCAACCCCCCACTGCTTTAGACCAGAGGTCTCAAACTCAAGGCCCGTGGGCCGGATCCGGCCTGTGAGGTGCTGAAATCTGGCCCACGGGTCCAGAAATAGCAAAGGACCGACCCACGGTACCTCTGGAAGCCAAAACGGGGCGCAGGGCAGGGGTGGGTTCTACGTAGCTTTACTACCGGTTCGCAACTCAGATCACTCATGATGACGTTGTGGCGGGTGGGCGGAGCGTCCTTCCGATTTTACTACCGGTTCTATAGAACCGGACCGAACTGGGAGCAACCCACCACTGGCGCAGGAGTGGGCCACGCGTTGTCCCCCATGCCAGGGGTGAAATGCTCCCGGTTCGGACCGGATCGCCCGATCCTGTAGCGATGGAGGCGAGTGGTTCAGAGAACCGATAGCAAAAATCCCTGCCCCCCCCCATTGCCCAGCTGAGCCGCGCAATCATCAGAGGCTTTTTTTTAATTTTTAAAAGCCTTTTTCCTACAACCTCTTTGGCCGAAAAAATGCTTTTAAAAGTAAAAAAAAAAAAGCCTCTGATGATCACGCGGCTCAGCTGGGATCATCAGAGACTTTTAAAAGCATTTTTTCTACAACCTCTTCGGCCGAAGAGGTTGTAGAAAAAATGGTTTTAAAAGTAAAAAAAAAAAATGGCCACACCCACTCTGTCATATTACACCCCCCCTCGCCACCAAGCCACGTCCACAGAACCGGTAGTAACAAATTTTACATTTCATCACTGCCCACGCCCCGTTTTGGCTGGCAAAGTGCCGGAGGAGGCCACCCAGGCCGAAAATGGGGCACGGAGTGGGGGGGAACTATAATGCTGATCCAGCCCTCAAAGAAATCCAGTTTGACACACCTGCTTTCAGAGAGAAACCCTTATGTAGCTAGTACCCGACTTACAGCAGTTCATTTAGTGACCATTTAGTGAAGTTAAAACGACCTTGGAAAAAGGTGATTGATGACCGTTTTTCACATTATGACCATTGAAGCATCGCCGTGGCCACAGGATCAAAATTCAGACGCTTGGCAACTGGCTCATATTTATGACGGTCTCAGTGTCCTTTTGCGACCTTCCGACGAGCAAATTCCATGGGAGGTGGGGGAGAAGCCAGATTCCCTCAACAACCACGTTCCCAGTTTAACACCTGAAGTGATTCACTTAACAACTTTGGTAAGAAAGGCCGTAAAATACTTGTTGGGATAAGAAACATTTGGGAAAGCTTTTAAGGGAATCTGGCTTCCCCATTCAGTTGGCTTGAAAGAAAGTCGCAAAAGGGGGAATCACGTGACACCCCTCCCCCTGGGACACTGCAACCGTCATAAATGTGAGTCAGTGGCCAAGCACCTGAATTTTGATCATGTGACATGGCGGGGCATGCCGGAACAGTTGAAAGTGTGAGAAACGGTCATAAATCCCTTTTCTCGGCTATGTTGTAACTTCGAATGGTCGCTAAATGAACTCTTGCAAGTCAAGGACTAGTGGCATTAACAAAACTCCAGTGGAAATGAACAGGAAATTAACTGTCATGCCCTGGTCAGAGCCTGAATCAGCGGAGGAGGAAGACAAGATGGAGCTGGGGCTGACGGAGATGGAAGGGGCAGTTTCGTTGGCTTGGGAGAAAAATGGGGAGGAGCAGGCCCAGTCAAGCCAGGGCCTTTCAGGATTGGGACGGCTTGTAGGCAGGGAGGAAAGGGGGCAGGATGAGCAAGAGAGGCTAAGCAGTGAACATGAGACAGAGCTCAGGCGATGAGCAAGGACCACCCCTCCTGATCCTCGAGCACGGAGAGTGGAGAGAAGGCGAGAACAGCGCAGACTGAGCCGACTACTTGGGAGGAGAGCGCCCTGCCCCTCTTCACAAAGCACACCTGGGGACTGAGACTTAAGAGACGCTGTGGGGAGGGGCATTTGTCGGGAATTCCTGACGCTGAATTCCTGGAGTGCTGAGTGCCGACGTTTGAACTTTCCTGGATTCCTTGCATTCTTTCTGGATTTCTTGCTTTGCAGCAGTGGTGCTTACAGCGTTGGGCTGGACTATTTGCAGCCAGAGGCTGCTTGAGGTGTGTGTGTATGTATGATCACTTTGCTCTGGGACATGCCAGAAACGTGGGAGCGTTTGGGGAAATTTGGAACAGTAAAGGGGTGGTTTGAACTGCCAGCCACCTGTGTTATCTCTGTGCCTTGCCCCGGGTCATCACATGAATCTTTTCCTCTTTTTACGTTTGTCGGGCAGGTCCCTGCCTCCTTCGGGAAAGCCGGACGTCCCTTGCTCTCTGTACATGAAGGAGCTGCAGGGGTTCATCTCCAGGATCATGAACGACTATTTCAGGCACTTCGAATGCTACGATTTTGTCTACGAGAGGACCGAAGGCATCGCTCAGAGGGCCATCGAGGTCTTCATCCGCAATGCCAGCCTGCTCCGGCCTCTTGGCGAAGGAGGGAAAATGAGGCTGGCAGCCGACTTCGCACAGGTGAATTCCGCTTGGTTTCCGGTCTGTGCTCTGCGTTCAAAACACGATTCGCCGGTTCCATCCGGGGGTTAGGGTTGAGTTAACAGAGTCGGGGGGGGGGACCTTTGACCGTGGCTGACTGAGTGGGCATAGGGACCTTGATGCCACTCATTGGGCGTGGCCAACTGGGTGGGCGTGGCCAGTTTGACACCACTCACTGGGCGTGGCCGACTGAGTTGGCATGGCCAGCTTGACGCCACTCACTGGGTGTGGCCGACTGGGTGGGCGTGGCCAGTTTGACACCACTCACTGGGTGTGTCTGACTGGGTGGGCATGCCCAGCTTGATGCCACTCACTGGGAGTTGCTGACTGGATGGGTGTGGCCAGCTTGACACCACTCACTGGGCGTGGCCAACTGGGTGGGCGTGGCCAGCTTGACGCCACTTCCCAAACTGCTGGCATGTTTCCTCTTTGCATTGGGTAGATCTGGGCTGAAGAATATAGAATATGGATTTTTTTTCCGGTGAAAACTACATATGCAAACATGCATACAAATACAGATTTCTACATTTGGGGTTCTCTTTTTTCATTTTCATTTCATTTTCATTTTATTTGATTTATATACCGCCCTACTCCCGAAGGACTCAGGGCGGTGAACAGGCACAAGATAAAACACAGAGAATACAAAAATTTAAGAGCAGAAGTAAAATCGAATTAAATCAATTTAGCCCAAGACAAATTTAAAACCCCAGGTTAAGAACAAATTAAAATTTACATTAAAAAGAGAATGGGAGAGGTTAGGCCAGACCAGCCTGGTAAAATAAAAAGATCTTGAGAGTGCGGCGGAAGGTGCGTAGATCTGGGATCCTCCGTATCTCCGGGGGGAGCTCGTTCCAGATAGTAGGTGCCCTCACAGAGAAGGCTCTCCCCCTGGGGGCCGCCAGTCGACATTGTTTGGCCGACAGCACCCGGAGGAGTCCCTCTCTGTGAGAGCGTACCAGCCGGTGGGAGGCCGTTTGAGGCAGCAGGCGGTCCCGTAAATAACCAGGCCCTAAGCCATGGAGCGCTCTAAAGGTGGTAACCAAAACCTTGAAGCTCACCCGGAAGACCACCGGGAGCCAGTGCAGCTCGCGCAGGAGAGGTGTTACATGGGAGCGCCACGTCGCCCCCATAACCACCCGCGCGGCCGCACTCTGCGCCAGTTGGAGCCTCTTATTGAAACTGTCTGAAAGAAGCAAATTATAAGCAAATTATAAGCCCCCAGATACAAAACAAAGATGATTATATTTAAGCACGTAGTAAGCTAAAACTGAAAAGCAATAACTATCATTTATGCCATAATACACGGCTCAGTTTTCACCCTCGGTACAGTATATATTGGCCGGACTAAAAAGATTTCCTCAGGTCGGTGAGATAATTTTAAATGACATTTCCTTGACATTTATATATACTGCGAGGATTATGTAGGAATTGTTGCACCTTATGACCTGTTCATTATGAGGATCTTTATCGTTGAATAACGACAGTGGCAGTAATTTGGAGCATTTTAAGTTGTGTTAGTTGGGGAATAATATTTTGCCCTTTAAATGCCAGGTGGCTCTGTACGATCAAAAGAAGGAAATGTGAGCCCGATGGAGGCAGAAACAGATGAAGGAAAATCAAAGATTTGTGGGTTTTTTTCCCCCTGTTATCTGGCACAAAAAAATACAATCTCCAGGCAGGGGATATGAATTTAGCCGAGAAAAATATAAACATTCTTTGACTACAAAAAGTAATTTCATCGTTGTTGGCAGGAATGGGAACAGATTCCAGATTTGTCAGAAATGTAATATTTGTTAGACTTGCATCCTGCCTCTTGTACGAACAGCGATAATAATGCTAACAAGCTGAGGAATTGGATGAATTATTTTCCTCGAGGGAGTAGGAAAAAAATACATAAAGAAAAATGAAAAAGGTTTGGGGATGGAGTTTAAAATATTTTTTTGGGCTAGGGCCAATGAAAGAACTTCTGGTCTTTACTTTTTGTTAAGATGCAGGAAGTCCTCAATTTACAACCACAATTCGGCCCAGAATTTATGTTGCTAAATGAGACATTTGTTCAGTGAGATTTTGCCCCATTTTACGACCTCTCCTGCCTCAGTTGTTAAGTGAATCACTGCCGTTGTTAAGACAGTTGGTCCTTGTTGTATGACCGCAATTCAGCCCAGAATTTATGTTGCTGAGTGAGATTTATTTGTTAAGTGAGTTTTTGCTCTATTTTACGACCTTTCTTGCCACCGTTGTTAAGTGAATCACTGCAGCTGTTAAGTTAGTAACATGGTTGCTAAGTGAATCTGGCTTCCCCATTGTCTTTGCTTGTCATGAAGGTCGCAAAAGGGAATCACACAACCCCGGGACACTGCAACCCATCATAAATATGGACCAGTTGCCAACTCAATCTGAATCACGTGACTACGGAGATGCTGCAACGGTCATAAGTGTGAAAAATGATCCTAAGTCACATTTTTTGAGTGCCATTGCAACTTTGAACGGTCATTAAACGAAATGTTGTAAGTCAAGGGCTACCTGTAATAGTAGTTGTTAAGTGAATGGCTTCCACGTTGACTTTGCTATTCAAGTTTCCACGTTGACTTTGCTATTCAGAAGGGGTCAAATTTGGGCTCAACTGTGGTCGTACATCGAGGACTTCTCGATCTACTTTAATATCTACTCTAGTGTCTACTCTAATAACAGATACTACGGCTCTCGCGTGCAACATTCCAGTCACAACAGAGGTGCGTGTACGTCAGTGGTGAAATCTAAAATTTGTTACTACCGGTTCTGTGGGGCGTGGCTTGGTGGGTGGGGGATAATGTGACTGGGTGGGCGTGGCCAATTTTTTTTTCTTTTAAAACCATTTTTTCTACAACCTCTTTGGCGAAGAGGTTGTAAAAAAATGCTTTCAGAAGGCTCTGATGATCCCAGTTGAGTTGCCTGATTGTCAGAGACTTTTTTTTCTTTTAAAAGCCTCTGACGATCAGGCAACTCGGCTTGGATCGTCAGAGGCATTTAAAAGAAAAAAAGGGGTTTTTTCTTTTAAAAGCCTTTGACGATCCCAGCTGAGCCACGCGATCATCAGAGGCTTTTTTTTTTTACTTTTAAAAGCATTTTTTCGGCCAAAGGGCAGGGATTTTTGCTACCGGTTCTCCGAACCACCCGCCTCCATCGCTACCGGATCGGGCGATCCGCTCCGAACCGGGAGCATTTCACCCTTGGTGTACGTTTTGTGTGTTTTGTCGCAAAACAGTTTCTTGCAATGCAACACAAACCCATAACAGGAGGACGGCTTGAGGCACGGAGACAATCCGAAACTCTGAAAATTGTACCGTTATTTGTTAATAACGGAGCAGATACAGAGACGAAGTTTCGATCATTCCTTTAAAAAAAAAAGAGCTTTTAAAAAAAATGAACATACCGTTGAATTGTTCCTTACGGAGACGTCGTAACGCCAACGGATAAGAGCTAAATTTTATGCTCGGTTGTCGGTCGCCAGCTGTTAAAAAAGCTGATGTTAGACGTTGTCAAGCTCAACGTGCCACCATAACACAATTTTGTCACACTACGCATGATAGACTCATTTATGTCTGGCAAGAACGAGGAAGTGTAAAATCGTTCCAAATGGCCTGGGAATTTCAGCAGAAGAGGTGTCAGATATTTAGCGTGGCACTCTCTGCAAAGTGTACCCTATAGTAGAGCAGGCGTAACAAACTCGATAGGTTTTAATCCACAAATGCACTTCTTATTTCGGATGTTATGAAGATTTGCTCGGTGTCGCCGAGTGGATCTTGCTTCTGTCGAACTGGCCTGTACTTCGGAGATTGAAGGCAGAAGAGCTAGGTTTCCCTTTGAGATGGATAAAATCTCTCTACAATTCCCTGTGTGGGAGACCAGTTCTTCTCAATGGACTAGAAACCAGGAGACCGGGAGTTCTAGTCCCACCTTAATCATGAAAGCCAACTGGGTGACTTTGGGCCAATCACTAGGAGATAGGGAATTCTAGTTCTGCCTTATCCATGAAAGCCAGCTCAGTGACTTTGGGCCAATCACTAGGAGATGGGGAGTTCTAGTTCTATAGAATATAGAATTAGAATTATTAAATAGAGTAGAATAGAAAATATGGAATGGAATGGAATAGAACAGAATATAGAATTAAGAATTAGAATTATTAGATAGAATAGAATAGAAAATTGGAATGGAACTGAACGGAACAGAATAGAAACGAATATAAAATATAGAATTAGAATTATTAGAATAGAATAGAAAATATGGAATGGAATGGAATGGAATAGAACAGAATATAGAATTAAGAATTAGAATTATTAGAGTAGAATAGAAAATACGGAATGGAATGGAATAGAATATAGAATTTAGAATTAGAATTATTAGACAGAATAGAAAATATGGAATGGAATAGAATATAGAATTAGAATTAAAAGTAGAATTATTAGAATAGAATAGAAAATATGGTATGGAATGGAATAGAACAGAATATAGAATTAAGAATTAGAATTAGAATTAGTAGATTAGAATAAAAAATATGGAATGGAATGGAATAGAATAGAATTTAGAATTAGAATTATTAAATAGAGTAGAATAGAAAATATGGAATGGAATGGAATAGAACAGAATATAGAATTAAGAATTAGAATTATTAGATAGAATAGAATAGAAAATTGGAATGGAACTGAACGGAACAGAATAGAAACGAATATAAAATATAGAATTAGAATTATTAGAATAGAATAGAAAATATGGAATGGAATGGAATGGAATAGAACAGAATATAGAATTAAGAATTAGAATTATTAGAGTAGAATAGAAAATACGGAATGGAATGGAATAGAATATAGAATTTAGAATTAGAATTATTAGACAGAATAGAAAATATGGAATGGAATAGAATATAGAATTAGAATTAAAAGTAGAATTATTAGAATAGAATAGAAAATATGGTATGGAATGGAATAGAACAGAATATAGAATTAAGAATTAGAATTAGAATTAGTAGATTAGAATAAAAAATATGGAATGGAATGGAATAGAATAGAATTTAGAATTAGAATTATTAGACAGAATAGAATAGAAAATGTGGAATGGAATGGAATAGAATATAGAATTTAGAATTAGAATTATTAGACAGAATAGAATAGAAAATATGGAATGGAATAGAACAGAATATAGAATTTAGAATTAGAATTATTAGACAGAATAGAATAGAAAATGTGGAATGGAATGGAATAGAATATAGAATTTAGAATTAGAATTAGTAGATTAGAATAAAAAATATGGAATGGAATGGAATAGAATAGAATTTAGAATTAGAATTATTAGACAGAATAGAATAGAAAATGTGGAATGGAATGGAATAGAATATAGAATATAGAATTAGAATTATTAGACAGAATAGAATAGAAAATATGGAATGGAATAGAACAGAATATAGAATTTAGAATTAGAATTATTAGACAGAATAGAATAGAAAATGTGGAATGGAATGGAATAGAATATAGAATTTAGAATTAGAATTAGTAGATTAGAATAAAAAATATGGAATGGAATGGAATAGAATAGAATTTAGAATTAGAATTATTAGACAGAATAGAATAGAAAATGTGGAATGGAATGGAATAGAATATAGAATTTAGAATTAGAATTATTAGACAGAATAGAATAGAAAATATGGAATGGAATAGAACAGAATATAGAATTTAGAATTAGAATTAGAATTATTAGATAGAATAGAAAATATGAAATTGAATGGAACAGAATAGAACAGAATATAGAACAGAATAAGACAGAAAAGAACAGAATAGAATTCTTTATTGGCCAAGTGTGATTGGACACACGCAAGGAATAAGTGATAATTCATGATCGTAGTCCTCGTAAAAATGCCTTCATCGACATAAACCATATTATAAATGTATGACGTATAAATATTGTAAATCATATTAGCAGATGAAAGCCGAACGATTTCCTCTTGCAGATGGAGTTGGCCGTGGCCCCCCTTTGCAGACGTGTCTCTGACCTGGGGAAATCCTACAAACTCTTAAGATCATTCAGGTAAGGGATGTTTCAACAGCTGAGACTGTGATTCAGTTGTTTTCGTTAACGGGAAAAAAAAATCAGTGGCTTCTCACTTTTTGGAGGCTTTAATTAAAATCCTCTGGCAAGCATCACATGTAAATTAGCAACCAATTATTCTTGATTTCCCTCCTTTCGGGTTTTATTCAGCCTGTGACTAAAACACGGAGAAATTCTGCCGTGCAAGTTGTCAGCTCAGCTGTATCTTTTTCCGCTTTTATTTTTATTTAATTTTTTAAAAAATTCGGCTCTTGCGATAATGAGCTGTTGCCTCCCTCCCTCCCTCCCTCCTTTTTCTTCCCTCTCGGAAGCCAAGAATTTATAACGGGGTGGCAGAGGAGGGCTTAATTAAAATAATGAGCTGTTATTGCAAACAATCACCCACCCGATTTGAAAACAGAGGGTGTATGAAATCCCGCCCAAGCGAATTAGCAAAGGGTGGCATGCTGTGTTTGCTATTAGTTAAGTGTCATTAAGGGCAAAACTCACACTCTGGAAACAGATGATCATCGTTAGAACCTTCTAGAATGGGGGGGGGTCAAACTCGATTTCGTTGTGGGCCTGGTTGTGTTTGACCTTGGGGGGGGCAGGGGCGTGGCCAGGGTAGGCATGGCCAGCTCCATGTCACCCATCAAGGCTCCGTGTTTGGCCACGGTGGCCTCCTGGAGCCCTCTGCCGGCGCGGGCGCAGTGGTGGGATTCAGCCGGTTTTGTCCGGTTCGAGCAAACCGGTAGTGGTGACTGCGGGATGCTCTGCCCACCTGCCCAGATGTAATGCGCGAGCACTATGCACAAGTTCACATTTGCAAACCGGTAGGGAAGGTAAATGAATCCTACCTCTGGCGGGTGGCCCTCCCGAGCTCCATTTACGCTGGCAGAGGCACTGCGGGGTGGTCCTTCACTGTTTCCAGGCGGCCCCGCAGGCCAGATCTAAGCACCCCGCAGACCAAATCTGGCCCGCGGGCCTTGAGTTTGATACCCCTGATATAGGGTCTCTTACTTCAGCAGGTGGTTGGACTAGAAGACTCCCAAGGTCCCTTCTTACTCAATGAGTCTATGCCCGCGATGGCGAACCTATGGCACGCATGCCACAGGTGGCACGCAAAGCCATATCTGTGGGCATGCGAGTGTTGCCCTAGCTCAGCTCCAGTGTGCGTGCGCACACCGGCCAACTGATTTTCAGGCCTTCCGGGCCCACCGGAAGTCAGAAAATGGGCTGTTTCTGGCCTCCGGAGGGCATCCGGGGAGATGGAAAAGGCCGGTTTTGCCCTCCCAAGGCTCCTAGAAAGGCTCTGGAGCCTGGGAAGGTGAAAAATGGGCCTTCCAGTCCCACCGGAAGTTAGAAAATGGTCGTTTCCGGCCTCTGGAGGGCTTCCGGGGGGGTGGGGAAGGCCATTTTGCCCTCCCCAGGCCCACTGTCCCATCGTGTCCCAAAAGTGGGAGCACGGGTGGTGGTGGTCACATGCACATGCGTGGGGGGCAGGGCGCATTGAATTATGGATGTGGGCACGCGCGTGCGTGACTCCCCGCACTCCCCCGCTTTTGGCACACGACGCCAAAAAGGTTAGCCATCCCTGGTCTATGCTGTAGAGTTGTGGAAACTAAACTTAGCTTCTACAGAATAGAATAACAGAGTTGGAAGGGACCTTGGAGGTCTTCTAGAATGGGCCCCCTGCGGCCCAGCTCTACGGTAACGCCGCCATCCACCACGATCAGCCTTCTGCTACTCAGTTGTTCCAAAGTCTCCATGTTCTGATCTCTTTCCACCGTCATGCTTCCTCCTCCCTCAGACCAATGCTCTTCCAGACCAGCGAGCATATCTCCAACAGCCCAGCGGTGGGAGACATCATTCCATACAGCACCGTCATCCAGTTCTTATTCACGAGGGCGCCACCCGAATTGAAATCCCCGTTCCAGGTAATGAGAGGATGTAAACTTTTTCTACAAAATGCAGGCAGTCCTCGACTTACCACCGCAACCGAGCCCGGAATGTCTGTTGCGAAGCGAGACATTTGTGAAGTGAGTTTGGCCCCGTTGTACGACCTTTTGAGCCACCGTTTTCGAGTGAATACCTAACTTTGTTCAGTTAGCGACGCGGTTGTTAAGTGAATCTGGCTTCCCTCCCTTGTCTTTGCTGGTCCGAAGGTCGCAAAAGGGGATCACGCGATCCGGGGACGCTGCAACCGTCATAAATATGAGTCAGATGCCAAGCGCCCGAATTTTGATCACGTGACTGTGAGGATACTGCAACGGTTGTAAGTGTGAAAAACGGTCGTAAGTCACTTCTTTTCAGTGCCGTTGTAAGTCGAGGACTACCTGTGTGAGACCAACGTGGGGAGACCCGTTTCTCTCCACCTGTGTGCTCAATGCTAGTTTGCGTTTGATGGAGAAGTTCCCGATACAGGTAGTCCTCGTCTTACAACGGTTTGCTTAGTGACCGTTTGAAGTTACAATGGCATTGAAAAAAGCGACTTAGGACCGTTTCTCACACGACCATTGCAGCATCCCCATGGTCATTCGATCAAAATTCAGATGCCTGGCAACTGACTCATATTTATGACTGTTTTGTAGTGTTCCGGGATCAAGTGATTCCCTTTTGCGACATACTGACAGCCAAAGTCAACGGGGAAGTCGGATTCACTTAACAACCGTCTTACTAACATATCACCTGCAGTGATTCACTTAACAACCGAGGGGGAGAAAGATTGCAAAATGGGGGCAAAACTCACTTCACCCATTGAAATGAACCCCAGAAATTTGGCGCTCCAGGGTGGTCATAAGTCGAGGCCTGCTTATATTATGGGACGAGCGACTTGAGCGCATGAAGGAGCAAGCCGCTGTGCAAAGTGCAAAATGAAAAATTCAGTCACTTCCTGCTCCGTTTCAATTTCCAACAATAGAATATTCCTAATATGTTAATGTGGGATGTTCAAAGTGGCCTTTTTGGGTGTTTTTTTACATCGTTACGATGGCAAGTTCAGAAATAAGGAGAATAAATCCTGAATATGGAATAAGGCCATCAGGAACCATTGATTCGCCGTTTGGAAAGGCAATTGTGTTACGCTGTGGCACAAAAAAAAACCCCACAGAAAGCCTTAAGGTACCTTACAGGAGTGATGGATAACCTTTTTGCCATCGCGTGCCAGGAGCGGGGGGGAGCGTTAGGGGTGGCTCACGGCGTGTGCCCGCACCTATAATTTTATGGCCAAGTAGGACTGGTTTTCTCTCTCCCCAGGCTCCAGAGCCTTCCTAGGAGTCTGGGGAGGGCAGAAACAGCCTTCCCCACCCTCCCGGAAGCCATCTGGAGGCCAGAAACGGCCCCTTTGCTAACTTCCAGTGGGACCGGAAGGCCCGTTTTTTGCTCTCCCCAGCCACCAGAGCCTTTCTAGGACTCTGGGGAGGGTGAAAATGGCCTTCCTCACCCCCCTGGAGGCCCTCCTGAGGCCAGAAACAGCCCGTTTGCCAACTTCCAGTGGGCCCATAAGGCCCGAAAATCAACTGGCCCCAGAGCTGAGCTCGCATGCCCACCAATATGGCTACATGTGCCATAGATTCGCCAACACGGCTATAAACCAATAAAAAGACAGCAAAAAATGGGCCTTCCGTGGGACAATGTTTGTATTTAAAGCTGCATTACAACCAGTTCTTCACTCGAGACCAATGTTTCTCACTCCTGGGCAACTTGAAAGACGGGTGGACTTCAACTCCCAGAATTCCCCTGGCTGGGGAATTCTGGGAGTTGAAGTCCACCCTTCTTCCAGTACTACTATCACAATACAATATATTATTTGACATCTCCTCAAAAGCTTTTCTCAAAATAGATTCGTGCTTTGGTTACTATGATTTGATAGTAGGACCCGTCGCGCATTTGTGTCAATAATAAGCATTTTGAATTTTATTATTTATTATTATTTTATTTATTAATTATAGAGGGCGGACTGGACCATTGCCCGCTACTCGCGGTGGTTAGATGACCATCCGGCAGAGAAAGAACGACTCATTTTAATACGGTCAGACATATTTTAAATTTTGGGGTTAATTTAGGGATATTTCAGAGTTTCATTTTTGATAACTCTCTTCATCTTCCTTGCCTATTCTGGGTAGATCAGACTAGGAAGATAAGATTGGTGTACATTTTAAACCAAACTTGCTGGAAATACAATGGCTTTCTGTGAAGAATTAATAATAGCTACATTGATATGATTTGATTGCATATTTGTACCCTATGACTATCATTGTACACTGAGAGCATATGCACCGAAGACAAATTCCTTGGATGTCCAATCACACTTGGCCAATAAAGAATTCTACTCTACTCTACTCTACTCTACTCTACTCTACTCTACTCTCTACTCTCCTCTACCTCTACCTCTACCTCTACTGTACTCTACCCTACCTCTACTCTACTCTACTCTACTCTACTCTACTCTACTCTACTCTACTCTACTCTACTCTACTCTACTCTACAGAACCAATTTCTTTGAAAGCTACAGTATTGTTAGTTTTATAATAATGGGGAAAAAAAGTTTAATTTCAGTATATTTTCTCTTTAAGCAGGGGTGCCCTGGAAGCGTATGTCCAATCTGTACGAAGCAGAGAAGGTAAAGAATTTGCCCCGGTCTATCCCGTAATGGTGCAGCTGCTGCAGAAAGCACTGGCTTCTCTTCAATAAATGGTTTTTCTGCAAAACGCTGGAAGCCCCTGATCAATACGTAGGGTAGACTTCCAGAGTTCCTACGAGTAGCAGCTCTCTCAAACTGGCTCAACAATCCACAGCCTCTTTTGACCTTCGTCCTCCAATGCATTCTGCATCCCTCAGCTTTTTTTTTCCAAATGGTATTTTTATATTTTACTGTTTTAATTGAAAAATCAAACATTTCTATTCGAAAAGGCTTTATTTCTGCATTGGTAAAACCAGCTAATCTTAAATTGACCAGAAAAAAAATACGCTGGGATTTAATATTTTCTTTTCCGCAACTGTTCGAATTTAAAAATATCATTCACTCACACACACACACACACACACACACACACACACATATATATACACAGACGTGTGTATATATTATATACATACATACATACATACAATGTATATATATACATTTATATGTAGGTCTTTGGTTATTCGGGTTTTCTCCCGCGTAAAATTGGAAGTGTCTTGGCGACGTTTCAATGAAGTCTCATTCGTCATCTTCAGGCTGGTGTTTTCGGTTCACGAAGCCGAAAACACCAGCCTGAAGATGACGAATGAGACTTCGTCGAAACGTCGCCAAGACACTTCCAATTTTACGCGGGAGAAAACCCGAATAACCAAAGACCTACATACAAACACCCGCGAAAACCTCAGAAAACAAATACATTTATGTGTGTGTGTGTGTATATATATATATATATATATATATATATATATATATATATATATATATATATATATATATATATAATACAATCTATACACACACACACATATACATATTTTATGTTGATTTATGAAATATTTCGGATTACGAAAGTGTAATGTTGTATGTACAATGTTCTAATTGGAAATGTAATTAAAATATTTCTACCAGTCCTTGTTTTCAAGCATTCCTTCAATTAGGCAATCAGTAATATCAATTCACAAGACTGTATTGTGATACTTCATATATTTTATATAATATGAGAAAATATACAAGAATAATTTTTTACAATTTATTTTGAAATAATACAAGAATACAGTGTGCAAAATCATAGGAGCAACATGTAAGAGACGTACATATCAGGTGCTGAAATTTCTTGTGATTTCTTGACAGAAACACACTATTTAGTAATATTAAAAGCTATGTTGTAAATGTTCACAGCAAAAGTAGCCATTAATCGAATATATATCTGCTCTATTTTTTAGATAGATGGAGGGGGGGGGGAAGTAAAGTGCAAATATTGCACCGAAAATAAGTGCAAGGTTTGTCCCCACCATAAATGACGTCTTATGGCAAAATAAAATCTTTTTAAAATACGCAGCATAGGGAAAAAAAAAAAATTAACATTAAATGAAAAGTATTGTGAAAGCACCATTCCTCTTGAACAATGCAATCTGCTTGCAGGTTTCATCTTTTCCAATGCAGCTCAGGCTTCTCAGCAGCCGCCTATTTTACGAGGGAAGGTGTATCACACCCAAAATATAAATTATAAAGGTGACACCTTCCCGTATAGACAACAATTTGCTACATATAGTGTACATTATACTATTCGCTTTGCCACGCATTCTGATATTTTTGTTGGCACCGGGCAAACTAGAAGTCCATTATAATTATATGTCAGAAAATTCCAGCTTGCAAAAATTGGTAGTTTTAATTACATAGTTTGTGCAATACGTATTAATCAGCAATAAGAATTGTTCTATAAACAGATGTTACATTTTGTTTTAAACTTCCCCTTTTTTGTGCATTTTTTTTTCCTTAGAAAATAAAACTTTTTATACAAAGCTCCTCGCTTCTTCCTACTATTCCTTAGCACCACAGGATATCCATGTTCAAGCCTATTACACCTGATAGACATATAATGTAGTTTGGAAGGGGAAAAAAAAAATATAAGGCAATTTGGTTTTTTTTGTTTGTTTGTTTGTTTTTAAATGTTGATACTTTTAGCTTGCTTAATGCTCTACCGTAATAAGCAAAACTTCATTCCTAGTGACTCCAATGATGCCAGTGTATTATAGTCACACCGCCACAACAAATCACGAAACCTTGATCGTGTCTTCCCATCACCGTGGATTGATTAGAATTCCATCTGGATGCTACTGCGAGCCCTGGGAAGGAAGACAAAATGAAAAACACCCGTTAAAAGACCAGGGGAAATTTGGTCGTGGAAATATGAATTAAATTACGTGTTCTGGGTTCAACTTTCTTGCAGCCAAAAACATGAAGCGGACGTAAAGAACACGCTGCAGGTTTGGCTCTTAGTAAGTCGCAGGTTGTCCTCGACTTACGACCGCGATGGAACCCAACATTTCTGTCCCTGAGCGAGAGAGCTGTTCAGTGGATTTGGCCCCATTTTACGACCTCTCTTGCCACAGTTGTTCAGTGAATCGCTGCAGGGCGATTAAAGTTAGTTCAGTGAATCTGGCTTCCTCGTTGACTTTGCTTGTCGGAAAAGTTGCAAAGGGGGGGGTATCACGTGACCCCCCCCGGGGGATGTGCGACCCTCATAAATGTGAGTCAGTTTCCAAGTGTCCAATTTTGATCATGTGTCCACGGGGGAAGCTGCAGTGGTCATATGTGTGAAAAACGGTCATAAGTCACTTTTTTTTCAATGCCGTTATAACTTTGAATGATCACTAAACGAACAAGGACTACATGTATTTTAAACAATATGCATGATTCCATGCCAATTCTGGCAGGGTTGAAAAGTCAGGTTTTACCTATATTTGTTAAACATACAAATGCATAAAAATTAGTTATCTTCTAGATTATTCATATGCTTTGAGAGATTGGAATTTGGTGAGGTAAATTTTGGAATTTAATCAGCATATTTTTTTAAAAAAATATGCTTATTAAATTAAAGAAAACCAATAAAACACAGAATAAAAAACCTGCACTCCAGTGGACTGGATACCTGCAGCATTTCAGACTATGACGACTGTTCTCTATAAGGGAGCCAAAACTTTCAATTGGGTGGAGGTAAGAGGTGAAATTTCAACTACAGATAGTCCTGGATTTACATCAGTTCACTTAGTGACCGTTCGAAGTTACAACAGCACTGGAAAAAAGCGATTTATGACCATTTTCCACACTTATGACCACTGCAGCACCCCCGTGATCACGATTAACATTCAGATGCTTGACAACTCACAGTTATGACGGCTGCAGTGTCCCAGGGCGGGGGGGGGGGTGTCACGTGATCCCCTTTTGCGACCTTCTGACAAGCAAAGTCAAGGGGGGAGGCCAGATTCACTTAACAACCATGTTGCTGATTGTTAGTGCAGGGATTCACTTAACCAACGTCGTAATAGGGGGCAAAACCTCACTTCACAAATTTCTCACTTAGCAACATCGATTGTGGTTGCAAGTTGAGGGCTACCCTGTATTTATAAGCACCTCCTTGGATTTGGGTCAAATTAAAGCAACAGCTGCAAGTGGACTGACCAATTATGTTTACTCTCCTTTTTTTTAGCAACAGAGAAAACTCAACTTTCTTTCTCAATGTCATCTTGTAAGAGAAATATAGGCTGTTGGCCTCGATGGATTAAAAAGCCACTATCTATTTAAGTGTGGCGGCAACT
Organism: Pituophis catenifer annectens; assembly: GCF_029215685.1. NCBI lineage: Eukaryota > Metazoa > Chordata > Lepidosauria > Squamata > Colubridae > Pituophis > Pituophis catenifer. The sequence continues at coordinate 4,991,976 of NW_027256887.1, forward strand.
TAAATCCGCAGGGACTCTAATTTTACCTTTTTGATATATTTAAGTGTGTGTGTATGTGGGGGGGGGGTGAGCCAAGGAAGTGAACTTAACTCTCATCCTGCTGAACGACTGCCTCGTCAGAAGTCTGAACTAGCTTAGTCTCTTGACCAAATGCTGGCTTGCGGGCTTTCTTGCCGCCTTCTAGAAACTACGATTAAAAATTAAGCGCAGCAAGGATTAGACTAGATTCGGGAGTGGTCCATTATCTACTCCTTGTGTATTTTGGAATAACCCTAACGGTGTTACTCTTTCTCTGGGACCATAAAGGCAAACTGGATCTCCTTGAACAGAGAAGGGGGTCTCCTTCTAGATCTGGACATTTCATTGGAAATTCCGCTGGATTTTTATTAACAGTTTCTTCTACAACGGTGGCTCCCATCCTTTTGGGCGCCAGGGACCGGTTCCGTGGAGAGAGGTTTTTCCGCGGACTGGAGGGGGTGTGGTTTCACGTGGTTCCTGCATCCCGCGGATGGGGCTTCGTTTGTTTGCGCGGACAGGTTGCTGGCGTGCCGGTCCACAAACCGGGGGACGTTGGGGACCCCTGTTCTACAATACTCTTAAGGACCAAGAGATCTAGGAAATGGCAAAAGTGGTAAGACCACGTACTGAATTTGTTCGTTTCCGTTTCCAGCAATCGGGATTCAAACGTTTTTGTTCTTCAGCCAAGGCCTTGGCTTCTAATGTGTACATCCGCCTTTCCTCGTTTTTCATTTTCTTCCACCTGTCACCGAGTATCACACTTATGGCTCTGCAGGAGAAACAGATGCGGAGAAGAAGGGTCAAGTCAAGCCAGCAGGAGAATGTTAATTTCCCTATTTCCTTGTGTGTTTGTGTGTGTATGTGTATGTGTTGCCCTGAGTCTTCGGAGAGGGGCGGCATACAAATTGAATTAATAAATTGAATTTAATAAATATGTGGAGAATAGATCCAGGAAAGACTTCAGCACTTATTTCTATCCTTGGCACGTTTTTTTAATACTACTCCACAATATACCCTTAGCGTAAGCAGTAGTTGCAAAACTCTTTAATTTTCAGACTTGACGTTTTCAGTGGTATTTCTAGGATTAATTTTTTAAAGCCTTAACAAAGCTGAAGAGATGTTTTTCGGGAACACTGTACACTTGTCAACATCAGTGCTGAGTTGGAATATGCAGGTAGTCCTCAACTTACAACGGTTCGTTCGAAGTTACAACGGTACTGAAAAAAGTGACTTATGACCATTTTTCACACTTACGACTGTTGCAGCTTCCCTGTGGGTCATGTGATCGAAATTCAGACACTCGGGCAACTGACTCATATTTATGACGATCCCCTTTTCCAAACTTCTGACAAGCAAAGTCGGTGGGGTAGCCAGATTAATTTAACAACCGAGTTACTGATTTACGGCATTTTATGACCTTTCTTGCCACGGTTGTTAAGTGAATCACTGCGGCTTTTACATTATTAACACGGTCACTCAATGAATCTGCCTTTCCCCCATTGACTTTGCTTATCAGAAGGTCGCAAAAGAGGATCACCTGACACCCCCCCCCGGAACACTGCAACCGTCACAAGTATGAGTCAGTTGCCAAGCATCTGAATTTTGATCACATGACCCTGGGGCTCATAAGTCATTTTTTTCACTGCCGTTGTAACTTCGGTCATTAAACGAACTGTTGTAAGTCAAAGACTACCTGTACTATTTCTCAGATTTTTTTATTTTAATAGAGTTAATCTAAAATCTACCACTGGCTTCTATTATAACTCCCTCCCTAAAATGTTCGGCGCCATTAAATGATAAATTCCAAGCTAAGCATGTAAGCCGGTGTAAATTGCAAACTGAAAGTACGTATTCTGCAGCCTAAAATATGGCTTTTAATTGAAAACCCAAAGGCAATGAATATTTGATTTCATCAACAGCTGGGGTGAACATACATCGTATAGATATCAGAATTCGGAGGCTCTTTACCTGTTATCTTTTCCTGGGTACATCTGAGTATATTCTACTCGGTATTTTTTGGCAAAAAGCATGAAGGCATTCATTGGTCTTTTGCATTTGTTGGGAGAAGTGGCACTAACAGTACTTGCAGTCCCTGAGTGGTGGTTTTTGCCAGATTTGCTGTACATGGAGGCAGTCTGTGTGGATTGGGCAGGCCCACAGTCGGATCTTTCAAAGTCTGGGCTCCCGGAGCCCCCGCAGGATAGAGAAGCCCGCCGCTGACGAGCCATACTGCTTAACACGTAGACCGCGGAGGAGTCCATGGGTGTAAAATCGTAACTGAAAAGAAAGGTCGCTTTAGAAACGAATTCTGGACTTGCCCTGAAATAGTATCCTAATAGTGTTATCAATAGATGAGAATAATTTGTATCTCGGGGTTGAACTGCGGGGAGTCCTTGGGGCTCTCTGGGCTTGGTGGTTTTCTTGCAGATGCTTCGTGACCCAACTAGGTAGCATCATCAGTGCCGGATGGGAGTAGGGTTTGCAGAGTGCAGAAAGAGGAGGAGGAGGAGGAAGAGGGAGAGGTCTGTGGGGTCCTTGGTGCTCCCTGAGCTTGGTTGTTTTCTTGCAGACATTTCATGACCCAACTAGGTAGCATCATCAGTGATAGAAGAGAGTAGGGTTTACAGAGAGGAGGAGGAGGAGGAAGGGGAGAGGACTGTGGGGGTCCTTGGTGCTCTCTCAGCTTGGTGATTTTCTTGCAGATATTTCATGACCCGACTAGGTAATATCATCAGTGCTGGATGGGAGTGGGGTTTGATCTCTAGTAGCTTGCCCTGTCAGTGGAGGGAGTATTCCTAGCAGACTGATTGTATATAAACTGAGAGTCCACTCCCTTATAACCCTGATGACATTACCCAGCTGGGTAATGAAATGTCTGGAAAGCCACCAAGCTCAGAGAGCATCAAGGACCCCATACATAACAATATCGATTTACTACTCATGCTAGTCTTTTAAGTGAAAGATTAGCTCATTTTTGTTATGTTAACCCATTTTGTTACCATGGAACCTAGCATCATAAAACAAAAAAAGGTGAATGACTTATCGTCTGATTAAATAAACTTAAAATTAATCCTATTCTACTTTCAGAACTATAGCCGAAGAACTAAATAACATTTGCAGGAATTACTTTAAACGTGGGCTTCCAACTTAGAGAATCTGTTTTCACAGCCTAGAACTGGTAGCCTTCCACCCTCTAGTGGAAGATACGTAAAGCTAGACTTTTCTTTTTTAAACAAATAGATCTTTATTAATTATTTACAGATAAAAAAACATATAGTGTAATTTTTGAATAAATATAAGTTATATATGGGTATACAACACAACACATAAAGACAACCACAGAGAAGGACAAACTGGGGGTCGTATCGAACCCCCAAATACTTATTCATAGTTACATCCTGGTAAAAGGATTTACCGGGTTAAAGCTAGACTTTTCAATTAAATAAATTATATGTCCAGAAATCGTATTAAAAATGTTATTCCTTTAAAACATCAGCTTTAAAAAGAGCATATGCATTAACTGAAATAGTTGAATTTTAGGGATGTGGGAATTTTGATCCAATTTGTTTCTTTCTTTTCTTTCTTTCTTTCTTTTATTAGATTTATATACCGCCCTACTCCTGAAGGACTCAGGGCAGTGAACAGGCACAAAATAAAATACATAAATACAAAAGTTAAGAACATAATTAAAACCAGATTAAATAATTTAGCCCGAGACAATTAAGAATCCCAATAATTTAAAACAGATTAAAAATTTTGATTTAAAAGAATTTTAAATTTTAAATGTTTGCTCTTACTCAACATTTAAAAACACCTCCCATATGCCAAAACCAGAATTTCACATATTTGAAAGAAAAGACAGAATTATATAGCCTCTGCTTCAAGAATTACCTTTTGAATGTATCAAAAACACCAGAATCGTCAAAGTTTATCGCCTCAGGGTGTCCACGAGGTAGGCAGATATCACCAAGGTGCATTTCACAGCATGGAATACCATGCTGAACCACAGTCAAGCTTGGATAAAAAGACGACCAACCTGAACAAAAAAAAAAAAAAAAGAAGAAACAATTAGATAAGACGCAATCCAGATCCAGAAAGGTTTCAAACGAGACGGGCTTAGACAAAAATGAAGAAAGCAGCTGTGAAATACCCAAAGGTGCTTTTTCAGGAGGCAACTGGATTTTCTTTTTTTTTCTTTTGAAGACATTTTGCTTCTCATCCAAGAAGCTTCTTCAGCTCTGACTGGATGGTCAGGGAATGGAAGGATTTATAGCTGGTCATTTGCATCCTTTTAGAGGGTCGTTGAGGCCACCTGGAGGTTTAGCTGTGTCCTCAGGGTCACCTGAGTAGTGTGAATAGTTCCTGTAGTTTGCAATTTTTCCAGCTGTTTGCAAGGAATATAAATCCTTCCATTCCCCCACCATTCAGTCAGAGCTGAAGAAGCTTCTTGGATGAGAAGGGAAATGTCTTCAAAAGAAAAATCAAGAAAGTCCAGTTGCCTCCTGAAAAAAGCACCTTTGGGACAACTATGACCTGGATGACTGAGAATCTCTACAGACTTTCAGCTGTGAAATAACGTAGATCTGGCCTTGGCTATGGGAAAAACAATGAAATTTATTTATTGTTTATTTATTTATATCCCATCTTTATAATTTTTACAAATACTATAACTCAAGGCGGCCAACGTGTCCAATACAACCTTCCTCTTTCTATATTCTCCACAACAACAACCTTGTGAGGTGGGGGGTTGGGCCTAAGATCACCCACCGGTTTTCACGACTAAGGCGGGACTTGAACTCACAATCTCCAACGTCTAATCGGATAGCTTGACTGCTAGAAAGGGCGAATTTATTCCGAGAAACTGTAAAGCTGAAGAAAGAAACTCAATCATAACTGTGTCGTGATTTTGTCTGGAGTCAAATGGCTCAGAGGAAAACTCCGAGTTTCCAAATTCAGTAATTCTGTGCCATAATAAAGAGTTTTTTTTAGAATCGTTCCTGCTTTTATTTCTTGATTGTGAATACAGATAATTCTCCAGTTAACAACCATTCATTTAGTGACCGTTTGAAGTGACAACGGCACTGGAAAAAAGTGACTTATGACCGGCTTTTACACTCACGATCATTGTGGCAGGGGTGAAATCTAAAAATTTTTCCTACCAGTTCTGTGGGCGTGGCTTGATGGGTGTGGCAGGGGAAGGATACTGCAAAATCTCCATTCCCATCCCACTCCAAGGGAAGGATATTGCAAAATCTCCATTCCCACCCCACTCTGGGACCAGCCAGAGGTGATATTTGCTGGTTCTCCAAACTACTCAAAATTTCCGCTACCGGTTCTCCAGAACCTGTCAGAACCTGCTGCATTGCGGTATCCTCATAGTCATGTGATCAAAACTCAGCTGCTTGGCAACTGGCATGTACTCGTGACGGCTGCACTGTCCCCAGGGTCACATGATCCCCTTTTATAACCTTCCCAGCCGGCTTCTGACAAGCAAAGTCAATGGGAGAAACTAGATTTGTTTAATGACCGAAGGATTCACTTAACAACAGTGGTGGTTCATTTAACGGCGGGGGGAAGGAAGGTCATAAAATGCACTTGCTTAACAACTGCCTTGCTTAGCAATGGAAATTTTGGTCTCAATTGTGGTCGTAAGGCGAGGACTACCTATCTCAAAAGGTTGACAAGCAATACCACGCATACGTTATTCACCAGTTGCGATATCTTCCCTGGGATGCCATTTTTTTTTGTAACAGAAGTTAAGATTTTAGATGCTTTTGGGGTGTTTTGCAATTTGGTTCAAAAGAGTGTAAATCCTGCTTTTGACTTATTAAGTTATTGAGCTATTGAGGATACTATACAAGTAGTGCTTGACTTGCAACAGCTCATTTAGTGACCGTTTGAACACTTATGACCGTTACAGCATCCCCCCATGATCCTGTGATCAAAATTCAGACACTGACTCATATTTATGATGGTCACAGTGTCCCAGGGTCATGTGATCCCCTTTTGTGACTTTCTGATGAGCAAAGTCCAAGGAGAAGCCGGATTCAATTAACAACCGGGTTACTAACCAGTGGTGAAATCCAAATTTTTTTACTACCAGTTCTGTGGGCGTGGCTTGGTAGATGTGGTGTGGCTTGGTGGGCGTGGCAGGGGAAGGATACTGCACCAGGGCCTGGTGGCTCAGCAGACTAAAAGCATTGTGATTAACACCAGCTGTCTGCAATTACTGTAAGTTCGAATCTCACCAGGCTCAAGGTTGACTCAGCCTTCCATCCTTTCTAAGGAAGGTGAAATGAGGACCCAGTTTGTGGGGGCAATAAGCTGACTTTGTATAAATATACAAAAGGATGAAGGCTATTGCTTAACACATTGTAAGCCGCCCTGAGTCTCCGGAGAAGGGCGGCCTATAAAATCAAATTAAAAAAAAAAAATCCCCATTCCCTCCCCACTCCTGGGGGAAGGATACTGCAAAATCTCCATTCCCACCCCACTCTGGAGCCAGCCAGAGGTGGTATTTGCCGGTTCTCCAAACTACTCAAAATGTCCGCTATCAGTTCTCCAGAACCTGTCAGAACCTGCTGGATTTCACCCGTTATTAACCTAAGAGCTGCAGTGATTCACTTAACAACCGTGGCAAGAAAAGTCATCAAATGGAGGCATAACTCACTTAACAAGTCTTTCATCTTAGCAACAGAAATTTTGGGCTCAGTGGTGGTGCTAAGTCAAGGACTCCCCGTATTTTTTTTTTTTTTTAAATCGTGTATGACAAAAAAGAACATTTTGTTTTTCCTTTACCTTTATTTTTAACATAGAAGGGGTGATCTAGTCTGCACTCGGCAGTGAGTAAATCCTGGGCTGCTGTGCCGGGATCAAAAGTCAATTTAAGTACTGACTCGCCAAAGGAAACGCTCTCTTCGTGCGATATCAGTTTCAATCCGTCAGCGCCGTAGCCCTGCAGGAACACAACCATTATCAGGGAGCCCTATTAATCCATCCCCCATCGCGCTCGCTCTAATATCCGAGCCGCTTCCTTGTTTCTACAGAATTAAAGGCCTCGATCGTTATGGATTTAATGGGATCACTACATCCACCGCAAGGGGCAGGAGTTCCGACCAACCTTGTTGGCTACACATGAATCAGCAGTTTAGGGAAACAGGAATTTGCGGGGCGGGGGGGGGGGGGGAAGTAAAGTACAGACATGTGATTTACTGCCCATCTGTTGGTCCTGAGGAAATTGCAACACTCTGGAGTGAGTAAGCAAGCAGCCCTCTTCCTATCATCTCACAATTCTCGGATGCTGTCATTTCTCTGTTATGGGAACTACTTCACGGCTATTTAGGGGATTGGCATACATATTTTCCCTTTGGATAATGCTTCCCGGTTGCAGGAATTGGGTTTGGTTAGTCTAGAGAAAAGAAGGACTAGGCGTGACATGATAGCTGCATTCCGGTATTTGAGGGGCTGCCACAGAGAGGAGGGGGGTCAACTGATTATCCAAAGCACCAGCGGGCAGGACAAGAACTAATGGATGGAAACTAGTCAAGGAGAGAAACAACTTGGAATTAAGGAGAAACTTCCTAACAGTGTGGACAATTAACCAGTGGAATAACTTGCCTCCAGAAGTTGTGGGTGCTCCATCACTGGAGGATTTTTTAAAGAAGAGACTGGACAGTCATTTGTCTAAAATAGGGTCGCCTGCTTGAGCCCCCTCCAGCTCTATTCTGATTCATTTCCCTCTCCTTTCAATGGCGGTAAGAGAAATACTCAGAGCTTACTTTAGAGGCACCCACCGAATCATCAGCTTCGTTTCTGCAGCCGGCCGATCCAGCAAAATCTTCAACGTCGATCCATTCTTGATTGCGTCCTTTGTGAAAGCATAAACGTGTTCCTAATTTTTTTTTTTTTTTTTTTTAGGGGAGGGAAAAAAACAAAACAAAAAGAATTCAATGCAACGGTAAAAGATGAGCCTGAGTATTAAACCCAGTCATGTAACGGGGAGTGTTCTTTTTACCTTTAAGGAAACAGTGCCAAACAGTTGGAGGCCAAGAGTGGCACCATCCCAGATCATCATCGTCTGACAATGATGACATACAGAAAATGCCAGACTCTGATTCACTGTTTGTCTGTTGAAAAAAATAAAACCACAGTTTGCACGTATAGATTGCTGGGTCTGTTCACACAACAACGGTGGGTTCATGTGACTCCCTGAAACAGAAGACTTTCTGGAGTTAATTTTTTTTTTTACTTAACAATTCCCAAGCCTTTCCTGCGTATTCCTAAATTTTGTATCTTCTAATTGGCTTTAAAGCAGGGGTCTCCAACCTTGGCAACTTTCAGACTTGTGGACTTCAACTCCCAGAATTCCTCAGCCAGCAAAGAATTCTGGGAATTGAAGTCCACAAGTCTGAAAGTTGCCAAGGTTGGAGACCCCTGCTTTAAAGCCCTTGTACATTCCTTGCATAAGCACGTAACTTAATAATTAGTAATATCAATGTATATCCTTTGTTTTCTTTTTCCTTGTTTGTTTTGTTGGTCTATTACTTTACTTCTGTTTTGTTTAAACGTCCTTTTTATTTCTTCGTTTTGAGCTTATGGTTGTGAGCCATCCAGAGTAGCTCCATGGAGAGATAGGTGGCAAATAAATTTAATAATAATAATAATAATAATAATAATAATAATAATAATAATAATAATAATTGCTTTTTTCTCTTTAAAATCTAATCCTTTGAGGCTATATTTCACTCCAATGAACAAGCAGTTGGAAGTGGAATATAAATCCAATCAATAAAAATATATCTTTGCGACCTCTTATCACGATTAATTTCGGGCAGCGGTCCTAAAAGCCTACAATTAATCTGACATGACAAAGCAAGGGACCCTTCCAATGACAGCTCATGCGTTCCAGTAAGTCCCAGTATGTTTTGCTTGGCCTAGGATCAAATGGCAAGCTGTGTGTTGATGGAAGGTCTGGAAATGAATGAGACAATCTTCCTTCCATCCGTTTTGCTGTTTTGTTCCCTGCAACCTCTCTGCTTTTCATCTAGGGAAATTCTCAGTCATCCAAGTCCTGGTGGTCCCAAAGGTGTTTTTTCCAAAGGCAGCTGGACTTTTGGTTTTTCCTTGAAGACGTTCCGCTTCTGATCCAAGAAGCTTCTTCAGTTCTGACTGAGGTTAAACGTCTTCCAAGGAAAAACTAAAGTCCAGTTGCCTTTGGAAAAAGCACCTTTGGGAATCTCTGTTTTTCTTTCACTATATTTGATCCTAATCCAAGCTTCAAAGGGGACTTTTGCTAAGTTGCAACATTTCTAATTTGTCTGCATTGTCCATTGCAACACAAGATCTATTCCTCCAGCTGCTAAATAAATACACATATAAAAGAATAACATATAAAGTCATTTACCCTTTCGTGTCTGATCGGCATTTCCTCAATGTGATGCTTGGGGAAAACTGTCTCATTCGGAGAAGATTCTGGTGGTGGGCGTGCATAGGAATGTAAACTTTTGCTTGTAGCTAGTAAGTGAACTGGAGATGACCTAAGAAAAGATTGTAAAAGAACGTGTGAACGGATGTTGATCAACGAAAAGAAGAAGATATACAAAGAATACTAGGTTAGCAATTCTGTCACAACGTGAAAGCTCCTATAGTTATTCCTTGAACACAAGAGTAGAGTAGAGTAGAGTAGAGTAGAGTAGAGTAGAGTAGAGTAGAGTAGAGTAGAGTAGAGTAGAGTAGAGTAGAGTAGAGTAGAGTAGAAATAATGGAATGGAATGGAATGGAATAATAGAATAGAATAGAATAGAATAGAATAGAATAGAATAGAATAGAATAGAATAGAATAGAATAGAATAGAATAGAATAGAATAGAATAGAATAGAATAGAATAGAATAGAATAGAATTCTTTATTGGCCAAGTGTGATTGGATACAAAAAGACTTCGTCTTCGGTGCATAAGCTCTCAGTGTACATAAAAGATCTAAGTGATAAATCATCTTCAATCAATACTAGTGCAATTTCCAATATCCATTTCCCCATTCGCACCCCATTTCAGGCTTATTTTGAGCAAGAGAAAATTTCTATAAAGCGTTACTTTTATCAATAAAGACACACTCAAATTTTAAATCATTACTGCTCTTTCTTCCCCATTCGGTTACAAAAAGACAAAGCCGGAAAAGAGCCTTGTAGAGCAAATAGTTAATTATTTAATTAATTCATGAAAATTACTTCTATCCTAACTAAGCATTCCGTTATGGAATCCTTGGAAGTCTCTGAGCTTGGTTGTTTGCTTTGCAGGCATGTCATTAACCCAACATCTCCAGCAACAGTGAATGAAGGCGAATGTACGTGTCCCAGGATAATGTTGCAGGATTCAATCTGGGTCGAACACTGGGACCAGTGGTTTTGTCTTCTGGACTCATGCTAGAGCCCATCCTCAGGGAGCTTCTCTCGACCAGAGTGAGTGAGGTACTAATACTCAAGATCACGTGAAGTACTAATACCACTCTATAAAGCCTTAGTAGGACCATACCTAGAATACTGCATCCAGTTTTGGTCACCACACTATAAAAAAGATGCTGAGACTCTAGAAAAAGTGCAGAGAAGAGCAACCAGGATGATTAGGGAATGATTGGAGGCTAAAACATACGATGAACGGTTGCAGGAACTGGGCCTGGCTAGTCTAGTGAAGAGAAGGACCAGGGGAGACATGATAACAGTCTTCCAATATCTGAGGGGCTGCCACAGAGAGGAGGGGGTCTCAAGCTGTTTTCCAAAGCACCTGAAGGCCAGACAAGGAATAATGGATGGAAACTGGTCAAGGAGAGATTCAACCTAGAAATGAGGAGGAACTTTCTGACAGTGAGAGCAATCAACCCATGAAACAGAAGTTGCCTTCAGAAGTTGTGGGAGCTTCATCACTGGAGACTTTCAAGAAGAGACTGGACTGCCATCTGTCAGAAATGATATAGGGTAGTGGTGGCAAAACTTTTACTCACCGAGTGTGGAACAGGCTCCTCCCCGTGCGCTGCGCATGCAACCACGCATCTGTGAATGCGCATGGCTTTTGTATGTGCCCCACCGTGCGCGGCAGGCACAACCACACCATCTGCGCATGTGCACCTTTTGCGCGGCTTCCCCCGTGCTCTCTAGTCATTGGACTAGATGACCTACAAGGTCCCTTCCAACTCTGTTAATCTGTTAGATTGGGTCTATTAGAGAGAAGTTTCCTGACGATGGGCTCCAGCACGAGTCTGAAAGCTCATAAGACTAAATCTCTGGTCCCGGTGACCGACCCAGATTGGATCCTGGAGCAACGGTGCTGAAGATGTAACCTACCTGGCCTGGTGACGAAGCATCTCCAAGAAAACAACCAAGCTTAAAAAACACCAAGGACTCCATAGTTCAACTCCGAGCTGGAGATATATTCTTCTTCTCCTGGAACATCCCATTATCTCAAGACCAAGTGTTCTAACCAACATTGCTATTTACAGAAGAGAATTAGTGCTTCTTTTATGAAGAGCCAGCCACACATCGCTTCAAAGTTCCAAGAAAATAATTAACAGATCCATCTGAGCAAGGAAGTATTTTTAGTTGAGCCAAGAACAGAAGAACTGATTAGAGATCTGTTTTGCTCCTTTTGTGAGTGTGAGTGTGTGTGTGTTTATTTTTGGGGACCAGTTTGATTAAGATTTCTGGACGGATTTCAATGCACACATACTTATTTGTGTGGCTGGGGGTGGATCTTTGGGATTTAATTTTCTCTCGAATCAGCACGGCAATCTGAAGTTTTCATATTCTGATCCCGTTTTAAGATGTAGGTCAAGTTATAATTTGATAAACTTGTGGTACAATTTCCTTCTTTTAAATGCTTTTGCGGCTGATTTAGTTGTTTCGTTGCACTAAATAAGGTATTTTCAGCAGTTCGGTAGGAATAGTTTTAAAAATGAAAGCTATTGAGCCACTGGTCAGGCCATTAGCACTTACATTCTAGTGCCCTTTGAGTGACAGCCGAAAAAGGGAAATTTCTAATATCTACCGACTTGACTCACTTTCTTACCCATCACACACTAATGCAGAGAGAGGAAGGGTCCTACACATTCTCAGTAGCCCTCTTTAGTTCAGGGTAGAGTTAACAGCTCTGCAAAGTTAGATGTGGGGAAAGTACCCCTATCTTTGTGCTTATAGTGTAAACAGGGCAGCTCCAGAATTATATACAGGTAGTCCTCAACTTACAACCCCAACTAAGCCCAACATTTCTGTTGCTAAGCCAGATAAAGCGAATTTTGCCCCACTTTACGACCTTCCTTGTCCAAGTTGTAAAGTGAATCACTGTGGTTGTTAAGTCAGTCACACGGTTGTTAAAGTGAATCCGGCTTTCCCCAATGACATTGCTTGTCAGGAGGTCGCAAAAAAAAAGGGATCACATGATCCTGGCACACTGCGACCATCATAAATATGAGTCCGTTGCCAGGTGTCTGAATTCTGATCACATGACCCTGGGGAAGCTGCAATGGTTATAAGTGCAACAAATAGTTGTTAAGTCCCTATTCTCAGTGCTGTTGTAACTTTGAATGGCCATCAAAGGAACTGTTGTAAGTCAAGGACTACCTGTACTGTTTCTAAGTTTTTTATTTTAATAGAGTTTATCTAAGTATGTAAAACGGTCATAAGTCACTATTTTCAGTGCCGTTGTATCTTCAAACGGTCACTAAATGAACTGTAGTAAGTCAAGGACTACCTGTATCTACATAACGATGGCGATGGATGACCATCGCCTTCACATAATACATGCACATATACTGTATATACAATAGTGGCCAAAATTGTGGGAACCTTTTGGGGAAAGTGTATTTTCTAAAACTAGCTAATAACACCACTTTTTTTTTGAGTAGTACCATAAAATTATATATCAATGGAAAGATAATTTAATCAAGAAAGTAATGCAATAACTTTTAGGAAGGATTTGCTATTAGAATAGCAGTTACAATATAAAGAAGGAAAGTGAAACAGGTAGAAAAAACGAGATATACAAAAATGATCACCATAGAAAAAACGAGATAGACAAAAATGATCCCCATGTCAGTTAATACTTCGTTGGGTGACCTTTAGCATGAATTACGGCCTTACAACGTCTTCCCATGGAGGAAACCAAGTCTTTGAGTTCTGCAGCTGTTATCATGTGAAACCAAGATTGAATGATGGCTTCTATTAACTGGGTTTTATTGCTGGGTCGCTTCTGACTAACAAGTTTCTTTAGTTGGCCTCCATAGATTTTCAATGGGGTGAAGGTCTGGGCTGTTCCCAGGCCATTCCAGCAGTGGAATAGGATTCTCTTGAAACTCCCCCCAAAAAGTGGTTCTATTAGCCATCAAACCTCAATAATACACTTCTTCCAAAAGATTTCCACAATTTTAGCCACTATTGTATATATATATATATATATACACACATACACATACACTCTCTCCACCTTTTTAATGCAAAATAGGAACCTTAAAGCAAGTCCGTAATTTGTAGAGAAAATAACAATAATAATAATATCCCATACGTGTTATAAAACGAGCACTGCATGAGAGGGCTTTGCGGGCTAGTGGCTATATTTGCCAGCTCCGTCAACCAATTCACGCCATTCTCGCACGGATAAGCGCTTTCTGGACTGCTGCCTGAGGTGTGTTGGTTCCAAGAAGGCCTTGCGTATTCCTGATGTGAGACATGAGCACTTAGCTGGAAGAGGGCGGGTGGGGTAGAATCGCTGTGAACCGCCTGCAATTCAGGAAGATCATCTGCCAATGAAAAGGTAATGGGTCAAATTTATTCCTACGGATAGCAAGAGCATTATATACCTGATAGTTAGAACAATTAATCAGTGGAACGACTTGCCTCCAGAGATTGTGAGTGCTCCAACACTGGAGGTTTTCAAGAAGAGACTGGACAACCATTTGTTTCAAATGGTATAGGGCAGTGGCAGGCAAACTTGGCTCTTTCACACCCTGTGGACTTCAACTCCCAGAATTCCTAAAACAGCCAAGCTGTTTTAGGAATTCTGGGAGTTGAAGTCCACAGGGTGTGAAAGAGCCAAGTTTGCCTATCACTGGTATAGGGTATTGTTTGACTAGAAGACCTCCAAGGTCCTTTCCAATTCTGTTATACCGCTTCACAGTGCTTTACAGCCCCTCTCTAAGCAGTTTACAGAGTCAGCACATTGCCCCCAACAATCTGGGTCCTCATTTTACCAACCTCAGGAGGATAGAAGGCTGAGTCAACCTTGAGCCCCATCAGGATCGAACTTCTGGCTGTGGGCAGAGTTTGTCTGCAATTCTGCACTTTAACCATTGTGCCACTTCATCAAACTAGCCCAACACAAGAATAAGATCCTTGACCCCCGAATAAAATATTTTCTAGGGTTAGATCTTTTGAATTACTATGCTGACATGTTCCCCAATTTCAGAAAAAGATTATGGTATCCTGTCAAGAAACCCAAACTCTGTTTCTTCTTATATAATGCCAATATAAAAGAAGGGATATAAATTCATAACCATCTGAACTGAGCATATATTTCAAAATAGAATAATCCAGAGCAACATACTTGGAAGAAAGAAAAACTTGGAAGGAGGAAAGATCCTACGAACGCTTCTGAAAAATATAACAACCGGGACTAAATATTTCTTATTCAGTTAGCAGAAGTATGCAGCTAAAATACCATATTTCATCGTGATCTTGGATTTGAGCATTGAAAGAACTTTTAAACTTAATTTCATCTCTTCAGGAAAACTACTCAAGTCTCAAGTAAACAGCTCCTCATTTGAATTTGCAATACTAAACAATGAAGAACTAGAAACAAAATTTGCATACTATCTCAGTTTCACAGAACAGTTAATCTCTCTTTGTTTGGAGAAGTTGTCTCACTGAGTCAAGGTGGTACTTTGATATGAAAGTTCCTTTAAGAGTTTTAAATTAATTGAGTGTTTTGGTTTGGTAATCTGGAGTTTTGATAATCCAGTTTGAACAATCTAATTAGAATTTTTATTGTGTGATATTATCACGTCATGTCCTCCAGCATTTTAAAAAAGCATATGAAAAAACAGAAAATACAGAAGATATGGAAAATAACTACAAAATGTGACAATAGCCAGGCTCCAATGTGCATATTTTAACTGCCTGAAGTATTTTAGTTGTGAATAATGAGTTTGGAATGAAAGGTTGCCCTATAATTTAGCTGAAAGAATAGATATTTTTGGTCTGGGCAATATAGCAGCAAACCTATCCAACACAGTTTGTTTTAACATAGTCATATTACCAGAATATAAGAATATAAGAATTTTGTCCGCTTTAGGAATGTTGGGATGAAATGATGCTTGATTTTCAATTAGCCATTGCCACATATTCTGAGTAAAAAAAGTTATGATACCATGTTTGGATGAGATCACAACTTAAAAATAAACTACAGAAAGTAATTCCTCAAGCATGGTTAATTCAGTTAGATGCGGCCTTTATTCTGAGTGTGCCTGTTGTTTTCTTAAAGAGGACTATGAAATTAGATCTTTGAAACTAAAATATTTGTGCAGTCTTCCCTTACGACAATTTGAAGAGACGTTGAAGAATCCCAAACTGAAATTTGGCACTGAATCCCATAGTGCAAAAAAGTATCACTTAGAAACAAGGATCTCCAAACTTGGCAACGTTAAGACTTTGGGACTTCAACTCCTAGAATTCCTCAGCCAGCCATGCTGGGAGTTGAAGTCCACAATTCTTAAAAGTTGCCAAGTTTGGAGACCCCTTTACTTAGAATATGTAGTAAAAGGTGATTTTTAACTTTTAATTTATGAAACTCAATTTCAGAAACTGTGAAATTATGGATCTCAACCCCTTGGAGCTTCAGGAACCTCTGCATCCAGATTTCTTGACAGGACTGCAAAACTGGTTTGATGCTGCTCGTTTCCGGGACGTGATTCTGTTTGTTTTTATAATCCCTGGTTCTTTTCCACCAAGCTTCAGCCAGGACAATTATCTTGATTATAAACAATACACTCTAGCCATCATCTTAAACTCAATGTATTTTTATCTCTTTTAAGCTACCATGTCGCACCGCCTGGACTAGGAATAAAAAATGGGAGGCCTCCAGGGTACACAAGGACTCCAGGTGATGAGCGGCCCAGTGAAGATGGGATGGGGTCTGTCACACTCCATATTTCCCAAACTTCTGTCAACCTCTCTGCTGCATTTTCTACCTGCTCTTTCTCACATATTTATCCTTCACATTGCCTTTCTCTGCTTCCATATGATTTCTGTTCTTCTATATTCTCTGTTTTCTCTGCCTTACTGTGTGGTTTGGAGGCATTTGGACAGGAAGGCTGTGCAGAGAGTGGTGAGGACAGCAGAAAAGATTATTGGTAGTTCAGTTGTGGTCTTTGCAGCATCCCCATGATCACGTGATCAAAATTTAGATGCTTGGCAACTGGTCATGTGATCCCCTTTTGCGACCTTTGAGAAGCAAAGTCCATGGGGAAAACCAGATTCATTTAACAACTGGGTTACTAACTTATCAAATGCAGCAATTTGATAAGAATCACTAGGGAGAAAGGTTGTAAAAGGGGGCAAAACTACAAAATGTCTCACTTAACAGAAATTTTGGGCTCAAATGTGGTTGTAAGTTGAGGACTACCTGTATTGATTTTTTAAAGGAACTGTCCTTTAAAATACAAGAATCTTGAACAGATACTTACCGAGTTCCATATGTTCGTCAGAAGACGCATATCCAGGAGAAGACGGAATATTCTCGTTACACTTCAGTAAGTCCAGTGCCTCGTTCATTCCTGAAGTTCTCTTGTCCATCACCAACAGGACTTTCTGCACCGTACTAGGCATCTGGTTTGTCTTTATTTCCCAAACCATTGTAGGGCGCTTCAAATTATCTGACTGGAACAAGAATTATTCACAGAGTTAGCTAAAGTATTCAGCAACATTTCACCCTGAAGTATTTGCCGTTTTAAGAACTCTAAGGGGGAGGGGGGGGGAAGCAAGGCAAAGCATAAAGGGAAATCTTGGATTGAAAAAAAAAAACCTGGGAAAGGCCACAGCTGGCAATTTAAACATAAACACACAGCAATGTTTTGTGGTAGGTCACTTTTAAATCTTTTTTTTTCTAGAAAAGTTATGGGCAACCAGTGAGAGCAAAAAAATAAAAACTGATTCGTGCAGTGTTTTAATTGGGAGTTGATGGCCTCATGCAAGATTAATAATAAATAAATAATGGTTAATTATTCTAGCCATAAGATTGTTATAATTATTTTTCCTATACTTCATATTTTGCTTTTTTTAATAGTTCAGTTTAACAGTTTATTTTAGTTTGGAAATCCTGAAACGTTCAATGCACTCCGTAATAAAGACAATAACCAGAAACATCACGGGTAGGAAGATGTGACAGTATCAAATAAACACAATATTTTCACAGAGATGACACTTAGCTAAACCTGCTATAGAAAATGCTCAGTTTCCCACTGTTTGGAAGCCAAATGTGTGACTGTTACATAAGCAAGTCCCAGGTGATTTTAAGCAGCTGCAAAGTGCTATGGTGAACTTTTAATTCCAAGTAAAAATGACCAGATTATTTAATAACATCACATAAGACACATAAACCAAAGTACTACCGTATCCTAAACTGTCATGAACTGTTTGCTTATCTGCCTTAGAAATGGCCTATCAGAGTCTGCCATATGCCCAAAGTTCCAAGCTCCTTAAGTACTTAGCAAAGCACGCTAGAAAAGCAACATATGTGACACATGCTGCTGTATCTAAAAACAAATTATTTGTCATCACATGTGCCTATCCCCAAATTTATTTAATAGAACAAACAAATCTGAATAGATCATCTCATCCGAGGGAGGCACCAAACTGACAATCCAAGGTGAAAACACAGATTACTAGCTCCAGATTAGGTATGCTTTTTTTCCAAATAAGATTCAAATGAAAAATGAACTCTTTGTATTAATGTTGATGGTTTTATACTTAAGATCTTGGCACATCTATTTACAAATAAACAAACAGCTTTTCTAAAGTTTGACCTACAAACATTTAATTGTGCATTTAAAAAAAAATACATAGAGATTCACAACCTCAAACTCTGTCTCTATATCTACTTTTTGATTACATTCTGCTCTTTTGATTTTATTTTTCTACTAACTGAGTGGCATTCTTGTCGCTAAATGGCCACTGGTATTCCTTGAACTAATTATGCTATTTTACCAGTCCAGCGCATTTTAACTTTGTATTCTTGTAAGATCTTTGTTTTGGTGTCTGGCTTTCTGGCTTTTGGGAAAGGGAGAATGATTTATCAACATGTGATTGCATCCCAACATCATTCTCATGGTAGGCCATTCTTCGCTGAGTCATTCTCAACTTCTGATGACTGTTTTTGTTTAGATTTTTATCCTGCTTTTTTTTTTCCATATACAACTTAAGGCAGCCAACATACCAAACACTCCTTCTTCCTATTTTACCCATAACAACCCCCCTATGAAGTGAATTTGGCAGAGGATGGCTGGCCCAAAGTCACCCAGCCAGTTTTTCATGCCGAAGGCAGGATTAGAACTCTGAGTCTCCCAGTTTGTAGGTCAACACCTTAACCAGTATTGTACACCACACTGGCTCTTCATAGACTTTATAGAAATATCTATATACAGTAACCTTCTAGAGAGCAATATGGAAGTAGTTTTCTTTTTTAAAAAAATCTTTCTCTAGCCCAGCGGCCTCCAACCTTTTGGGCCCCAGGGACTGATTCCATAGAGAAAGGTTTTACCGCAGACCAGAGGGGACATGGCTTTGCATGCTGCCTACATCCCGTGGATGGGGCTCCTGTTTGCGCGGTTCGATTGCTGAGATGCCACAGACAGGTGCCAGTTCACGGACCAGGGATTGGGGACCCGTTCTAGCCCAGGCTCCGGGGCAGGGCAACATTATGCTTGGTTCTTGACATTTTCTTCCCTGATAGAATATTTTTTACTTGTTTTAGTATACTGTGTGTCACGTAGACTCCCCTGAATGATCAAGGCAACTGATGAATGGGAGGTCCCTGGTGTGCCCCGAGTATGGTTTCTTGTACACATTTCATTACCCAACTAGGTAATATCATCAGTGTTACAAGGGAGTGAGGTTTGATGTTATTTTTATATACTAGTGGCTCGACCTATCAGAGTTGGTGGGAGTGGTATTGGTGGTTCCTTGATTAAACTATTGTCTACCGTTTGCTTGTTCGTCCGTGTTGGTAGTTCCTTGATTGGGGTATTGTTTACTTCTAGATTGTTGGTCTAAGTGTTAATCTTGGTATTAACTTTAGCCCAACGGGCCATTGATTGCAAGTGAGGAGATAATAAATCAAAGACAGGAAAGAAATAATCTTAAAACAGCAATTCCTCAGGATTCTGGTGACAGAACAGTGTCAGAAGGGACCTTGGAGGTCTCTTAGTTCAACTCCCCACTCAAGCAGAAACCCTACATCCTTTCAGACAAATGGTTGTCCAATTTCTTCTGGAAAAAAAAACCCAGTGATGGAGCACCCACAGCTTCTGGAGGCAACTCTTTCCACTGACTGATTGTTCCACTGATTGATGTCAATGTCAATGAAGACTCAATCATCCAGTCGGTATATTTAACTGCCAGGAAATTGCTCCTTAGATCAAGATTGTATCTCTCCTTGATTACTTCCCATCCATTGCTTCTTGTCCTGCCTTCAGGCGCTTTAGATACTAGATTGACCCTCTCTTCTTTGTGGCAGCCCCTTGGTGACATAATGTACGTCTTGAAAAGCAACACTTAATCCATCCCGGTCACTTGCTAGAGATTCAGAAATAAGGGAAGTAAAGAAATACCCCAGAGAAAGAAAAAAAAAGGGGGGGGACAGGGCAGGTCCCATCGCCCCATTGCTGAAAAGCAGCTGTTAGGCTCCCACCGCAGCAGACCACAACACTTCCGCATTCACAGAGCTCAGAAGGGGCGGGGCGAGGAAAAAAAGACCACGCCCCGCACGCAGACGCGCACCCGAGCTCGCGCGCCGCCTCTGGCGTCGCTCGCGCGCGGAGGGGGAGGACCGTTTTGAGGGGAGGTCACGCGCCGCGGGCGGAGGAGCCTCGCGGCGCTGATTGGTCCCCTTCTGAGCTGAGGGGCCGGAGCCGCTCTCGCTGCCCCCCCCTTCTTTCCAGTCACGTGCCCCAGGCCTGGCAGAGGCCCTTGTTTATAAACTTTTTTCCTCCCGGGGAGGGGGGGAAAGGCGCATGCGCCGAAAGGCCCCATTCATTCAGAAGTGCGTAACAACAGCGGAGAGAAGGCGGTGGGGGAGGGGCGCTCGTCCCCGAGCTCGGAGGGGCCCCTTCCCTGAGAGGGAGGGCTCCCCCCCTCGGCCAAAAGGCTCCTGAGGGGCCCAAAGGGTCCGAGAAATTGGGGAGGGGGGAGAAAGAGGGAACCTCGAAGTAAATACGCCTCATAACTGTGAGCCGTGAGGTAAAATGTCATCGTGTTGTGCTCAATTTTGAAGAGCCAAACGCCTCAAATTCCCCTCAAGTCGCGCCAGGAATTCCGGAGCCTTTTCATTCCCCCCCCCCCTTTCATTTTCTAAACAAACTGAAGAACGACACGGGAGTTCCCTTCCTTCCTCGGCAGCGTCTCCCCCTCAGCGGCAGCCCGCCAAAAAAGAAAAAAAACGGAAGTCGCCCGTTTCCCACTTACCCCCAACCGTGTCAAAAACACTTCAAAACTTCTGAGCTACTTACCAAACCCGTCGCCATTACAGGACTCCCTACAGCTTTTTTTTTTTTTTCACCTCCCTTTCCTTCCCCTCCTCCCTCCCCGTTCGTTCTCGCTCGAAATCGCCGCCCCTTTTCCATCGGGCTCGGGCTCTGAATGGCTGGCGGGGACGCCCATCGCGGGAGTTCTCTCCGCTCATTGGACGACGGCGTTGCCCGTCAGGGTCCAGCTGAAGGGAAAAACAAGACTTGTTTTGATGCCTTCCGCGCGCTCGATTGGCCCGCGGGGAAGCCACTCAAGCTGAACGGGAGGCGTGAATAAATGCACCTTTGGCCCACCCACCCCGAGCCGAAGAGGGTTATGGGCGTTGTTGTTTTCTCTTGTGTTCTAGGCGCGCCCGATACTGAGTTGAGGAACAACAATTCCCAGAAAGCTCTCGGCCATTAGTAAACAAGAATCTTAGGGACACGTGTATTTCTGTCTCCAGCTGGTTGTGGCCCTCCAGCAAAAGTGGGGAATGGACGTTTTCTTTGCAAACCGAGGAACATTTCTTAATTTTTGGAATTAACATGGGAAAACAGGAAGCTTTGGAAAATTGCAGAATTTCAATGAGCCTTTGTAGGGCATTTTGGAAAAAAATTCCCTCCAGGGATAAGTTCAAGTTCCATTTAATTTTTAAATGTCCAAACCGGGTAGTTTTATTTTAATTAGATATGGGCCAAATTATTTAATATTTTTTAAATTTGTTTTTTAAATTTTATATCTGTGTGTTTTATTCTGGCTGTACACCGCCCTGAGTCCTTCTGGGAGAAGGGCGGAATATAAATTAAATTAAATTAAATTAAATTAAATTAAATTAAATTAAATTAAAAAATTAAATTAAAAAATTAAATTAAATTAAATTAAATTAAATTAAATTAAATAATAAAATAAAATAAAATAAAATAAAATAAAATAAATAAATAAATTAGAAACTGGGCATCCTCATGTTAGAATCCTATGCGGGTAGTCCTCGACTTATGACCACAAGGAAGTCCAAAGCTTCCCTGGCTTGTGGAGGAATACCCACAGCAAATACGGAAAAATGAGAAATAAGGAAAAACCTGCCTTCCATTGAGGATCCGTATACTGCACCAGTCAAAAAGAGGGCTGTGAAAATATCTACAGACCCCTCGCATCCTGGACGTAAATTGTTTCAACTTCTACCCTCAAAACGACGCTATAGGGCACTCCACACCAGAATAATTAAACACAAGAACAGTTTTTTTCCCAATGCCATCACTCTGCTAAACAAATAATTTCCTCAACGCTGTCAAATAAATTACTAAGACTATATTACTATTATTCTTCTCTTCCTTACTAGTATCTATCTTTTTCCACTTATCTTTTTCCACCAACCAAGTTGCTTGTATCTTTCAATTTATATTGTTTTTGTTTCCTAGTACAATTCAATAGCTTATTAGTAACCTTGACTATCACTAAGTGTTGTATCTTTTTATTCTTGACGAATGTATTTTATTCTCCTTATGTACACTGAGAGCCTATATACCAAAGACAAATTCCTTGTGTGTTCAATCACACTTGGCCAATAAAAGAATTCTATTCTATTCTAAGCGAGGAAAGTGGGTTTTTGCCCCTTGTTGGAAGAAAATATCCATCTGGGTTCAGTTCCAAGTCGGGAGAAAGACCCTGGAAACATGGAGGTTGATTGGAAACATGGTTTAATGATGAAAATGGCTATTGCTATAATGCATTGTAAGCCGCCCTGAGTCTACGAAGAAGGGCGGCATATAAATTGGAGTAATAAAAATAAATAAATAAATAAATAAATAAATAAATAAATAAA
Source organism: Pituophis catenifer annectens (assembly GCF_029215685.1). Taxonomy (NCBI): domain Eukaryota; kingdom Metazoa; phylum Chordata; class Lepidosauria; order Squamata; family Colubridae; genus Pituophis; species Pituophis catenifer. The sequence continues at coordinate 5,014,573 of NW_027256887.1, forward strand.
TGAATGAATGAATGAATGAATGAATGAATGAATGAAAGAAAGAAAGAAAGAGAAAGAAAGAAAGAAAGAAAGAAAGAAAGAAAGAAAGAAAGAAAGAAAGAAAGAAAGAGAATGAACCACAAAGCACAGGTGTGATTCTACAGCTGACCACCAGGTTTGATGAGCAGGTGGGTTTTTATAGAGTTCTTACAGCATTTTGTAATTTAGAGGCTTGTTTTATGTGTTTTATTATTTGATTTTCTTTTTAAAAAAAATTTTTATTGAAACTTATTACAGAAAAAAAATATAGCAATATGGATAGAATTGCAGAGAGTAATATAATACATATAGAGTTTTAAAACATCAATTTTCGCCTATAGTACAAACCTCCATTAAACCAAATCATCAAAAAAAGGAAAGATTATCCAGAAGAAAGAATTCTCAACTGCCATGCAATGCTCCTATAAATATTTACTCACATTCACACTACGATTAATATTTTACATTTTACAAATGTAAAATGTTATTTGATTTTCATCAGTTCGTTTCAAAGGCTGGCAATGAGTTGTTTTTTTTTTTAAAAAAAAACTTGTTTAACAAATGTAATTCATCCTAGATGCTGGCTTCCTTGGGGTTTTCATCCTGTCTTGAATGGATGACCAAATCTGCATTTGTAAAAGTTGGCCCCTACTTGGGGTAGAGAGCTGAGGCTCTGAATTTCTGTCTTTAGAAACCTGTTTCTCCTTTTGGAAAAATATAATATTCTGCCTTTTTAATATTTCCTAAAATATTTCATTTTTCTAAGAGGGGTGGGTGCTAACTTTCTACACCCCATTCGTGAACTTTTGGCCACTGCTGTTAAGCGGATCACTGCAGTTGCTAAGTGAATCATGTCGTTAAGCAAATCTTGATGCCCCCCCCCCTCCTTGACTTGAGCTTGTCAAAAGCTGGCTGGCAACCAACATAAAGATATGCCGGTTGCCAAACTCACTTGAACATGTGACCATGGGGATGCAGAACATAACTCGTTTTTTCAGTCCTGTTGCAACTTCAAAGGATCACTAAATGAATGGCTGTAAGTCGAGGACTACCTGTATCGGACTACCTTAGGACAGGTGTCTTTGAATTACTTCTGACTGGAGATGTTTGCGTCAAAACTGTTCTCCAGGAATCCTGTTATTAAAAGTAGCTCCCAAGTACCCTTGTCTTGCCCTTTTTAATTTTCTTAAAACTCTTGTCCCAAAGGTGCTTTTTCAAGAGGCAGCTGGACTTTCTGGTTTCCAGCTGCCTCTTGAAAAAATACCTTTGGGATGACCGTAACTTGGAGGACTGAGAATCTCCATAGACATTAAAACTCTTATGCAATAAAAGCTCAGAAGGAAAAAAATACAGAAGGAAAAGCAAACCCAAATAATTATGATTATCTGGAAAGTGTTTTTGGTTTCTTCCTTTGCAGGAAGGCCTGTCCTAAGTAATTTAAAGATTAAAATTTGTTTTGCTCTAAAGTAAGGGTCTCCAATCTTGGCAACTTTAAGACTTCAACTCCCAGCCAGCAAAGCTCTAAAGGACCTCCTTAATATAATAAATGTGATTCTTAAAACATGAACTAAAGGAGTATAGAAGTACAACTCGCATTTGAGAGGGACGTGCGTTGCAAAATAAAATCCATTCACTTCTCCTTGAAGTGTTTTTGCAGACCACCGAGAATCTGTTCCTCTGGGCTTATCGTTCTGATTATTTCTGGAAAGCTGGATTTTTTTTTTTTCTTCAAGAAAGGTGCTTTCCTCCAACATGTTGTACAGCAGAAGCATCTGAAATCAAACCAGCTCTGCATCCCGAAATAGTTGTATTTTCTAAAAACGTAATTCATTTTAAGAGTCCGCTGAATAAACCTTTGTAAGATACTGAGTTAGCAATAGGGAGAAACTTGAATTCTTTGCAAGAACACGGCAAAGTGCAAAGTCACTTGAGCTATTAAAGTCAAAACATAATGGAGAATTTAAAGGGCACATTATGCCTAATGCAGCTTCATTTATTTTTAGAGCAATGAACTTTAAAGAGCCTATACTAGACTCTTAAAAGTGTTAGAAGGAAGTTGGAAAGGAATGCTCAGAGGAAGTTTGGATGTTATTTAAACCCATCTAAACAAAAACACATCAGAACTTATTGCTCATTGGCACAGAAAGGATACATTATTCACGTATGAATTGTGTTTGACCATTTTAAAAAAAACAACACACCACCTAAACCTTATGTGGGATGGCTTAAATAAAATAGGACCGAGAAGATTTTATCTGGTTTATGTCTGTAATGTTTATTTCTCTACAGTGACAAGACATGTCCCGTAGCTCAGATTCCATCTGAAAAGGATATGTAACAATGGGGCCGGGGATCTAGAAAATGGCAGAACAAAACTTTCAAGGCCTTTTCAATCTTTCGGGGTTCAGAAAGAAATAATGAGACGGAATCAAGGATGTTAACAGGATGAAAAAGAAAGTAAAAATGTTCTCCCTCATCCGACGATATGCTGCAGTCTTCAATACTTGTTCGTTCTTCAATAAAATGATCAGAGCTATCTCAAAAAAATCAGAACAAAATCACAATAAAACTTAGCATAAACCAATTTCAGTTCATAAATCGTGAACCGAATCACTATCTATCCATCCATTCATCTATGAATCATCTCATCTGTCTTTTTTCTTTCATCTCTCTCTCTCTCTCTCTATCTATCTATCTATATCTAAGGTATCTATCTCTATCTATAGCTAAGATATCTATATCTATCTATCTATCTATCTATCTATCTATCTATCTATCTATCTATCTATCTATCTATCATCTATCTATCTATCTATCATCTATCTATCTATATCTCTCTATCTAGCTATCCAGCCAGCCATCTATCTATCTGGAAAACGAATGAAAGGGGAAAGGAGAAGTTAAGGAGATAAAGAGCTAAAGGAAAAGGAAAATAGTTTAAATATCCAGGTGAGGGGAGGATGCAAGGAATAGGAACAGGAATAGGATCCAAGTTAAAATGGAAAAGACCGCATTATTACATTTGTTGATTAGATTAATAAACTGCCCATTATAAGTGCTTAACAGTCTTGTATTATTGTTTCAGCTGGAATTCTGTACCCGTACTGTTTTTAATTATTGGTGCAAGATGAATAATAGGGTTACTACTATTACGACTGCTACTGAACGATTTTATGGACTTGTCCCAAAAGGTACAGGCAGTCTTCGGTTTACGACCACAATTGAGCCTCAAATTTCTGTTGCTAAGTGAGGCAGTCATTAAGTAATCTAGGCCCCATTTTGCAACCTTTCTTGGTGCAGTTCTTCAGTGAATCACTGAAGTTATGTTAGTAACACGGTTGTTAAGTGAATTTGCCTTCCCCATTGACTCTGCTTGGCAGGAGATTGCAAAACATGACCCCAGGATACTGCAACTGTCATAAGTACATGCCAGTTGCCAAGCCCCTGAATTCTGATCACGTGACCGTAGGGATACTGCCGTGGCCATATGAACTGTTGTAATTTCGAACTGTTACTTAAAGGAATGGTTGTTAAGGATTAGCTGTACCTATCATCAGGCCCAAAACCAAGAATGACGTGTTGATTCTTCCAAGCTGAGCTTTTTACTACTTTCATATTTATAAACAAAATCTGTAAACTATTAGAGAGCAGTGGTCTTCACCCTCTTTCTCATACCTAAAATCTCAACACTAAGTTGCCTCTTAACCAGGGGTGAAATCTACTTACCTTCCCTACCGGTTCGGAAGTGTGCACGCCATCATCACATCCAATTTTTGACCCCCTGCGCATGCACAAACCCGTCAAAAACGGATTACTTCCTGGTTAAAACCAGGAAGTAACGATGTCCGGGTGGGTGGGCGGAGCCTCACACTGCCGCAGCTACGGGTTCACGTGAGCCGGACAAAACTGGCAGGATTTCACCACTGCTTTTAACTCCTTTGGGATGCAACCCCCACCTCCCTCCAGGAAATCCATCTTACTACACTCCACCACAGTACATCTAAAAACAATTCCTTTTTTTTTTAGCTGGCTAGGAATTGGCAACATAGCTAATTTCGTTCAGCAACACTGCTAATCGGTTGACTAATAAAGACATTAATTTTCCCTTTCTGCAGTCATCTGGTTGCAACACAAATTTGCTAAATAAGAGCTTTGGAGAGTAGTGTGTTCTTTAAAACTAACACCATTCCATACGGGCCATCCATTCCGAAGAAATGTCACCACGGAAGACAACTGACGCCGATGTTATTATTCAAATAGATCCGTGATGGCAAGCCGATGGCACGCGTGCCACAGATGGCACGTGGAGCCATATCTGTGGGCACGCAAGCATTGCCCTAGCTCAGCAAACAGACCGTTTGCGGCCTCCGGAGAGCATCTGGGAGGGGATGGGGAAGGCTGTTTTCGCCTTCCCCAGGCTCCTAGAAAGGCTCTGGAGCCTGGGGAGGGCGAAAAACGGGACTACTGAGCCTACCATGCTATCTAGGGTTGCCAGATCTACTTCCAAAAAATAGCGGACAAGCGGGGTGGGGGTGGGGGTGGGTAAGTAGTAAAAAAATTAAAAAAAATTACAATTAAATTATATATTTTCTTACAAACATTTTAACACGTATTAAAATAATCACTTCAAAACTTTACTTAAAATTCAAAACATCAAATATAATATGTAAAATATTAAATTACATTTTACCTTGCTGTCGCGTGTATTTTTTATTTGACTGCGCAGCTTTGATCAATTCTTTGTGTTTAAGGAATAATTCTTTAATTTCAGTACAACATTGAGAAATATTAAAAAATATACAAAGTTCACTTCGAACTGATGGTACAAGCAGTCGGTTACATTCGTCAGTCCACAAATTTCCCATGACGCTGAAAATTTGTTCAACGTTTGCATTTGATACCGGAATTGATGCACAATACTGGAACAGTTTCAGTAAACTCGGAGCTGGCTCTTTCTTGAAAAAGTACGTCCACTTATCAAGGGATGAATCATCCTGCAGATGAACATAAACTTTTTCTAAGGCAGAAATTTCATCGAAGAGAGTGTTGGGTGGAAGTTCTTCTCGCCATGGTGATAATAACCAGATGTTCGTCATTTCTTCTAAAGTTGGAGGATTATTGCGATCAATTAGATTGAAATAACTTAGCGTCTCATATACTGAATCGGTGAAATTATACCACTTTTCTAGGTACGCAATGGCTCTTTGATACACGTTGATGGCTTCTTTCTTGAACTTTTGCACGGCATTCTCAGGCAAATGTTTTTTAGGTAAGGCAAATAAAACTTTCATTCCAAAAAACTGCTCTTCGTATTTTTTTTGCAAAGAATCACGCAGCTTACACATGATAATGTGAAGATCACATGCAAGAATTTTCTTGCTTTCCAGCTTCAGTAGGGTGTCTTGCATTATTGACATGAAGAAGTGCGTGAAATATAAATACAATTCTGAAATTGTTGGTTCATCGTCCTTTGCGAGTTCATTTTCCTGATCCGAAATAAGGTTCCAGATAACCTTATGGCACTCATCAGATCCAAGAGAAATAAAATACGATTTTAGAGGTATCCAGTTTAAAAGAAGTCTTTCGACCGCTTTAAACAAACTTAACCAACGTGTTGGAACATGGCGCAAAACTTCATGGAATTCTGACTCGCAAAACTTACGTACCATTTCATCATAAAGCTTTTGAATAAAAAATATGTCCACTAATTTGTGAAAAAAAAATAGTGAACATAATGTGAAAAAAGCAGACTGTCCGCTCAAATAGTGGACACCTGTAAACCCTAATGCCATCACATGCCAAAAGCGCGGAGAGCACGAGGGGGGGGTCATGCACGCATGCGTGGGGGCGGGGCATTGAATTATGGGTGTGGGCACGCACGCGCATGACTCCCCTGAGCTCCCCCAGCTTTTGGCACGCGATGGCAAAAAGGTTAGCCATCACTGAAATAGATTGTGTTCAGTAATCAGATCCAGCAGAGGGAGTCCTAATAATAATAAAAAAAAAATAGAACGAAATTCATTCAAGCGTGCGGTGCATTTTTTTTTAAACCTCCATCCTTAAGACTCCATCGTCATCGAGTTTCATTTCAAAAGCCGGTTATGTGCCCTTCACTTAGTAATGAGGTAAAACATCTGAACGACAGACTCACAACAGATCATTCTGTATTCAAAAGTTATTTATTAATTTTGTGCATTGTAAATTTCACACTTTGGAGGTACCATAAAAAAAGAGGCCTCAGTTAAAAAGACAGAACGTTAACCATCAGGAAACGGGAGTGGCACACAAACGGGGAGAATATTTTCAAGATATTTTTTTTTTCTCTCTCGTCGTACTCCTGCTCCCACCCATAAATGTGCAGAGGGAGATTATAACGCTCTTAAAAGTAAAACATAGGGTGCGCGCACACATATATACATACGTAGATCAAAATAATAATGCCTAAACTTCACTGAATTTTGTAGTGCACAAATAATTAAACTAAGCTCACTAAAAATCACAAACAGGAAAATCTTGTGTAGTTCATGGAAAGCTGATCCACTTTTGGCTAGCTCAAAAAACGTATGAAATTGTTTTGCCTTCCTTTAGTTCAATATAATTTTTATGTTCAGTTTCTCAAAGCTACAGGTTAATCTTCCCTGCCTCGGGTTTCCAAGTTCCTTTTTAATAGAGATGTAAAGGTTTAATTTTATGTTTTGCCAACCAGATAGTCTACTATTGAGCTATCTTGAGTTGACCCCCGCAGACATTTGGTCGGGGGGGGGGGTCAAGGCACCAGGCTAGAAACCGGGAGACTGGGAGTTCTAGTTCCGCCTTAGCCGGCTTGGTGACTTTGGGCCAGTCCCTTTTTCTCTCAGCTCACCTCACCAGGTTGTTTCTGTGGTGAAAATAGGAGGAGAGAGGAGTATTGGTATGCTTGCCACCTTGAGTTATTGTTCTGACTTAGGCTTCCCAAGAGCATGAAGCAGACTCCTTGTTCCGACAAAAAAACCCTTTTTATTAAGTTACTGTGAATTCCTCTCATTCACATCCGGCGAAGTCTTTCAAGGGAGAATTTACAGTCACAGACCTTATCTGGCTTGGAGAGCTGCCAGGCCGATATCTTCAAAACTTGGCAAGGAGTCACGAATCAATTAAGCGAACTAATTGTCTCCTGCAAACTCCACTCCCCTTTCGCTCCTATATTATTCCCTATGGGAAGGGCCATTTACCATCCTCCTGTGGCTTTACTCCTAAGTTGACCCTTGTTTCTTAGCTGTTCCCTTCTCCTGGCAGCTCTGCGCATGCGCACACTGGGAACAGGCTCTAGCTGTTCTTCTACCCCACTCATGTCCGACTCCGAAGGCAGCTGACAACTGTCAGACGGCCCTGGCCCCCTCTCTGCCTCCGACGCAGAGCCCTCATCAGAGCCTTCCCCAGACTCCAAGACCGGTCCATGTTCCTCCTCAACCTCCTCACTCTCTGAATCTGCTGCCAGATCCGCTGGCGGGCCACAACAGTTATCTATAAAAATAATAAAGGTGGGATAAAATAAACTCTAAATTAAAAAGACTAGAAGGCATCTACTTCAGTTCTTATCTGAACAATTAACATTTTGACCTCAAGACAAGTCATGGTAGCCAGGAAAGGATGCCCTAGCTACGTTTGTTGAGATCTCCCCAAATACAGGTAAGCCCTCGACGTGCGACCACAATTGAGCCTGAAATTTCTGTTGTTAAGTGAGGCATTTGTTAAGTGAATTTCGCCCCTCTTTACCTTTCTTGCCACGGTTATTATCTGTGGATTGAGCATCAAAAAGTACATTAAAACCTCCTTGCCAACACAACCAACTCTGAAGTGAATTGACTTAAGTTACTGGGAAGCGTGTCCACAAGGCATAGGGCCTTAACACTCACTATACTCGACAAGGTTGTTAGATAATAGTGCAGATGTTTGAAGCACTTTAAATATAATGTCAAATGTAATGTTGGCAGCACCCTCTCTGTGGGTACACGAGTTGTCGCCTCAGTTTAGCTTTGCCGTGCATGTGTGTGCACCTCACGCCAGCCAGCTTGGTCTCTGGGTCTCTGCCGGGTATGTGCGGGGGGGGGGGGGGCGCGTGTGTGGGGCTGCACGCGCATGCACGGGGGCGGTGTGTGTGCGGGGGATCACTTTTTTCACTGCTGTTAACGTTGAATGGTCACTAAATGTTAAGTCAAGGACTATCTGTACATATATGCCAGTAGAAGGAGGCCGCCTTGCTGGACTGTGGCACCTAGCTGACCTTGAGTTACCTCAGAAATTTAAATTGGGAAGGAGCCTAGGACTTAATACAGGTCGTCCTCGATTTACGACCAAAAGTCAGCCCAAAATTTGTGTCGTTAAGCAAGACATTGAGTTTTGACCGACTTTACGACTTTCCCTGCCGCTTTTAAGTGAATCGCCACAGTTGTTAAATTATTAACCCGGTTGTTAAGTGAATCCGGCTTCCCCATTGACTTTTGCTTGTCAGACGGTTGCAAAAGGGGGTCACATGACCACCCCCCACCAGGATACTACGACCGTCATAAATAGAGTCAGTTGCCAAGCATCTGACTTTTATTCACATGACCGTGGGAATGCTGTTAACGGTCATCAGTGAAAAAAATGGTCGTAAGTAACTTTTTTCAGTGCCGGTGTAACTTCAAATGGTCACTAAGCAAACTGTCGTAAGTCGAGGACTACCTGTATTTGGACAGGAACCTGCTATTGTGGTCCACCGGTGGCTTGCAGAGTTGGCAGCAGAGTCAGACAGTGAGGAGTCTGAAGGAACATGGGCCAGTCCTGGAGTCTGGGGAAGGCTCGGACGAGGGCTCTGCGTTGGAGGCAGAGATGGGGCCAGGGCCATCTGGGAGTTATGTGCGGACTCTGGAGCCTCCAGAGTCAGATATCAGCGAGGCAGAGGAACAGGGGGAACCTGTTCCCAGTACCCGCAGGCACAGAGCTTCTAGAAGGCAAGAGCAGTTAAAACAAAAAGGATGACTCGGGAGTAAGGCTTGGAGATAACTGGCCCCTCCCATAAGACATAAAGGTGGAACAAAGGCACATGAGCCTTTGCAGGAAGCAACTTTGTTTGTGCTGGTCGATTTAAATTCTGAAGCTCCGTTTTGACTCTGTGCTCCGTGTGGCCTTGCAAAGCTAATTGGCAATTAGGTCTTTGGCAGCATGTCAAGGGAGATAAAGGTGGGTGCTTATTAGCCTTATCCCAAAGAGCTGTGGCAGACTTCTGTTGGACTCTTTACAAACTATTTGGAACTTATTACAGGCTGTGAATGAACAGAATTCACAGCCGTTGAAATAAAAAGAGGGTTTTTGGGACTCATTGTGTGCTTTTACTGTATCAGGAAGCTTCGGTCAGAACACCTGCCAGGAAGAACCAGTGTGGTAGGCTAAAGAAAGGAAACAACAGTCCCAAGCTCAACCTTCCATATTGCTACTGGGTGTATCCGTGAAATAGGATCTTTGCTCAATTCAAGGGAGACTCTGCCTGTTAAAACACGACAATGAGCCCCATTATAGAAATCCAATTTTGCCTTTTCACCAGTGCACAGGTAACAATTGTTCTCAGGTGTGAAAACAGTACATCCACAGTTAAGTACAACAGCGAGAAACTATACAGCATCATTATAAACCTCCCACATTCTGGAAGGTGGGTATACAAGCGTCCTTCATCGAGACGAGACAAAAATCTTATAAAACATTTGTTGGTGTAAAAAAAGGACTAATAATCGGACAGACTTGAGACCAGACGGAGGTCATAAAACTTACCCAGAACACAAGGCCATGCTTTATCTGGTGTTTTTTTTTTTCCAAATACAATTTTTTTTTTTAATCTTTACAAAATGCCACCTCGAATAATACCGATTCAAATCAAAATACGTACAATCGAAATCTCTCCTAGACCGCGTTCGTGCACTCGGGTACCCCTAAACAACCTTAACCTATCACATTCATTGGACATGTGGACAAAACGAAATTTGTTTCTGCCGTTCAATTCTTGGAGAATTGACCAAAAAAACCCGGAGTCAAACAGGAATGGGGTTCAATCCTCAAAACTTCTGCAATATTGTGTTAAGAGATCCTCAGTTGAATTGCAATTAGACACGTTAAAATAAAAAGTTGTCGATATGCACCAGGGGTGAAATCTAGCAGGTTCTGACAGGTTCTGGCGAACCGGTAGCGGAAATTTTGAGTAGTTCGGAGAACCGGCAAAAACCAACTCTGACTGGCCCTAGAGTGGGTTGGCAATAGAGATTTTGTAATATCCTTCCCCCAGGAGTGGGGAGGGAATGGGGATTTTGCAGCATCCTTCCCCTGGAGTGGGATGGGAATTGAGATTTTGCAATATCCTTTCCCTGCCATGCCCCCAAGCCACGCCACGCGCCCCTAAGCCACACCCACAGAACCCGTAGTAAAAAAAAAAATGAATTACACCACTGGATTGGATATATGTTTGGATTGCAATAGTGGGCATCTTGGACTTCTTAAATGAAATGTCCCAAATGTGCTTTTTCGAAAGGCAACTGGAGTTTTGTTTTTTCTTGAAGACGTTTCGCTTCTCCTCCAAGAAGTTTCTTCGGTTCGTAACGAACCGAAGAAGCTTCTTGGAGGAGAAGGGAAACATCTTCAAGGAAAAAAACCAGAAAGTCCAGTTGACTTTTGAAACAGCAGATTTGGGACAACCATGACTTGGATGACCGAGAATCTCCACAGACACTTAAAATTGAGAGACTTATAAGTGATTTACAAAAGCCGTTAAAATTTTTTTTACAAGTGAAAAATCCTTCCAAATCTATAACATCACACAGGTAGTCCTCAACTTACGACCACAATTGAGCCCCCAAATGTAGGTTGTTAAGTGAGAATTTTGTTAAGTGAGTTTTGTCCGGTTTTACGGCTTTTCTTGCCACATTTGTTAGGCGAATCACTGCAGTTGTTAAATATTTAGTAACACGGTTGTTAAATAAGTTGGCTTTGCTTGTCAGACGGTCACAACAAGGGATCACATGACCCCAGGACACTGCAACCGTCATAAATGTGAGTCAGTTGTCAAGCATCTGAATGTAAATTATGTGACCATGGGGAGGCCGGCAATGGTCGTAAGTGTGAAAAATGGTCCTGGGTCACTTTTTTCAGTGCTGTTGTAACTCTGAAACAGTCACTAAATGAAGTGTTGTAAGTCGGGACTACCTGTAGAAGGTCGTGCATGGTGCCACCGAAGGCTTTTGAACCTGATGTTCTTGGAAAGCTGAAATGCTGGTGGACCCAAATGCTTTTAAGGAAGGGCCCATTCAGGGGTGAAATGCTCCCGGTTCAGACCGGATCGTCCGATCCGGTAGCAATTGAGTGAGTGGTTCGGAGAACTCTTTCTACATCTCTTTGGCCAAAAAAATGCTTTTAAAAGTAAAAAAAAAAAGCCTCTGATGATTGCTCGGCTCAGTTGGCATCATCAGAGGCTTTAAAAAAAAAAAGAAAGCCTCTGCCGATCAGGCAAGTCAGCTGGGATCATCAGAGGCTTTAAAAAAAAAAAGAAAGCCTCTGCCGATCAGGCAAGTCAGCTGGGATTGTCAGAGGCTTTTTTAAAAAAAAAAAGAAAGCCAATCAGGCAAGTCAGCTGGGATCGTCAGAGGCTTTTAAAAAAAGAAAGAAAGCCTCTGCCGATCAGGCAAGTCGTCTGGGATCACTAGAGGCTTTAAAAAAAAAAAGCCTCTGCCAATCAGGCAAGTCAGCTGGGATCGTCAGAGGCTTTAAAAACATTTTTTTACAACCTCTTCAGCCGAAGAGGTTGTAGAAAAAATGGTTTTAAAAGTTCAAAAAAAAAAAAAAAGTTGGCCACGCCCACTCAATCATATTACCCCTCCCCCACCAAGCCACGCCCACACAACTGGTAGTAACAAATTTTACATTTCACCACTGGGCCCATCGAATAATCTGCCTACGCCGCGTACCGATACATCTGAACGACTTTGTACAAAAGAAAAAGGCAAATAAAAATAATAATTGAGACAGGGGGGGCGCAAAGGAATCGAAGCCCCTGCAAAAATCAAGAACAATGCTTAGCATCTATAGGAAGATAAGACGTTATGTTCATACTGTGCTATTTGTCATACACAGGTTTCATGGCCCCCGTTCTTCATGCGCTGGGCTCAGAAATATCCATGTTTGTTCCAAACAGAGCCACCAGTTGCTCTTCATAGTTCGCGATGTTCCTTTTCATAATTTCCATGCAAGGTCCCAATAGCCTTTCAAAAGCTTGTACATCCATAACTAAAATATTAAAAAAGAGAGAGAAATTACATGCAGATACACCCAGTGGTGGGATTTAAATAATTTAACCACTGGTTCTCTGGCTGGGTAGGCGTGGCCGGGTGGTCATGTGACTGGGCGAGCGTGGCCAATTCAACGTCACTCATTACACTGAGCTCCGCCTCCCGGCCACTCGCCTCAAAGGCAGAAGTGGGATTCAGCCATTCTGACCGGTTCAGGCTAATCCCACCACTGACTGCCCACCCCCCCTCCACCCGCCCGTTTTTCAGCCACTTTTCAGGCCACTTCTCAGGCCACTTTCTGGGCCATGTTTTCAGGGCGTTTTTCAGCCATTTTCAGGACGTTTCCGAGCCATTTTTCAGCCGTTTTCAGGCCCAAAAACACCCATAAAAGGGCCCCAAAATGGCATGAAAACGGCTGAAAAACAGCCCAAAAAACGAGTGGTGGCAGGGCCAGCCAGTGGTGGGATTAGCCGGTTCGCCGAACTGGGCAGAATTTTAACAACCGATTTTCCCGAACCGGCTGAATCCCGCTTCTGGATACACCATGGGGAGAGCAGGAAAGTAAATTATTTCTATGGACAAATTTCTTCTCTGAAATTGTAAATGGAGACTAAAACATATGAAGAACAATTGGAGGATTTGGGTTTGGCTAGTCTAGAGAAAAGAAAGGACTAGGGGGGACATGATAGCAGTCTTCCGGTATTTGAGGGGCTGCCCCAAAGAAGAGGGGGTCAATTTATTTTCCAAAGCATCAGAGGGCAGGATAAGAAGCAATGGATGGAAACTAATCAAGGAGAGAAGCAACCTGGAATTAAGAAGAAACTTCCTAACAGTGAGGACAATTAACCAGTGGAACAACTTGCCTCCAGAAGTTATGAATGCTCCATCCCTGGAGGTTTTTAAGCCATGACTGGACAGTCACTTGTCTGAAATGGGGGCTGGACTAGAAGATCTCCAAGGTCCCTTCCAGGTCTATTCTGATATTCAATGTCTTGTTTGTTTTGTTCTTCGTTTGTTTCTGTATAAAGCTTTTTTAAAGACCTACGTCTTTCCCCTTTTTAAATGGAAATTTTAAATCTGGTTTTAAAGTATTGGGGTTTTAAATTTGTTCAGCCAAATTATTTAATTCGTTTTATTCTATTTTAAATTTTGTATTTATATTGTTTTATTTTATGGCTGCTCACCGCCCTGAGTCCTTCGGGAGTAGGGCGGTATACAAATTCAATAAAACTAAAACTAAACTAAATTTTGGTTGACTTGCTACCCCAAAAACGGAAACAAACTTATGTTCCAAAATGGAAGGCCCTCTGACTTACTTAAGCACTTGACGGTGCCAAGCGCGAAGGCCGAGGCAGCTCGAGGTTTGTTCGTTACAAGCGCCAATTCGCCAAAATACTGCCCTCTGGTATAGCGGGCGATTTCCACCGCTTCGTTTCCATCTATGTCTTGTTTGCCCTGAGAAGGGGGGGAAAAAAAACAAAACATCCAAACATTTATCCCAATAAAGCCAAGCTGAAATTCATTTTATTAATAAATTCAGTGTTAATACATTATTTTAAAAAGGGATGCGGTGGTTCAGTGGCTGAGACGCTGAGCTTGTCGATCGAAAGGTCGGCAGTTCAGCGGTTCGAATCCCTAGTGCCGCATAATGGGGTGAGCTCCCGTTCCTTGTCCCAGCTTCTGCCAACCTAGCAGTTCGAAAGCATGTAAAAAATGCAAGTAGAAAAATAGGGACCATGTTTGGTGGGAAGGGAACAGCGTTCCGTGCGCCTTTGGCTTTGAGTCATGCCGGCCACATGACCACGGAGACGTCTTTAGACAGCGCTGGCTCTTCGGCTTTGAAACGGAGATGAACACCACCCCCTAGAGTCGGGAACGACTAGCACGCATGTGCGAGGGGAACCTTTACCTTTTACATTATTTTATTCAATTTAACTTAATCAATCAAAAACCTTTGTATGGTTTGAAAGAGACAGTACCTTTCTTTTCATCGTAATTTTCACTTCTCCGGATTCGACAATATAGAAACTGTCAGCCGTGTCTCCCTACAGATAATTTAGAATAACAACAAAAAAATAAAATAAAATAAAGACAATTGTTTAGTAATTCCACAGTTCTTGTTTTTTTAAAGTAGAAACTTTTTTAAAAAAATGCCCAAATAAATTCATCGATTGATCAGTCAATCTCAGAAATGGTACAAATAAAATAATATTAATATTATTGTCGGCGTATGAAGAAATTTAGCAGGCGCTGAATAAAAAGTAGCTGTACCTTCTCTACAAATTAGTCATTTGCTAATTACAGGTTGTCCTCGAATTACGACCACAACCGAGCCCAAAATTTACGCTGCCGAGTGAAACATTTGCTAAGTGAGTTTGCCCCGTTTTATGGCTTTTCTTGCCACCGTGGTTAAGTGAATCATCGCATTTGTTAAGTTAGCAAGATGGTTGTTAAGTGAGTCTGGATTCCCCATTGATTTTGCTTGTCAGAAAGTTGTAAAAGCTGATCACATGTCCCTGGGACACAGCAACCGTCATAAGTATGAACCAGTTTCCAAGCATCTGAATTTTGATGCTGCCAAAGTTGTGTGAAAAATGGTCGTTAGTCACTTTTTTCAGTGCTGCTGTAACTTTGAATGGTCACTAAATGAACTGTTGTAAGTCGAGGACTGCCTGTATTCTTAAGATTTGTGCTAAGAGAAATATAGTTTGCTTTGTCTAACTGGTTCAGGGGAAAGATAAAAAAAGTTGCTGTCAGCTGCCATCTTATACTTTGGTGCTTCCCTGCTAAGCGGTAACAGACTGCCATGAACTGTGGGGAGAGGAAAGAAAGGGGGGAATGCTTGGGGAAGTGAAAGTAAGTACTGTTATCACCTCGAGAGGCTGCCTCAAGGTCACCCAGCGGGAAGAAGGAAGGGGCTGCATACCAAACTATACTTGGACTGACCGTTATGAAAACATCTTGCCGTAACCGGATTGGTTGCACCGGGAAGGGCAATGAGAGACAGTAAAGGGAGGGGAAAGTTGAACTTAGGGATTTTGGTGTGCGATTTTCAGTTCTGGCTTTGCACTACTGCAATACACTTGATCTTTAATAAACCACTGGAATTCATTGCTGGAATGTATTTCTATGCAACAACTACAGTAATATTCAGCAGGTAGATGGCAGTGTTTACAAGTTTGGATCTATGGTATATACCCGTGATGGCGAACCTATGGCACGCATGCCACAGGTGGCATGTGGAGCCATATCTGTGGGCATATCTGTTGCCCTAGTTCAGCTCCAGCGTGCATGCATGCACCGGCCAGCTGATTTTTGGGCTTTCCGGGCCCACCAGAAGTTGGGAAACAACTGTTTCAGCCTCCAGAGAGAGTGGGGAAGGCCGTTTTCGCCCTCCTCAGGAACCTAGAAAGCCTCTGGACCGTGAGGAGGGTGAAAAACAGGCCTTCCGGTCCCACCGGAAGTCGGGAAATGGGCTGTTTCTGGTCTCCAGAGGGCCTCGGGGGGGGGGGGGAGGCCGTTTTCGCCCTCCACAGGCTCCTACAAAGCCTCTGGAGCCTGGGGAGGGCAAAAAACAGGCCTACCAGGCCCACCGTGCCATCGCATGTCAAAAGTGGGTCAAGCATTGAATTATGGGTGTGGGCACGCATGTGAGCGACTCTCCCGCGCTTCCCCCATTTTTGGCACGTGACGGCAAAAATGTTAGCCAGCACTGGTATATACTGTATGCTCTTTTGTTCCAAATAAAGTTTCCTGTTACAGATAAACAGAGCAGCAGTAAAGCACATGGTGACTGTACTCTGTTTGCTCTGTAGTGCTATATATAAATAGAACGTCTAATATTTATTTCTCAACAAATGGAGGCAAAGATCGTTTTGATTTAGAGGTTTAAGTTATGGTAGATCGAACAGGGGGGTTCTACAGGGGGGTTAAACTATGTTGTGCCTCAACCATCCTTTAATATCTCTTAACTCAGGAGAGTTAGAATAAGCCACCTTCCAGAAATCCAGGTGTTAAGAGAGCCATCATCATTATCTCTTTTTGAGAAGGGAGGGAGGGGACATGAAAAAAGAAAGAGATGAAAAGCTTTTAACCACTCTCTTTTCCAGGTGGGAAAATGGTATACCATCTCAACTAGGACACTACAGCTCATCAAAATAAAAACCACAGCACGGCAACACACATGGACCATGGCAGGTCTCCCTGTCCTCTACTGTCTCCTGGTGTTTGCCCAAATTCATGTCCACTGTATCAACGACAGTATCTTACCATCTCGTCCTTGTGGCAAAATTGCACATGGCAATCACGTGACTAAGAGACTGTCAGGCATGAAAGACCGAGTCCACGCGTGAAGATTCAATTAAACTGATTTGTTGCTAAACAGCCTACGCAGAGGAACCTTCTCAACTAACAGTCGGCATCTGCTTTGAGTTAGATAAAGGGCCATGGAATTCAAGGGAGGTTGGACTTAGTTCGCTTGTGACTACGTAGGGATTCTAGGCTTATCCTTCTTTTGACTCCGCCTCCTTGATTCTGCCATTCTTTCTCCCAGACTAACCACTGTAATTGTGAGCTGCTTGCCAAGCTCCCAGATCACATGGCCATTGAGACGCTGCAACAGCTGCTACTTCAAGGACTGGTCGTAAGTCCCCTTCATTCAGCTTCGTCATAACTTTGAGCAGATGCTGTAAAAGAGGTCGTGATACAAGGACCACGTATAATCATGCAAAATTTTCAGCTATGTATTTTTTTTTCAATCCCACTGGTTTTGTCTCAGACAATCCTTTATAGTAACAAATCATCGTGCTTTTAAATAACTAGAGAGCAACAGAATAATAAACACTATAATAAATAATAAACAAACATTTTAAAAAATATATAGAACAATTAAGTAATTACCTGAGCTATTATTTGTTCCCCGTCTTTATATATTTTGGTACCTATGACGTCCACCACTTTCAAACGTTCAGAAAGCTTAAACAGAAAATAAAACAGATTTTGTAAATATACACACACATATTTTATAATCTCACAACTGTAATGGAATTCGTCATTGTTGCTGTTATGTGCTGTGGTACTCTTAATTTGTTTTGTAGCTGAGCTCTGAAATGGATTCCAAAGTTTTGAGGAGGTTTTTTCCCTGCCCTTATTACATTAATTTCAAATTTCTTTCCATTGGTGCAATAGATTTCTTTATACAAGAGTTTCAAATTTCATGCTAAATCCCACTTCGGAACCAGAGGTGGGAATCAGCCGGTTTGGGCGAATTGGTAGTAGCGACCTGCGGGCCCACCCGGGAGCTATGCCGTTCTATTTAGCCACATTTTCTAAGCCGCACGCGAGTGTGCAAGCTGCGTGCGCGAGCAGCACGTATGCGCAGAAGGTGTGCACCCACTCACATTTTCGGTGCTTGGCGAAGCGGTTGTTAAATTATATGAAACCCACCTCTGTTCGGAACCCATAGAGCTAGCCACAATAACATATTTAAGATACCATTTAGAAAAATATATAAGACCTGACTTGAGAATGGTAAAATTGGAAATAGCTCAAGTTCCTTCTCCTTCACAAACAACACAATTGAAATCTATCTATCTATCTATCTATCTATCTATCTATCTATCTATCTATCTATCTATCTATCTGATTTATTTATCTGATTTATATTGCCACCTATTCGTCCATGGCGACTCAAGGCGGCTTACAGAACATAAAAAAACCACATATAAAAAACAGTAAGACTCATAAAAAATCGAATAAATTAATATAATAAAATCACCCCTGACTCCCACCTCCCGCCGCAGCGACAGCGATCATACGAGTCATTTAATGGGCTCCATCCCGCTCTGGGTTCCCCAGGCCCGCTGGCAGAACCAGGTCTTCAGCGCTTTCTGGAAGAGAATTAGGGTGGGGGCCTTTCTAATCTCGGGGGGGGAATGATGTTCCAGAGAGAGGGAGCCACCACTGAGAAGCCCCTTCTTCTGAGTCCCACTAGGTGTATCTCCCTCGGGGATGGAACCTGCAGCATTCTCTGCCTCCCTGCTCAAATGGGTCGGGTAAATAAATAATAAATAAATAAATAAATAATTTTATTTCTATACTGCCCTTCTCCCGAAGGACTCAGGCCTATTTAATAGGACACAGCCTATTAAAAACACAAGACAACATCAGTTAAAATAGTTTAAAATTATTAAATGAATTCGGCTCAATTTAAAACCCCAGGAATTTAAAACCCAATTTAAAATTGTTATGTTGATAGCCCAACCTGGCGGAACAACAGGGTCTTGAGTGCACATCGAAATACCCGGAGGTCGGAGATCTTACGCATTTCCGGGGGCAGTTCATTCCACAGGGCTGGGGCTCCCACAGAGAAGGCCCTCCCCCTGGGTGTCGCCAGCCGGCATAACTTGGCCGATGGCACCCTGAGGAGACCCTCTCTGTGGGAGCGAACTGGCCGGTGGAAGGCTATTGGTGGCAGAAGTCGGTCTCGAAGGTACCCGGGTCCCATGCCATGGAGCGCTTTAAAGGTGGTGACCAACACCTTGAATCGCACCCGGAAGACCACTGGGAGCCAGTGCAGCTCGCGCAGGAGGGGTGTCACGTGGGCACAACGAGTTGCGCCCATAACCACCCGCGCGGCCGCATTCTGGACTAGCTGGAGCCTCCGAGTGCTCTTCAAGGGGAGCCCCATGTAGAGAGCATTACAAGATGTGACTGATAGATGTGACCGGCAAGAGACGGTCCCTCAGATCACCTGGTCCCAAGCCATGAAGGGCTTTAAAGGTGACAATCAGCACCTTGAATTGCACCCGGAAGCAAATCAGCAGCCAATGCAGCTCCCGCAGGAGAAATGATATACGTGCACATCGAGGTCTGCACAAAACCGTGTGGGCCGCTGCATTTTGCACCAACTGGAGCTTCCGGATGCTCTTCAAGGGCAGCCCCATGTAGAGCACATTGCAATAGTCAAGACAGGAAGTGACTAAGGCACGAGTGACGCTGAGTAGGGATTGCCGGCCCAGGAAAGGGCGTAACTGGTGCACAACTCGCAGTTGCGCAAAGGCCCTCCTGGCCGCGACCGTCACCTGCTCTTCGAGTAGGAATCGTGGGTCCAGGAGAACCCCCAAGATTACGCACAGGGTACGAAGGTCAGTTATGATAGAAAAGCTGTAAATGCACATATGACATTATTGTTTGACACCAAACAGCACATTCTGCGCAAAATGACTGAGATACGTCTAGTAAGCTGCACTTACTTCTAAAGATTTAAGGAAGGGCAACGACTCAATGAAATTTTCATACATTCTTCTCTTTTTCGCGTTGTTTTTCACAATGATCCTTCGAAACGTTACTCTGTCCTAAAAAAATAAAACAATGCACAAATAATAGTTAGCGTGTGCAACATTCATGACAATGCAAGCAGTCTTTTTTCATGGCAGCGAATGGTACATGCTTGTTCTGTCCCCAACCACACGCGCACACACCAACAGACGTTCAAGAGTTAAAGACCAAACCAGCCGGCAAAATCCTTTTCCTTATGATAACGGAACTTGGCAACAACCTAGTGGCTGCCTGCCAAGAGTTTATTATTTACAAAGAGGAGAGATAACTTCTCCCCACTTCTGATACATCAAAAGAAACAGCTCAATAATTACGGAGTCAATCAAGTCCAGAGATAATCCAGCAAAGTCTATAGCCAAAAGTCCGGCAATGCAGAATGGCGTGGAAACTTTCAGCTTTGTTCGTCACAAGGTTTGACCGGCCACCACGCTCCCTTTTATATCCTGTGGGGTGTGGTCCAGTGACTCAGCCTAATCTCGGGCACGCCTTTTCTTCTGTTGTGCGCGCTTATCTCTGTGACGCTGGCGTGGATCCAGCCAAGACTCATTACCCTCATCACTGTCCATCTGTGGCTGCGTGGACGTGCTTGGCCCCGGCCCTATCTCTTGCCCTTTGGTGGACACCGAAGGCATTGCCAGAGAGGAGGGTCCTGGAGAGGGAGGCCTTGCCAACTCCTCTCCTTCACTCTCGGAGTCCTCTCCTGCCGATGACACAGGCTCAGGTAACGGAGCCACAACAATGCTCTGCTGTGGTTAGTGAAGAACCTGATGTGTATTTGCACAAGTGTAAGCCTAACCATGTTCAGTGGACTGTTTTAATTCTCAGTTAAGTGTCAGGCTCCAATAATCAAGATACAGCGGTATTCTGGGAGGTGTAATGAATACCAAAAACGATGAGTACCAAACGTACTTTTCCCATAAGGATTAAGGTTGTGAGTCACAAGGCACCCGGCAACGACAACTTCTAGCTTGTGCATTGAGAATCAAGCAAACGATGATCACCGGGACACAAAGTTCCGAATCAAAATGGGTTGGGTACCAAATTTGATGAGTTTCAAAGCAATCGAGTAACAAGGTACCCCTGTCGAAATTCTCTTAAGTATGTTCCTTTATTGTTCCTAGCCTACAGACAGAATCTTGCCAAACTAAAGCAGACTGCTTGCACTATAAATCATATACTCTAGGAACTAGGACCTAGTTATCTTCGAGACCGCCTTCTGCCACCGACGACCTCCCATCGACCCGTGCGCTCCCACAGAGAGGGCCTCCTCAGGGTGCCATCAGCCAAGCAATACAGGCTGGTGACCCCCAGGGGGAGGGCCTTCTCTGTGGGGGCTCCCACCCTCTGGAATCAGCTGCCCCCAGAGATAAGGAGAATCCAAGACCTTCGTGCCTTCCGCCGTTCCCTTAAAACTTTCCTTTTTCAACAAGCCGGACTGGCCTAACAAATCCTTTTAAATGATTTTAAATGATTTTAAATTCGTTTGTCTTTTTAAATTTTGGGCCAAATTGAGATATTTCCTTTTAATCTGTTCTTAATCTATGTATTATGTATTATGTATTTATGTGTTTTTACTTGGCTGTACACTGCCCTGAGTCCCTAGGGAGAAGGGCGGTATATAAATTTGAAGTAAAAAAAAAAAAAAACTATTAGGGAGGAGCTGTTCTCATCCTCTTTCTCCCACACAAGCTATCTTGCACATTCTGTGCAATCGGCTCCAGGTATTAACAGATTCGAACATGGGGCATCTGCAAGTTTTAAATAAAAACCACCCCAAAATGGCGACCACAACCTGGGGTTGAAACTTCACCCTTTTTTAGTGCGCTAATGGGGCAGGATTTTGACTGCACAGTTGTGGCTGTCGTTCTTGATTCTGTGACACACACACGCACACACATACACACACCCATATCTGGGCTCTCCTGGATTTGAATTCTTTTGTAATTTCTCATACTGGTGAAGCTGGGAAAACTCTCCCCTTGTTTTGGAGCGATACTCAATTACAGACATGGATGAGTGGTGCGGTGGCCTAGAGGTGGCGCTCTCGCCTCACAATCAGGAGGCTGTGAGTTCAATCCTAGGTAGAGGCAGACATTTCTCTCTCTGGGCACAATGAGAATGTATCTGCTGAAACAAAACTCCGCACTGGCAACAGGAAGGGCATCCGATCATTAAACACTCTGCTAGTTCCATTCATTTGCCAAGACTCCACCCCGCGAAGGATTATGAGATGGTTAAAAGACGATGACGAATCAGAAAATCTTCCACTTGCTTTGAACCGTTTATAGAGGTGCTGATGACGTTACCTAGTTTGCTAATGAAACGTCTGCGAGAAAACCTCCAAGCTCAGAGAGCACCAAGGACCCAACAGGAAGAAATAATATCTCACCAAACCCCAAATGGTGCCAGGAGAGGTAGCAACGATAGTAGCCGCTCGGGGTGTGTTGTACATTAACGCCAATTCGCCAAAACTCCCTCGGTTGTCGTAGGTGCCAACGCATCTTCCGACACCGTCGCATTTCACAACAATATTGTAGGTCCCTCTGAAAAGCGCAAAATGAAACCCAGCTGTGACAAGCATTGGAAAAAGGCAATATCTGCATCGTTAAACAACTAACGATTCAACACAACTAAATTTCGAGGGGAAAACTCCCCGTAAGATCTATCACCTTTGCAACATGCACAAAGAGTTAGATTTTGCAGTATCCTTCCCCTGGAGTGAGGTGGGAATGGAGATTTTGCAGTATCCTTTCCCTGCCACGCCCGCCACACCACACCAGGCCCACCAAGCCACACCCACAGAACCAGTAGTAAAAAAAATTGAATTCCACCACTGCTATGGATACTTACTGATCAATTACATAGAAGTTGTCCCCGTCATCTCCTTGATCAATGACGTGCTCTCCTCCGTCAACCAGCTTTTCAAACATGGCATCCAGGACCTGAGACATCTGTTCCTGTTAATCCATCAATTTGGTTATTGCAGTCACCGACATGAGAATTAAATCATCCGCTTTGTCCTTCATCAAGAACGCAAAAGTAAGAGGGTCATTTTTTGAAGACCAGTTTCCAAAGATGGTTCCTTGGAGATTGAAGCTCAGCATTCGTCTTCGGGTTGTCTTGCGGTCACAGTCACATTCTCTTTGTTAGATGTGACTCATGACTTTCTTTAGCCCAGAGTTCCCCAAACTTTCCGGGTTGGCGGCCCGGAGCGGGAGGGAAAGAGGGGATGATTTTGTGGGAGGGGCAAGCACATGTGTGGGTGAGCGCCCGCGACACTCACGGTGAGGCTCTCACGAGTGGGACCGCAAGCGCCCAAAAGGAGGCTCGTGTGAGTGGGCTTGCGTTCGCATACAGAGCAGAGGGGGGCTTCACATACTGTAGCAACCGGTTCGCACCGGAAATGTGAGCATGTGTGGCGTCACAAAACACGGCAATTTACTTGCGCTGTCCGCACATGCGTGCGACGTCAAACAACACGGCAATTAGCTTGCGTGTGCCGTCCACACGTGTGTGGCGTCAAAAACACAGCAATATAGGACAGGATTGCGCCTGGGAGGGGCCCACCACAGGTCACCACACCTGACCCACCACACTCGATCCCACCTGCAGGTTGCCACTACCGGTTCGTTCAAACCGGTCCAAACCGGCTGAATACCACCTCTGACGCAGAGACTCGGTGGCGATAAGCCCGCGGCACAGTAGTGGCCCATGGCCCACAGGTTGGGGACCCCTGCTCTAGCCCAAATGCATCCTCTCCCTCTTTCTTAGCAGAATCGTGAGACGGAGAAGAGAATTTTCTATCCGGGCCTTGGTTTAGCAGCTTAACTTTTAAAGAACATTTGAAACTGATAAACCAAAGGCAAAAAGAAGTTGTTGTGTATGTTACAAGGTTAAAATACAAATTCTGCCCCTTAAGTGCAATTGTCCACGAGTTACGACCACAACTGAGCCCCCAATTGATGTTGCTAAGTTAAACAATTGTCAAGTGAGTTTTGACCCATTTTGCGACTTTTCTTGCCACCGTTGTTAAGTCAATCACTGCAGTTGATAAGTTAGTAACCCCGTGGTTAAGTGAATCTGAATTTCCACCCTTGGCTTTGCTGGTCAGGAGGTCACAAATGAGGATCATGTGACCCCAGGACACTGCAAGTGTTATAAATATGAATCGTGGGGATGCTGCAGAGGTCGTAACCATGAAAAATGGTCGTAAGTCACATTTTTTTCAGTGCCATTGTAACTCTGAATGGTCACTAAATGAACTGTTGTAAGCCAAGGACTACCTGTACTGTGTGAACCATTGTTGGTATCTCATTTTTTTTTTTTTTTGCTTCTCTCATGTCTTATCTGCAACGTTTCTGAAAACATTCCAAAATTTCATAACTTAACATAGAAGAGAAAGAGAGGGAGGGAGGGAGAAAGAGAGGGAGGGAGGGAGGGGGAGGGAGGGAGGGGGAGAGAGAGGGAGAGGAAGAGGGAGAGAGAGAGAAATGTAAGTAGTGGCCAAAATTGTGGAAACCTTTTGGGAAAAGTGTATTTTCTAAAGAAGAAAAGGGAAACACGTAGAAAAAACGAGATATACAAAAATTGTCACCATGTCAGTTCATACTTAGCTGGGTAACCTTTATGTCAAGTATTTGCAAGCCATTGGCACATGTGTCATATAGACACCAGTGGAGGCAGAGAGTGTCTCCACCCCTATGTGGAAAGGAGGGGCTTACCCTAAGTATAAAACCCCCTCCAACCTTTTCCACCTCGCTCTCTCCATCTCTCTCTTTTCATGTTTGTTCCTCATGAGACTTGATCTCTGTTGTACATAGTTAATATGATTTATTATATGAATAAATATGTTTAAGACGTTTATTTATGCATCTGCCTCTGAACTCTTCTATGCTCCTGGGTGTTTCTACGATCTCAACTCCACACTTTAGCATGAATGACGGCCTTACAACGTCTTCCCATGGAGTGAACTAAGTCTTTGAGTTCTGCAGCTGTTCTAATGTGAATCCAAGATTGAATGATGGCTTCTATTAACTGGGTTTTATTGCTGGGTCGCTTCTGACTAACAAGTTTCTTTAGTCGGCTCCATAGATTTTCAATTGGGTGAAGGTCTGGGCTATTCCCAGGCCATTCCAGCAGTGGAATAGGATTCTCTTGAAACTCCAAAACAAAAAAAGTGGTGTTATTAGCCATCAAACCTCAAAAATACACTTTTCCCAAAAGGTTTCCACAATTTTGGCCACTACTGTAGACAGACAGACAGACAGACAGACAGACAGACAGACAGACAGACAGACAGACAGACTGCATAAAAAGAGTCATTCTTACCTGGTCTAAATTCTTAAATAAGAGAATGTCTTTGCAAGCTTCCTGCAGCCGGTTTCTTTGATCATCCGTTTTAGGGTGAATAACCTGGAAGAAATCATTATAAGTTAAGTTTTCTTGAGACTACTTTTGGGAGAAGTTGACTTCCAAAGAACTGGGCATAATCCAAATTAATACGGATGTGTTATTACGTTTTGTGAACAAAATGAGAAAGATTTTTAAATCTCATTATTCCAAATACGAAGAACCACAATGAAAACAATATGCCAATCTTAAATTTTCCATTGTTTAAAGAAGAATTTCAATAAAAGTAATAGTGGAAAATGCATTACATTTTACAGATGCCTAGATAGATAGATAGATAGATGGATGGATGGATGGATGGATGGATGGATGGATGGAGAGATGATGGACGGACAGAGAGATGATAGACAGACAGAGATGATAGATAGATAGATAGATAGATAGATAGATAGATAGATAGATAGATAGATAGATAGATAGAGGTCTGTGTGTGTTTTTTTCTGAAAGATAGTTTATTTCCTGGGTGTACATACCCTCAATTCAGTGTCATCTTCTTCTTCATCGGGATTATAAGCTTCTGCACACACTAAAAATGAAAATAAAAATGCAAGTTTATTCATCAATGCCAATTTATTTTCACCTTTTTGCTTTTGAGTTACAGCTAATATAATATTGCCTGCTGATTTTTTTTTTTTTAATTTGATTTATATGCCGCCCTTCTCCGGAGACTCAGGGCGGCTTACAATGTGCTAAGCAATAGCCTTCATCCTTCTTGTATATTTATACAAAGTCAGCTTATTGCCCCCACAAACTGGGTCCTCAATTTACCTACCTTAGAAAGGATGGAAGGCTGAGTCAACCTTGAGCCTGGCGAGATTCGAACCTGCAGTAATTGCAGGCAGCTGGTCTTAATAACAGGGTGCTTTAGACCACTGTACTACCAAGGCTCCTTGTTTGTTTTGCTTTTCTGCAAAGGAAAGCTTGCTTAGCTTCTGCTTTGATAAAATGGCTTGATGAGTATCCGGAAAGGGGTGGGGGGGAAGGGATATGAACAATTGAAATAAATAAATGAAATAATTTGGAAGACGGAGGGGATTCTGCACACTTTCCAGATGTCAAAGTTAATAGCAGTGTCCTTAAAAGGCTAAGAAAATCACTATAAAATGTGGTATCAATGGTATCTGGCCCCCGCAAGGGTAGCAAAAATGTACCCAAATGTAAATCCGACCTGTTGGAAGTGTAAAAAAGCACAGGAACTTTTTATCACGCTTGGTGGCTCTGCCCAGAAATTAAGAAATATTGGAACAAGATAAAAACATGGATAGCAGAAATAACAGATTATGAAATTGAATTAGAACCCGAAATTTTTTTATTAGGTATGATCTAAAAGAACATTGGGAATGACATAAAATATTTAATACTTCACATAATAACGGCGGCTAGACTAGCAGTAGCACAACTTTGGAAAACAAATAGATTGCCAACTGATCAGGAGCTAATACAAAAGATATACTCATGCGCAGAAATGGACAAATTAACCTTAGAGTTACAGGATAAGGAGGACTCAAAATATTTTAGAATATGGAATAGATGGTACCAGTGGATAAATCAGAGGAGGCCAAAAGGGTTGAGATGAAATTTAGAGGATATATATATATATATATATTAGAAATTAGTTAGTAGTTGAAGTCATTTATTGTATATGTATATGCAAATTTGTTTCTTGATTAAGTTAACTTTTAACTTAATCAAGCTTTTGTATGTTTTAAATGTTTTTTTAAGAATGAATAAAGTTTTGCTTTTTAAAATAAAAAAAAAAGGCTAAGTTTGACATCTGGCTTGGTTTGGCTTGGCATATCCATGTACGTATCAAAGAACATCCTGAATTCGGCCAACAGCCACACTCTTGCACCAACAAAATCCTACCTCTTTAACTACAACATATCCTACGTAACAACCCTCCTTAAGGTTGATAACTGGAATATTGAGCCCCATTCTCTGAAACTGGATTTTCTCCATACTCTCAATCTACTAAATTCATCCACTCTGCATATCCAGAAATACCCTTCCCTTCCTTTTTTCAATGGCTGAATCAATCTAGTTGTCTGTTGGTCTGTCTATTATCTCTTGTCTATTTCTCTATCTCTCTAGCCATATCTAGCTATCATCTGTCAACTTTCTACCTATCATCTAAATCTATCTGCCCTATCTAATCAATCAATCAATCTCTCTCTCTTTATCTCTCTCTCTCTCTCTCTCTCTCTCTATACATATATATATATATATATATATATATATATCTGTATCTATCATCTGTTTATCATCTCTCTACCTATCATCTCTATCCGTGTCTCTTATCTATCAATCTATACCTAGCTATGTTATCTGTCTACCTATTATCTAAAACTATCTACCTACCTACCTACATCCATCCAACCATCCATCCATCCATGTAGCATCTCTGTCTAACTCTGTCTGTCTGTCTATCTATCTATTTATCTATGTATTTATCTCTGTATATGTATCATGTATCTATCTACCTACCTATCTATTGTTTATCTATCTCTGTATATGTATCATCTATCTATCCATCATCCATCCATCCATCCATCCATCCATCCATCCATCCATCCATCCATCCAATCTACCTACCTATATCATCTATCTCTGTATGTATCATCTATCTATCTATCTATCTATCTATCTATCTATCTATCTATCATCTATCTCTGTATGTGTATTATGTATGTATGTGTGTATGTATCTATCTACCTCCCTCCCTATCATCCATCTCTATCTATCTATCATCTATCTATCTATCTATCTATCTATCTATCTATCTATCTACCTACCTACCTACCTACCTACCATCTATCTATCTCTGTATATGTATCATGTATCTACCTACCTACCTACCTACCTATCGTCTATCTCTGTATATGTATCATGTATCTATCTATCTATCTAT
This sequence comes from Pituophis catenifer annectens, assembly GCF_029215685.1. NCBI lineage: Eukaryota > Metazoa > Chordata > Lepidosauria > Squamata > Colubridae > Pituophis > Pituophis catenifer. Next base: position 5,042,533 of record NW_027256887.1, read on the forward strand.
CTATCTATCTATCTATCTATCTATCTATCTATCTATCTATCTATCTGCCTATTTACTTACCTACCTATCGTCTATCTCTGTATATGTATCATCTATCTATCTATCTATCTATCTATCTATCTATCTATCTACCTATCATCTATCTCTGTATGTGTATTATGTATGTGTGTATGTATCTACCTCCCTCCCTCCCTATCATCCATCTATATCTATCTATCTATCTATCTATCTATCTATCTATCTATCTATCTATCTATCTATCTACCATCTATCTATCTCTGTATATGTATCATGTATCTACCTACCTACCTACCTACCTATCGTCTATCTCTGTATATGTATCATGTATCTATCTATCTATCTATCTATCTATCTATCTATCTATCTATCTATCTGCCTATTTACTTACCTACCTATCGTCTATCTCTGTATATGTATCATGTATCTATCATCTATCTATCTATCTATCTATCTATTTGCCTATCTACTTACCTACCTATCATCTATCTCTGTATATGTATGTATGTATGTATGTATGTATGTATGTATGTATGTATGTACCTACCTACCTATCATCTATCTCTGTATATGTATCATGTATCTTATCTACCTACCTACCTATTGTCTATCTATCTCTGTATATGTATCATGTATCTATCTATCTATCTATCATCTATCTATCTATCTATCTATCTATCTATCCCTCCCTATCATCCATCCATCATCCATCTATCTATCTATCTATCTATCTATCTATCTATCTATCTATCTATCTATCTATCTATCTATCCCTCCCTATCATCCATCCATCATCTATCTATCTATCTATCTATCTATCTATCTATCTATCTATCTATCTATCTATCTATCTATCTATCTATCCCTCCCTATCATCCATCCATCATCTATCTATCTATCTATCTATCTATCTATCTATCTATCTATCTATCTATCTATCTATCATCTATCTATTTCTGTATATGTATCATGTCTATCTATCTATCTATCTATCTATCTATCTATCTATCTATCTATCTATCATCTATCTATTTCTGTATATGTATCATGTCTATCTATCTATCTGATTGCTGTCTGCAAGGCAAGTCTGGACCGCTTACAATGTTAAATCCAACAAAACCATCAAAATTACGTGTGTCCAATAACAATAAAAATACAAGTTATTAAAAGACAGGGGAGGGGAGGGAGCAGGATGCACAAGGGAGGAGGAGGGATCTGCCACCCATCAACCACCTCCAGCAAGTGTAAAAAGGCACAAGGAACTTTCTATCATTTATGGTGGACATGCCCGGCAGCAAAGAAATTTTGGTCTAATATTAAAAAATGGTTGGAACAAATAACAGAAACACAGATAGACAAAGAACCAGAAACATTTTTATTAGGAATTTTTTAATAAATCATATCCAAAAGATATCAAATATCTTACAATTCACATACTAACAGCTGCAAGAATAATTTACGCAAAAAATTGGAAGCAAGAAAGAACGCCAAATGAAACAGAATTAATAGAAAAAATTCTAGAATGGGCTGAAATGGATAGGTTAACCAAAGAAATACAAGAAGAATCAGATTATTACAAAATATGGAATAATTGGTATAATTGGTTAAAAATGAGAAATAAACAAAAAATATAGGGGGAAATATTACCGATTTAAAAAAAAATGTTATTAGATTAAGGAGAGGTGAAGAAATATATTATAAGTAGAATGTCACTTTGAAAAAATGCTTAAGAAGGAAATATAATCTTTTTGTTTATATGTTGTATGTTTGTTGTGTATATGTTATGTTATGTTATGTTTTTTTTTAATATTTATACTTAAATAAAAATTTATTTAAAAAAAAAAACCCTCAACCACCTCCAGCGAGGCCCTCCCTCATTGGGCCCCCAAGAATTTCTACCATGCTAGTGTCCAGGGCTACCATTTTTTTGAGAGGCCCAGGCTGACCCGTAGTATCCCGAAGCCAATCCCGTAAGTGTGCTCTGATCAGGGCAAAACACAGGATCTGGAAATGCAACATTACACCCCTTAGAAAGCTTTTAGCCCAAGTGTGGTCCACCTCCCTTTTTGCCTTCTTCTTCTGTCTGCATGCTAAAAGCTTCACGGGTATTTAAAACTGTAAGTGGCACTTCAACCCCAAGTCTTTGTCTTTCCCCATTGCTAAATAAGCAGCAATCTGTAATCTAGATGGAAAATATAAAACCCACAAAATGTATGTGATAGCAAAAGCATCGCCTCCTAAGAGATCTCTCTCTGCGTTTTCTTACAAAGGACAGAGAGGGAGGGGGGGAGGGAGGGAGGGAAAGAGAGAGGGAGGGAGGGAGGGAGGGAGGGAGGGAAGGGAGAGAAAGAGGGACGGAGGGAGAGGAAAGAGAGAGGGAGGGAGGGAGGGAGAGAAAGAGAAAGGGAGGGAGGGGGAGAGAGGGAGGGAGAAAGAGAGGGAGGGAGGGAGGGGAGAGAAAGAGGGATGGAGAGAGAGGAAAGAGAGTGAGGGGGAGAGAGAAAGAGAGGGGGAGGGAGGGAGGGAGAGAGAGAGGGAGGGAGGGGAGAGAAAGAGAGACGGAGGGAGAGGAAAGAAAGGGAGGGAGAGGGAAAGAGAAAGGGAGGGAGGGAAGGAGAGGGGGAGAGAGAAAAAGAGAGAGAGAGAAAGAGAGGGAGGGAGGGAGAAAGAAAAAGAGAGATCTGGTGATTCTTCAGCCTTGCTCTCTCCTGGACTCTGCTCTGATCAGAAAAGTTGGGGGGGGGGCGTCTCCCCAAAAAGGAAGTACAGTTAGTCCTTGACATACAACAGCTTGCTTAAGTGACGGTTCAAAGTTACAACAGAACTGAAAAAGGTGACTTATGGCCATTTTTCAGAGTTACGACTTTTGCGGCATCCCCACAATCACGGTTGCACTGTCCCGGGGGGGTGGGGGTGTTACTTAATCCCCTTTTGCGACCTTCTGACAAGCAAAGTCAAGGGGGAAGCCACATTCACTTAACTACCACCTGCAGTGATTCACTTAACAACCGTCACAAGAAAAGTCATAAAAGGGGACAAAGCTCACTTAACAAATGCCTCGCTTAGCAACGTAAATTTGGGGCTCTATTTCAATGAAAATTGGTGGTACAGAAGTCTACGTACTATTGCTACCCTTCCTTCTTTCCTTCCTCCCTCCCTTATTCTCTTTCTCATTCTCCTTCCAGGTGATACAGTGGTGAGAATGCAGTATTGCAGGCTGACTCTGCCCACTGCCAGCAGTTCAATCCTAACTGGCTCAAGGTCGACTCAGCCTTCCGTCCTTCCGAGGTCGGTAAAATGAGGACCCTGATTGTTGGGGGCCATAGGCTGACTCCGTAAACCGCTTAGAGAGGGCGGGCTACAAGGGAAGCGGTATACACGTCTAAGTCAGAGGTGGGTTCTACTTACCTTTACTACCGGGATCTCAACGGGATCGCACTCGCGCCTTACTTCTGCACACGCGCAGATCGCTGATGACGAAATCCGGGGCAGTGGGCAGGGCTTCCCGCCAGTTTTACTACTGGTCCGAACTGGGGGCAACCCACCACTGGTCTAAATGCTACAGCTATATCCCTGTGCCAATTCACAACATTCGCTCAGATGGTCTTTCAAATGCGCTGACCTCTCTTCAGTGGTGAAATGTAAAATTTGTTACTACCGGTTCCGTGGGCGTGGCTTGGTGGGGGAGGGGTAATATGACTGAGTGGGTGTGGCCAACTTTTTTTTTTTTACTTTTAAAACCATTTTTTCTACAACCTCTTCAGCTGAGGTTGTAGAAAATGCTTTTAAAGCCTCTGACGATCCCAGCTGACTTGCCTGATCGGCAGAGGCTTTTTTTTAAAAAAAGCCTCTGACGATCCCAGCTGACTTGCCTGATTGGCAGAGGCTTTTTTTTTTAAAGCCTCTGACGATCCCAGCTGACTTGCCTGATCGGCAGAGGCTTTTTTTTTTAAAGCCTCTGACGATTCCAGCTGACTTGCCTGATCAGCAGAGGCTTTCTTTTTTTTTTTTTTTAAAGCCTCTGACGATCCCAGCTGACTTGCCTGATCGGCAGAGGCTTTCTTTTTTTTTAAAGCCTCTGACAATCCCAGCTGACTTGCCTGATCGGCAGAGGCTTTTTTTTTAAAGCCTCTGACGATCCCAGCTGACTTGCCTGATCGGCAGAGGCTTTTTTTTTAAAGCCTCTGACGATCCCAGCTGACTTGCCTGATCAGCAGAGGCTTTCTTTTTTTTTTTTTAAAGCCTCTGACAATCCCAGCTGACTTGCCTGATCGGCAGAGGCTTTTTTTTTAAAGCCTCTGACGATCCCAGCTGACTTGCCTGATCGGCAGAGGCTTTCTTTTTTTTTTAAAGCCTCTGACAATCCCAGCTGACTTGCCTGATTGGCAGAGGCTTTTTTTTTTAAAGCCTCTGACGATCCCAGCTGACTTGCCTGATCGGCAGAGGCTTTTTTTTTTAAAGCCTCTGACGATCCCAGCTGACTTGCCTGATCAGCAGAGGCTTTCTTTTTTTTTTTTTAAAGCTTCTGACGATCCCAGCTGACTTGCCTGATTGGCAGAGGCTTTTTTTTTTAAAGCCTCTGACGATCCCAGCTGACTTGCCTGATCGGCAGAGGCTTTCTTTTTTTTTTTTTAAGTCTCTGATGATCCCAGCTGAGCCACGCGATCATCAGAGGCTTTTTTTTTTTTTTTACTTTTAAAAGCATTTTTTCTGCCAAAGAGGTTGTAGAAAAATGCTTTTAAAAACAATAATAAAAAAAGACTCTGATGATTGCACGGCTCAGCTGGGCAATGGGGGGGCAGGGATTTTTGCTACCGGTTCTCCGAACCACCCGCCTCCATTGCTACCGGATCAGCCGATCCGGTCTGAACCGGGAGCATTTCACCCCTGCCTCTCTTCCTGTTGCATTCAAGGCGATTAGCCCCGATGAGATCTGTCAGCTAATAAAGCTTTCAGAAAAATGCTCTCCTCCCCGCCCCTCCTTGTGGAAGATTGGCAGCGGTGGCATTTAATCTGAACAGAAAGGTCACACTAGCAAGTGTGTAAGGGAGGGGGAGAGATTTCTCATAACCACTGCCCTGGGTTAACTTCTTCAGTGCCTACCACGTTTGAAGGTTTCCTCGCCTGTGTAAGCTGAAAATGTTGCCAAGTTGGGGTTTCGAACTTAAGACTGCCTCAGAACAAATTTAAAGACAAGGGAGTTGATTCCAAGTTGCGTATCGCGTGTACGAATTTTACAAAAAGCCCAATGTTTGCATTTATGATCCATTTGGCTACGATCCATACAATCCATAGGTCTTTTCCAGGTTTCCAGAGCCCCAAACAAGGAATGTTTTAATGTCTCACTTAATGACAGACATGATGGGCTCAGTTGTGGTCGTAAATCAAGAAGTGTCTGGCTCAAATCGAATTAAATTATTTTCTTAATTTGAAGGGGTTTTTTTTTACACCACTCAAGAGGAGGAATCACATTACAGAATACTACCATGTTTCCCCGAAAATAAGACCCTGTCTTATATTTTTTTGAACCCTGAAATAAGCGCTTGGCGTTATTGCCATGCGCTCAAAAGCCCGATTGGGCTTATTATCAGAGGATGTCTTCTTTTGGAGGAAACAGGGTAGTACTGCAATATTTCATTGTAACGAAGTTCAAATACAGTTAAAAAAAAACTTAATGCACTGAAAGGATTTCAAATAATTAGTAAACTTTGCACATCGTTCTACACATAAATAACAACAGTGAGGAAAACGCACAGTTCACACATTTAGGAATATTAATTCCCTTGTTTATATTTGACTACATCTGAAATTTATTATTTTTTTTACTAGTAAAAAATATATTTCGTTACATTTTTAATTTTTTTAAAATTAAATTTATATGCCATCCATCTCACCCTGAAAAGAGATTAGTAATAAATTGCTGCTGGACAGATCAGCTTTTTTAACAAAAAGACATAAAACTATTTAATTTGAAGGGTATTGTTCTGTTTGAAAACACCATAGTTCATTCTAACTAATTAATTATTTGCTTTTGTTAGAATTATAGCAACATCATTCGTTTGAAAGCTGTCCCAAACTTACTGTTTTATGAACCGTGTCACTGAATTTATTCCAGATGTCATCTTTTGCTTATATCCCACATCTGGTAGCCGACGGCTATCATAACACAAGGGTTCAGATCAGTTCATAGTTTACTGTAACACAAATGTTTGGCCAATAATTTTCCACATAGATCATATTTCTCTATCAATCTGGAAAGTCCTAAATTAAGACAAACTTGGTTTATTTAACTGAGTTCCTTGCTCCAGAAATGCTACGCTTCTGCTTATTCAAATACTTGAGAATAAGCAGAAATAACCCTACACCTAGGGATTCATAAACCGTGTTTTTTTTAATTCTTAAACAAAATCCCTCCTTAATGTATATTTAAGGAAAATAAATGCTCTGAAGTTTCTCGGCATCTGTTTTTTTTCAGTCACTAAACCGTGTTCAACACTTTGTGACATCATGGACAACAGATCTCAGTCCTCCACTATCTCCTGGAGCAGGGGTCAGCAACCTGCGGCTCCGGAGCTGCCTGCGGCTCTTTGGGCCCTCTGCTGTGGCTCTGTCGGGTGATCCCACCACTGGCTGGCCCCGCCCCTCACCCTCCCCTCCCAGTCACTCCTCGCCTGGCCTGAGAAGGTAAGGGTGACGGCGGTGGATAGAGAAGCAGCCAGGGGAGATACAGAGAGAGGGGGAGAGAAAGAGATACAGAGAGAGGGGAAGGGGGGGAGGAAGGGAGGGAGGGGAGAGAGAGAGATATGTCACAAGGGTTTTGAAATTTGATTAGAAATAACATATTGAATTCATATGAATGTTTCTAAGATTTTTTTAAAAGGCAAAAATAGCCCCTGTCGGACCAGCTTGGGCATTTAGAAAAGACCCTTCACTCCATTCATAGTGAAAGGTATATTTTAACTGAAGTCAAGCGGCTACACTGTAAGAAAAGCCAGATCTAAAAGTTTCCCGCGTAAACTGAATAATTTCCTCTTCTCTTGGGTCTTCTTGCTATTGGGTGGACATTTTCCTTCTGTTCCCATGCCTGTGTCCTTGGACCATTCAACGGTTGTTTCAGGTTGGCACTTCCGGTTCCTGACATCCCCCGTCCCAGTATCCTTCCTTCCCCCCTCCCCAGGGGTGGGCTGTTGGGGGTTCTGCATGCGCAGAAGCATTGTGCGCACCTGCGAGAGCCCACGAGCGAACCGGTAGTGGCGGGATTTGAAACCCACTACTGATCCATAACATTCCTTGCCTCTCCGCTCTGGTGTGTCAGGTAGATTCCACCAGGTTGATTCCCCCAGATTCCGGGGTTTGAGGACTGATGCAGTTAATCAACTTTCCCCTTTGTTTATTTTACATGTCTACAAATTTATTTATGGATAGCATTTTGGAGACATCAATGTGTCCTACTCCCTGGCTGTTTTTGTGCCTGCTCGTCCAGCAATCTTAGTAGCTGTTGGACGAGTGGGCACATAAACAGCCAGAGAAATGATTGAAGCCTGGGAAACAGGCCCCTTGTCAATCAACAGGAGTGCTGATGTACCCCCAGTTTACCAAGTACTTAGGAGGTTGGGGGGCTTGGCAGCACAAGGAAACAACAGCCAATGACTTAATAAGCCAGCCATCAACGCCACAATCTACATCTAAAAAGCTGCACACAACAGACACCATATAAATATCACACACAGAACAACCCAAAGCCCACAGAGAAGTTCCCTGAGGGTGGGCTCCAGCACGAGTCAGAAAGCTCGGAAGACAAAACCTCTGGTCCCGTTGACCGATCCAGATTGAATCCTGCCACTTTATCCTGGTACACTTATATTGGCCTTCATTCGTGTCCCACTCTTGCAATCTTTATAAAGAGAGATAAGATGGCCCCATTTGTTTATTTTAAAACCTCTAGCCCCCTCCTGGGTCAAATTAGCAGAATATAACTCAAAAGTACAGAACAGAAGGTACAGGGAAAAACCATCTTATCAGCTTGTCTATATTTGATACTGGCTGATAACCCGGCATTGCCCGGGTATTTATTTATCCCAATCCTGTATTAGACAAGAAAAGGACTGGCTCAACCACTGTGGTGAGATTTAGAGACCTAATTGCCCTGGCCAACAGCCTGGGAAAATTTTTACAGGGAACAGTCTTTGAGGCGATTATCTGCATTAGCAGGCACCTTCCCCGACAATTTGTCCTCTTTTGCTTGAAGCTGAGGGCCTAGGGTGTTGTTGTTGTTTTTTTAAAGAAGCAATCCCCCTTAGCAAAGGGAGGCCCCTTGTGGAGTACTATGAAGCCGTTTCCATGGCAACTCCATTGTGCTGTACAGTAGAAGCCATTTTAAGGCACAACAGGCTGTATCTTAACAGAACTTGAATCCAAAATGCACAGTATCACTGTCAAAAGTACTGTGATTTGACACTACAGATATAATTCATTCCTTTTCATTTCAGCAGCCCAGGCATTCCAGAGTTATGCTGGAACACACACACACACACACACCGAGGGGTGTTAGGGGTGTTTTACCCCCACAGTATTTCTTTCAAGGGAGTAAGTCAACTGTGTACCAAGTTTGGTTGAAATTGCTCAAGGCGTTCCAGAGTTATGCTGGAACATACACACACAGCGATAGATAGATAGATAGATAGATAGATAGATAGATAGATAGATAGATAGATAGATATGGATGGATGGATGGATGGATGGATGGATGGATGGATGGATGGATGGATGACGGATGGACGGACTGACTGAAATAGTTCAACAGATAATAGCAACGAACGGAATCTACTGAAGGATGTTCAATGGTTACCTTGATGGAAAATAATTCTCTTTTCTGTTGTCAGCCACTTCATTTCAGAAAATATAAACATTTGAATACAATTCAAGGACATATCTTCAGACGTATAAACGGAACTCATGTTTACAAATGGTCTCTAATCCTGAGGACCAGGAAGGTGGAGAATGGGCCTCTTAAGGCCATTATCTTCTTGTATAAAGTGGAATTCAGAAACAACAACATCAGTCAAAAGGTAACACAATAGGCCTATTCTGCAGGAACAAATGGAAATCAGATTACTTCAGAGCGAAGATGGAAATAAATGGCTGGTAAGGTCAGACAAAAGGTAATCTTATTCATACACTAAATCATCTTTCCTTTGTGGAAAAGAAAAATTAAGGTAATTTCAATGGCCAATAAATAATGCATGAAATCAGTTATATAAGCAGAAGAGCCATCAGGCTAGGAAATACAAAGGAAACAATTTCTACGTATTTCTAGTTCTGAGTACAACGTTAAGTACAAGTGTAGGCAAATAGTAAATTCTTCAGACAGAACTTTAAACAGGAGAGTTTAACATAAGCACTGAAATGCAGGTAATCTATCTATTATATCTTTCTATTCGACTTCTGGAGGCAAGTTGTTCCACTGATTAATTGTCCTCGCTGTCTGGAAATTTCTCCTTAATTTTGGGTTGCTTCTCTCCTTGATTAGTTTCCATCCATTGCTTCTTGTCCTGCCTCCATGTGCTTTGGAGAATAGGTTGACCCCTTCTTCTTTGTGGCAACCCCCGAGATATTGGAAGACTGCTATCATGTCACCCCTTGTCCTTCTTTTCATTAAACTAGACATACCCAATTCCTGCAACCGTTCTTTGTATGTTTTAGCCTCCAATCATCCCCTAATCATCTTTGTTGCTCTTCTCTGCACTCTTTCTAGAGTCTCAACATCTTTTTTATATCGTGGCGACCAAAACCGGATGCAACATTCCAAGTGTCGTCTTACCAAGGCATTATAAAGTGGTAAAAAGATCACTTTACAAAAGGAGTCAGCAACCTGTGGCTCTGGAGCCAAATGCGGCTCTTTGGGCCCTCTGCTGAGGCTCCCTGTCAGGTGATCCCACCACTGGCTGGCCCCGCCCCTTGCTTTCCCCTCCCAGTCACTCCTCACCTGGCCTGAGAAGGTAAGAGCGATGGCGGAGGATGGAGAAGTGGCCAGGGCAGAGACAGAGAGAGGGGGAGACAGAGAGACATAGAGAGATACAGAGAGAGGGGGAGAGAGGAAGGGAGGGGAGAGGAGAAATATGTCAAAAGGATTTTGTGGTTCCCGGTGTTTTTTAACAACTAGTTCTCTGCCCTAATGACCGGCTGGGTAGGCATAGCTAGGGGGGGGTGTCATGTGACTGGTGGAAGTGAGTGTCATCAAGTTGGCCACGCCCACCCAGGTTTTGTGGCTCCCGGTGTTTTCTTTTCTGTGGAAAACGGGTCCAAATGGCTCTTTGAGCATTTAAGGTTGCAGATCACTGCTTTACAAGATCTTGATTCTATCTCTCTGTTAATGCATTAACGCTCAAAAACAAACAAGATATGCTTGAATTCCTAGTAGAGCAAAGCAACCATAATTTTAGTAAAGTTAAGTACAGCAGACTAGAAGCATTTGAAATGTGGATTTACAGGCGGCTGTTACGTATATGTTGGGTTGAGAAAATCAGAAATGAGGAGGTGATAAGCCACCTGGAAAAGCCAAGGGAAATCATCAAAACCATAAAAAAAGCAAGTTAGAATATTTTGGGCACGTGATGCGACACTCAGAAAAATATGGCATACTTCACTTAATCCTCCAAAGCAAGGGTCTGCCAAACTTAAATATTCAAAAGAGCCATTTGGACCAGTTTCCCACAGAAAAGAAAACACCGGGAGCCACAAAATATAAATATACAAAAGTATGAAGGCTATTGCTTAACGCATTGTAAGCCGCCCTGAGTCTCCGGAGAAGGGCAGCATATAAATTAAAGCGCAAAAAAAAAAGGGGGGGGCGTGGCCAACTCGATGACACTCACTTCCATCAGTCACATGACCCCCTAGCTATGCCTACCCAGCCGGTCATTAGGGCAGAGAACTAGTTGTTAAAAAACACCGGGAACCACAAAATCCTTTTTGACATATCTCTCTCTCCTCTCCCTTCCTCTCTCCCCCCACTCTCTCCTCCTCTCTATGTCTCTCTCTCTCCCCCTCTCTCTGTCTCTGCCCTGGCCGCTTCTTCATCCCCCGCCGTTACCCTTACCTTCTCAGGCGAGGAGTGACTGGGAGGGGAGGGCGAGGGGCAGGGCCAGCCAGTGGTGGAATCACCAGACAGGGAGCCCCAGCAGAGGGCCCAAAGAGCCGCATGCAGCTCCGGAGCTGCAGGTTGCTGACCCCTGCTCCAAAGGAAAGATTAAAGACAAAACGAGGTCCAGGCAGAAGAATATAATGGCTTCAAAATCTAAGTTTGGGCAAAACTCAACAGCTCTTTTTCATTCAGCTGTCGATTAAAATAGGATCGCCAGCGTCCAATGACAGATATGGCACAAGGAGGAGCAGAAGAAGTATAGTAGAAATATGTAGGAATGATTTGCCCTGATTTAAGAATATAATTTGTTCAAAAGGATTAGAAACAAAAGAATGAAGTTGCACTCAATGCTAAAAATTTCCACCCTGTCTCAGAAATCTGGGTTGAAAGTAAGTGTATCATAAATGTTAATAAAGACAAATGGGAAGCCTTTTATTGGAGAACAGAGATCAAATAAACAAATATAAGATAGCTGGATATCTTATTAAGTATTTTAAAACTATAATAGATTACAGACTGTAATTGATTACAAATGATTGCAAATTGTAGTTGCAAATTGAGCTGGCAGCTGTCATAAAATGCAAATCAACTTTAGGCTGCATAAACCGAAGCATGGTTGACCAAATTATGGAAAAGGAATAATAATTCTGGCTATCATACTTTAAGAATCATGCTCACTTGAACAGGTTTCTCAAAAGAACAACAATCAGGATACTAAAAATAAGATTTCTTTACAGACCCAGAAAGATAGCAAAGTTGAGGAGAGACAACCGAATGGGAATATAATAGCCCTCGCTAAAAACCCTAAAAAGATGTTACACAGAGAAGGTCAAGATTTGTTCTCTTTCGTTCCAGTAATGGATTAGGAAGACGGATACTGTCTGAACATTAAAAAAAAGACTTTTTAGTGGTAAAAGATGCTTGAGGGTGGAACCAATTACTCAGAAAAATGGGTTCCTTTCATTGGATGTGCTTCAGCAAAGATCAGTCAGCCATCTTTTGGGGCTCTTGAATTTGGACTCCTGATGGAAGCAGGAAAGGGGTGTCTCTGAGTAATGTTTTCAGTAACTACCGTGTTTCCCCAAAAATAAGTTGTTGTGGTCCACCAGCAGCCTGCGGAGCTGACAGCGGAGTCGGACAGCGATGAGGCTGAGGAAGAACAGGGGCCAGTCCTGGAGTCTGGGGAAGGCCCGGATGAGGGCTCTGCGTCGGAGGCAGAGATGGGGTCAGGGCCATCAGGGAGTGATGTGCGGACTCCGGAGCCTCCAGAGGCTGACAGCAGAGAGGCAGAGGAACAGGAGGAGCCTGTTCCTAGTGCACGCATGAGAAGAGCTGCCAGAAGGCAAGAGCAGCTACAGCAAAAAGGACGACTCAGGAGTAAGGCCCAGAGATGATTGGCCCCTCCCATAAGGCTTAAAAGACCAGCAACAGCTCTTGGGCTCTTTGTCGGAAAACAACCATTGATAGACTTGTTCTTGTCTTGCTGCACTTATCTCTGGTCGGCGTCTTCTGCTTCTGAACTTTTGCCAAGAGAAGCCTTTGGCAGTTTGCCTAATTATACCAAGGTTGGTGATAAGACTGAAGGATTTGTGTTATGAAGAGTTTGTTTTGATTTAGTTTGGACTACGCGGAGAATGAGTTCATTCTCAGCTGTTCTAATAAAGTCTGTTTGTTTTGGAACTGTTTGTGTCTAATACTACGTACTTGGGCCTGGGTCACAACACCTGTCTTATATTTTTTTAAACCCCAAAATAAAAGTGTGGCCTTATTTTTGGGGAGGTCTTATTATTTTGGGGCATGTGGAGCAAGATGGGGTTCCTCTTGCCATCTTACCTGATTTCCAGCTCTGCGTTTAAATATTTTCAGGGAGGGCTTATTTTTTGGGGGGCAGGCTTATTTTAGCGCATGTGCTCAAAAGCCCGATTGGGTTTATTATTAGGGGATGTCTTATTTTCAGGGAAACAGGGTAGGAGTTGCTTTGATTCGGGCTTCTAGTTCTTTGAAACAACAAACAACATTCTCCATAAGGAACGCGGTGTTGGATGAGAACAGGATCAAACCGGCTGAAGTCCAGCTTGTTTTCCCCTTCGTTTTCTCCCTGTCCATGTATCTCTTCCAGGATGTGTCTATAAATGAAACTTTACAACTTCCAGGTGTTGTAAACTCAGAGCCAGGGTTTGAAAAATAACAGATTTCTAGTGGATTTCTTGTGTCTTCTGTCTGCACATGTCAACCCTCAGGTGTCAAGAAACACAATTTTTCATATTAGCCTCTTTTTGTTTACGCCAATAAAGGACTGAAGCCAGAGAAAAAGAAAGGAAATTGAACCATTTGCAAGGGAAACATGATTTTTATTTGTAATAAATCTCAAATACACCACCGGTGGGTGTCAATAGTCCAAAATATACCGTTTCCCTGAAAATAAGCCCCCCCGAAAATAAGCCCTCCCTGAAAATATTTAAATGCATGCACAGCCGTTCCCTGCCATTTCCTCTGGTTTCCTCCACGCGCCCCAAAACAATAAGACCTCCCCGAAAATAAGGCCAAGTGCTTATTTCTAGGTTCAAAAAAATATAAGACAGGGTCTTATTTTCGGGGAAACACGGTATAACAAGGCCATACCACAAATGTGGCCAAACTTATTGGTACAGGTAGTCCTTGATTTACGACAGTTCATTTAGTGACCATTCAAAGTTACAACAGCACTGAAAAATGTGACTTACGGACGTTTCTTTACAGTTACAACCTTTGCAGCATCCCCATGATCGCGGGATCAAAATTCAGATGTTTGGCAACTGGTCTCATATTTATGACCGTCGCTGTGTCCCAAGGTCAGGTGATCCCTTTTGCGACCTTCTGACGAGCGAAGTCAATGGGGAAGCCAGATTCACTTAACAGCTGAGTTACTAACTTATCAGCCGCAGGGATTCACTTAACAACTGTGGCAAGGAAGGTCGTAACATGGGACAAAATTCACTTAACAAATGTCTCACTTAACAACAGAAACTTTGGGCTCAATTGCGGTCATACGTGGTTAAATCGTAAATTGTTTTTCCTAAAATTCCCCTTTTGGGGAAGATGTCATTTGAATAGATAAAGCAAAATTAGAACTTTTTGGTTATGTCACAGCCACTCTAGGGTCACAGAAGAAGAAAAAAATGAAGCTTTTTGGAAAAGAACTTCAACTCTACAGTTAAAGATGCAAAAAACCCCACAATATTATGGAGTTGCTTTGTGGCCTCCGGCACCAAGTGCCTTCTATCTGTGCAAGGCACAATGAAATTAGAAGAATATCAAGGCAGCTTCAATCCCAGACTTATGGGTACTCCTGTTGTGGCCTTTCGGCCGCCAGCCCTTCCAGCAGCCGAATCGGATGAGGAGGAGAGGTGGGAATCAGGATCAGCATCAGGGCAACCTGGGAGCTCCGAGGGGGAAGAGGGAATGGACCTGGCAGAGAGAGAGAGAGGCAAAGCCTGGGCCGTCTTGTCAGCCCTCAGATGGAGCGTCAACAGCCCCCACGTCTGGAGGTGGTTGATGAAGAAGAGGAGGAACCGCTGGGCCCAGTGCCTGACGCGCGGATGCAAAGAAGGCAGAGGAGAGGAGAGCAGTGGAAATCTATGGGCCGGTCCTTGGGACGGAAGAGCCACCGCTGCTAGTGAAGCCCCACTCTAGCTCTGGGGATAAAAGGCAGGGGGCGGAGATGAGTAGATGTGGCAGACAATTATTCATCTTCATGCCGGACAGATTTGTTAGGCTGCGGTGAGAGAGAAACTTTTTGCCGGGGCTGCTGGCGCTCCTAATAAAGGAATCTTTTGAGTTCACGTCAGAGGGTTTGTTGTGTTTGGAGAGCTGGGTCAGAACAGCTCCATTGATGCAGGTTTTGAAGAAGAGATTAGTCCGGAATGGTAGCGTCTCCTGCTTGAGCAGGGGGTTGGACTAAAAGACTTCCAAGGTCCCTTCCAATTCTGTTATTCTGTATTCTGGAGCCAAACATAGTGCCCAGACTTAGGAACCCTTTCTGGGAATGATTGAGGTTTATCTGTGCCCTCAGGGACACCTTGAATCAGAACGCAAACGTTGGTGGAACCTTCTTGGAACTTCTGAAAAGGCTTCGTTGTAGACAGGAGATAAGTGGTGTTGTATCTTTCCCCTTCTGTTATTTATTATTATTTATTTATTTATTTATTCAATTTATATACCGCCCTTCTCCCCAGGGGGACTCAGGGTGGTGGACAGCCAAACTTAAAACACATATAGTACTAAAGTTAAGAAAAAACTAAAATGAAATTAAATCATCGGCATTTCCAATTTAAAATCCCAGATCTGCAAAATCGAAAAGTTCCCAATTTAAAACCCAGAATCAATAAAATCGAAAATTTAAAAACCCCATTTAAACTAGGCCAGCTTGTTGGAATAAATAAGTCTTCAGGGCGTTTCGGAAAGCGTGGAGGTCCGGGATCAGTCGTAATCCAGGAGGT
Organism: Pituophis catenifer annectens; assembly: GCF_029215685.1. Lineage (NCBI taxonomy): Eukaryota > Metazoa > Chordata > Lepidosauria > Squamata > Colubridae > Pituophis > Pituophis catenifer. The sequence continues at coordinate 5,058,172 of NW_027256887.1, forward strand.
AGCTCATTCCACAGGTTGGGTGCCCCCACAGGGAAGGCTCTCCCCCTGGGGGCCGCCAGCCGACATTGCTTGGCCGACGGCACCCTGAGGAGGCCCTCTCTGTGTGAGCGTACTGGCCGGTGGGAGGTTATCGGTAGCAGCAGGCGGTCTCGCAGGTATCCCGGCCCTATGCCATGGAGCGCTTTAAAGGTGAAAACCAACACCTTGAAGCGCACCCGGAAGACCACTGGGAGCCAGTGCAGCGCAGGAGAGGTGTTACGTGGGAGCGCCCTGTGGCTCCCATAATCACCCGCGCGGCTGCATTCTGGACCAGTTGGAGCCTCCGGGTGCAACTTGAGAGAGAGCTGTTCAATTCTAACATAGATGGACTCTTTGATCCCTCCGTAGTCCTCTCGGTCCAGAATGTGGACTTTGCTGTCTTCAAAAGAGTGACTTCTGTCTTTCAAATACAGATGGATTGTTGGCATTTTGTCCCGATGGTACCTTTGGGACAACCACGACCTGGATGAGTGAGAAACTCCATAAATATCTCTTAACCCTAGGCACACCCAACGTGAGTTCTCACAACAAATGTTTAATGAAGCCGCAGAAAGCAGCCGGCCAGTGTTAAGACCTTTCAGCAGAAAGGAACTAAAAGAAAAACACAGCTGAAACACAGCCGGATGCTCTCATTCCTTCTCTCTGGGAATGTTCCTGGTTCAAAATCCTGGTTTGTTAAAAAATATCCAGAATTTGGACAGAAGTAATGACCAGTAAAAGAAGTAAAGATGAGGATGTGAGAAGTAAAGATGTGGCTCAGTGGCTAAGACGCTGAGCTTGTCAATCGAAAGGTCGGCAGTTCAGCGGTTCGAATCCCAAGTGCCGCGTAACGGGGTGAGCTCCCATGACTATGTCCCAGCTCTGCCAACCTAGCAGTTCGAAAGCACATAAAAAATGCAAGTAGAAAAATAGGGACCAACTTTGGTGGGAAGGGAACAGGGTTCCGTGCGCCTTTGGCGTTTAGTCATGCCGACCACATGACCAGGGGCGAAAATCACTTACCTTCCCTACCGGTTCGCAAATGTGAGTGCCCGCGCCCCCTCCACACATGCACAGAAGGCGCGCATGCGCAAAGGATCAAAAACGGGACATCTGGGTGGATGTCGCTGCCGCTGGCGCTTCCCGATCGCGTGATCCGGATAGATCCGGCTGAATTTCACCACTGCACATGACCACGGAGACATCTTGGGACACAGTTGGCTCTTCGGCTTTGAAACAGAGTTGAGCACCGCCTTGTAGAGTCATATGTACGACGGGAACATTTAATGACCAGTCAGAAGGACTGGGACAACTTGGGAGAAGCTTTCCCAGCCAGGTCAGATCCCGCAGATATAAAATATTCACCTTTTTTTGTGTATGTTGTGCAAGCACATTGCACCCTTTCTCTAGAGATAAAATTCTATTTCTGTACAGAATATATTTCACCTAATTTGAAAAAAAAAGTCCTACTTAAAATTGCTCTAATGTGTGTTCTCCCTTCTGCTGAATATTGTTCTTTTTTTTCTTTTTTTTTACTCAGTGCATTAAACTCTTGAGATATTAAACACCGTTTCAGTTAATTCAAATAATTCTACCATTATGTTCTTTTCAGATTTTTCTGCTCGGCTCACAATCCACGTAATTTTATGGTACATATGGACAGCTGCTAAAATGAACATTTGCTGCCTTTTACTAAATAAGCACACTAACAATGGATGTTCAGGAAAAGTCTATGGTAGGGGTATCCACCCTCAGCAACTTTGAGATTGGTGGACTTCAACTTCCGCCAACCGATTTATTGCTAAACAGTGTATGCACAGAAATCTTCTTAAACTAACAGTCGGCACCTGCCTGGAATTAGATAAGGGTCTATAGAATCCAAGGAAGGTTGGACTTAGGTTTGCTTGTGGCTACGTAGAGATTCTAGGCTGATTCCTCTTTTGACTCCACCCGCAAGTTCTGCCACTCCTTCTCCTACACAGATAATGTTGTTGGCCTGCCACAGGAGATATCTCCAGGGCTGGGCTCCTGGGAGTTCCCAGGGGTTCCGGAGAACCTCTAGCTAAGATTCTGTGCAGTTCGGAGAACCCCCAAATGCCACTCCTGGCTGGCCCCACCCACCCCACCCTGCCCCTCCCAGGAGTCCCCATGTGGCCCGTTTTGGATGCAGGTAAGTGCAGGGCACACGTGGAGGCTCGGGGAGGGCAAAAAACGGGCCTACTGGAAGTTCGGGAAGGCCGGAAACGGGCCCATTTCTGGCCTCCAGAGGGCCTCTGGAGCCTGGGGAGGCCATTTTTGCCCTCCCAGAGGCTCACGGAAAGCCTCCGGAGCCCAAAAAGGGCAAAAATGCCCCCCCACACCATGGTACAGGAAGCTGACTAGGCCACGCCCACCATGGCCACGCCCACCCAGCAACCGGGCAGAGAACCCCTTGCTAAAATTTTTGAAGCCCACCCCTGGATACCTCCCATCACAATGCCATGCCTGCCATCTTGAAAAATTATTGACACAAACCCTGCCACTTCAGCGGGCTAGCACCATTTAAGCTTGCCCTGAACCAGGACTTTTAAAAAAACCTATTTCAAAAATGGAACATATTGAGAAAAAAACACAATTCGGCATTCCCCATAATCAGGATGAAATCATTCAGACTATAGTGAAGAAGAAAAAAAGCACCTCGCACCTCAATCTTTTAACCATATTCAGCAAAAGGTGACATATTTTGTGAAGACCGGCTGCAGCTGAATCCTTCGTTCAACCTTGTTTAATCTACAGTAGTGGCCAAAATTGTGGAAACCTTTTGGGAAGAATATATTTTTGAGGTTTGATGGCTAATAACACCACTTGTTTTTTGAAGTTTCAAGAGAATCCTATTCCACTGCTGGAATGGCCTGGGAATAGCTCAGATCTTAACCCAATTGAAAATCTATGGAGCCGACGAAAGAAACTGGTTAGTCAGAAGCGACCCAGCAATAAAACCCAGTTAATAGAAGCCATCATTCAATCTTGGTTTCCCATTGTAACAGCTGCAGAACTAAAAGACTTGGTTCACTCCATGGGAAGACGTTGTAAGGCTGTAATTCATGCTAAAGGTTACCCAACTAAGTATTAACCAGGGGTGAAATCCAGCAGGTTCTGATAGGTTCTGGAGAACTGGTAGCGGAAATTTTGAGTAGTTCGGAGAACCGGCAAATACCACCTCTGGCTGGCCCCAGAGTGGGGTGGGAATGGAGATTTTGCAATATCCTTCCCCCAGGAGAGGAGAGAATGGAGATTTTGCAGTATCCTTCCCCTGGAGTGGGGTGGGAATGGAGATTTTGCAACATCCTTCCCCTGCCATGCCCACCAAGCCACGCCCAAAGAACCGATAGGGAAAAAATTTGGATTTCACCCCTGGTATTAACTGACATGGTGATCATTTTTGTGTATCTCATTTTTTTCTACCTGTTTCACTTTCCTTCTTTACGCTGTAACTGCTATTCTAACAGCAAATCCTTCATAAAAGTTATTGCATTACATTCTTGTAAGGCCGTAATTCATGCTAAAGGTTACCCAACTAAGTATTGACTAACATGGGGATAATTTTTGTATATCTCATTTTTTCTATGGGGATCATTTTTGTACATCTCATTTTTTCTACGTGTTTCACTTTCCTTCTTTATACCGTAACTGTTATTCTAATAGCAAATCCCTCATAAAAGTTATTGCATTACATTCTTGATTAAATTATCTTTCCATTGATATATAATTTTATGGTACTATTACTACTGCCCCAAAAAAGTAGTGTTATTAGCTAGTTTTAGAAAATACACTTTTCCCAAAAGGTTTCCACAATTTCGGCCACTACTGTATGCCAGTGTTTCCTCAACCTTGGCTGAGGAATTCTGGGAGTTGTAGTCCACCCATCTTCAAGCTGCCTCGGTTGACAAAAACACTGGTCTATGTGAAGGACTCAGCTACCCATTGAAAAAATAATAATAATTCTTTGTTAAGAGAGGGGGGGGATACACGAGACCAGGGCATGGCACAGTTTGAAACTCTTCTCTCCTGACCAGCTCCCACTGCCTTCTTCCTCACATTAAGAGCCTTGGTAGTACAGTGGTCTAAAGCACCCTGTTATTAACACCAGCTGCCTGCAATTACTGCAGGTTTGAATCTCACCAGGCTCAAGGTTGACTCAGCCTTCCATCCTTTCTAAGGTAGGTAAATTGAGGACCCAGTTTGTGGGGGCAATAAGCTGACTTTGTATAAATATACAAAAGTATGAAGGCTATTGCTTAACGCATTGTAAGCCGCCCTGAGTCTCCGGAGAAGGGCAGCATATGAATCAAATTAAAAAAAAAAAAAATACCACCCTGAATTTAATAAGCATGGGGTAGGAGGAGGAGGATGGCAAGGGTACTGCCAAAAAGGACGCACCCTGGATGAAAGATAAGGATGTGACCAGGATGGATTCGCGTGGAACTGTGCCATCACAGCAGCTGTGCACAATTATGGCTTGTGTAGAATATATTTAAAAAAAAAAAAAAGAAAACACCTCTGTTAATAGTCACAGCATGTTGGGTGGATTATCTGCTAAATAATTAATCCCTCATATTATTGTCAGCAGGTGCTTCTGCAATTAACCTCTGGCTATTTAATTGGTTAATTTCCGCTAAGATGAAGCACAGGCCATCCTTAAAACACCAACCCAATAGAGAAAAAGAAACATTCCGGCCAGCTGAACCAACCCGATCGTAAGAATAATATCTGTTGAGTAAGAAATTTTGAAGGCAGAGATGGGTTTCGGTTCTAGATTCAGGAATCTTTGGTCCATTCAGGTGGTGCCTGTGGAGCGCAGGTGTTTCTCGACTTGTGACCGTTCATTTAGGAACCGTTCAAAGTGGCAACGACACCCAAAAAAGCGGCTTATGGCCATTTCTCACACTTATGACCACTACATTCCCTGTAGTGAATTTTGATCATGGGGTTCATCTGCTGCCATCATCCTGACGTTATTTAAACGTCATTTATTACATTATTTTAATGGCTCGTCGTCTTATAGTTTGTCTGTTGATCAACCGCTCAGTTACACTGGCCTGCTCTGGAAAGACTAGAAGCCACGATGAACGGGATGAAATGACACACATAAATAAACTATGAACCTCCTTTCAAGAGAATCCCTCATGCAGCTGCCTTGTTTGGCGGGGGATTTTCAGCGACAAGCCTCACAGCAAATGACAAGGCGAGGTTTGGCGGGATTTGAATACAAAACATTTAATATTTATTGGGTGGCAAGGTTTCTTCACTGAAGAAAAATCTGGCCTATGGGCAGTGGTGGGATTCAGCCGGTTCGAGCCGGTTCGGGAGAACCGGTAGTTAAATTGCTGGCTGGCCCCGCCCGTTCCCACCCTGCCCCTTCCCAGAGTCCCCACGCACGCCTTTCTGGCTCCCAGGTAATTGCAGGGAGGCCTCCTAGGCCCAAAACTGGGCACTGAGGGGCGGCACATCTGCCCGCGGCCCATTTTTGCTCCCAGGGAGTGCAGGAGGCCGAATGATGCCTGTCACACCCCCTGTCCACGCCCACCAAGCATGCCCACAGAACTTTTAGTAAAAATTTTTGAATCCCACCATTGCCTATGGGTTAGAAAGCTTTACACCCAGTGGTGAAATTCATTTTTTTTACTATCGGTTCTGTGGGAGTGGCTTGGTGGGCGTGGTGTGGCTTAGTGGGCGTGGCAGGAGAAGGATACTGCAAAATCCCCATTCCCTCCCTACTCCTGGGGGAAGGATATTGCAAAATCTCCATTCCCACCCCACTCTGGGGCCAGCCAGAGGTGATATTTTCTGGTTCTCCGAACTACTCAAAATTTCCGCTACCGGTTCTCCAGAACCTGTCAGAACCTGCTGGATTTCACCCGTTTGCACCCCTAGAGCAGTGTTTCTCTAAAGCTGGCAATTTTAAGATATGTGGATTTCGCCACCACTCCCAGAATTCCCCAGCCAGACGTGTTATGTGGGGAATTCTGGGAGTTGAAGTCCACACATCTTAAAAGTCGCCAAGCTGGAAAAACATTGCGGTAGAGGTTGATTGCCATACAACAATTGAGAGCCAGTTAGGACGTGGGGGGTAGAGACATCCAAGTTCTAAGTCAGCTTCAACCATTCTTGGGTGTGGAGAGTAAGGAAGATGGCATTGCAAAGAGATTTGAAGACACTTTAGCCTGTTATCTTATGGTCATGTTCTTCTTTATATTCCTTTTTGTCAGACACGAGTCCGCATGTGAAGATCCAATTAAACTGATTTATTGCTACTCATGTCCCAGGCACAGGAATCTTCTCAACTAACAGTCATTACCTGCTAAGAGCTAGGGTAAGGGCAGGGGTGAAATCCAGCAGGTTCTGACAGGTTCTGGAGAACCGGTAGCGGAAATTTTGAGTAGTTCGGAGAACCGGCAAATGCCACCTCTGGCTGGGCCCAGAGTGGGATGGGAATGGAGATTTTGCAGTATCCTTCCCCTGCCATGCCCACCAAGCCACGCCACACCCACCACGCCCACCAAGCCACGCCCACAGAACCGATAGTAAAAAAAATTGGATTTCACCACTGGGTAAAGGGTCAAGGGAATTCAAAGGAGGTTGGACTTAGTTCACTGGTGACTACATAAGGATTCTAGGCTGATCTCTCTTTTAACTCCGCCCCCAGTTTCTGCCACTCCTTTTCCTACACTTTTGAAGTAATGATACACAACATATTGACAGAACTCTTGGGAATTTTTTTTTTTAAAAAGACATGTATATTGTATTAAATAATATACCTACTACTTGGAACTTAATAGGTTCTGGACAAAGATGAGTTTTTCATGCTTTCAGAACCACAAAAACAATGTACACAGAACACACAAACATATATATCTGAGACAGGGCTGTTAAACTTGCGACCCGCCGGTCGGATGCGTCACGCGCTGGCCACGCCCACACCGGGTTTAGCGAAGGGGGGGAAGTCATGATACATCACGTGATAACACCGTGATGACGTGAGTTTGACACTCCTGCTGTAAGAAGATCTTGATGGAAATATGTCCCAAGAACCCCACTTAGATTAAGAAAGCATCTTTTTTTTTTTTTTTAAATTAGATTTATATACCGCCCTACTCCCGAAGGACTCAGGGCGGTGAACAGGCACAAAATAAAATACATAAATACAAAAGTTAAAAGATATAATTAAAACCATATTAAATAATTTAGCCCAAGACAATTAAAAAATCCCAATAATTTAAAACAAATTAAAATTTCGATGTAAAAGAATTTTAGAATCTTTTAGAATCTTCATTATATGTTTATCAAATGCAATTGATATTATTTCAATGTAGCTATTTTTCTGGGGGGGGGGGTTTCTTCCTTTTTGAAAAAGTGCAACAGATTATAAAAACATTATAAAAATAAGGCGATATTAGGGGTTTTATACACGATAAGAACATTACATCAAATGACAAATAACAATATTTCAATAATCAACTGATGGGTGAATATTTAAATTTGGGAACTCACCTGATGCTCGCCTCGTGAACCGGTTAATCACTGGAGCTGAACAAAAGAAAACAAAGATTGTGTCAGTCAAGTAAAATATACGCAAACGGTTTTCTAAACTATGTGAATGCAGTTTTTAACCCATGGCAATTTTTTAATTTAATTTTATGTAGCTCAATGATCACAATCGATCTACATAAATGCCTGCTAAAATTTGAAATTCTGCAATTGGGATGCAATTGTTAAAACTGTTTTCTTGAGGGGGAAAAAAAAATAACTTTATGAAATTCGAAGGGAATGAAAAACAACTAATAGTTAAGGAGGGGTTGGGCGAAACAGAAACTCAAATGTGGAATTCCAGTTTGATGTTCACTTCTCTTTTATCTCTCCAAGCAACAGCTCCTAGTTTTCAAAACTCTCTTCCTTCACTGTATTTGAAAATGTCATTTCCCCTCACTTTTATCTGCATAAGTTTTAATTGAAATGTAGAACAATCAGCTGTTGATTTCCAACACAACGTGATGGTCTCAAAAACCTATCAGAAAATCGGAAAGCCACACATACAGGTAATCTTCGGTTTAAGACTGCAATTCAGCCCAAAATTGACATTGCTAAGTGAGAAATTTGTTACGTGAGCTTTGCCCCATTTTACGACCTTTCTTGCCACCGTTGTTAAGTGAATCGCTGCCTTTGTTAAATTAGTAACCCGGTTGTTAAGTGAATCTGGATTCGCCATGGACTTTGCTGGTCAGGACGCAAAAGGGGATCACGTTACTCTGGGATACTGCAACAGTCATAAGTACATGCCAGTTTCCAAGCGTCTGAATTTTGACCACGTGACTGTGGGGATGCTGCAACGGTCGGAAGTGTGAACAACTTTTTTCAGTGCTGTTGTAACTTCAAACGGTCGCTAAGAGAAATTGTTGTAAGTCGAGGACTATCCGCACTGTGATAAAATGGCTATTCTGACTTTCCTCGAGGTCTGTGGGTGACACAGATAGCTGAAAAAATCCTTGCACTATTCAGTTAGGGCAAAGCAGACCGATTTCCTGTGGAAGAATGGAAATAACCAAACAAGGACCATTTGCAGAAATTCAACTAAAAATAAAAATCCTACAAATTTCTTCATGTTTTCTAGTCTTGACCCAAATCAAGCGTGTGTCTCTCTTCAGGTGTGAAGAATCCAATCTGAAAGGAGGGTGGAAGCAGAGAGGACATCTGTATGTGCCTTTTGAAAGAGCTGTTTGCGCGCACCTTTGTGTGTGTTAAGAAAAAGACATGGAAGCATGGATTTCTGGTCCTGGAATTTGCTTCAAAGAGGTCAGAACTCAACTTGGATCAGGGGTTCCCAAAAAGCAAATCTCCTGGGCCATGAATCTAGGATCCTTAAACAGATCCTTAAACAGAGGGATAGAATCAAGATCACATAAAGTGTTAATACAACTTTATAATGCCTTGGGAAGGCTACACTTGGAATACGGCATCCAGTTTTGGTCGCCACGATGTAAAAAAGATGTGGAGACACTAGAAAGAGTGCAGAGAAGAGCAACAAAGATGATTAGGGGACTGGAGGATAAAACATGTGAAGAACGGTTGCAGGAACTGGGTATGTCTAGTTTAATGAAAAGAAGGACTAGGGGAGACATGATAGCAGTGTTCCAGTATCTCAGGGGCTGCCACAAAGAAGAGGGAGTCAAGCTATTCTCCAACGCATCTGAAGGAAGGACAAGAAGCAACGGATGGAAACTCATCAAGGAGAGAAGCAACTTAGAACTAAGGAGAAATTTCCTGACAGTGAGAACAATTCATCAGTGGAACAACCTGACTCCAGAAGTTGTGGATGCTCCAACACTGGAAGTTTTTAAGAAGAGATTGGATAACCATTTGTCTGAAGTATGTAGGGTTTCCTGCCTAAGCAGGGGGTTGGACTAGAAGACCTCCAAGGCCCCTTCCAACTCTGTTATTCTGTTCTAGATGCTTGTCCTACAACTGACCATGGAATACAGTTCTGTGGAACAGAAAAAGTGAGAAGGTCCAGCTTTGAGTTTCTACGGCCTAATCTCTGCTCCCTCTTGAAAGTCACAGACATGTTGTCTTTTGACCTTCTGTATTTTGTCCTTCTATAAAATGGGTCCTTTTTATCGACGGACATCACGTCACAGCTGTGATTTCATGAATCGACACCCACCGCCAGCTATGTCCTGGATGGACCCGTGACTTGGTTTCAAAAGCTGGAGGTTGGAGAGGGATGACTGAATAACAAAAAGGCGTTCGATATTAACCAATCCAGCAAGCTTCAGATATAATCTGAAATGAATTAAGAAGCTGCAGTGGCGACGGTATAATTTTCTTCTGAGCAGCGTTCACCTTGCAAGCTAATCACTCAACACAGGGCTGAAGTGAGAGTTGTTCGTGTGAAAAAAACAACTTTCTGCGAAAAAACAAACAAACAAACAAGCAAAGCATTTCGGTTCACGGGGGAATTGCTTTCTACCCTGCTGTGAAGATCCACAAACAAAAAATACTGTGAACGAAGGAATAATAATACTCCCTGCATTCATGCTTCTGAAACAAGACCAGTTCAATCTTAAAACCATAAAAAGGAAAATGTTTCCAATTTGAGCTCTGTATTTTTTTTTTAAAAAAAAGGGAGGGGATGCGGTGGCTCAGTGGCTAAGACGCTGAGTTTGTCAATCGAAAGGTCGACAGTTCGGCGGTTCGAATCCCTAACGCGGCGTAACGGGGTGAGCTCCCGTTACTTGTCTCAGCATCTGTCAACCTAACAGTTCGAAAGCACGTAAAAAATGCAAGTAGAAAAATAGGGACCGCCTTTGGTGGGAAGGTAACAGCGTTCCGGGCGCCTTCGGCGTTGACTCATGCCGGCCACATGACCACGGAGACATCTTCGGCCAGCGCTGGCTCTTTGGCTTTGAAACGGAGATGAGCACCGCCCCCTAGAGCCAGGAACGACTAGCACATATGTACGAGGGGAACCTTTTTAACCCTAAACTTCACTCTAACCCTAATTAGACCATGGAATTAGACTACTGTGCTTAATTCCTGAAGGCAAATTCAAGTTTGTTTATTTTGCTCATTGGCCAGCAAAACAAAAGTTTAAAAAGTAAAATGACCACCTCTTTGAAGCAATAATGTAATGCCATCTATATGGAACAAGAATGAGCTAAATTGCTTGAGCGCTAAGACAAAAGTAAAATCACGATTCCAATATAATTAAGATAGTGAGCGTGAGACTTAATGATGTAGTAGAAACTAAAATCCTATAGTAAAATTAATTGTATCTTAAAAAGCGAAAGAGCTCAATGGACCAAATGACTCATTTTCTGCATTAAGGATGACTCTAGCAAGTGATAAGAATCAAAACAATCATAATAAAAGTGTGTGTAAACAAACACGGATTGTTTAATTCACCAATTTGTATAAGCCAGGCTGGTTAGTGTGAAAGATCAGGTCCACACTTGAAAGTCAAATTAAACTGATTTATTGCTACTCATGGCCTGTGCACAGAAATCTTCTTAACTAACAGTCAGTAAAAGGATCGGCAGAATTCAAGGTAGCTGGACTTAGTTCGCTTGTGGCTACATAGGGATTCTAAGCTGATTCCTCTTTTCACTCCACCCCCAGATTCTACTACTCTTTGTCCTACACAGCCATGGGTAATCTTTTAGTAGCCAACAACTGCATTTAATATTGGGAGGATTCCATAAAGGAGGTGACACCACTTTGCCAATATGGGGTTGGGACCAAAAAACATTATTTTGCAACTCGGATGTGCTTATTTTAGAGCTGACGCTACAATTTCCATGCATTTCGGTTACTACAGCAGAGGGCCACAAAAAAGGGGGATTCAAGGTCACAGATTTCCCAGTTCTGTCCTGTACCAATAATCTCTTTTTACAGTAGAGTCTAAATCACCAATCCCAGGAAGGCTCCATTTTTTGCATATTGCAACCCTTTTGCTTCAGAGTTCATAATACAATTAAGTACATTGCAGGATACTATAAGTTAGTATCACTATTTCTTACTCGGCCAAATATACAGCCAGCACTGTGCTTCATGCAACAAGGCAATTCACTTCTCAGCTCATCATTCTCTACTTTCTCTTTCAAAGTACCATATGAAGTTACCAGCTAACAAGCTGGAGACTTTCTGTTATAAATTCCAACTGCCAGAAATTGAACAAATTGCCCATATTACTGAGTTTGGGCTGAGCATCTAATAAGTGTGTGATCGTAGGCACCTTTGGTCCAATTCTGAAGCATTTTTGCAAGTGTTCCTTCCTTACCACGGAAGGAAGGAAGGAAGGAAGGAAGGAAGGAAGGAAGGAAGGCAGGCAGGAGGGAAGGAAGGAAGGAGAGAAGGAAGGAAAGGGAAGGGAGGGGGGAGGAAGATAGATAGATAGATAGATAGATAGATAGATAGATAGATGATAGATAGGAAGGAAGGAAGGAAGGAAGGAAGGAAGGAAGGAAGGAAGGAAGGAAGAAGGCAGGCAGGAAGGAAGGAGAGAAGAAAGGGAAGGGAAGGGATGATAAGGAGTTGAAATGGAATGAAAAATATGGAATGGAATACAAAATACAGAATGGGATGGAATATAGATTAGAATGAGAAAGAGTAGAGTAGAGTAGAGTAGAGTAGAGTAGAGTAGAGTAGAGTAGAGTAGAGTAGAATAGAATAGAATAGAATAGAATAGAATAGAATAGAATAGAATAGAACAGAACAGAACAGAACAGAACAGAACAGAACAGAACGGAATAAGGAGCAGAGCGGAACGGAACAGAATAGTATAGAATCAGAACAGAATAGAAACGATGGCATAGCATATCATAGCATAGCATAGAATAGAATAGAAAAACAATAGACATTTTATTGTCACTTTAAACATACACTGATCAGCATACATTAAAATGAAATTTCATTGCATTCAGATTATTTGAAACAGAGCCAAGAAGAAGGATGGAAAAGAAGATTGGTAGTGACTTTGATTTGTTTATAAAGACAGGTCCTACAGGTTGTAGAGCAAGTGAGTTTGTACAAGAGGTGTGTTTCCTACCTCAGTTTAAAGCCATCCCGACCCTGATCTGCTCCATGGTTTCAGCCCTTTATTTGCTTTTTTTTTTAAAAAAAATGCATTTATTACCTGCCCCTCCCCCACAATGGCTTTAAAACTCCTGGGACTGGCTTCCTGCCCCAGATCTCTTCTAACCACAATCCTGTTAAACCAATTACACAGAAACACAGCATCTGGTCCAAAATCATTTAATGAGAATGAGATAAGATTTAAATCCAGGCCATTCCAGTCTTCCCTATCATCAGGCATTTTCTCCCTGCCCGTTTTAATGGGAAGGAGAAATCATATATATAAATGTATGTATGTATGTAAGTACGTAAAAAAAGAAGCAGACATACTCCGAACTCCGGAACTTAAAATTTTAAAAGAATTAAAATTTTATTTTACTAAGCTTTCGTCAGCCATCTGCTGACATCGTCAGAATATTAAACTACCATTACAGAGATCTCTGCCTTTATATGCCATTAATCAATTTAGCCCTTGCGCGTTTTTTACTAATATACCTGGAACTCGTATTTTTAGAATAGTTTGTAATGTATGTATGTATGTATGTATGTATTCTCGGCCTCTGGTAGCCCGCGATCACTAAGCCACAAGAAATACACTCAAGATGATCAGCGGTGTATCCTGGTTTATTAGTGACGTCAGCTCGTTCATGAAGCCGGAATGCAAAGCAATGCAAAGATGCGGCTATCGGGAGCTAACTGCAGCGTCCTTTTATAGAGCAGAATTCAAATCCCAGACAGCTGGGTGCGAGCGTAATTCCCGCCGCTACCTTCCGGGCGCACAGTACTGACGTCATCAGTGCCGGCCGCCTCCTCTCCATTGGCGTCGCTCCCGACTGCTCTCCGTTCCTACAAGGTCTCCTCCACGATCCCCAATAAGCACCCATGCTCCATAGACTCCTAGCCGTGGACCCTAACCCCATCACCATCACCCCGTGCCTCCCGCACCCGCATCACCCCCCGGGAGGATGCTGTGTTCATGGCGTTCGTGGTCACGGTGTCGAGCGCTGCTTGACGCTCGACATGTATGTATATAAAGTTTTTTTCTATCGAGACATCGAAGACGCTTAATCTCTCCCCTGGCTCAAGCTGATGAAGGGAGGAGAACTTTTGGCTCAGAGGTTAATACAGCTGCCTAACATGCAGGCAGCCCAAGTTCGAATCCGAGTAAGGGTATGGCTAACTGATGAGAGCTAAAAAGCTTGAAATAGATCTATACTAATCTCCCTTTATTTCTTTATCAGCGAAATTGTATGTATGTATGTATGTATGTATGTATGTATGTATGTATATCCTGTTTCCCCTAAAATAAGACATCTCCTGATAATCTGCATATATATATCTACACATATACATACACATACATACATATACACACATACCCTGTTTCCCCTAAAATAAGACATCCCCTGATAATAAGCCCAATCAGGCTTTTGAGCGCATGCAGTAAAACAACCCCCCCCTCCCCCTGAAAATAAGCCCTCCCGGCAAAACTCTTGGGGATGAAAAAAAATTCAACACATTTCGCTGGCGTTCCTGACAAGGTTTTGGACACCAGGGAAGAAGGAATCGTATCGCTGAGAGAAACGGTAACTGCAAATAAGAAAGAAAGAAAGAAAGAAAGAAAGAAAGAAAGAAAGAAAGAAAGAAAGAAAGAAAGAAAGAAAGAAAGAAAGAAAGAAAGAAAGAAAGAGAAAGAAAGAAAGAAAGAAAGAAAGAAAGAAAGAAAGAAAGAAAGAAAGAAAAAAAAATCAGCTTTGATCACAGAACTGACTTAGAAAAATGATGCTACCGCTCTATCCCTTTGCTGGAAAGGTAGTTTTTTTAAGAGCCAAACAACTCCAGCTGTGTTTGCGACGCCTCCCCAAGTAGCAAAAAAAAAAGCCCACAATTTGATTTACATGGAGATAAAATGGAGGCACGTGTCTCTCGTTTTAACAGAGGTCTGATCATTAGAGCTATAAAACTGTGTGTTTTTCAGGAACGGGTCCCTTTTTTACTCTTTCACAGAAAGAGAGGCCGTGGCGTGCTATTGTTTCGTTGCTAGGGAGCAACCGACGTGCGTCATCGGAAGGACCGAGCACCTATGAAACATGCCATCTTTTCCTTCAGACTGGGCCACCCAAGCAGCAATCTAAATCAAGGACTTGTTTCCTTCGGGGGTTCTGGAAGGAGCCTCTGGATGGATCAAAGGCTCACACTGGAAGCCATTGCTGGTTTGTAATTGCTGGTTTGAACTGCAACCCCCCCCCCCATTTTGCAGAATTAGCAGCCAAAGATTAGAGGGGTTTACGTGAATATGCTGATTAGGATAGGATAGGGATTGGATTAGGATAGGGTAGGGATTAGGATCCGATAGGGCAAGATAGGATACGGACTGGATTAGGATAGGATAGGGATTGAATTAAGATTAGGATAAAATAGGGATTGGATTGGATTAGGATAGGGATTAGGATACGATAGGATAAAAATTGGATTAGAATAAAATAGGGATTGGATTGGATTGGATTGGATTAGGATAGGATAGGGATTAGGATACGATAGAATAGGATAGGGCAAGATAGGATGGGATGGGATGGGAATTGGATTAGGATAGGATAGGGATTGGATTAGAATAGGATTAGGATAAAATAGGGATTGGATTGGATTAGAATTAGGATTAGGATAGGATAGGGATTAGGATACGATAGGGCAAGATAGGATGGGATGGATGGGGATTGGAGTAGGATAGGGATTGGATTAGGATAGAATAGGGATTGGATTAGGAGTAGAATAGGGATTGGATTAGGAGTAGAATAGAAATTGGATTAGGATTAGGATAGAATAGGGATTGGATTAGGATAGGAATTGGATTAGGATTAGGATTAGGATTAGGGTAAATAGGGATTGGATTGGATTAGGATTAGGATAAAATAGGGATTGGGATACAATAGAATATAATAGGGCAAGATAGGATGGGATACGATGGGATAGGGCAGTGAGAGCTAACCTTTTCGGCACTGAGTGCCAAAACTGGAGCGTGTGTGTGCGCGGGCCGTCGCCAGCTGCTCTTTCGCGTTCTGGCACGCACGTGTGCACTGGCCAGCTGGTCTAGCATGCACGTGCTGGAACCCAGAAGAGAGCAGCTGTCCAGTGCGCATGCACGCGATGGAACCCGGGAGAGCTGCTGGCAACGGCCCACATGCCGACTGAGAGGGCTCTGC
This sequence comes from Pituophis catenifer annectens, assembly GCF_029215685.1. Taxonomy (NCBI): domain Eukaryota; kingdom Metazoa; phylum Chordata; class Lepidosauria; order Squamata; family Colubridae; genus Pituophis; species Pituophis catenifer. The sequence goes on from NW_027256887.1 coordinate 5,073,996, forward strand.
GTGCCAGAGTAGGAAAATCAGGCAGTGAAAAAACAAACTTTGTTTGAACAGCTGAGAATTACTTCATTCCCAGCGTCGTTCAACTAAATTAAAGCAAATTCCTCCCAACACAAATTCCTCAGTCCTATCGCAAACCTTGGTCCAATTAGGCAAACTGCCAAAGGCCTTTCTTGGCCAACGTTCAGAAGTCACAGATACAAAAATAAATACAAGACGTAGACGAAGGAGAAGACGAAGCTACCAACGTTGTTTTCCGACAAAGCCCAAATGCCATTGCTGGTCTGTTTTAAGCCTTATGGGAGGGGCCAATCATCGCCTGGCCCTATTCCCGAGTTGTCCTCTTTGCTTGAGCTGCTCTTGCCTTCTGGCAGCTCTTCTCATGTATGCACTAGGAACAGGCTCCTCCTGTTCCTCTGCCTCTCTACTGTCAGCCTCTGGAGGTTCTGGAGTCCGCACCTCACTCCCCGATGGCCCTGGCCCCATCTCTGCCTCCGATGCAGAGCCCTCGTCCGGGCCTTTCCCAGCCTCCAGGACTGGCCCATGTTCTTCCTCAGCCTCATCGCTGTCCGACTCCGCTACCAACTCTGCAGGCTGCTGGCGGACCACAACAATACTAATACTCTGGTGATCATTTCGAAAAATCCTTTCTTAGTGAGCACCTAGAAGCCAAAATATATAGCAAATTTCAAGTTTGTAAGCTTTACAGTTCTGGAGATTTCGTGATTTAATACGTGAGTGGTTTTCGCTTTTATATATATTTGAAATAGTAACGGCAGTTACTGCAAAAGACTCCTCACATAAGCCTGATGATGGCAGATGAGATTCTGTCGAAACGTCGCTTCTACCCTTTTAGGGATATATCCACAATTACACAGGAAGAAACCCGAAATATTAACTACACACACACACACACACACACACACACACACACACACACAGATAGATTACACAATCAAATTGTTCTGTTTCGGATAGCACAAAGCCTTCTCCCAGAAAGTAACAAAGAAAACTGGTGGTGGAGAGGATGTGTCCAATCCTGGACAATCCTGTAGACCCTGGTCAAGCACGCGACGTACCACACATGGCAACTGGGGATAACGGATAACAGAATAACAAAGTTGGAAGGGACCTTGGAGGTCTTCTAGTCCAACCCCCTGCTCAAGCAGGAGACCCTCTATCATTCCAGACAAGTGGCTGTCCAGTCTCTTCTTGAAAATCTCCAGTGATGGAGCACCAGATCTTCTGGAGACACATCATTCCACTGGAAATTTCTCTTGAGTTCTAGGTTGCTTCTCTCCATGATCAGTTTCCATCCACTGCTTCTAAGAGAGATAGCAAGAATGATGGCAAGTCCAACCTTCCCTGGCACCGTCCTGTTGTGCCCAATTGGTACTACCGGCAGGCAGCTGGCACCAAAGTTACAACTCTTTTAAGGATAAAGAGCCATTTTGAAAATTGTTCCTGTCTTTTCATCACAGTTCCTTTTGCTGGTAACAATAGCATTACATTTTGACTTTTTTTTTTTTTCCAGAAGGAAAATATTTTCCCATTCAATGAGTAAAAAGTGTAGTAGCAGGTTTAAATTTAGCGTGCCTATTTTCACGTAGAGCAGGGGTGTCAAACTCAAGGCCTGGGAGCCAGATCTGGCCCACAGTGTTTTTAGATCTAGCCCGCAGGGCCACCCTGGAAACAGCGAAGAACCAGCCCGTGGTGCCTCTGGCAGCGAAAACGGAGCTCAGGAGAGCCACAGGTAGCGCTCGTGAGCTCCATTTTTGCTGGCACAGGGTTGCAGGACGCTGCTGCAGCCGAAAACAGAGCTCGGGCGCCCGTTTTCGCTGGCAGAGTGCTCGGGCCACCACTCGCCCCCCGACAAGAGTGATGTTGAGCTGGCCACACCCACCCTGGCCACGTCCATCCCAACCCCCTGAGGTCAAACACAATCCTGATGCGGCCCTCAATGAAATTGAGTGTCAGGGTTCTGATAGATGCCCTAATTAACTCATGAGACTCGAGCCAAGTTTCAAAAGAAATCCAGTTATTTATTAGGAGCAACATGTCAGCAACTACCCGAGTGAAGCCAACTCTGCCGCAGGTAATTTACGACTCAACTCTGACCCTGTTTCCCCCCCCCTCAGGCTGTGTCATAAATCACATTCTCCACCAAGGCACTTTCCCAGGCTGTAGAAAATACGGCCCAGCTCTGGTAATCTTGAGATCCAACCTTGAAGAAGGTATGCGTGGAATGTGCTTTTGAACATGGCTCTCGAACTGCATCAATTTTCTTCCCCCCCACACCCCATTCCTGCCCATGGCAACTCGAGAGCAGACCAGAAATGCTTTGCAAGATGACATCCAGTTTATCACCCCAGAAATAGAGGCTCAAAATTAATGTGACCGTCATAGTATCTGGAATTAAGCGCATCTCATACTTCGTGGCAAGATAAATTATAATTTGAGCTTGTAATGCTGTAGCTAGTTTATTGGGAATAAGATGCATTAAATTCAATGGGATTGCTTAATGATTGGGGTCAGGATTGCGCAGTTTACACGGTATTTGATAAACGGATGCTCAACCTAGAACATTTTATTCCAATACTCTTTCAAAGTCACGGATAATCCTTCAAGTATATGAATACATTTACTATAGATAATTTTAAGTATGTTTCCTAACCAGTGTACTTTATTTACAGCTCTTTGCAGTTTTTAAGGAGCAATTTTTCAGAACTTGGGAATGTGAAATATCCTATTTTTTTAAAAAAAGGAATACTGTTATTATAAGGCTATTCTGCATAGTTTGAGATTATTATATTTCCTTGCTATAAAAATGCCAAGTCAAAATGCTCGCAATAACTAACGTCGAATGGTAGCATTTTGCCCTGCTTACTGCCAACTTTTCAAAGTCTGGAAATCCACAAAATAAAGACATTACAGTATATCTTGGTATTTTTGTGAGTCAATGGAGTTTCAAATAAATACTGGGCTTCTTACAAATTGCTTTTACAAATTGCTAAAGGCTGGGCTCCTTACAAATTGCTTTTAGTACAAAAACAGCACAGTGGGTGTTTTGTGCGTTCCCTTGGAAAGTAATGCTGAAAAGCAAGCATTTCACAACATTTACACGCCATTCAAGAGATAATTCACAAGTCCAAAAGGCAACGAAAAGACCAAAAACCTCCCCTGCCAGCAATCAACACCCAAGATGAGTATTGATTAACATCAACATTAACACAAGACCAACAATCAAGAAGTAAATTCCCCCATCAAGGAATCCCCAACTCAGACAAACAAGCTAAGAGTAAACAACAACTTAATCAAGGAATCCTCAAGGTCACTCCGACCAACACTGACAGAGCAAGCCACTTATAAGAACAAGCACTGATGATATTACTTAGTATGGTAATGAAACGTCTTTCAGAAAACCAGCAAGCTGAGAGAGCAGTTCACAACCTACAGAAAATGAGATAATTTAGGGCAAACTCCAGGAAATTTCAGCCTAAATCTTGGGTTAATATTTGGTTCCAGGCAAACTGGAGAAAACACTAATAAGGATGATTTAAAAACAACAATGAACCCTAACCATACAGAGGAACAAACTTTGCTTAAGGGGGAAAGATTAAGCATTCTGCAAAGATAAAGCCAATTTGCGGATATTCTGGAGTTCATGGAAAATATCCAGTGGTGGGATTCAGCCGATTCGAGCGAATCTGTAGTTAAATTGCTGGCTGGCCCCTTCCCTTCCCGCTCCTTCCAGGAGTCCCCAAACGCCCCATTTTGGTTCCTAAATAAGTGCAGGGAGGCCTCCTAGGCCCGAAATGGGGCGCGGGGGGGGTGCAGCACCCCCCTCGTGGCCCATTTTCGCTTCCAGGAGGCTTTAGGGAGGTCTACTAGGCCCAAAACAGGGCGTGGGGGGCAGCCCAGCCCCCCCACGGCCCGTTTTTGCTCCCAGGAGGCTGCAGAGAGGCCTACTAGGCCCAAAATGGGGCACAGGGGAGTGACGCATTCCCCCCCGTGCCCTTTTTTTGCTCCCAAGGGAGTGCAGGAGGCCGAGTCCTGCCTGTCACATCCCCTGGCCACGCCCACCATGGCCATGCCCACCCAGCCGGTCATTAGGGCAGAGAACCGGTTGTTAAATTATTTGAATCCCACCGAGAATATCCAACGTCACATGGATAGGCCCTGGCCCACCTTTTTAAAATGGTTAACGTGGATTTTTAAAAATCCATTTTGACAAATTCCACCTAGAAAGCTGCTAAATAAAACTACCGGTCATGAGATAATAGGGAGGGACTTCCTGCGAAGTGGTTAAAAAAAAAAAACGAGAAAGCAAAGAAAGAGGGAGTGATTTGGAAGGAAATTAGAAGTAAATCCTCAAAGATCTGCATTAGAAGGATGCTTTTTAGATTGTTCAGACATGATGTTGACGTAAGCACATCCTTGCCTTATAACCATTCACTTAGTGACCATTCAAAGTTACAACAGCACTGGAAAAAGTGACCTGGGCCTGTTTTTCACATTTACGACCGTTGTCAGCATCCCCACGTGATCAAAATTCAAAGGCTTGGCAACTGGCTCATATAGGTAATCCTCAACTTAGGACCGCAATTGACCCCAAAATTTCTGTTGCTAAGGGAGACATTTATTAAGGGAGTTCTGCCCCGTTTTACGACCTTTCTTGCCACAGTTGTTAAGTTTGGAACACGGTTGTTAAGTGAATCTGGCTTCCCCGTCGACTTTGCTTGTCAGAAGGTCGCAAAAGGGGATCACATGACCTCAGGACACTGTAACCGTCATAAATACGAGTCAGTTGCCAAGAGTCTGAATTTTGATTTCGTGACTATGGGGATGCCTCAACAGTCGTTAAGTGTGAAAAATGGTCCTAAGTCACATTTTTTCAGTGCCTGCAATGATTCATTTAACAACGGTGGGAAGAAAAGTTGTAAAATGGGGCAAAACTCACTTAACAACTGTCTCACTTAGCAATGTAAATTTTGGCCTCAATTGTGGTCATAAGTGAAGCACAAGCAATAAGATGCCCCATTTTGTGGATGGAATGAATTATTCAGAGTGGTAAAAACAGCTTGTAAAAAGCTACGGTAAAATAAATTTAAACTGGATGAGGAAAAACTAACCCAATCAAATCAATTCAAGTACGGTCAATGTAAAATAATGCACATTTGGGCAAAAGGGCCTCCATTTTACACAAAACTTTACAGAAAAGAGCCTAATTTAAACTGTCACTTGTTCTGACCTAGGCTTCCTTAGAAAGTAAACAGCACAAACTTAGTCCCGGCAAACCTCTTTAATTTATACGGCTGTAAATTCCTTTCATTTACAGTCCGCAAGGCTTGATAAACAGTCTTTCAGAGGAAGGTTATCAACACCCACCTATCTCACGTGGAACGCTGCCAAAGAGCTAATTTCCAGACGCAGGGCAAGGCCAAACTTGGCACAGAGTCACAAACAGAAGTTCCAAATCTTGAATCGGCCAGATGAACTAATTGCTTCCTGCAAAAGCTCACGTCCCGTTGGCTTCTCTTTTATGTCTTATGGGAGGAGCCAATCATCTCCAAGCCTTACTCCCAAGTCGACCCTGTTTCCTTAATTGTTCCTGTCTCCTGGAAGCTCTGGGCATGCGCACACTGGGAACAGGCTCACGCTGTTCTTCTGCCTCACTGATGTCAGACTCCAGAGACTCCGGAGGCAGCAAAAAACTCCCAGAGGGCCTTGGGCCCCTTCTCTGCCTCCGACTCAGAGCCATCGTCCGAGCCTTCCCCATACTCCAGCACTGGCTCACGTTTCTCCCCAACTTCCTCATTTTCCGAATATCCTGCCAGCTCTGCTGGTGGGCCACAACATCACTGAATCAGAAAAAAAAAAAAAACGTATCTTGTGAACATAATGGACAGTTCAGTGACAATCTTAGCCGAATGTGACGATATGAAATTGCCATATTCCATGTTAGGGGGGTTATTAGGAAAGGGTCTAAAAATAAACCTACCAACATTATAAGGCTTTTATAGAGATCTACTGAATGTACACATCTGGGCTTTCACATCCAAAAAAAGAAAAAAAAAAGAAAAAAAAAAAGCAGAATTTGGGAAAGAACAGAAGAACCAGCAATCAAAATAATTTATGGGTTCCATCCCATTCTTTACGAGTAAAGAACTAGGAAAGAAGAGCGAACAATGAAATTATTGAAATATATATCAAATCACGTAGGGAGAAGGCGCAAGATATTGTCTTCCACGCCAACGCCGGCACCCAGTGTCCCAACGAACGAAACAGGATGGAAATAGAAACACAGAAACGTTGGAAACGGATGGCAAAAAAACCCCCCAAAACGAAAAAAGTCTTAGCGGACCATCGAGTTTGCACTTTGTTTTTTTGTTTTCTTTTCAATGTATTTATTATTTTTATATTTCGCTTATTTTTCTTTTTTTCTTTATTGTTTCATCTTCATCCTTGATTTAAAATAGTTCGCTTAGTGACCGTTCAAAGTTTCAACGGCACTGAAAAATGTGACTTAGGAACCGTTTTTCATAGTCACGACAGTTTCTAGCACCAGATGTTTGGCAACGGGTTCATAGTTATGGCCGTTGCTGTGTCCCCAGGTCACGTGATCCCCTTTTGCGACCCTTCGGACAAGCAACGTCGACGGGGAAGCCGGATTCACTTAACAACCGGGTTACTAACTTATCAACTGCAGTGATTCACTTAACAATGGAGGCAAGAAAGGTCGTAAAATTAACAACAGAAATTGTGGGCTCAATTGTGGTCATAGGTCGAGGACTATATGCCATCCCTTGCCAGAAATGTCCCTCTAGATGCTAAATGACAAATGGCGGGCAAACTTTGCACGCCAGAATTAATGGACACAAGTTTGACATTTGGACTCAAAATCATAATAAGGACAGGCCATTTTCAACCTTCCAGAAATCTCTGTTGGAGACTCCAGACTGTTCTGGAAAATCAGGATTTAATTCCACCGTGAAACAAGAGAGGGGCTGAATTCAGATAGATCACTAGGTATCAAGCAATACTCAGAAGGTGTCAACCAACACAACGGGTTATTAGCAGAGGTGGTATTCAGCCGGTTCATACCGGTTCGGGAGAACCGCTAGTGGTAACTGCGGGTGTGCCTTCCTGTAATACCGTCCTATTTAGCTACATTTTGAGGTTGGGTGCATGCACGGAAGGCATGCGCACTAGCAAAGTGCACGCGTGGAAGTCCGAGCACATCGTGGGTGGTGCGTGCACGCAACGAACCGGTGGTAACAATATTGGAAACCTGCCGCTGGTTGTTAGAACATCACAAACGGTTCATTCAGTGATAAATTACTGCTAATCTGTCTCACAGGGAATTCCTCTCTGCTCGGCCTAATTTAAATCCCAACCTGACACCTTTTGATGAAACGTGTTAATTGGGAAAAGTACTACCAAACTCCTGATATTATTTTATTTTTTTACCTCAGAGAGCAAAAATCAATTAGTGAGTGAAATCAGCAAACACAACCTTAAGATCAACGACAGGACTTACGACTGCAACCGAGCCCAAACATTTCTGCTGTTAAGTGAGACATTTCTCACGCGAGTTTTGCCCCATTTTACGACGTTTCTTGCCACGCTTGCGAAGCGAAGCACTGCAATCAGTTGGTCATCTGGTTGTTAAGTGAATCTGGCCCTCCTCACTGTCAGAAGATCACAGAAGGGGATTCACAGGACCACCCCCGAGAACTCTGCAACCGTCATAAATGTGAGTCAGTTGCCAAGCGTTTGAATTTTGATCACGCGACCATGGAGATGCTGCAAAGGTTGTAACTAGAAAAAAACGATCGTAAGTCCCATCTTTTCAGTGCCATTTGTAACTTTGAATGGTCATTAAACGAACCGTTGTAAGTCAAAGATACCTCTTAAACGACCTTCAGACCTGGTTCACATGTTAAGATGTTCTTGCTGCCTTTTTTCTCTTTCTAACCAAGAAAGGAACGGATGAGGTGCCACAGCTGACACTACAAACCTTAGGATCTTAGTTTGTAAGAACTCTCTTTTAACTCTCCCCCCCAAAAAATTTTCCTCGCTCCTCGGTTATGGAAATTGACTTAGCTACAACAGCTTCAGCAAGAAGGTAGAAGAAATAGGATGTCTAATCTATTGTTGGAAGAAATCTCCAGCTGGGTTCAGTTCCAAGTGGGGAGAAAGTCACTGGAAACAGGGAGACTGCTTGAAAAGATGGTTTAATGGTGGTCAGGACCACATGGTTTTGAGGTCCTGGGCAAAAAGACCACATGGTGAGAGAGTGAGAAAGAGAGAGAGATTTATACCCTCTGTTTGGCTTTGAATTTGAGCTTGTATTCTGACTGACTGTCAGACTCTCATGGGGTCATGCAGGGGTAACTTTCTAGGTTGTCTTTTGAGTCCCAGGCTTGGTTGAACCTTGCCGGGTGATGCAATCTCCCCTAGTGCCATATGGTGAGTTCTGTTGCTAGATGAGTAGAGGGCTAACCCTACCTTTGTTGGATCGTGGGCGAGGGCATTTGCTTATGAATAGACCTAGCTACCTCTTTATCTCTTAAGTGCTGACATCTTCTGTGGGCTATTGAGAGTGAGTCTGCTTCCTGCCTAAAAAACATGTTTCTCCATTTCTCATCCAGGGAGGTAATAATACTCTGCCTTTTTAATATTTCCTAGAATATTTCATTCTTCTAGGAGAGGGATGGGTGCTAACGTCCTACAGTATCTAAATAGGAAAAAGTCCAGGGATTGAAAAGGGTACTGACAGATCAGGGTTGAAATGATGGTCCTTGGTGCTCTCTGAGCTTTGGGGTTTTCTTGCAGACCCCAACATTCGACCAATAATGGAAAAAGAAACAAATACCCCAAGCAAGCTAATAGCAAACAGCCCAACCAAGAAACCACGGAGACTTTTCCCATTCATATTGATAGGGCAAGTCATCAGAATATAAAATGAGACCAAACCCCACTCCCTACTGGCCCGGATTATGTTACCTAGCTGGGTAATAAAACGTCTAAAAGAAAACAACTCAGATCAGAGAGCACGGTCCATCCATCATTTGGATTTCACGTTTTCTTTCAACTGGATTTCAAAAAAACGAACCATGTCAAAGGTAAAGGATAATCATGCAAATGATAATCGTGAATTTTAAGCCGATATGCTCGAACAGTATCACCGCAAATGATAAATCAGTTTTAAGCAGACAAGCTGCATGTTAATAGCAAGGGTATTTTACTCGGGTGTAAGAAATTCCTAACGCACGCATTTGCTTTTTCGTTCACGTATACAAACCATGGTTAGTGTTACGATGCGAAACGGCATTCAAAACCAGGATGCGATCAAGTGAGCTCCAGAATTCAAGACCAATATTTTTAAGCCTCCAGAAAAACCGGGGAAAAGTATAAATATAAAACCAGGAAGGTCAGTTTTTTTATTCAAAGTTAGCTGCAGGAGACATCCTGTTTAATAATCCTGGGTTTTGCCAGGAGTGTGAGATATACAAACGAGAAATAAACAAACAGACAGGTTGATGGCTGACTGGATCCCTCTCGTCAAAAGATATTGCATCAGCAGGAATCCTGCATCTCATCCAAAGTGATATTCAGCTTAGAAAAATACCGTGCTATAGTTCAAAAATAAAAAGATACGTTTTTGTTATACGTCCACCATATATATTATTATAGTGCCTATATAAATTAGGCTTTAACGAACAAAATTAATATATAGCCCCAACCAAAATTAATATACAGCCATAACTAACGATTTACTTCTGAATTAAAAGGGAAGTTTCTTTTTAAAAAAAAAAATCCATGCAAACTTTAGCATCCATCGCTGCATGATATCCTTATCTCTTAATAATAATGCAATTGGCGTGCGATGCTGCATTCAGACTGCTTTCGTTTAAGGAAAAATAGGCACGGAATCCATCACTTCGTTTCTGCATGAAATCTAATGCAGGGACTTCTAGAATATCGTACAAAGGAAAGGAAGTATTCTTTTATTATGTCCTACTTGCGGAGACAGTATATAAAGAACAATTTTGGGAACCGAGCAGAGAATATACAAGATGCAGAAAATTATCGGGAACCATCTTTTAAAACTTTTATTCAATATAAACACAAAGATGCAATAAAATTTGTTACTGTAAGAAACAAAACAACAAATAGGCAGGAACAAATCATAATTCACCAGAGCCTGTACTATAAAGAGCCTATCATAGAATATAAAATAATAGGATTAGAAGGGACCTTGGAGGCATCTCGGCTAATTCTGTATTATGAGATCTTAAAACAAGCCAATTTTAATGCAGAAACACGAATGCCTTATTTAACACGTAATATTTACAAAATCAACAAGTTCACAATCAACAACTTAATCGCATTTATCTCCAAAAAAAGGTCAACTGAATGAAATACGATGTATTCCCAGACAGGGTTACGATTTTAACCCTTAAATCCATCTCAAGCCACTTCCAATCTGTATGTTTTACGTTGGTTTAAAATAAAATAATAACTTCTCCCTCCTTCATTACATCTCCGTAGCAAAGCCAATAACTTACAATAAGCTTTTCAAAATAAGTTTTTGAAGGATTAACGTTTACCATTAGGTCACTCAAACTCTTCATTCAATGCTACTCGTCTACAATGCTTATAAATCTTATAAACCTCTGGGGTAAGACGACACTGGCATCTAAATACAGAAATATCCACAAATACAATCTAAATAAAAGAACCTCACTCACCGACAGTGAAATCCACCGGCTTCTTAACGTTATGGAAAGTTTCAAATTTGACAGCCATTGTCTACAAGGCAATTGTTTTCAATCCGTAGCCATTTCTTCTTGTTTTTCGCAGTTTGCAATTGTCTTCTACATGTAAGATCGGGGCTGGTGTCCCCCCCTTTCTCAACAATGCTCGTATTACGGCCAGCTTCGGAAGCGGCGGTGCGAAAGCCCACGTCCAATCAAGATCGCCGCATTTCAAACGGGCAGCGTTTGCCGTGTCATTATTTGTATTGTGCATCAACTTAAGGAATAACTACAGGGGACGCCACACAACAAAACGTACGTACCTTAGCAAAGAGCACAGCTATCGGCCAGACAGACGTATGGTTGTGATTACACTTACTTTACTCCAGAGCTGCAATTGAGCCGTTAGCTATTTGATCTACACACCATCCAACCTGGTTAGTACAGTGGGTACCTTGGTACTCGTCAGGGTGGATAAAAATCAATGGTTTTTTTAAAAAAAATCAGATTTTTTTTTATTTAAATCGGATTTTTTTGATTTTTATCGAATTTATTTTAATAAAAAACTTTTGGGGTAAAAATCTATCGTAAGATAGTTTTCTATTTAAGATACATAAATAATTTAGTTTATTCAGCATGAAATGGAGCTTAGATATGTAGCATGAGGCTGTATATTCTGCAACACTGGGACTATCGGTGAGTCAACAGTGGGTCAAAGGAGTAGCAGAGATGACAGCTGCTCTTTAACAATTATGATTTAAATCGAGTTGATTTAAATCAAGCTTTTACTAGTGATTTAAATCATGATTTAAATTGTGATTTAAATCAACTCGATTTAAATCAAATCCACCCTGGTACTCGTCGTTAATTGGTTGTGGGAGGCAAGATCAGAACCAGAAATGGTGGGTGGCGAACGAATTTTCCCCCCGTAAGGAATCAATTGAACAGAATAGAGTTGGAAGGGACCTTGGAGGTCTTCTAGTCCAACCCCCTGCTTAGGCAGGAGACCGTATACCAGTGGTGGCGAACCTTTAACTCACCGAGTGCCGAACAGGTATGTGCTTTGCACGCGCAGCTCTGCCTCCATGCCCTGTGCGCACAACCACACCATCTGTGCATGCGCACAGCTTTTGCACGCACCTGTGCGCTGCACACACAGCCGCACAATCTATGCATGTGCGTGGTTTTTGCATGTGCAATGCACGCATGTAAATGCCGTCTGCACACCAGTACTCTTGCATGCATGCACAAACGCACACACATGCGCAGGAGCTCTGCGGACCAGCTGGGTCCCTTGAACTGCACGCATGCGCACCAGGGGCCCAAACACCAGTTGGGGGGGCACGTGCATGCACAGCTGGTGAGTTGGGCGACAACTCGTGTGCCCGGAAAAATGGCTCTGCGTGCCACTTCTGGCACGCGTGCCATAGGTTTACCATCACGGCCCTATACCTCTCTGGACAAATTGCTGTCCAGATTCTTCTTAAAAGCCTCCAGGGATGAAGCACCCACAATTTCTGGTGGCAAGCTGTTCCACTGGTTAATTGTTCTCCCTGCTAGGAAGTTTCTCCTTAATTCCAGGTTGCTTCTCTCCTTGGTTAGTTTCCATCCATTGTTTCTTGTCCTGCCTTCAGATACTTTGAAAATAGGCTGACCCCCTCTTCTATGGGGTAGCCCCTCAAGTATCGGAATACTGCTACCATGTCACCCGAGTCTTTCTTTTCTCTAGGCTGGACTAATGTAATGAATTACAAGCAGGGTGGATAAAAATCAATGATTTTTTTTAAAAAAATCAAAAAAATCAGATTTTTTTTATTTAAATCAGATTTTTTTAATTTTTATCGAATTTATTTTAATAAAAAAATTTTGGGGTAAAAATCTATCGTAAGATAGTTTTTCTATTTAAGATACATAAATAATTTAGTTTATTCAGCATGAAATGGAGCTTAGTTATGTAGCATGAGGCTGTCTATTCTGCAACACTGGGACTATCGGTGAGTCAACAGTGGGTCAAAGGAGTAGCAGAGATGACAGTTGCTCTTTAAAAATTATGATTTAAATCGAGTTGATTTAAATCAAGCCTTTTTACTAGTGATTTAAATCATGATTTAAATCGTGATTTAAATCAACTCAATTTAAATCAAATAGGACTGGGATTTTTTGACACTCCTCTATTAACATACAGCAGCATCTTGATCATTGCTTTGAGATTTCATCAAATTTGGTACTCAACGCATTTTGAAAGCAAACATTTTGCCTCAGTACTCATCATTTGTTCGATACTCAATACACAAACTTAGAACTTTTCGCTGCCGGTTGCCTTGTGACTCATTATATTATTCTTTAGGAGAAAAGAATTTGTTTGGTACTATCGTTGTTGGTATTCATTGCACCTTCCGGAACCAATTAATGATGAGTACCAAGGTACCACTGTACTAGCTAGGTTTGATCGTGTTTAGATCAACCAATGTTGGTTAAACGCTGGTTTCACAATGCCGACATGACATTTCTCACGAGCAAATCTAATCTCATGTACATTCAAACATTTACCGACTTCTTTTAGTTGCTGTATAAACGCATCCTTCTCAATCAGGTGGTCGTTCAATACAAGTGGTCCTCGACTTACAACGGTTCATTTAGTGACCGTTCAAAGTTACATCCCTGGAAGCTGGCTTCTGACCGTTTTTCACACTTACGACCATTGCAGCATTCCCACGCCACGTCTTTCACACTTACGACCATTGCAGCATTCCCACGCCACGTCATCCAAATTCAGACGCTTGGCAACTGACTCACATTTATGACTTTGCAGTGTCCTGGGATCATGTGATCCCTTTTTGCTGACAAGCAAACTCAATGGAAAAACCAGATTCACTTAACAACTACGATGATTTGCTTAACGATGGTGGCAAGAAAGGTCGTAAAGCAGGGCAAAGTTCACTTAGCAAAGGTCTCACTTAACAACGTTAAGTTTTGGGGCTCAAATTGTGGTCGTACGTTGAGGACTACCTGCACTTCAAACTTTCCAAACAGTCCAGGTAGTCCCAATTTGAGACTCCAAAATTTCCGTTGCTAAGCAAGGCAATTTTTGAGTTTGGCTCCATTTTACGACCATTTTTGCCACAGTGAATCAATCAATGCAGTTACACCCTGCAGAGGTACACCAGCCTACCTCCTATCCACTCACCCACCCTTTCTCCTAATTCCTCAGTCTGCCACTGAACTGGATAAATTGAGACTTGCTTTCCTGCAACAAATGCTTGGGAATAAAATGGCTATGCGGGTAGTCCTCGACTTACGACCACAATGGAGCCCAAATTTCTATTGTTCAGCGAAACATTTGTTAAGCGAGTTTTTGCCTGATTTTTACAAACTTTCTTGCTACAGCTGTTGAGCGCAGTTGATAAGTTAGTAAGCCGGTTGTTAAGTGAATCCGGCTTCCCCGGTGACTTCGCTGGTCAGGAGGTTACAAAAGGGGATCATGTGACACCCTCCCCCGACGGTCGTAAGTATGAACCAGTTGGGCAAGCATCTGAATTTGGATCAACAATTGCAAGGATGCTGCAAAAGGTTGTAACTGTGAAAAACGGTCGTAAGTCAAATTTTTCAGCGCCGTTGTAACTGAGCGGTCACTAAATGAACCGTTGTTAAGTCGAGGACTACGTGTAGCACTGTTCGTAGTAGGATCATCTCCTAATTTAAGGATGATATTGTCAGTGACTCACAGCAGCAGCACCGAAGGGCAGCAGCAACAGAAACATAAAATCATAGGGTTGGATGGGACCTTAGAGGTCTTCTAGTCCAACCCAAAGAAAGGCAAGAAATGCAGTTTGGGGCAAAAATGCTATAGGGCCGTGATGGCGAGCCTATGGCACGCGTGCCACAGGTGGCACATGGAACCATATCTGTGGGCACGCGAGCGTTGCCCTAGCTCAGCTCCAGCACGCATGCATGCACCGGCCAGCTGATTTTCAGGCCTTTCGGGCCCACCGGAAGTCAGGAAACGGGCTGTTTCTGGCCTCCAGAGGGGTGGGGAAGGCTGTTTTAGCCCTCCCCAGATTCCAAAAAAGCCTCTGGAGCCTGGGGAGGGTGAAAAACAGGCCTACCAGGCCCACTGATAACCTTTTTGTCGTTGTGGGCCAAAAGCGGGGGGATGGGGAGGCATTAAATGACGTGGGCACGTGGGTGCGCAACCACCCCCCGCTCCCCCCGCTTTTGGCACGCGACGGCAAAAAGGTTAGCCATCACTGCTATAGGTTCTCCTACTTGAGCAGCCGGTTGGACTAAAAGACCTCCAACGTCCCTTCTAACTCAGCTATAGTTAAAAGTAGCCCTTGAGTTACATCTGAAGTTACAACGGCATTGAAAAAAGTGACTTATGACCGTTTTTCACACTTACGACCGATGCAGTACATGATCAAAATTCAGACGTTCAGCAACTGACTCGTATTTATGACAGTCGCTGCATCCCGGGGTCCCGCAATCCCTTTTTGCCACCCTTCTGACAAAGCCAAAGTCAATTTGGAAGCCAGATTCACTTAACAACTCGTTTTAACTACTTGTTTAAACGACGACATCCGCGATTCACTTAACGAGACGTGGCAAAGAAAGTCGTGAAAATGTTTCTCGCTTAGCAACAGAAACCCTGGGCTCAATTACGGTCGTAAGGTGAGGACTGCCCGTTCTCTTCTGACAAAGCAAAAGTCGATTTGGAAGCCAGATTCACTTAACAACCGTTTAACTACTCATTGAAACGACATCCGCGATTCACTTAACAAGACGCAAGGAAAGTCGTGAAAACGGGGCAGAGCTCTCCGAACACGTTTCTCGCTTAGTGACAGAAACCCTGGGCTCAATTACGGTCGTAAGGCGAGGACTGCCCGTGCCCTTCTGACAAAGCCAAAGTCAATTCGGAAGCCAGATTCACTTAACAACCGTTTAACTACTCATTGAAACGACGACATCCACGATTCACTTAACAAGATGCAAGGAAAGTCGTGAAAACGGGGCAAAGCTCGCCGAACACGTTTCTCGCTTAGCGACAGAAATCCTGGGCTCAATTATGGTCGTAAGGCGAGGACTGCCCGTTCCCTTCAGCAGAGGCATGGCAGATGTGGGCCCGCCCTACTTCAGGGCACGGACAACAGCAGCTGCATCTTCATTCACAAAAAAAAAAAAAAAAGGACAGCTCTCGCCAACATTTGTGAATGACCGTCTGTACCCTGCTTCCTCTACAAAGCTCCGGGCTGGGATACCGATTTTTCCCCGCTTCCTCCCGCTTCCTGCTCTACATCAGCCGCGGTTCCTGCAGAGTAAGGCAGGTTGCCACCCATCCACCCAACACTTGTCACCCCCCAATGCAGCTTAAAATCCGGAGAACCTCTTTGCTTGTCGGTTAAGGTGGAACCTGTTTAATTCTGCAAAGGGGGGTGGGGGGGGTCGGCCCGGCTTGGGGTTAGGTTAGGGGGAAGGCAGGTATGAACCCCCATCCCAGGCTGAGCTCCTACATGCTTCAATAGAGGGAGGGATGAGTGAGACCACCTTTTACATCAAATGGTTTGCTCAATGGAGGGGGAGTGGCACCTTCCTTCTTCCTTCTCCTTCAATTTCTCCTTCTCCTTTTCCATCTCCTTCAATTCCTCCTCCTCTAGTTTCTCCTACTTCCCTTTCTCCTTCTCCTTCAATTAATCCTCCACCTCCAATTTCTTCTCCTCCTTCAATTCCTCCCCCTCCTCCAATTTTTCCTTCTCCTTCAATTGCTCCTCCTCCTTCAATTTCTCCTTCTTCCCCTTCCCTTCAATTCCTCCTCCTCCAATTCCTCCTCCTCCAGTTTCTCCTCCTTCCCTTTTTCCTTCTTCAATTCCTCCTCCTCTTCCAAATTCTCCTTCTCCTTCCTCCTTCTTCCCTTTCTCCTTTTCCTTCAATTTCTCCTCCTCCAATTTCTCCTCCTCCTCGTTTCTCCTTCTTCAATTCCTCCTCCTCCTGTTTCTCCTTCTTCCCTTTCTCCTTCTTCAATTCTTCCTCCTCCTCCAATTTCTCCTCCTCCAGTTTCTCCTGCTTCCGTTTCTCCTCCTTCCGTTTCTCCTTCTTCAATTCCTCCTCCTCCTTCTTCCCTTTCTCCTTTTCCTTCAATTCTTCCTCCTCCTCCAATTTCTCCTCCTCCTCGTTTCTCCTTCTTCCCTTTCTCCTTCTTTAATTTCCCCTCCTCCTTCAATTCCTCGTTTCTCCTCCTTCCTTTTCTTCTTTTCCTTCAATTCTTCCTCCTCCAATTTCTCCTCCTCCTCTTCCGGTTTCTCTTCCTCCCTTTCTCCTTTTCCTTCAATTCTTCCTCCTCCTCCAATTTCTCCTCCTCCTCGTTTCTCCTTCTCCCCCTTCTCCTTCAATTCCTCCTCCTTCTTTCCTTTCCTTTCTCCTTTTCATTCAATTCTTCCTCCTCCTCCTTCCTTTTCTCCTCCTTCAATTCTTCCTCCTCCCCCAATTTCTCCTCCTCCTCCAGTTTCTCCTTTTTCCCTTTCTCCTTCTTCAATTCCTCCTCCTCCTTCCCTTTCTCCTTCAATTCCTCCTCCTTCCCTTGTTCCCTTTCCTTCAATTCCTCCTCCAGTTTCTCCTTTTTCCCTTTCTCCTTCTTCAATTCCTCCTCCTCCTTCTTGCCTTTCTCCTTCTTCAATTCCTCCTCCTCCCCTTGTTCCCTTTCCTTCAATTCCTCCTCGTTTCTCCTTTTTCCCTTTCTCCTTCTTCAATTCCTCCTCCTCCTCCTTCCCTTTCTCCTTCTTCAATTCCTTCTCCTCCTTCTTGCCTTTCTCCTTCTCCAATTCTTCCTCCTCCTCCTTCCCTTTCTCCTTCTTCAATTCCTCCTCCTCCCCTTGTTCCCTTTCCTTCAATTCCTCCTCCAGTTTCTCCTTTTTCCCTTTCTCCTTCTTCAATTCCTCCTCCTCCTTCTTGCCTTTCTCCTTCTTCAATTCCTCCTCCTCCCCTTGTTCCCTTTCCTTCAATTCCTCCTCGTTTCTCCTTTTTCCCTTTCTCCTTCTTCAATTCCTCCTCCTCCTCCTTCCCTTTCTCCTTCTTCAATTCCTTCTCCTCCTTCTTGCCTTTCTCCTTCTCCAATTCTTCCTCCTCCTCCTTCCCTTTCTCCTCCTTCAATTCCTCCTCCTCCTTCCCTTTCTCCTTCTCCAATTCCTCCTCCTCCTTCCCTTTCTCCTTCTCCAATTCTTCCTCCTCCTCCTTCCCTTTCTCCTTCTCCAATTCCTCCTCCTCCCCTTGTTCCTTTTCCTTCAATTCCTCCTCCAGTTTCTCCTTCTTCCCTTTCTCCTTCTCCAATTCCTCCTCCTCCTCCTTCCCTTTCTCCTTCTCCTCCAATTCCTCCTCCTCCTTCTCCTTTCCCTTCCTTCCTGCTCCTCCTCCGCTCGCTTTGCCAGGAGGGGCGCCCCCTCCCCCCCAAAAAGCCGAGGACCCTCCCTCCTTGCCCCGCTTACCGGCGAATTCCTCCTCCTCCTCCTCCTCTTCTTCCTCCTCCTCCTCCTCCTCCTCGGGGCTGCTGTCGGAGGGGCTGTGCTGCTGCAGCGGCTGAGGCGAGAAGTTGACCCCGCGGGCCTCGGCGGGGGCGCCGTCGAGCTGCGGGCGGCTCCCCCGCTCGGGTCCGGCG
Source organism: Pituophis catenifer annectens (assembly GCF_029215685.1). NCBI lineage: Eukaryota > Metazoa > Chordata > Lepidosauria > Squamata > Colubridae > Pituophis > Pituophis catenifer. The sequence continues at coordinate 5,092,398 of NW_027256887.1, forward strand.
TTGCAACGGGCGCCTCCTCCTCCTCCGGCCTCGGCCTTGAGGCGCTGGAAGTAGCGGAGGGCGAAGTCGAGCAGGTCGGCCGGTTGGCTCCGCAGCACCTCCAGGGTGAAGCTCTGCAGCAGCTCCCGCAGCCCCTCCGGGATGGAGATGCTCATGCCGGGCGAGCGAGCCGGGCGGGGCGGCCGCCCATGCAACCCGGCGCCCGGCCCCGAAGACCACGCTTGGCAAGGCAAGGCAAGGCCGGCCCGGGGTGCAAAAGGCGGCGGCGGCGGCTTCCCTTCGCGGGGGCTTCCCCGGCGCTTTGCAGCCGGCCGAGGAGAAAAGAGCCGAGCCCGCCCGTGACGGCAGCAAGACGCAGCCCCGCCCACCCCTCCCTCCTACCCCTCCCTCCCTCGCCTGGGAGATGAGGGGGAAAAAAAATCCCCGCGCGCGAGCGTGAGAGTGAGAGAGACCCGGGGAAACCATGGCAACCGAGAGCGCCGCGCGCCCGGCCTCCCGCCCGCCAGACAGACACCCTGCGCGCACGCGCCGGAAGCCCTGCGCTGCTGCTGCTGCTGCTGCTGGTGCTGAGTTTGCAGAGGCCAAAAAATAATAATAATAATAAAAAAAAATGGGCAGCGCAGAGGCGGCCCGGGAAGAGAAAGCGTGGCCTCTCAGCAAGCGGAGGCTCTGGTGGGAAAGCGTGGCCTCTGAGCATGTGCAGAGTGCTGTGCTGCTTTGCAGATGGGAAAGGCAGCGGAGAGCCGGCCCCGGAGGGAAAGCGTGGCCTCTAAGCATGTGCAGAGTGCTTTGCAGAGAGAAAAGGCAGCGGAGAGTTGGGACGGAAACGTTGCCTCCGAGCATGTGCAGAGTGTGTTTGCAGAGGCAAAAAAAAAAAAAGGGCAGCGCAGAGGCGGCCCCGGAGGGAAAGCGTGGCCTCTAAGCATGTGCAGAGTGCTGTGCTGCTTGCAGATGGAAAAGGCAGCGGAGAGCCGGCCCCGGAGGGAAAGCGTGGCCTCTAAGCATGTGCAGAGTGCTGTGCTGCTTGCAGATGGAAAAGGCAGCGGAGAGCCGGCCCCGGAGGGAAAGCGTGGCCTCTAAGCATGTGCAGAGTGCTGTGCTGCTTGCAGATGGAAAAAGCAGCGGAGAGCCGGCCCCGGAGGGAAAGCGTGGCCTCTAAGCATGTGCAGAGTGCTGTGCTGCTTTGCAGATGGGAAAGGCAGCGGAGAGCCGGCCCCGGAGGGAAAGCGTGGCCTCTAAGCATGTGCAGAGTGCTGTGCTGCTTGCAGCTGGGAAAGGCAGCGGAGAGCCGGCCCCGGAGGGAAAGCGTGGCCTCTAAGCATGTGCAGAGTGCTGTGCTGCTTGCAGCTGGAAAAGGCAGCGGAGAGCCGGCCCTGGAGGGAAAGCGTGGCCTCTAAGCATGTGCAGAGTGCTTTGCTGGTTGCAGCTGGAAAAGGCAGCAGAGAGCCGGCCCTGGCCTCTAAGCATGTGCAGAGTGCTGTGCTGCTTTGCAGCTGGAAAAGGCAGCGGAGAGCCGGCCCCGGAGAGAAAGCGTGGCCTCTAAGCATGTGCAGAGTGCTTTGCTGGTTGCAGCTGCTGCTTTGCAGAGAGAAAAGGCAGCAGAGAGCTGGGAGAAAGTGTTGCCTCCAAGCATGTGCAGAGTGCGTTTGCAGAGGCAAAAAAAAAAAAGGGGGCAGCGCAGAGGCGGCCCGGGAGGGAAAGCATGGCCTCCAAACATGTACAGAGTGCTTTGCTTTTTGCAGTGGAAAAGGCAGTGGAGAGCCGGCCGGGAGGGAAAGCGTGGCCTCTAAGCATGTGCAGAGTACTTTGCTGCTTGCAGATGCTACTTTGCAGATGGAAAAGGCAGCGGAGAACCGGCAAATACCACCTCTGGCAGAGCGGGGTGGGAATGGAGATTTTGCAATATCCTTCCCCCAGGAGTGGGGAGAGAATGGGGATTTTGCAGTATCCTTCCCCTGCCACGCCCACCAAGCCACACCCACAGAACCGGTAGTAAAAAAAATTGGATTTCACCACTGAACTGTGTACCCTGTTTAGCAACCATTCTAAGTTATGACAGCCTGGAAAAGGAATTTTACGACTAGTCCTCAAACTTATAACCATAGCAATTAACCTGGCTTGAGTCAAATTTTAAACTGATTTTAAATTGGAATTGTTTTAATTACGGCCAAAATATTTAATTATTTTAATCAGTTTTTAGATTTTGTATGTTTTGTAATGTCTTGTTTTTACTTTGGCTGTTCACCGCCCTGAGTCCTATATTGGAGAAGGGCGGTATAGAAATTTAAATAAATAAATAAATAAATAAATAATAAATAACCATGGTCAAATCATTTTAATTTGTGTGCTTCGCAGCCAGGTTCCAACAAATAGAGTTAATGGAAACGCCGGCAGTAAATTCGGAAGTTAACAGTCACATGGTGTCTCATTTAACAACCATGGGTTTGTTCGCTTAAGGGCCGCATCACTTAGGAGTTGCCGATCTAAATTGAGGTACATAAAGTGAGGACAGTCACCTGCCTCAGATGGCATAGGTTTTCCTGCTTAAGCAGGGGGCTGGACTAGCAGACCTCCAAAGTCCCTTCCAGCTCTATTCTATTCATTCTAAACTTGTCATGACGGCGTTTCACTCCAGTAAAATGTTGTGATGCTGTTTTCAGCAACTGAATCGTATCGTTTTAAAAGTTTCCTACAAGAAGAATTAAAACATCAAAGGCAGATATTTATTTATTGAATTTCTATAATTAATAATTAATAATTTCTATATTACTTACGGGACCGCCTACTACCATCAATAGCCTCCCACCGTCCAGTACGCTCCCACAGAGAGGGGCTCCTCCAGGTGCCGTCGGCCAAACAATGTCGGCTGTCGGCCCCTAGGGGGAGAGCCTTCTCTGGGGGCACCGACGATCTGGAACGAGCTCCCCCCAGAGATACGGAGGATTCCGGATCTGCGCACCTTCCGCCGCGAGTTGAAGACTCTTATTTCATCAAGCTGGCCTCGCCTAAATCTTCTCCCTTTTAAGTGCAAATTTTAAATTTTAATGTGTTTTAAAATATGGGTATCTTAAATTATGGGTATTAATTCAGCCAAATTTATTTAATTCATTTTATTCGATTTTAAATTTTGTATATGTATGTGTTTTATTCCATGGCTGTTCACCGCCCTGAGTCCTTTGGGAGTAGGGCGGTATAGAAATTCAATAAATAAATAAAAAAATATACCGCCCTTCTCCCGAAGGACTCAGGGCGGTGAACAGATTAAGATTTCATATACATATAATTTTTTTTTTTAATAAAGAGTAAATAATAAATTGAGTCAACTTGGTGTATCTGCTAAGACCCTGGCATAGAATTTAGATGTTTCTGCTAGCCCTGCTTGTTGAAACAGAAAAGTCTTCAGGGCACATCGGAAAGTGCGAAGATCTGGGATTATTCGTATTCCAGGGGGCATTTTGTTCCAAAGAGTAGGTGCCCCCACAGAGAAGGCTCTCTCCCTTGGAACTACTAGACGACATTGTTTTAATGATGGTACTATGAGTAGGCCTACTCTGTGAGAGCGTATTGGTTGGTGGGAGGTTATCGGTTGCAGCAGGCGGTCTCGTAAGTACTCAGGTCCTAAGCCATGGAGCACTTTAAAGGTAAGAACCAACACCTTGAAGCGCACTCGGAAGGCCACCGGAAGCCAGTGCAGCTCGCGTAGAAGAGGTGTTACATGTGAGCGCCATGTTGCTCCCATAATTACTCGCGCGGCCGCATTCTGGACCAGTTGGAGCTTCTGGGTGCACTTCAAGGGGAGCCCCATGTAGAGAGCATTGCAGTAGTCAAGTCGGGGAAATTTAAAAGGGGGGAATGAAACGGAAGGAGATATATCAGTGTGGAAAAATAATACTGTCAGAAAAGGAGACCAACCTCTCTCGGTTGGTTAAAATACAAAACTTTTTCTGAAGTTTCAGTAGAAGCGAGAGAACAATTATACATAATAAGACTAGAACACCCAGAAGCAATTTTAAGGTTGCCTCTCAAATCTTTTTTAAGACCTTAAGATGTGTGGACATCAAAAACCCCTGTTGATCTATTATGAACAATTAAATCAATTGTCCTAATACGAATTCACATTTAAAAAAAAAAAATCCCTTAAAAGTGGCAGTTGTCAATTTCAAAAGGGACATGCTGAGGCGCTAATGTAGTTTTTTTTTTTTCTGCATTAAGTTAAAATAATCTTCCAATTGATTTTTCAGGATAATCCTTCCTGCTTAACATCCCAACAGGAGGAGGATGCATTTAATCGGTTTTTATGCAATGTGCTCATTCTATTCATTTACCGCATGAGGGAGGAATTTTGCCCTTCACTATCTATGGCAGTAATGGCTAACCTTTTTTGCTGTCGCATGCCAAAAGCGGGAGGAGCACAGGGGGATTGCGCAATTATGGGCATGCCTACACCCATAATTCAATGCCCCGTGCCCCGCCCCCTTGCATGCATGTGTAACACCACCACCATCACCCCACGATGGCAAAAAGGTTACCGGTAGCCCGTTTTTCCCCCTCTTCAGACTCCAGAGGCTTTCTTGGAGCCTGGGGAGGGCCAAAACAGCCTTCCCCACCCTCCGGAGGCCAGAAACGGACTGTTTCCTGACTTCCGGTGGACCTGGAAGGCCTGAAAATCAGCTGGCCGGCACACGCATGTGTCCTGGGGCTGAGCTAGGGCAATACTCGTGTGCCCCCAGATATGGCTCCGTGTGCCACCTGTGGCACGCGTGCAGTAGGTTCGCCATCACGGATCTATGGGTTGCTTTTGAGTTTGAGACTTTTATTTTCAAAAAATTGCATCTTCCAACACAAGGTTTAAAAATACACCTTTGATTGCAGTGATGTACCTCTGTTTCTAACTAATAACTTCATTTAACAACCCCATAATCCCTTGCGAGGTGGAGTCTGGACAACTGAATGGAGCTAGCAGAGTGTTTGAATGGCCGGATGCCTTTCCTGTCACCAGTGCGGAGTTTTGTTCGGCAGATAAATTCTCATTGTGCCCGGAGAGAGAAATATCTGCCTCTACCTAGGATTGAACTCACAGCCTCCTAATTGTGAGGCACGAGCTCCACCTTACCGCTCTTCTAGCTAACGCTATTAGTATTATTCTGCCACACCGCCAACACAGTGCTTTTCCAGTGTTATTCCAGAATAATTATATTCTCGGAAATGAAGGTGAATTATTCTAGAATAATTATATTCTAATTATACTGCAATATTCTAGAATAATACTGGAAACTGAAAGAAGTTTGGCGATTCAACTCTTCATTAGCTGCCTTGAATATACCCATTCAAAGTTCTTACGCAAAATCCAGCAGGCTCTGAGCAATGAACTGTCAGCATCCCTGGTCCGTCCCACATTTAAGAGGTGATTGGTGGATGCTTTCCTGCCAATTAGCGTTGGTGGGAGGGCCAATGAAGCCAAGTCGACCAATCATTTTCCTTAACGTGCCGCTTATGAAAACTGAGGACAGCATCACTCACTGAATTTTGCCCCCCCCAAAAAATGTGCAATAGAAAAATTATGGAATAACAATTAAAGTATATTAATATGAATATTTTTATCCAGAGCATATAAAACATACATCACTTTTTTAAAATTGCAAAACAGATACAATGAGTTTTTTTTTTTTAAAGGTATTATTGTTACAAAATGTAAAAAGTTCAGAAAACTGGGTTTTCTAATGTAGAATTTCTTATAGGAGATCCCAACACAGTGGAACAATTTTGGATATAGCTTCTATCGACTGCAGCGTGGACTGTTGGTTAGGGATGATGGAATCAAATGTTTAAATAGTTACACACTCCCGAAGGAAACGGGGAAAGTTTTTAAAAAGTCTTTATAATACCCAGCAATCTTCTCAGCTCTTATCTATGTCCAAAGAAGAGTAGGTTACACCTGCAAATTTTTCATATATGTTACTGCTTCTTTTAATTGACATATTAATGAGATGACAAGTTGCACGACACATACAAATAAATATACTTCAAGTTGTATTTGCTTTGGAGAAACAAGTGTACGCACAAGGGATAAAAATTGCTATTATAATTCAAGTCAGTCAAATTCATACCAGAATAAACTAGCTGGAAGGGACCTTGGAGGTCTTCTAGTCTAACTCTCAGGTCAAGCAGGAAACCCTATACCCGTGATGGCGAACCTGTGGCACATGTAGCCATATCAGTGGGCACGCCAGCTCAGCTCTGGCGTGCATGCGCACACCGGCCAGAGCTTTCGGGCCTTCTGGGCCTACCAGAAGTAGGAAAACAAGCTGTTTCCTGCTTCCGGAGGGTCTGGGTGGGGTTGGAGAAAACCCGTTTTTCTTTCTCACCTGGCTCCAGAGCCTCTCTAGGGAGGCGAAAAGACAGGCTCTGGAGGCTGGGGACAGCAGAAAACGTCACTTCCTGTCCAACCAGGAGTTGGAAAATGGGCCGTTTCAGGCCTCTGGAGGGCCTCTGAGGAGGTGGGGAAGGCTGTTTTTGCCCTCCCCAGATGCATAGAGAGGATCTGGAGCCAAGTGGGAAAGAAAAACAGGCCTACCGGGCCATCGCGTGCCACGAGCAGGGGGGAGGGGGGGTTGCGCACGCAGGGCGGGCGCATAGAATTATGGGTGTGGGTTACCATTCCAGATAAATTGGCTGTCCAATCTCTTCTTTAAAATCTCCAATGCTGGAGCATTTACAACTTCCGGAGGCAAGTCGTTCCACCAATTAATTGTTCCGTTCTAACCATCAAGAGAACACATTATAAATTCAATTAGAACAATAGATTCTCCATGCAAAAAAAATGCAGTAGTCCTTGTGAATTACCAGGATGGAGGTAAAAAGAGGAATTGCCCCATTTTAGAAAATAAATACCTTTTTTATAAAAACAAAAATATAAAATATAAAACGAGCCAAAGCACCATACTGCCCTGAATATGTAAGTTTTCTGGATTTGGCCCACAATCCATAGAGCATATAAACCGTCTGTAGATCAAATGGATCTTTTGAGTAATGTTTATTTTTCGAACGTTAAGTTTTAAATGGCCTGACAGAGCACGTTGGAATATTTTTAAGAATGTAAAAGGTGTTTTGATATAGGTAGAAGAGATTGAAAACTAAATATATACAGTGAGTAGAGCTAATTGCCAGATGTGCCTCTTGTTTCGCCAGGAATTATGGCACTAGTATTTATTTGAATAATTATTTAAAAAAATATTTCTGGGGGGAAAAAATAACCTTTGCATTTATAAAGACCTGGTAAAAATAAGAAGCCCTTGGACGGTATCTCTTCTAGAGACCAAATATCATTGTAGTAAAACTTTTTGAAGTTCCCACTGCGTTTACTACACCAGGAGCAGGGGTGGATTCTAAAATTTTTTACTACCGGTTCTGTGGGCGTGGCTTATTTTGTGGGCGTGGTTTGATGGTCATGTGACAATTCTTTAGGATTTAGCAGAGGTACTGGTCTACCAGGCTTTTAACTGCTTGCAGAGCTGTACCGGTCTACTCATTTGTGTTTGGAGGCACCAGTCTACTCATTTGTTTTTGGAGGCACCGGTCTACTCATTTGTTTTTGGAGGCACCGGTCTACTCATTTGTTTTTAGAGGCACCGGTCTACTCATTTGTTTTTGGAGGCACCGGTCTACTCATTTGTTTTTGGAGGCACCGGTCTACCACCACACTGCCTTTTAACACTGATCAGCTGTAGGGCGGCCCTTTGAAGCCCCGCGGCAAGAGTTTAAACAGTTTTTTTCCTTCTAGCCAATCAGCTGGGACTCGGGAGGCAGCAAACAGATTGGGGGCGGGGCCAAATAAAAGGTAAGAATAACGCGGGGGGACGGGAGGGCCCAGCTCCCGAACAAAGAGAACTGGTTCGGTGACGTCATATCGTCACCCCTACCGGCTCGACCGAACTGGGCCGAACCGGGAGGAACTCACCACTGACCAGGGGTCTCCAAATATGGCAACTTTATAAGACTTGTGGACTTCCAACTCCCAGAATTCCTCAGCCAGCTATGCTGGCAATTCACAAGTCTTAAAGTCGCCAAGTACGTACATAACTAACAGAGTTGGAAGGGACCTTGGAGGTCTTCTAGTCCAACCCCCTACAGACAATGCTGGCATAGTAGACTATTTTTGGAAGCCGTATCAAGTAACTACCAACAAATCCCCCTCTGCAAAGGATTTATATACAGGCTCAGTCCTCGACTTACAACCTTCATTCAGAGACTGGAAAAAGTGACTTATGGCTGTTTTTCCCACTTACGATGCTGCGGCATCCCTGGGATTACGTAATCAAAATTTGCACACTTGGCAAGCATTTATGATATTGGCAATGTCCTTTGGTCCCCTGACAAGCAAAGTCAACGGGGAAGCCAGATTCGCTTAACAACCGTGTTACTAACTTAAGAACTGCAGTGATTCCCTTAAATGGCAAGGAAGCCATTCATTTAGTGACCGTTCGAAGTAACAAAAGCAGTGGAAAAAAAGGAATGTACGACCATTTTTCATGCTTACGATTGTTGCAAACATCCCCATGGTCATGTGATCGAATTTCGGGCGCTTGGCAGCCGACTCATCTTTACGACCGCCGCAGAGTCCCGGGGATCACGTAATCAATCCCCTTTTGCGACCTTCTGCCAAGCAAAGACAACGGGGATGCCAGATTCACTTCACTTCACGGTTGTTAAGTGAATCTGGCTTCCCTATTTACTTTGCTTGGCAGGAGGTTGCAAAATGGCAGGGGTTCGCTTAACAACGGCGGCAAGAAAAGTGTTGTGGCCTATCGGCCGCCGCAGTCAAATCAGAGGAGGAGGAGAAGGTGTGGGAATCAGGGTCCCCGCATCAAGGCAACCTGAGACCTCTGAGGGGGAAAGAAGGAATGGAGTGGGCAGAGAGAGTGACAGAGGTGGAGTCTGGGCCGGCCGTCAGCCCTCAGATGGAGAGTCAACAGCACCCAGGTCTGGAGGTGGCTGATGAGGAAGAGGAGGAACAGCTGGGTCCAGTGCCCGCCGCACGGAATGCACAGAAGGCAGAGGAGAGGAGAGCAGTGGAAATCTATAGGCCGGTCCTCGGGACGGAAGAGCCACTGCTCCTAGCGAAGCCCCACCCTAGCTCTGGGGATAAAAGGCAGGGGGAAGAGAGGATTAGATGTGGCAGACAACTATTCATCTTCGGGCTGGACAGACTTGTCAGCCGGCGTTGAGAAAGAAACTTTTTGCCGGGGCTGCTGGCGCTCCTAATAAAGAAATCTTTTGAGTTAACTTCAGAGCAGTGGTGGGATTTAGCCGGTTTGAGCCAGTTCGGGAGAACCGGTAGTTAAATTGCTGGCTGGCCTTGCCCGTTTCTGCCCTGCCCCTTCCCGGAGTCCCCACGCACCCCTTTTTGGCTCCCAGGTAATTGCAGGGAGGCCTCCTACACCCAAAACTGGGCACTGAGGGGCAGCACATCCCCCCGCGGCCCATTTTTGCTCCCAAGGGGTGCAGGAGGCCGAGTTCTGCCTGTCACACCCCCTGGCCACGCCCACCAAGCATGCCCACGAAACTGGTAGTAACAAATTTTGAATCCCACCATTACTTCAGAGGATTTGTCGTGTTTGAGGAGCTGGGTCAGAACAAAAGATGGTGAAATGGGACAGAGCTCACTTAACAACTGCCTCGCTTAGCAACTGAAATTTTGGGCTCCAGGGTGGTCGTACGTCGAGGACGACCTGTACCGTCATACCATGTTTAGGCAGAATGCTTTTCAACGCCCTGTTTGATTCCGAGCACAAGATGGAGGAACCAGTTGAACTGCACAGTCCAGCCTTTGTCCCGACAAACTTCGATCTGATCTAGAAAATACTTCTTAGCATCCTCTTCGTGTTTGCCGACCGTCAGCGCATCGCGGATGTATTCGATGTCCTCCTTGCTGGTCAGCTGGGGCATCCCCGTCATCAGCATCATCGAAAAGAGGATGATGAGGAGATTGGTGTGTTTCCGAAGAGCAAGGTAAGCCCGCACGCAAATATCCTGCAGAACAAACAAAACACCCAAGGCAAATTGGAATGGAATGGAATAGAAATAGAAAATATAGAATGGAATGGAATGGAATGGAATGGAATGGGATGGGATGGGATGGGATGGGATGGGATGGGATGGGATGGGATAGGATAGGATAGGATAGGATAGGATAGGATAGGATAGGATAGGATAGGATAGGATAGGATAGGATAGGATAGAAAAGAAAATATGGAATGGAATGGAATGGAATAGAATAGAATAGAATAGAATAGAATAGAATAGAATAGAATAGAATAGAATAGAATAGAATAGAATAGAATAGAATAGAATAGAAAATATGGAATGGAATGGAATGGAATGGAATGGAATGGAATGGAATAGAATAGAAAATATGGAATGGAATGGAATGGAATGGAATAGAATAGAATAGAATAGAATAGAATAGAATAGAATAGAATAGAATAGAATAGAATAGAATAGAATAGAATAGAAAATATGGAATGGAATGGAATAGAATAGAAAATATGGAATGGAATGGAATGGAATGGAATGGAATGGAATGGAATAGAATAGAATAGAATAGAATAGAATAGAATAGAATAGAATAGAATAGAATAGAATAGAATAGAAAAAATGGAATGGAATGGAATGGAATAGAATAGAATAGAAAATATAGAATGGAATGGAATGGAATGGAATGGAATGGAATGGAATGGAATGGAATAGAATAGAATAGAATTCACTTAACAACTATTATACTAACTTAACAGCTGCAGTGATTCACTTAACAATCATGGCAAAATAGGTTGTTAAATGGGGCGAAACTCACTTCAATTTCTCCCTTACCAACAGAGATTTGGGGCTCAATTGTGTTCGTAATTCGAGGACCACCTGTCTCCCATTATTCCTTTTGAAATCTCAAACAAGATGTCTCGTGCTTATGAAAAGAAGCCTCCGAAAACAACCTGCCTCTTTCAAAAACAATATTTTTTTAATCCCATGAATGAGATTATATAACATTTTAACTTTCTGTCAGGTGACATCACCGAGGTGTCAGGCCTGGAAGCCATCTTTTGTGTTGGGCCTTCAGGCCTGTCACATTTACTACTGTGGGAAATTGGGAGGCGGGATTGTACGGAGCGTGAGTGATATCTAGTCATAATCAAGAGGTGGGATTCACATACTGTAGCAACCGGTTCGCCCAGCATCGGAAACGTGAGAGTGCGCGTGCCGTCCGCACATGCGTGCGGCGTCAGAAAACACGGCAATTCGGTCGCGTGCTCTGTCCACGCAGGCGTGTGACATGAAACAACACAGCAATTCGCTTGCACGTTGCTGTCCGTGCATGCGTGCGGCGTCAAAAACATAGCGATAGAGGACGGGATTGCACCCGGGTGGGTGGCCCACCAATCCCACCTATACCCATTCCCATAGGTCGCCAATACCGGTTCGCCTGAACTGGTCCGAACCGGATGAAGACCACCTCTGGTCATAATAACATTCCTTTCTCAGAGAGTCAAGGACATCTTGCTCTGCACATGGGGGGATGAAACTCTGAGGCATCTTCAGTTAGGACGGTGGTTTGATTGGGCCACGCGATGGAACATGTGGGTGCTGGGCAGGGACTCGGACTTTCCTTTGGGTGGGGAAAACCTGGAAGCTTTCCGATTCGGGTTTTCCCAGATCAGGGGTGGGTTCTAAATTTTTTTACTACCGGTTCTGTGGGCATGGCTTATTTTGTGGGTGTGGCTTGGAGGTCATGTGACTAGGTGGGCGTGGCTAGCTGGTCAGAGTCATTTCTGGAAGGTCCTCGCACTTACGACCAGTCCTCGCACTTACGACCCAACTCATTTGTTTGCTTTTAACACTGATCAGCTGTAGGGCGGCCCTTTGAAGCCCCGCGGCAAGAGTTTAAACAGTTTTTTCCCCTCTAGTCATCAGCTGGGACTCAGGAGGCAGCAATAGATTGGGGGTGGGACCAAATAAAAGATAAGAATAACGTGGGGGGGGAAGGCGGGGGGGAGAACCGGTTCGGTGATGTCATATCGTCACCGCTACCGGCTCGGCCGAACCAGACCGAACCTGGAGGAACCCACCGCTGTCCCAGATGTGCCAATATGCCATCTCTAATAAAATGGAACTTTGAGGAACTTCAAGCCTCGGAGTCTTCTTTCGTTGGGTGTGTTACTTGGAACCCTGACACAAAGATTATTTGCTGGCCAGCTTACCTGAAAATTCTGAAAGCGCAGACTTGTTTTCTTTCCAGATGTCCCCATGACGAAAAGGAAATCGGGTGTTAAGACAAAAGGAACTCTTTCCTTATTAATTCCAAGGAAGCTTTTGTAATTTCCAAGTATATGGCCAAAGTCGATATGAAAGAGATTACCTTGGAAACAAAAGGGGGAAAAAAAATCCATATTATGCCGGGTAATTAAAAACACATCAAAAAGGATGACTTTTTACCAAAAAAAAAAAAAAAAAAAACTTTTTTGGGCCTTCCATCTGTATGTTTGCTTTTATAATTGAAGCTCTCCAACTTTTGTCAAAATCTGCTTTTCTTCTATAATCAAAGGACTGCATTCCTTGCCATCAGTTCTCTTCGTTCGTCTTACACAAGTCGTCCTCGATTGACAACGGTTCGTTTAGCGACCGTTCGAAGATACAACAGCACGAAGAAAATTACTGATGACAATTTTTCATACTTAAAACCAGTGGCGGGATTCAAATAATTTAACAACAGGTTCTCTGCCCTAAAGAACGGTTGGGTGGGCGTGGCCATGGTGGGCGTGGCCAGGGGGTGTGACAGGCAGCACTCTGCCTCCTGCACTTCCCTGGCAACAAAAATGGGCTGGGGGGAGGTGCTGCACCCCCCTGAGCGCTGTTTTGGGCCTAAAAGGCCTCCCTGCACTTACCTGGGAGCCAAAATGGGGTGTGTGGGGACTCAGGGGAGGGGAGGGGCCAGCCAGCAATTTAGCTACCGGTTTTCCCAAACCGGCTGAATGCCACCACTGCTTACAACCATTAGTGCATCCTCGTGGTCATGTGATCAAATTCAGATGCTTGGCAACTGACTCCTATTTATGACGGTTGCAGTGTCCCGGGGAATCACGTGAACCTCTTATGACCTTTTGACAAGCAATGGGGAAGCCAAGTTCACTTAACTGTGTTACTAACTTCACGACTGCAACGGAGAAACTGCAATGGTCGTAAGTATGAAAAACGGCCGTAAGTCATTTTCTTCAGTGCCGTTGTAACTTTGATTGTTCCTCTTTTCTATTATCCAATGTCTGCAACCGTGCGACTAACTTAACAACCGCAGCCATTCGCTTAACAACTGTGACGAGAAAGGTCGTAAAACGAGGCAAAACTCACAACTTGTCTCACTTAGCAACAGAAATTTGGAGCTCAATTGTGGTTGTAAGTTGAGGGCTACCTGTATTCTCTCTTTTCCTACACTACTTGGCCATCACACTGCTATTTGCCATGCTAACAGCAACTTCTGGAGAGGTTTCAAGGGTAGCCCCACGGACATCCCATTGCAGTACTCAAGTCAGAATATAACCAAGGCATAAATAATCAGCACCAAACCCAACCAGTTAAGGAATGATGCCTTTCTTGATGGAGTGGTGCAAATGGGCTTTTTGTCATAGACTAGACCAGGGGTGTCAAACTCAAGATCCGTGGGCCGTATCCGGCCTGTGGGGTGCTTAGATCTGGCCCGTGGGGTTGCCCTGAAAACAGCAAAGGACCGGCCCGTGGTGCCTCTGCCAGCAAAAACAGCTCAGGAGGGAAAACGGAACTCTGTTTTCACTGGCAAAGAGTTGCAGGAGGCCGTCGCAGCCGAAAACGGAGCTCGGGAGCCCGTTTTCGTTGGCAGAGGGTTGCAGGAGGCCGTCGCAGCTGGAAACGGAGGTTGGGAGCCGTTTTTGCTGGCACAGCCAGCACCGGTGCCCCCGACATGAGTGACGTTCAGCTGGCCACGCCCACCCTGGCCCCTCAAGGTCAAACACAACCCTGACGTGGCCCTCAATGAAATCGAATTTGACACCCCTGTCAACGCTGTCACTCATTCAATCAAAACGTACCTGATCCTGTGATCATAATGTTGTCGTTGTGCCTATCTCCTATGCCAAGTACGAAGGTTGCCACACAATATCCAGCACAAGAATACACAAACCGCTCCACGGCTACCTGAAACTGTTAAGGAAATGGTTCAGATTACCAGCTTTGTGCCAAACTGCAGTACAGATAGTCCTCACCTTACAACGGTTCATTTAGTGACCGTTCGAAGTTATAACTGCTGAAAAAATGAGTTTCACACTTACAACCGTTGCGGCATCCCCACGGTCACGTGATTAAAATTCAGACGCTTGTCAACTGACTCCTATTTATGACGGTTGCAGTGTGGTCCCCTTTTGCGACCGTCTGACCAGCAAAGTCAAGGGGGAAGCTGGATTCACTTAACAACCGGGTTACTAACTTAACAACTGTAACGATTCACTTAGCAACTGTGTCCAGAAAGGTCGTAAAATGGGGGGAAGGGAACTCACTTAACAAATCTTTCACTTAGCAACGTAAATTTTGGGCTCAATTGTGGTCGTACCTCGAGGACTATGGGTATATGCAAGATCAATTTAATCAAATGGTTTTGATTTCAACCAAGATTCTACCTCTTATCAAGTTGGTGCTGGCAACTCAACAACCTTCACATTCTTACATATCTGTGGATTGGATGGGCTGCTAGGGGTTCGTACGGGTTCGGGAGAACCTCTAGCTAAGATTCTGTGCAGTTCGGAGAACTCCCAAATCCCACTCCTGGCTGGCCCCGCCCATCCTGCTCCTCCCAGGAGTCCCCACGCAGCCCGTTTTGGATGCAGGTAAGTGCAGGGCACGCACGGAAGCTTAGGGATGGTGAAAAATGAGCCTACCGGAAGTTTGGGAAGGCCAGAAACGGGCCTGTTTCCAGCCTCCAGAGGGCCTCCGGAGCCTGGGGAGGCCGTTTTCGTCCTCCCGGAGGCTCAATGCAAACTTTCAGAGCCCGGGGAGGGGAAAAATGCCCCACCCGCCATGGTACAGGAGGCCGACTAGGCCACGCCCACCATGGCCACATCCACCATGGCCACGCCCACCCAGCAACTGGGCAGGGAACCCCTTGCTCAAATTTTTGAAGCCCACCCCTGGTTCTGATTGTTTTACAAATGATCAGGCAAGACAGAGGATTTACTAAAGAAAAGAAAAGCAAATGTAGAGTGTTTATCGACTCACAAGGCATAGTGAAAAGAATTTTTTTAAAAAAATGATCTAAAACAAATACAGAGCAGTGGAACATATAGATACTGGTATCCGGTATGCTAAAAGTCACTCTCTTTCTCCCTCCTTCCCTCCCTCCCTCCCTCTTCTTAAGTGAATGTTCCTATATCCATCCTGTCATTTTTTTCCCCCGAGTTCCAGATAATCCTCTTACGCTGGCTGGGGAATTCTGGGAATTGAAGTCCATATGTCTTAAGAGTTGCCAAGGTTGGACACCTCTTGAAGTACCCCGTAATGGCTTACAAAGAAATAATACTTTTTCAAACAGAAATAATAGCAATAGCAGCACTGGTGGAATTCAATTTTTTTTTTTACTACTGGTTCTGTGGGCGTGGTGTGGCTTGGTGGGTGTGGCAGGGGAAGGATATTGCAAAATCCCCATTCCCTCCCCACTCCTGGGGGAAGGATATTGCAAAATCTCCATTCCCACTCCACTCTGGGGCCAGCCAGAGGTGGTTCTCAGAACTACTCAAAATTTCTGCTACCGGTTCCCCGAACTGCTCAAAATTTCCGCTACCGGTTCTCCAGAACCTGTCAGAACCTGCTGGATTTCACCCCTGAGTAGCAGTAATAGGAACACGTACCTTTTCTTCAATTACACACTTCTCCTTAAGCCACTGGTTTAGTATTTCGTCTTTAAAGGCCCCAGTGTTCCCAACTGTGCTTTGCTGGATTTTGGCAATTGTATTAGCATCCTTTACAATTTCAATCATTCCTGTTTAAAAAGAAAAGAATGTAAGGTTTGAACCAATAGCATCACTGCAGGGTGGAAGAATCACGCCATTTCTTTCTCTTCTTCCTCCCCTTCCAGATGTGCTACTGTCAGTTTTATAAAATAGACCAGACTAAGATAGTGAAAATAGATCAGGACGACAGGTAGGCCTATCTTCGAGACCGCCTTCTACCGCATAGCTCCCAGCAACCGGTAAGATCCCACAGAGTTGGTCTCCTCCGGGTCCCGTCAGCTAAACAATGCCGGCTGGCGGGCCTGCAGGGGAGGGCCTTCTCTGTGGCTGTCCCGGCTTTCTGGAACCAATTACCTCCTGAAATCCGGACCGCCCCCACCCTATTGGCCTTCTGGAAAGTGGTGAAGACCTGGCTCTTCCGGCAGGCCTGGGGGCATTGATCTCGCTGTTGCGATCTTGCGAGATCCGGCCATGAATGGTGTGAATGAGTTTTAATGTTTTAATTTTTAAATGTTTTTATAATGGTTTTTTTAAATGCATTGTAAGCCGCCCTGAGTCTTCGGAGAAAGGCGGCATATAAATTGAACTAATTGAATTGAATTGGATTGATTTACAAACACAAGTTTGGGGGGGGAGTAAAATTGAGGGGCAGGGAGGGGTACGTTCAGACTTGCAAGTTTCTATTACTATAACCTCATAACCTCATAATAAAGGTAGTGTTGCTACTCCTAGTCATTCTTGTCTAGACTACCTCGTAAGTACTGAGTCACCTTATAGGCAAAGTGAGCGGAATAGACGTTTAATAGATTGAGAGAGAGAGAGAGAGAGAGAGAGAGAGAGAGAGAGAGAGAGAGAGAGAGAGAGGCAGGCAGGCAGGCAGGCATAGGACAGGATGGATGGATGGATGAACAGATAGATGATAGATACCCTGTTTCCCCGAAAATAAGACATTCCCTGATTTTAAGCCCAATTGGGCTTTTGAGCGCTTGCGCTAAAATAAGCCCCCCCCCCCAAAAAAATTTAACCATATGCACAGCTGGTCTCCGCCATTTCCACTGGTTAGGGTTAGGGAGACAGAGTTGGAAATCAGGTAAGACAGCAAGAGGAGCCCCATCTTGCTCCATGCGCCCCAAAATAATAAGACCTCCTCAAAAATAAAGCCAAGTGCTTATTTCGGGGTTCAAAAATATATAAGACAGAATCTTATTTTCGGGAAAACACGGTAGATAGATAGATAGATGATAGATAGATAGATAGATAGATAGATAGATAGATAGATAGATAGATAGAGTAGATGATACATATATAGATACTGGAGAGAGAGAGAGAGAGAGAGAGAGAGAGAGAGAGAGAGAGAGAGAGAGAGATTAGAGAGAGAGAGAGAGAGATTAGATAGAGAGAGAGAGAGAGATGAAAGAGAGAGAGAGAGATAGACAGACAGACAGATAGAAGTGTGTGTCTGTGTGTGTGAGAGAGAGTGACAGAGACAGACACACACAGAGAGAGAGAGAGATAGACAGACAGACAGACAGACAGACAGATCTTCCCCCAGGGAAGATGCTATCTAGATGACTTCGGGCCAATTACTCTCTTTCAACTCAATCCAGCTCACAGGACGTTAGATAAACTGCCTTGAAAACTCAGAATAAAAAATAAATAAATATGCTGTCTGTGACAACATCCTTCCGCCACAGCTGTGGCCCTAGCTGAAATATCACCTCAAGGAGGAAGAGACGAGGGAACATGTCGCAATTCATCACTCAGAACATGAGCAATGGTGTAATTATGTCCCCATAATGCCGGGATGGGAAACCATGACCCCTTGAGGACCTGTGGACTTCAACTCCCAGAATTCCTGAGCCAGCCAGCCATGTTGGCTCAGGAATTCTGGGAGATGAAGTCCATAGGTCGTAAAGGGGCCATAGCGGCCCACCCCTTTCATAATGTAAATTCAGTTATACTGAAATGAAAAAAGAAATGGAGACACAAAGTGAAAGATTTAATTTCTCCAGAGCAATAGGAAATAAACCAGTCAGGCACCAAGTTAATTTTTTTGGGGGGGTTTAAATACCCCAAGTGTGTCATTCAGGTCAAATGAGAAGCTGACAAGATTAATTGTCATGTGTCATGTCTCGTTATTTATATTTACTTAAATGAAGAGAGCTCCATATAAGACTGACATATTTTGTGAGATGGCTACCTATGCAATCCACAAATCCAAAATCTCTGGGTACCCCAAAAATGAAGAAGTTATTACTATGAATGTTCAGTGAAGCTTCTTTAGAGAAAATACTTCAGATATAAAAAAGTAAAGGTTCCCCTCGCACATATGTGCTAGTCGTTCCCGACTCTAGGGGGCAGTGCTCATCTCCGTTTCAAAGCCGAAGAGCCAGCGCTGTCCGAAGACGTCTCCGTGGTCATGTGGCCGGCATGACTAAATGCCAAAGGCGCACGGAACGCTGTTCCCTTCCCACCAAAGGTGGTCCCTATTTTTCTACTTGCATTTTTTACGTGCTTTCGAACTGCTAGGTTGGCAGAAGCTGGGACAAAGTAACGGGAGCTCACCCCGTTATGCGGCACTAGGGATTCGAACCGCTGAACAGCCGACCTTTCGATCGACAAGCTCAGTGTCTTAGCCACTGAGCCACCGCGTCCATAGTCTACTATACTTCAGATATAAAAAAGCCGAAAAAAAGCTTGACTTTCATCACATCAAAATATTTCAACTCCTGTGGGAACTGAGCCTAAAATTTATGTTGCTAAGTGAGACATTAAGTGAGTTTTGCCCCATTTTACGACCTTTCTAGCCACAGTGGCTAAGTAAAATCACTGCAGTTGTTAAGTTAGGAACCCGGTTGTTAAGTGAATCTGGCTTTCTCCATTGACTTTGCTCATCAGAAGGTCGCAAAAGGGGATCACATGAACCCGGAGACTGCAACGGTCATAAATATGAGTCAACTGCCAAATGTCTGAATTTTGAGCACGTGACCACGGGGAGGCTGCAACAATTGTTAAGTGTAAAAAATGGTCATAAGTCGCTTTTTTTTTTCCAGAGCCGCTGTAACTTCAAACGGTCCTTAAACGAATGATTATAAATTCTGGACCAAGTTGTGATTTTTAAAAGCTCTGCTTCGGACAAATACATTACCTATTTTATTCCCTGTAGAAATACATCCGTAGGGTAATAAACATAAATCTAAGGACTCTTCTTCCCATATTGACTCCATGATTCGAAGTATCTAGTAGAAAGAAAAGGCAAACCACATCAGGGGACTGTCAGATCTGCCATCGCATCGCTTCAGCTCTACTTTGCTTTGATGGCGGCCTGCCATAAACTACGGGGAGGGGCAGGGGTGGGCTTCAAAAATTTGAGCAAGGGGTTCTCTGCCCGGTTGCTGGGTGGGCATGGCCATGATGGGCGTGGCCTAGTTGGCCTACTGCACCATGGAGGGGGATGTGTTTTTGCCCTCCCCAGGCTCTGGAGGTTTTCCTCGAGCCTCCGAGAGGGTGAAAATGGCCTCCCCAGGCTCCGGAGGCCCTCTGGAGGCTGGAAACAGGCCCGTTTCTGGCCTTCCCGAATTTTCGGTAGGCCCATTTTTCTCCCTGAGCCTCCGCGCATGCCCTGCACTTACCTGCATCTAAAGGGGGCCGTGTGGGGACTTCTGGGATGGGCGGGGTGGGATGGGCGGGGCCAGCCCGGAGTGGGATTTGGGGGTTCTCCGAACTGCACAGAATCTTAGCTAGAGGTTCTCCCGAACCCCCAGCAGCCTACCCCTGGGGAGGGAGGAAGGAAGGATACTGGGAGGGAGGATGTCAGGAACCAGAAATGCCAACCTCAGACAACTGTTGAAAGGTCCAGGGACATAGGCATAGGAACGGAAGGAAAATGTCCGCCCAATAGCAAGAACACCCAGGAGAATGGGAAATTATTCAGTTTACCCGGGAAACTTTCAGATCTGGCTTTTCTTACAGTGTAACCACTTGACTTCAGTTAAAATATATCTTTCATTATGAATGGAGTAAAGGGTCTTTTTTTTCTAAATGCCCAAGCTGGTCCAACAGGAGCTATTTTTGTCTTTTAAAAAAATCTTAGAAACATTCATATGAATTCAATACGTTATTTCAAATCAAATTCTTCATTACAGGACAGTGACATGGACTCACTAAACTTACTACCGTGTTTCCCCAAAAATAAGACCCTGTCTTATATTTTTTTTGAACCCTGGAATAAGCGCTTGGCCTTATTGCCATGCGCTCAAAAGCCCGATTGGGCTTATTATCAGGGGAATGTCTTATTTTGGGGGAAACAGGGTAAATGAAAGCTACAGAGTTGAGCTGCCAAACAGAACGCACAAAATCAAACAAGCAAGTTATTTCCTTATGACCCTGCCCAGGGACCCTGTCTGAAGGAGATGGATGGTTAAGAAATAGGAAATATAAATAATAAATAATATAAATATATAGTAAGTAAATACAATTCCTGCAGGCAGAATGAAAATGACAGCCTCCGTTAGCACGGGGATGATCGGGGAGTGAGTTTGATGCAGTCCAAACATCTGGCAGGCCCTGGGCTCTGAATTATACTATATAAATGTTGCAAAACAATCTTGACAAGACAAATAACAGAAGCAGCTTGTGAAGCAGAATTCAAAAAGAAAAAAAATCCGGTTCACTAAAACGCATAAACATCCTGCCTTCTATGCTCGTTTCCGTCACCTTCATCTCGGTGAATGAGATAAAAGGTTTGTTGAGTGACAAAAGAAGAGATGAAGTGTGCTTTCTATCACTAAGCTGAACATCTGGACACATCCATATAATTTCAATGGGTAGAAATAAGGAATGAAATGCTCCCAGTTTGGACCGGATCGCCCGATCCAGTGGCAATGGCGGTGGGTGATTCGGAGAACCGGTAGCAAAAATCCCTGCCCTCACCCCCGCCTAGCTGAGCCACGCGATCATCAGAGGCTTTTTTTTTTTTACTTTTAAAAGCATTTTTTCTTTGGCCGAAAAAATGCTTTTAAAAGTAAAAAAAAAAAGCCTCTGATGATCGCGCGGCTCAGCTGGGATCGTCAGAGCCTTTTAAAAGCATTTTTTCTACAACTTCTTTGGCCGAAAAGGTTGTAGAAAAAAATGCTTTTAAAAAGCTCTGACGATCCCAGCTGAGTTGCCTGATCGTCAGAGGCTTTTTTTCTTTAAAAAAAAAAAAGCCACCACAGGCGCCCCCCAACACAAGGGACGTCAAGATGGCCACGTCCCCCCTGCTTCCTGCCCCCCGAGATCAAACACAGCCCTGATGCGGCCCTCAATGAAATCAAGTTTTGACAACTCTGTCTGAGAAGTTCTCCTATCTCACTCGCTTCCCTCAGTGTGTTGTATATATATTACCTGTAAAATGAGCATATCCTGTCTCAGATCATCACCATGTTTGAAGATGATGCCGATGGTTTCGCTGGACAGAGAGGTTGGATCCGCGCATTTGAATTCTAGCCACAGAGGTTTTTTCTTGGAGGCCATTACTTTACATTTTTCGATCTGCGAGAAAAGAGGGACACTTATAACTACACTGTTCACCGCCGGAATTGACATCTCATGATTAAAGGCCAGGACCGAACATCTCCAGATAGTCCTCGACGTATGACCACAATTGAGCCCAACATTTCTGTTGCTAAGCGAGACATTTAACTTGAGTTTTTCCCCCCATTTTACGACATTCCTTGCCCAAGTTGCTAATTGAAACGCTGCAGTCGATAAATTAGTAACCCAGTTGTGAAGTGAATCTGGTTTCCCCATTGATTTTGCCCATCAGAAGGGAGGCAAAAGGGAATGACGTGACCCCGGGACACTGCAACAGTCATAAGTACATGCCAGTTGCCAAGCTTCTGGATTTTGATCACGTGACCACAGGGATGCTGCAATGGTTGCGAGTGTGAAAAACGGTCCTACGTCACTTTTTTCAGGGCCGCTGTGACTTTGAAAGGCCACTTAAATGAACCGTTGTAATTCGAGGACTACCTGCAGTCTCAAACCGAATGAAATTAAAAATGTGAAACACGGAGTTTGAAATCCATCTTCTTGAGATCAACCTCATCCCTTACGGATACATCAGTGGTGAAATCTAAAATTTGTTACTACTAGTTCGGTGGGCGTGGCTTGGTGGGAGGGGTAATGTGACTGGGTGGGCGTGGCCAATTTTTTTTTTTTTATCTTTTAAAACCATTTTTTCTACAACCTCTTCGCCTCTAATCCCACTGACCCTCATTCATCCGACTTTGCTAAAAGAGAAGGAAATTATATTTACCACCAGTGCTCCTGCTTTCAGTCCGGGATCATAGGGAACTCTAAAACATTCTGGAAACCGGTTGTCCTGTAGCCTCTCGAGTTTTTGTTTGAGCTGCGCGATGACTAAAAAAAATGAGAGTGGGGGGGGGGAAAGTTTTTTTAAAAAAAATCAGAAACATAATTTAATTAGAATGAAACTGGGTGAGGAATTGCTGGTACATCCCCCATTTCTCCTTTAGGACAGCGGTCACCAAGCTCAGAGGGTACCAAGGACCCCACAGTCTTCTCCCTCCTCCTCCTTCTCTTTCTCCGTTCTGCAAACCCCACTCCCTTCTAGCACTGATGATGTTACCTAGTTTGGTAACAAAACGTCTGCGAGAAAACCACCAAGCTCAGAGAGCACCAAGGACTCTACAGTCCTCCTTCCTTCCTTCCTTCCTTCCTTCCTTCCTTCCTTCCTTCCTTCCTTCCTTCCTCCCTCCCTCCCACCCTCCCTTCTTTCCAACCTCCCTGCCTTCTAGCACTGATGATATTACATAGTTGGGTCATGAAACGTCTGCAAGAAAACCCCCAAGCTCAGAGAGCACCAAGGACCCCAGAGTTCAACCCTGAGCTACACCACAGTCCCCTCCCTCCTCTATTCCACAAACCCTACTCCCTCGTAGCACTGATGATGTTAGGTAGTTTGGTAATAAAACATCTGCAAGAAAACAAGCAAGCTCAGAGAGCACCAAGAGTCTCAAAATCGTCGTCGCCATCCTCCTCCTCCTCCTCCTCCTCCTCCTCTACTTGACAAACCCTTCTCCCTTCTAGCACTGCTGATGTTACCTAGTTTGGTAACAAAACGTCTGCGAGAAAACCACCAAGCTCAGAGAGCACCAAGGACCCCAGAGTTCAACCCTGAGCTACCGATAAAGTCTCTTCTATGAGGATCTTTTTAGGGTTTTTTTTTTTAAATCTGATTCGCAACCGACGCATCTGGAAACCACAACTCTGATGCAAAGATACCACGGACTTTGCTGCCGGCGACTAAAAACGAGGGAGGCGAACGCCTGAGATCTGAAACGACGCTTCTCAAGACATCGCCTACCTTGAGGGGTGACGTCGTACTTCTCTGCAGAAATGGTTTTGATCTCCCTGGTGACCTTGTGCAGCAGCTCCGTCACTTGGACCTGCCTGAGGAAGTCCTTCAGCATCGCTCTGCCACAACCTCTCAGATACGCTTCTAAGATCACGGCAAACCTCTGCTGGTAGTGCATGGATTGAGCAATCTCGCTTCTCAAAAACCAGAACAGGAAGTGTCCGATCCGCTTGTTCTATGAATGGAAAGGGTAGCATCTAAGACGGGTTCTTAAAGAGATCTGATCTAGATTAGATCTAAAACCAGAAATATTCTTGTCGGGGGTTTTACCAGCAAAGTACAATAAAAAGGAATACATATTTAATTTTACGTCTGTTAAAAGCAGCGAGAATTGCTTTTGCACAACAGTGGGAAAATGAAGAACAGATGAAAGTGTAATTAAAAAAATATATATTAGAATGTGCAGAGATGGATAGATTAACACTTAAAATTAAGGAGAAGGAAGAAGCAGAATATTTTTGAACA
Organism: Pituophis catenifer annectens; assembly: GCF_029215685.1. Classification (NCBI taxonomy): domain Eukaryota; kingdom Metazoa; phylum Chordata; class Lepidosauria; order Squamata; family Colubridae; genus Pituophis; species Pituophis catenifer. The sequence continues at coordinate 5,116,299 of NW_027256887.1, forward strand.
TGGGATTCGTTTTACCAATGGTTAGCTAACAGAAACAAAAGTTAGAAACTTAAAAAGTTTAAGAGAATGACTAATTATACAATGAAGGTTTATTAGTATGGATAAGCAATTTTTTTTTTTTAAATTTGATTTATATGCCGCCCTTCTCCGGAGACTCAGGGCGGCTTACAATGTGTTAAGCAATAGCCTTCATACTTTTGTATATTTATACAAAGTCATCTTATTGCCCCCATAATCTGGGTCCTCATTTTACCTACCTTAGAAAGGATGGAAGGCTGAGTCAACCGTCAATATTATGATGATGATGTGATTATTATCAATGGTATGAATATTATTGCTGTTATTACTATTATTATTTCTCATAAATATCTGTACCCAGACAACAGACTGTTCATGTAGATATTGAATTTTTATGTTTACTAAAAAAAATGTATAAATAATATATACCCTGTTTCCCTGAAAATAAGACCTCCCCTGATAATAAGCCCAATCGGGCTTTTGAGCACATGTGCTAAAATAAGCCCCCCCTGAAAATATGCCCTCCCCAAAAATATTTAAATGCAGAGCTGGAAATCAGGTAAGACGGCAAGAGGAGCTCCATCTTGCTCCATGCGCCCCAAAATAATAAGATCTTGTGCTTATTTCGGGGTTCAAGAAAATATAAGACAGGGTCTTATTTTCGGGGAAACATGGTATATACATATATACATATACATACACATATACATACACACACACACAGACACACACACATATAAAAGAGATCTGATTTTGCAAATCAGAAACATAGTACAAACAGTTCTCAACTTACAACCACAATTGTATCGAAGCTTTCCTGTGGTTAAGTGAAGCGACATCTGTTAAGTGAGTTTCGCCTCCCTTTACGAACTTTGTGGTTAAAGGCAGGGGTGGGTTCTAAAAATTTTTACTACCGGTTCTGTGGGCGTAGCTTATTTTGTGGGCGTGGCTTGATGGTCATGTGACAATTCTTTAGGATTTAGCAGAGGTAGTGGTTTACCAGGCTTTTAACTGCTTGCAGAGCTGTACCGGTCTACCCATTTATTTTTGCAGGCACTGGTCTACTCATGTATTTTTGCAGGCACCGGTCTACCACCAAACTGCCTTTGAAGCCCCGCGGCAAGAGTTTAAACAGTTTTTCCTTATAGCCCATCAGCTGGGACTCAGGAGGCAGCAATAGATTGGGGGTGGGGCCAAATAAAAGGTAAGAATAACGCGCGGGGGCAGGGGGGCAGAACCGGTTGGGTGACGTCATATCATCACTGCTACCGGCTTGGCCGAACCGGGCTGAACCAGGAAGAACCCACCACTGGTTAAGGGAATGACTGCAAGTGTTAAATTAATTATACGGTTGTTAAGTGAATCTGGCTTCCCCATTGACTGCTTGTCAGAAGGTTGCAAAAGGGGATCGCATGACCCCTAGGGACACTGCGACCGTCATAAATATGAATCAACGGCCAAGAGCCTCAATTTTTGATTACGGGGCCACAGGGATACTACAAAGGTTTCAAGTGTGGAAAACGGTCATAAGTCACATTTTTCAGCACCGTTGTAACTTCGAATGGTCACCACATGAACTGTCGTAAGTTGGGGATTACCTGTATCATAGAATCATAAGGCTGGAAGGGACTTTGGAGGTCTTCTAGTCCAACCCAACTAAAGTCAAGAAACAAGCTGACTTTTGTGCATGAATTACTACCAAGTCGGTGTTTCAGCCTTGGTCTACCATTTCAGTCAAACATGAAAAATCAAACTCTACTCTTTGACTTTACAAAGCAACTCTTATGGTCCTGCCTCATGTTAGCACTCCGTCTGACGTCCCAAAGGTGCTTTTTTCAGAAGGCCACTGGACTTTCTTGTTTTTCTTTTGAAGACGTTTCACTTCTCATCCAAGAAGCTTCTTCAGCTCTGACTGGACAGTGGGGAACGGAAGGATTTATATTCCTTGCAGAAAAGCTGGTCATTTGCATCCTTTTTAGAGAGTCTGTTCTGCCCCAGCTACGGACCCCAAAAAACGCAGCACGCACAAAGTCTGTACAAACCTTAGTTTACTAAACTAAATCAGTCTTTTTCAAACAATGGCTGTTAATTATCTTTCTTAACTGCCTACAAGAATGCAAAGAATAAATAATCGTAATTTTACTATGGTTGTCAGAAAGCCCAGAGGCAATTTGCAGAGAACTAAGATCAAGATGCGAAGGAGAGTGAACGAACTTGTTCCCTGCAAATTGCCTCAGTTGTCATCCTTCCTTAAATAGGCTAAGGGAGTGGCCAATTAGCCCCAAGCCTTACTCTCGAGGAGACCTCCACCTGAGGAGCCACTCCTGCCTTTTGGCAGTTCTGCGCGCCCGTGCATCGAGAAGAGGCTCCTCCTCTTCTTCCTCTTCACTTAAGGGAGCTTCTGGAGGTTCTGAAGGCCCTGGCTGAATCCCCGCCTCTGGCACCACATCTTCTCCAGCCTCCTCACTGTCCGACTTGAGTGCCAGCTGCACAGGCTGCTGGCGCAGCACTACACCAGCCTCCTCGCTGTTGGAATCAGCTACTGGCTGCACAGGCTGCTGACGGGCTACACCAAAGTCATTGAGGCCGCTTGGAGATTTGTCTGTGTCCTCAGGATCACCTGAGTAGTGCAAATGGATGTGGAGATTTCTTGGGGTTCACTACACACTACTTGAAAAAGCACTTTTGGGACAACCATGACCTGAATGACTGAGACACTCCATAGATGCGCCATCTGATTTAAATCTTTTCCAATACTTACCCTCAAACCACGCTTTAGAAGAAATCGAGCGAGGGCGCTGTCATGGTAAGGCTCAAATTTGACTGCCTGAAATAAAAGGGGGAAAAAAAGAAAAATAAGCACGAACAACGCTTTACTTTAATTTTGGGGGGTTCTTATCTGGAATTTCTCCTAGCGCATCATGGGATTCGTTTTTAATTTCCTGCCTATCTTTTTTTTTATTTTTTTAAAGCCTTGTGCAAACTAAGAAATTGAACGTGGACCAGCAAAACACCTGAAGAAAAGTGTAAACTTCATCGCTTCAGCCTCGAGACGCCATGTAGCTGATAAACCTCAGGAGATGCAAGTGATATGTTTTGTATGAATTTTAGGCAACTTCGGGTAGACACTTATATTTTTTCCCCCCCTCTTAAAATGACTGTCTCCAGGAGGCTTAAATAGTGTATCTCGAGCATTGTGTGAAGGACACACAATACAATAAAGGTAAAGGTTTCCCTCGCACATACGTGCTAGTCGTTCCCGACTCTAGGGGGCAGTGCTTATCTCCGTTTCAAAGCCGAAGAGCCAGCGCTGTCCGAAGACGTCTCCGTGGTCATGTGGCCGGCATGACTCAACGCTGGAGGCGCACAGAATGCTGTTACCTCCCCACCAAAGGGGGTCCCTATTTTTCTACTTGTATTTTTTACGTGCTTTCAAACTGCTAGGTTGGCAGAAGCTGGGACAAGTCACGGGAGCTCACCCCATGACGCAGCACTAGGGATTCGAACTGTTGAACTGCCGACCCTTCGATCAACAAGCTCGGCGTCTTAGCCATTGAGCCACACTACGTCCCTATACACAATAAAATAGGCATTGCTATTTGACAACACCAATTGCGAATACTGGAGATGTAACAAGGAATAAAAACTGATTTCCCACACATGCCATACCCAACATCTAACAGGATTAGATGCAATTCCCTTTTGCAAATGGCCTATTATTTGAGCAAGTTCTCCACAGTCGAAGGCGAATATACGTATCCCAGGATAATGTTGCAGGATCCAATCTGGGCCAGTCACCGGTTTTGACTTCCGAGCTTTCGGACTCACACTGGAGCCCATCCTCAGGGAACTTTCTCTCTAGCGGACGGTGTCTCTCTTTAGTAAAGCTTAAATCTTAATAGTTACGTACAGCAGTGCCAAAATTGTGGAAACATTTTAGGAAAAGTGTATTTTTCTAAAACTAGCTAATAACGCCACTTTTTTTTTTTGAGTAGTACCATAAAATTATATATCAATGGAAAGATAATTTAATCAAGAATGTAATGCAATAACTTTTATGAGGGATTTGCTATTAGAATAGCAGTTACGGTATAAAGAAGAAAAGTGAAACACGTAGAAAAAATGAGATATACAAAAATGATCCCCATAGAAAAAATGGGATATACAAAAATTATCCCCATGTTAGTCAATACTTAGTTGGGTAACCTTTATACGGCCTTACAACGTCTTCCCATGGAGTGAACCAAGTCTTTTAGTTCTGCAGCTGTTATAATGTGAAACCAAGATTGAACGATGGCTTCTATTAACTGGGTTTTATTGCTGGGTCGCTTCTGACTAACAAGTTTCTTTGTTTATGCACAACACTGGAAAGCAGAGAGAATACCTTTGGAAGGAGAAGTAATTAAAAAAAAAATTAGATTGTGCAGAAATGAATAGATTGACTTTGATGATTAACGAAAGAGAAGATTCAAATACTTTTAAGATATGGAATCAATTTTACTATTGGTTAGAAAAGAGAGACAAATAAGTAAATTAATAGTTATGTATAAAAATGCGATAATCAGAATATTTTGTGAGTGATGAATTGTTGTAATTGATTCGATGAGAACGAAGACAGAAGAAATAACAAAAAGAAGAAAGATTGGAGACAACACCGAGATGTCACACGGAAGGAATGACTGATGTATTAAATGTTTGTTTTGTTTTTTAAAAATTTTTTTTTTTAAAGTTTCTTTAATCGGCTCCATAGATTTTCAATTGGGTTCAGGTCTGGGCTATTCCCAGGCCATTCCAGCAGTGGAATAGGATTATCTTGAAACTCAAAAAAAAATTGGGGTTATTAGCCATCAAATCTCAAAAATACACTTTTCCCAAAAGGTTTCCACAATTTTGGCCACTACTGTATGCACAGTCGTGTGTCTTTTTGCTATTAACTTCATCTCTGGATGAAGGTCCCTCTGGAACGACCTACCCCCAGAGATACGCACGATACCAGACCTCCGGACTTTTCGTCGGGCCCTAAAAACACATCTTTTTCACTTAGCCGGGCTGGCTTGATCCCATCCCTTCGGTTTTAATTTGTAATTGGTTTTAACCCGGGCTGTTTTAAATGGATAGCCAAAATTATTTAATGTTTTTTAAACTGCTTTTAAATTTTATATGTTATGTTTTACCACGGCTGTTTACCGCCCTGAGTCCTGTTGGAGAAGGGCGGTATACAAATTAAATAAAATAAATAAATAAATAAAATCTATCTTCTTTATTTCTCTTTTTTTAAAAAATAAAATAAAATCAAACCCAGATTATCAACTCTGGCAACTTCTGATAATCCCATCCAAGTACTAACCAAGATTTGGATCCTCTAAAGACACCAGAAATGTCCCTCTATCTTACCTGTACCAGCTGCAAGAGGTAATGGAGAACATCGTCATCTTCTAAGCCTTCCAACTTCTGCACCGCCATCGTTCTCACGGTTTCATCCGAGAAGTTGCAATCCAGAAGCTGGATGGGCAAGCCGACATCCAGAGCGCTCTGGTCCCACGCCTCTCGCTTCGCTAGCAGTTGGTAAGTTTCGGCGACTTGTTCCTGCTGGCCCCATTTCACCGAGCTAAGCAATTTAGGGTAGCCCTTGGGGTGCTTTATGCTTTCGTACCTGAAATGCCACAATAATTCCTTGTCTTCGGGGGTGAGCGGGTTGAACAGATCGGTAGCTATGATCTCCTCCAGCTGTTTCCGCAACTGGTTTGGCATTTCAACTCTAGCTCTGTCCCCCTGGGAATCGGACGCTATCTTGTGTTTCGGCAAGGCGATGGGGTGACAGTACTTGTCCAAAACGATCGAAATGGCCATTGAGTTTTCTTTATCCGGATTAGTGGCCGAGGTCAGTTTATCCGCATTGATGCTTCCTTGCTCTTCCCCCTTGCCCGGGATTTTCCACATGTGAAGGACGTAGTCTCCCGTTCTGAGCAGGGAGCGGTGGTCTATCAGCAAAAGGTTGACGTAGTAAAGAAGCTGAGTTTTGTATTTGGGGTCGGAAGAGGGCGAGTCGTGAGGGTGGAGGTTACCCTTGGCGGATGGCGCGGGAGTTTTGCCGCAATAGATCTGCAGGGTGAGCAAGGCTCCTTTCGGAAGGTCCTTGATCTTGATGTCAAACTCAAGCCAAACGTTCCACAGAACCTCTTCGGTGAAGGGCTTAGCGGTTGTTCTCCTCTGGGAAAGGAGCTGTTGGCCGTGTTGAATGTTAGCCTCCACAAAGACGGTCAGGTCCGTGTTTCTCGGTAAGACGGGGATATCCATGCCGATGATCTTGACTCTGAATTTACGGTTGCAATCCCACAAAGATATGGTGAACACCCTTTCATGGTCTTTCCCGTGGATTGTGAGCTGCTCGTGATATCCCGAAACTCCGGTGCAATCGTCAACCAAGGGCCATTCTTCTTTCTGAACTTCATCCTGGTTCGGGTCCGGTGGTTCATCTAAGAGCAGATGGATTTCATCCCCCTTTTTCAGACACTGTCTTATCCAGTGGAAGTTTTTGATGGGTGTCTCGCCTACAATGTACTCATCCCTGCCACTCACTCGCAGGACAAAATCCTGCTCGCTGTAGTCTTCAGGAATGTTCATCAAGGACTTCTTCTTCGCCATTTTTGTGAAGAAGCTCTGGAGGATGACGTCCGGCATGTCGTCCACCGCCACTTTAATCTTCTGGCTGGTGGTCCCTCTGTGGATGTTGAGAAAAATATTATTGTGGACAATTCTACTCAGTAAATATTCCGGAAGTGGCTTGGATGTAGTCCAAACAGGCATGGAATACAATTTTGGATCTCGGCAGGAGACTTCAATCGTCCGCGGAGTGACCAGCCTACGGCGGGCAAACTCGAGCTCGTCGTCGTGCACGTTGCTCACGTCAGTGACGTCGTAGCCAATCAAATAATTGAGCCGCTTTTGGAACTCTTGCACTTCCTCGGAGGGGTTGGGCTTCTCCACCACGTGGATCTTGCCCACTTTCTTCTGCAAGACTTTCCAATATAAAATACAATCCAGGGTCTGTATGATCTGGTGCTTGTCGTAGATTTCGTACCACTGGCCCTTCTTCTGATACAGGAGGAGAAATTGATCCGGCGTGATCTTGCGGAAGAGGTCTGAGGTCTGGTGGCCTTCCACTGCCCGCATCCAGACTTGGGCTTTCATCTGCTCCACCGTGCAGTTGGTAGGGATGTCAAGTACGATGCTGGTTGCGGGGAAAACAAACTCGATAGAGATGAGTTCCGTTGACGACAACGTGTTGGCTGTACAGTAGGGCTTCATCCTCCTCCTCCTGCGTCGCTTGTTGTCATCTCTCATAACCACAGCTTGATCGCTGCTCTCCAACTCCATGCCACAGGCAGTCTAGGAAAATCCAACACAATGCCAGGTTATTTCTTTTCCCATGGAGCGGGAAGTCTCCGCTAAGTTTATGTTAAATACAATCTCAAAAATTGTGTGTTATTTTGTTTTTTTTTTACACACATCTAATGAAAGCTAAGGGATGCAGTGGCTCAGTGGCTAAGGCACTAAGCTTGTCGATTGAAAGATCGGCAGTTCAGCGGTTTGAATCCCTAGTGCTGCGTAACGGGGTGAGCTCCCGTTACTTGTCCCAGCTTCTGCCAACCTAGCAGTTTGAAAAAATACAAGTAGAAAAATATGGACCACCTTTGGTGGGAAGGTAACAGCGTTCTGTGCGCCTTTGGTGTTTAGTCATGCCGGCCATATGACCACAAAGACGTCTTCGGACAGTGCTGGCTCTTCAGCTTTGAAAAAGAGATGAGCACTGCCCCCTAGAGTTGGGAACGACTAGCACATATGTGCAAGGGGAACCTTTACCTTTACCTAATGAAAGCTAATCGAACAGAAGGGAAGCCCTTTTTGAAAGCTTTTGCTTTCCTTCCATTGATGATAATTTAAATAAATAAATAAAGATAATAGCAAGCTCTAAGCAAAGAGCAGTCCAAATACCGTATTTTTCAGAGTATAAGACGCACTGGAGTATAAGACACACCTTACTTTTTGGGGAGGAAAATAGGGGGAAAAAATTCTGCCTACCAGGTATTCATCTGGTTAGCCTGGTCAGCTTCAGCACATTAGTTCGCTGGTTTTGAGCATGCCCTTGTTGGGGCTAAAAAAACAGCTTCTAAAACACAGCTGATCGTCGGAGGGAGCAGCACTGAGAAAAGTAGGCGAAGCGCGGAAGATCACTTTGCTCGCAAGCACCGCGTTGGGGCTGAAAAACAGCTTCAAAAACACAGCTGATCATCGGAGGGAGCGCCAGTGACTAAAGCAGGCAAAGCGCGGAAGGGATAAGAGAAGAAAGCAGCTGTTCCGGGTAGCCATTTTGGGCACCGCGCGTCTCGTTTTCAGCCTCCGAACGCGTCGTGTTTTCAGGCAGCGATTGGCAGCAATGTGCTTTGGTGATCCCTGCATCCTTGAGGGGCTCTAAACGGAGTGTTTGGAGGCTGAAAACGTGACACATGGAGCCCAAAAACACAAGCCATTGTCAGTGGCAATCTCAGCAGCCAGGAAGAGGACGCGAGGAGGCTGAAGGGTGGGGGCCAGCGGGTGGGCGGGGTTACATTTGGAGTATAAGACGCACCCAAATTTTCAGCCTCTTTTAGGGGGGGAAGTATCTTATAATCCGAAAAATATGGTACATTCTGTATTAAGCATAGCTTCTGTAAATAATGTTAACTGCCCCCAAAAGGCAATGGCTAAAATACGAACAGTGGTTGATCTGTGGCTGCTGGTATTTTCTACAGTTTGGTTGTTTTGTTGCAGACATTTCATTACCAAACTAGGTAACATCATCAGTGCTAGTAAGGAGTGGGATTTTCTCTCATTTTATATTCTAGTGCTGTGTTCCCCAACCTTGGGGGGGGGAGAGGGGATCCGGACCACGTGAGTGACGGTTCAACATGCATGTGCACATGCACAGCTGAACTCACGCGAGCAGTGGGCCATTGCACATGTATATGTGCACGCAGCTCGACTTGCCCCACTTTGAGCTGCACACGTGTGTATATCTGTATGCGCCAGCCTGGCAATCGCGTGAGTTGATCTGCGCGTGCACGCACTGGCCTGCCACTCTGGGTTGCAGGAGGCCATCACAGCCAAAAATGAAGCTTGCGAGCCCATTTTTGCTGGCAGAGGCTCGGGCCAACACAGGCGTCTCCGACATGAGTGACATCGAGCTGGCCACGCCTACCCTGGCCATGCCCCCCCAACCCCACACCCCCAAGGTCAAACACAACTCTTATGGGGCCCTCAATGAAATCCAGTTTGACACCAATGCTCTACTATATGCCCAGATGTTGTCTGTATAGGAGAGTGGAAAAAATGTTCCGCTCTGGGTCATGTGACCTGGAAAGGGAGGGCTTAGAATGCCGCGATCACCAACATTCTGAGCCTCTGCCCAGCCGCCTCTCCTGTGGCAGTACAAGTATTTCCCCCCACAAAGCCTGAAATCTGACCTCATTCCCATCAATCCGCCCAGAGAATGTTGCTTCTTCTATTCTAATTTTCAGACTTTTGCATTGACAGAGTAACTTTTTTTTTTTTAATTTGATTTATATGCCGCCCTTCTCCGGAGACTCAGGGCGACTTACAATGCGCTAAGCAATAGCCTTCATTCTTTTGTATATTTATACAAAGTCAGTTTATTGCCCCCACAAACTGGGTCCTCAATTTACCTACCTTAGAAAGGATGGAAGGCTGAGTCAACCTTGAGCCTTGGCGAGATTCGAACCTGCAGTAATTGCAGGCAGCTGGTCTTAATAACCAGCTTAATAACAGGGTGCCTTAGACCACTGTACTACCAAGGCTCTTTTATATTTATATTTTATATTTATTTACTTATTTATTTGCTTATTAAACTTATGTGGTGCCCGTCTTGGCTAGAGGCGATTCTAGGCAGCTTACAATTGGACTTCCTTTGCACACAACAATATGCTTCCCTCAATTTTATGTTTGTACCACAGTCTAAGCAATTCATGAGAAAATTCTACATTTTTCTCTGCAGCGTTTTGGGAAATGAAAAAGAAAGCCTTTTAAAAAAAATCTGCTTTACTAAACCCAACTGCGTGCACTTAAATTTGGATTAAACTCAAAGAAAGGACGAAGCCATGTTTAACCTATTATATAATCATCATTCATCATCATCATCAACCACAATCGTTTCCAAATATTTAAGTAGACGCTGTTTTGTGGAGGTATGTTTAAAATCTGAAGCACTTTAAAAACGATTTGGGTTTAACATGGCGTTTGCTCTTTAAATGTTATTTCTCTATTATCTTTTTTTTAATTCCACATTTTTCTCTGTAGCATTTTGGGGAACTAGATGAATGTTATAGAAAAGAAAGAATTTTTAGATTTCTATTTTACAGAGTCCAACTGTATGCCCTTAAATCTGGGTTCAACTCAAGAGATTCGTGCTAATCCAGAAAGACAGGCTGTTTTTAATATTTTATGATGATGATGTAATATTTTGTCATCCTCCTCATCCATTTCCAAATACTAAACAGACACTGTTTCTGTTTAAAATCTGAAGCGTTTTAAAGCATTGGTATTTAAAGAATGAATGTTTAAAACACACCGCTTGCTCTCTAAACGTTATGTCTTTTATTTTAGTTTTTTGAACAAAATTTCAAAGCCAGCATCTCTGCCAGTTTGCAAAGAGAGGAGAAAAATTATCTGGGGGAGCGAAAACTGCATGGGAATAACAAGAGTATTTTTATATAATGAAAATAATTAACAGCTGTCTTCCTAGATTAAATCAAAACTCATCCACCTGTGCACGCCAGCAGCTCATATGCAGAGAACTTCCAATGTGTTTCAAAGAACATACATTTTAGATCACCCCTGACCAATGAGAAGTGTTTAAAAATTGTCTTATAATTTCCATTTTTCCCACCATACATAGGTAAAATGAAGGTTACAAGCCATTTTGATCCGTTTCTCCTTAATGAATAAGGACTAGGCTGCTTATTTTTCCCAACAAAACTTTTGATGCTTTTTTTTCCTAACAAATTCTTCCCCCATATTTTATCTCCTGAAAGTTTCAAGATGAACAATTTCAGGATGCCAGCAACGATTGAGTAGAAACGGTTAATTTTCCCCACGATCCAACGAAAGCAAACGATGGAACTATTTTAATGAGAGATTTTACCTGGCTGGGAAACAGGAACTGAATTTCTGCCGAAACCTCATTTGTATAGTTTTGAATCCTGCTTTATTTTAAAATGGCAACAACTCACAACCACGGAAAGTGGCTCCTTCGGGGTGAGATGTTCTGTTTTTCTGGCTTTCTTTCATCAGTCGAGGCAACGGAAGTCTTCGGGTAACCAGGAAGGAAGTTTTAACCCACTCGGCTATAAACAAGATCGTTGGCTTTAAAAATTGTGTGTGGGGTTTTTTTAAAAAATGCTTTTCCTGTTAGAACTGTCAAACAGTCCCTGGCTGTAGTTGCAATCATTACAAAAAAAAAAATAAAAGAGGAACGTATGGCTGAAAATATATAGGCGGAACCATGCCTCAAAAGTTGCTCAAGAAAGAAAGAAAAAAAAGAAAACTCATTCATTCAGCTTGGATGAAAATAGTAGGCAGTTTTTACAACCTCTTCGGCTGAAAAAATGCTTTTAAAAATAATAAAAAAAAGCCTCTGATGATCACGTGGCTTAGCTGGGATCGTCAGAGGCTTTTAAGAGCATTTTTTCTACAACTCTTCGGCCGAAGAGTTTGCAGAAAAAAAATGCTTTTAAAAGCCTCTGACGATCCCAGCTAAGTTGCCTGATTTCCAGAGCCTTAAAAGGCATTTTTTTTACAACTTCCTCGGCTGAAGAGGTTGTAGAAAAAATGCTTTTAAAAGTTAAAAAAAAAAAAAGTTGGCCACGCCCACCCAGTCACATAACCCCCCACCAAGCCACGCCCACAGAACCGGTAGTAACAAATTTTACATTTCACCGCTGCTTTACGCATACCAATTACAGTGGCACCTTGGTACTCAACTGTTTTGAAACTCATTCAATTTGTTACTCAACACATTTTGACGGGAAAATATTTGTCCTGGTACTCGTTGTTTGTTTGGTACTTGATGCACAAGCTACAATTTGTCGGGTGTCAGCTGCCTTGTGACTCACTACCTTATTTCTTACAGGGGGGGGGGGGAAATTGTTTGGTACTCAGAGTTTTTGTTATTCATCTCGCCTCCCTGAACCAATTAACCATCTGTATTTTATTGGATGCTTTCATTTCTATTTAAGCAGACTTTTTCACCAGTCCCAGGTTTTAAGGCGTCACAATATATATATTTAAAAACAAAATTTCCAAACTCAGAGCTGGAAGAAAGTCCGGCTTCAAGAACCCGATATCCAAATTATGCCAGTTTTGAATATGCAAATGTTTCCCACTTTAATTTAATTTAATTAATTCAATTTATATGCTGCCCCTCTCCAAAGACTCAGGGCGGCTCACAATGCATTTTAAAAAATCATTATAAAAAAACATTTAAAAACTAAAAACATTAAAAACTCATTCACGCCATTCATGGCCAGATCTAAAGAAGCACATTATTCTGGGATATGTAAAAAAAAAAAAAAAACATCTTCCGGGAATTGGTCCTTGAATGGATGATGAACAATGGAGCAAAGTTCAAAAGATTACAACAGTGAAGCATTCATGGACTAAACGCAAAATTTATGCTTTTCTCACCAAGGCCTTTTAAACGCTGAACTGTTTTACGTCAAATTCAACCCATCCAGAGCTTAACTGTAGCGTTTCCTTAAGAGTTTGAGCTGTTCATCCAATTAATTTTCAGCGGATCGATCTATAAACGGAGTAGTGAGTAATCACACTGAACTGAACCTACAAGGTTGACAATTCCTCAAATGCGTGGGCTTTGGGGGAATAAAAAGACGGTTATTTATTTTATTGATTTATTTGATTTATTTGATTTCTATACCGCCCTTCTCCAACAGGACTCAGGGCGGTGAACAGCCGAGATAAAACATAGCATATAAAATTTAAAAACAGTTTAAAAGATATTAAATAATTTCGGCCCACAATTTGTTCATTTTACCTATTTTTTTTATCAGTGTTGTACAGGAGCCCATAAGCCAGAGAATGAATCTGGATGAAAAATGAAAAACGTACCCAACTATAAATTTTAGCCTCGATACATGTTCACTTCAGTGGATGAAAACTAATCAAGGGGTTATCCAATCTAGAATGAAGATGATTTCCTAAAAGTGAGACCAATTAACTAATGGAAGGGCTTGCCTTCAGAAGTTGTGGCTGCTCCATCACTGGAGGCTTTTAAGAAGAGATTGGACCACCGTTTGACTGCAATGGTATAGGGCCGTGATGGCGACCCTAGGGCACGCGTGCCACGGGTAGCATGTGGAGCCCTATCTGCCGGCACGCGAGCAGTTGCTCTAGCTCAGCTCCAGCGCGCATGTGCTACGCCGGCCAGCTGATTTTTGGCTGGCCCAGCTCACGCTGCCCTTCCCCTCCCAGGAGTCTCCACGCGGCCCGTTTTGGATGCCAGGTAAGTACAGGGCTTAAGCGGAGGCTCTGGGAGGGAGTTTTTGATCTCCGGAGGGCCTCCGGGTGGGGGGAGAGGCCGTTTTTGCCTTCCCCAGGGTCCAAGAAAGCATTTGGAGCCTGGGGAGGGTGCAAAAAACAGGGCTTCCAGGCCCACCGGAAGTCAGGAAACGGGCCATTTCTGGCTTCCAAAGGGCCTCCGGGTGGGGGGAAGCCATTTTCGCACTCCCCAGGCTCCAAGAAAGCCTCTGGAGCTTGGGGAGGGTGAAAAATGGGCCTACTGGAAGTCTGGAAACGGGCCGTTTCCAGCCTCCGGAGACTTCAGGGAGGCCTGCTAGGCCCAAAACGGGGCACGGTGGGGGTGGGTCGTGCTTGCATGCATGGGGAGCGCGCAGGGGTTGCGTGTGCATGCACGGGGGGCATGGAATTATGGGTGTGGGCACGTGCGCACATGACAGACACCCCCGTGTTTCCCCCGCTTTCGGCACGCGACGGCAAAAAGGTTAGCCATCACTGGGATTGGGTCTCCTGCTCGAGCTGGGGGGATTGGACTAGAAGACCTTCAAGGTGCCTGGAGGCTGTGCGGGCCTGGATGGGGAGGAACAGGCTCCGACTCAACCCCTCCAAGACCGAGTGGCTGTGGCTTCCGGCGTCTCGACATAGCCAGCTCGTGCCATCGCTGGTTATTGGGGGCGAATCACTGGCCCCCACGGAGAGGGCTCGCAACTTGGGCGTCCTCCTGGATGCACGGCTGTCTTTAGAAGAGCATATGACGGCCGTGGTCAGAGGGGCTTTTTATCAGGTCCGCCTGATACGCCAGTTGCGTCCCTTTCTGGATCGGGACTCTCTACGCACGGTCACTCAGGCACTCGCCACTTCCCGCCTGGACTACTGCAATGCTCTCTACATGGGGCTCCCCTTGGGGTGCACCCGGAGGCTCCAGCTGGTCCAGAATGCGGCCGCACGGGGGATTATGGGAGCGACGGGGCGCTCCCATGTGACACCTCTCCTGCACGAGCTGCACTGGCTCCCGGTGGTCTTCCGGGTGCGCTTCAAGGTGTTGGTGACCACCTTTAAAGCGCTCCATGGCTTAAGGCTGGGGTATCTACGAGACCGCCTTCTGCCGCAAATAGTCTCCCACCGGCCAGTACGCTCTCACAGAGAGGGCTTCCTCAGGGTGCCATCCACCAGACAATGTCAGCTGGCAATCCCCAGGGGGAGAGCCTTCTCTGTGGCGGCACCCGCCCTCTGGAACGACCTCCCCCTAGAGATACGCACGATACCAGACCTCCGGACTTTTCGTCGGGCCCTGAAAACTCATTTATTTCACCTAGCCGGGTTGGCTTGATCCCATCCGTTTTGGTTTTAATTTGAAATTGGTTTTAATTGGGTCGTTTTAAATTGTGGGCCGAAATAATTTAATTACCTTTTAAACTGTTTTTTAAATTTTGTATGCTCTGTTTTATCTCGGCTGTTCACCGCCCTGAGTCCTGCTGGAGAAGGGCGGTATACAAATCAAATCAAATCAAATAAATAAATAAATAAATAAATAAGGTCCCTTCCAAGCCAGTTATTCTGTTAAATGTTCTGATTCAGCTGCTCAAAGCTTTCATTGTAAAATACTGTGTGGTCAGACTTATCAAGACAAAGAACGCTTCACAAACTGTTGTAGCGTGCAGAGAAATGGTTGCAAGTCACACAAAGCTTTTTTTTTAATACAGTGGTGAAACATCTGGAAGAATCAGGGAGCTCAACGTACAATGCTAGGAGTCAGGGACTACCCAACCAATCTGTAAAAGCATTCCAATCCCCAGTTCCTATGAATGCTAGGAAGTATCTGAGATACTTCTCTCCGTATCGGTATTGTGAAGAAACGAAGGAACAAGCCATTTGTACATTAGGCTGTTTCAATTAAGACATTGGAAAGCCCAGGACAAAAGCTGATCGTTTCACTCTTGCTCAACTTAAAGAGTGTAGCAATTTGTGTTGGCAAAGCAGATCAAAACAACAACCCTCCAGAAGTTAGAAAAAGTTCAGAATCAGGGGTGAAATGCTCCCGGTTCAGACCGGATCACCCGATCCGGTAGCGATGGTGGTGGGTGGTTCGGAGAACCGGTAGCAAAAATCCCTGTGCCTCCCCTCACCATGCCCAGCTGAGTCGCACGATCATCAGAGGCTTTCTTTTTTTTTACTTTTAAAAGCATTTTTTCTACAACCTCTTCCGACGAAAAAATGCTTTTAAAAGTAAAAAAAAAAAAAAAGCCTCTGATGATCGCGCAGCTCAGCTGGGATCGTCAGAGGCTTTTCAAAGCATTTTTTTTCTGCAACCTCTTGGCCGAAGAGGTGGTAAAAAAAATGCTTTGAAAAGTCTCTGATGATCCTAGCTGAGTTGCCTGATCGGCAGAGAGGCATTTTTTAAAAAGCCTCTCTGACGATCCCAGCTGAGTTGCCTGATCGGCAGAGGCTTTTCAAAGCATTAGAAAAAATGCTCTGAAAAGTTAAAAAAAAAAAGTTGCCACGCCCACCCAGTCACATTAAACCCCCCCCCACCAAGCCACACCCACAGAACCGGTAGTAACAAATTTGACATTTCACCCCTGTTCAGAATACGATAGCACCAAGAGAACCTGGGTTGACGGGACTTGAGATGGGGCGCTAGCAGTGGTGAAATCTGAACCGGGGTTTACTACCGGTTCGCTGGCTGTGCATATGCAGTGCACACCACGCACCGAATGCAAGGTGCACGCACGCAGTGCACGCCAAAAGGAGGCATGCGGCAAGTAGAACAGCGCGCGAGGGGGCGTGATCAGCTGTGGTGCACAATCTTTTTTCCCCCCAGTCTTTTCCCAGCTAAGCAGCAGCGCCTCTGACGTTTGCGCTGCTTAGCTGGGCATGGGCGGCCGGGGGGCGGGGGGGTGTAGGAATTTTTGCTACCAGTTCTCCAAACCACCCGCCGCCATCGCTACCGGATCCGGCGATCCGGTCCGAACCAGGAGCATTTCACCCCTGGATGCTAGCCAAAAAAAGGTTCACTCTGTGAATCTTACCCTGTCAACGGTAACTCAGATTGGCATTAATATAACCCGATTTTTCAAAAGGCGATAAAAATTGTGCCAGTTTTTGCCGAAGCAGACGTAGGTTGCTCTACAGCATTCTGCAAAAGGGGGAAATGTCCTTGAGATTAATGACTCTACCGGAGGCTACATCTTATGTATGTATCGGATTTTTTTTTTAACAACGGGACGGAAGTGGTTTTCGATTTGTCCTTTCTTTTTTTGTTTTGCTTTCCAGATGAGCCTTAAACGAAGTTGCCAGACGGCAACACGCTGACACAACAACAAGGGTGGAGAACCGAGCAGATTTCATCATTCTTATTGGCAGAGTCTTGGCTGGAAGGTGAGCTCATTCCATGCTTGGTGATATGCTGTCCTCCCAGTCTTTCTCCACCCAACCTCCAGGCTTCTGTTTTGTCACTTCTTCTCCAGAAGCCTTCATTCAATCAACAAGATCCCCACGCCACGCCCACAGAAGCGGTAGTAAAAAACATTTGAAACCCACAAGGGTATGAATACCTGAGTCCACAAAGAACCTCATCATAGAGCAAGCAGCCTTGGGAACACTCCCATGGTCAGGCACTGTTCTGCCCCAGCTACGGACCCCAAAGAACGCAGCACACACAAACTCTATGCAAAACTTATTTTACTCAAATAACTTAGTCTTTATCAACCAAAGGCTGTTAATAAACTGTCTTAACAGCCTACCAGAATTCTAAGTTAGGTAATCTAGTCTTACTAGAGTTGGCAGAAAGCCCAGAAGCAATTTTGCAGAGAATCCAGACGCGAAGGAAAGTGAACTAAAGTTGTTCCCTACAGCTTGCTGCAAGTGGCGTTCCTCCTTAAATAGGCTAAGGGAGTGGCCAGTTAGCCCCAAGCCTTACTCTCAAGGAGACCTCCTCCTGAGGAGCCACTCCTGCCTTTTGGCAGCTCTGCGCGCCCGTGCATCGAGAAGAGGCTCCTCCTCTTCATCCTGTTCAGTTAAAGGAGCTTCTGGAGGTTCTGAAGGCCCTGGCTGAATCCCTGCCTCTGGCACCACATCTTCTCCAGCCTCCTCACTGTCCGACTCGAGCGCCAGCTGCACAGGCTGATTGTCGGAATCAGCTACAATCTGCACAGGCCGCTGACGGGCCACAACAGACACAAAGAATCAGGATCATATGTTAAGTTGCCGTTCAGAAGGTTTATTACTCAAGCCAAACACACAAATCTAGTCAACTAAAGTTCAATACTAAATTGGTGCCCGATTAGGGTCAGGAGAATTCAAGAGGGTTAAGATTTAGACCTTTGTGGCAACGTAACAACTCTAGGCTACTGACTCGCTTAACTCCCTCCCCTGCTCTTCTCCTACACCCGTGATGGCGAATCTATGGCACGCGTGCCAAAGATGGCATGCAAATCCCTTTCTGTGGGCATGCGCACCATCGCCAGATACTCTTCTGGTTTCCAGCATGCACATGCATGCCAGCCATCTGGTCTTCCTGGGCGTCAGAGCGAAGGAAAATGGCCTGAAAGCGGCCAAAAATGAGGCCATTTTTCAGGCATTTCTGGGCCATTTTCAGGTCGTTTTTCTGGGCCATTTTCAGGCCATTTTCAGGCTGTTTTTGGCCCCCAAACGGCCTGAAAACGGCTGGAAAACGGCCCAGAAAATGGCCTGAAAACAGTCCAAAAAACAGGGATGTGCCCGCCAGTCAGCCAGTCTTCTGGTTTCCAGCCTGCACATGCACGCCAACCATCTGGTCTTCCTGGGCACCGGAGAGCAGGAAAATGGCCTGAAAACAGCCAAAAATGAGGCAATTTTTCAGGCATTTCTGGGCCGTTTTCAGGTCGTTTTTCTGGGCCATTTTCAGGCCATTTTCAGGCTGTTTTTGGCCCCCAAACGGCCTGAAAACGGCTGGAAAACGGCCCAGAAAATGGCCTGCAAACAGTCCAAAGAACAGGCATGTGCCCGCCAGCCAGCCAGTCTTCGGATTTCCCGTGCTCCGGCATGCGCACATGCACGCACATGCATGCACGTTCCGGTTTGGGCACTCGGTCCCAAAAAGATTTGCCATCACTGTCTACACCCATATATCTAGCAACAAGTCCCAAGAGTTCAGAAATGGACCCTACCGAGCAGTTGGCTGGATGACATAGTAGCAGGATGTCTCACTAGTCCCTGTTGTCCAGCTTAACACAGAAGGATTCACACACTGTCCGTTCTGGAGCAAAGACTCTGCTAAAGGTCTCTCTCCCCCACCATCTCTGCTCCCTTTCCTTAGAGTCGAGGCTCCCGAAAGACCTGAAACCCAGTTTAGAAAGTCAAAGTGGCCTAGAAACAAACTTCTTGGTTTCAATAGGGAAGTAAATAGCCACTGTAATTTTCCAGGTTGTTTATCTGAATCTACATCCATGGAATTGCCTGGTGGCCTCCACTCCAAGTATGTCTGAGCTTCCACAGATTAGCCAAAAATCAGCTCAGGGCTGCCACCTAGTGGGGCTCTCCTGCTTGGCGGTTGCAGCCACCTTCTTTGGAATCATTTTTTTTTTAAGGGGAGATTAAATGACGGCCTGTTATATCACCAGTTCACTTTTATCGTCACCTATGAATGCCAGAACAAAAAAGCAGGGCTAATTTAACAAGCATTTGTGGAATTGCAGCCTGCAACCTTGGTAAAGGTTTGGAAGTCTTCCGTTCAAATAAAAACCAGATCCAGCCGTGTTTACGATCGTCATCCAGATTAGATCCACTTTTCTGCAAAGACAAATTTAACTCCCCGCCTAGGAATCAACAACAGCCAGCGCCCCACTTTTACAGTTTAACCCTACCCAAATAACACAAAGGTTAGCTCATCATTTTTCCTTTCTGTTTGCCTCTCTGGCCAACCACCCCTGCCCCCCCCCCCACACACAGACCACTGCCTCATTGATGGCTAGCCTCTTATCCCTTCCCTCTTTATTTATTTAAAGATGTGTATCTGTTACAATAACCTTCGGGGCTGCTTACGCCTCTTAGTTATACACAGTGAGAAGTGTAGAGACAAGTTAAGTAGCAGGGGGCAGAAGGGGTGAAATCCAGCAGGTTCTGGAAAACCGGTAGCGGAAATTTTGAGTAGTTCGGAGAACCGGTAAATACCACCTCTGGCTGGCCCCAGAGTGGGGTGGGAATGGAGATTTTGCAATATCCTTCCCCCAGGAGTGGGGAGGGAATGGGCATTTTGCAGTATCCTTCCCCTGGAGTTGGGACGGAATGGAGATTTGGCAGTATCCTTTCCCTGGAGTGGGGTGGGAATGGAGATTTTGCAGTATCCTTCCCCTGGAGTGAAGTGGGAATGGAGATTTTGCAGTATCCTTCCCCTGGAGTGGGGAGGGAATGGGGATTTTGCAGTATCCTTCCCCTGGGAGTGGGGAGGGAATGGGGATTTTGCAATATCCTTCCCCCAGGAGTGGGGAGGGAAGGGGATTTTGCAATATCCTTCCCCCAAGAGTGGGGAGGGAATGGGAATTTTTGCAGTATCCTTTCCCTGGAGTGGGGAGGGAATGGGGATTTAGCAGTATCCTTCCCCTGGAGTGGGGAGGGAATGGGGATTTTGCAGTATCCTTCCCCTAGGAGTGGGGAGGGAATGGCGATTTTTGCAGTATCCTTTCCCTGGAGTGGGGAGGGAATGGGGATTTAGCAGTATCCTTCCCCTGGAGTTGGGAGGGAATGGAGATTTTGCAGTATCCTTCCCCTGGAGTGGGGAGGGAATGGAGATTTGGCAGTATCCTTCTCCTGGAGTGGGGTGGGAATGGAGATTTGGCAGTATCCTTCCCCTGCCACGCCCACCAAGCCACGCCCACAGAACTGGTAGTAAAAATAAAATTGGATTTCACCACTGGTGGGCAGGCAGCTAAACCTAATCCGGTGATTTAAAAAAAACAAAAAAGCAGAGAAAACAACTTAAATACACAGGGAAGTTTGTTTGGAAAGAAATTCAGGACAGGGCTGTACCACAAAAGTCTCTTAACCACAGAGGTGGGGCAGCTAAAGGAGGATGTCTCCAACAGAGATCAAACAGTGGACAATTTTGCATAGCAAATACTGCCTGGGTACACAATTAACGCACCAATAAGCAATCCACTATCCACACCAAGTCTGGTTCCAACAATAAAATAAATAAAACGAATACAACTTCTGAATTCTTTTTCAACTGTTGAGGGTTGGTTTCCTCCAATCTGTAAAATAAAACTATGTGGATCATTTTACTAGGCCAAAGAAACAATATTTACATCCAAGGTGGGAAAGAGAAACGGGTTTGAAGCAGGGGTGAAATTCAACATTTTTTCCTACCGGTTCTGTGGGCATGGCTTGGTGGGCATGGCAGGGGAAGGATACTGCAAAATCCCCATTCCCTCCCCATTCCTGGGGGAAGGATACTGCAAAATCCCCATTCCCATTCCACTCCAGGGGGAAGGATACTGCAAAAGCCGCCCAGAGTCCCTTTTTTTTTTTTTTTAAATTTGATTTATATGCCGCCCTTCTCCGAAGACTCAGGGAGGCTTACAATGTGCTCAGCAATAGGGAGTTGGGAGTTGGGCGGCATAGAAATGCGACAAAATAAATAAATAAATAAAATAACATTCCCATTCCCACCCCACTCCAGGGGGAAGGATATTGCAAAATCCCCATTCCCTCCCCACTCCTGCAAAATCCCCATTCCCTCCCCACTCCTGGGGGAAGGATACTGCAAAATCCCCATTCTCACCCCACTCCTGGGGGAAGGATACTGCAAAATCCCCATTCCCTCCCTACGCCTGCAGAATCCCCATTCCCTCCCCACTCCTGCAAAATCCCCATTCCCACCCCACTCCAGGGGAAGGATACTGCAAAATCCCCATTCCCTCCCCATTCCTGGGGGAAAGATATTGCAAAATCCCCATTCCCTCCCCACTCCTGCAAAATCCCCATTCCCACCCCACTCCAGGGGAAGGATACTGCAAAATCCCCATTCTTACCCCACTCTGGGGCCAGCCAGAGGTGGTATTTGCCGGTTCTCCCAACTACTCAAAATTTCTGCTACCGGTTCTCCAGAATCTGTGAGAACCTGCTGGATTTCACCCCGGTTTAAAGCCATTTCAAGTGTCAGTGATAAAAACAACACGCACCTACACATTGACACAAAACCCAGGGAGTCCTTGGCTTACGACCACAAATGAGTGCAACGTTTCTGTTGTTAAGCGAGAAATTGGATAAGTTAGTTTTGCCTCCTTTTATGGCCTTTCTCGCCACGGTTTTGAATCCCTGCCCTTGTTAAATTAGTCACACCGTTATTAAGTGAATCTGGCTTCCCCGTTGACTTGGCTTGGCTTGTCAGAAGGTCACAAAAAGGGATCGCTGACACCCGGGACACTGCAGCCGTCATAAATATGAATCAGTGGCCAAGAACTTGAATTTTGATCATGTGACTGTGGGGATGCTGTAACAGTCGTAAGTGGGGAAAACCGTCAAAAGTAACTTTTCTCAGTGCTATTGTAGCTATCCACGGTCACTAAACAAAGTGTTGTAAGTCAAGGACTATCTGTATAATAATGTAAGGATCAAAGGCCCACCAAGAAATTCTATCACTGTCATCAGGCAGTTGCCAAAACAAGTCCACAATTCAGATATAAATCCAAAATGTCCAAATCGTGGGTGTTTAAATGTATGGCCAACCCATACCGACAACCTCTTCCTCCATACCGACTTTTCCAAATTCTTCTTTTAAAGATATCAGCCTACCGAGGCCAATCCTACAGCTAATTTGCCTGTGGCGAGTCACCTATTATTTAATTTCACCGTATAATACCACATTTCAAAACTGTAAGCAAAGCAGGGACTGCTATCCTCTTCCTTTTTCCAGGACAAGTGCACAAAATCAGCCCCGAATCCTATAACACTCGGTAATTATTGACAGTTGCCCTGTTCACTTTCTCAGCGACACCCCTGCAAAGTAGGACAGAGCCTCTCCCTTAGGACGCAGATGAAGGTGGGTGCAGCTAAAAATTATTCAAAGCCCCGGGACCCTAAAATATCCTCTTGGATATGAGAAATGGCTTGAATGTTGACGGGGCAATAATAAATTGATTATTTATTTAATAAATTATTAAATTTATTTATTTACTAAGAATTTTGGAATGTCAGAGATTACTGCGACTCAGTGGAAATAATATTGTTCACGCCAGCATTTTTTTTGTCTTCTTCTTATATAATGCACACATATACACGTCTTTGTGGGTGCACCTGCATGCAGAAGGCAGTTGTCTAAACTTGCACCCACTTGTAAATCTTTATGGCAACATTATGGAAGTGTGCGCCTTATTTGTCTGTCTGTCTATCAAATTTATATCTATCTGTCTATGAAATTTATCTATAAAATTTATATCTGTGTCTATCAAATTTATCTCTATCACATATCTATCTATCATCTATGTCTGTCTGTCTGTAATATCTATCAAATTTATCTATCGAATTTATATGTATCAAATTTATCTATCACTTATATGTCTGTCTTATCAAATTTATCTCTATCACATATCTATCATCTATGTCTGTCTCTGTCAATCTATCAAATTTATCTCTGTCACATATCTATCATCTATGTCTGTCTGTCTGTCTGTCAATCTATCTAATTTATCTATCAAATTTATATCTATCTAGCAAATTTATCTATCATTTATGTCTGTCTGTCTTATCAAATTTATCTCTGTCACATATCTATCATCTATGTCTGTCTGTCAATCTATCAAATTTATCTATCAAATTTATATCTATCAAATTTTTCTATCAAATTTATGTCTATTTATCAAATGTATCTCTATCACATATCTATCTATCTATCATGTCTGTCTGTCTATCAAATTTATATCGATGTCTATCTATCAAATTTATCTATCAAACTTATGTCTGTCTATCTAGCAAATTTATATCTATCATCTGTGTCTATCAAATTGATATCTATCAAATCTATCAAATTGATATCTATCTGTCAAATTGATATCTATCAAATTGATATCTATCAAATTGATATCTATCTGTCAAATTTATATTATCTATCAAATTTATACATTAAATATATCTATCAAATTTATGTCTATCAAATTTATGTCTATCAAATTGAGATCTATCTGTCAAATTGAGATCTATCTGTCAAATTTATATTATCTGTCTGTCGGTCGGTCTGTCTAATTTATTGACAACCCCCCCCCCCCAAATTTACTGCAGAGTAACTTTAACGCCTCCGTGAGGGGTGTGTGTGTGTGTGTGTGTGTGTGTGTGTGTGTGTAAATTGTGTTTACCCCACAGGGGCGGCTCACTCAAACTTTCACAGCCCCCCCTCCGCCCCCCCAAAAAAACCCTCTCCAGATCCAAAAATCCCCGGTTGCAGCTACCAAGGACGGTCCCCGACGTCCACCCCACGCCAACGAGATTCCCATTTCCCCGTGGGCCATTCCGAAGCCCACCTTCATACACACATACACACACACACACACACACACACACCCTAAACCGCTTATAAACAAACAAAGGAAAGCGGGTCAAAGCAGAGTTAGGCTTCCCAAAAGTTGCGCTCCGTGTCCAAAGGAAGCGAGGGGAGGGAAATCCCCCACGAGTGTTTCCCCCCCCCCCCACACTTCGGAAAGCAAAACTTCTCCTGAGGCGCTGAGAATCCCCGGGAGCTGCCTTCCCAAGCCGACCCCCCTCCTCGTCCCGGACTTACGTCCACGCGGAGCGGCGGAGGAGCTGCTGCTGCTGCCTTTCCTCCGGGCGCCGGAGGGTCTTTTTTCCCAAGCGGGGTCCCCCTCCGGAGTCCTCTTCCCGGCTTCCCCGCCTCGGCACCTGCCCCAACAGCTGACTGCAGGCCTCGCCCAGCTGGCTGGCTGGGGAGGAGGAAGCGCAGGCGGAGCGAGCTGGGGCGGCGATTGGAGTACTCCCCAGTTGCAGCAAATCTCAGTTCAGGCGGACTTTTCTCATTTTCTTTAGCGGCCATGTCCAACTTTGAAGGGGTTTGGATCTAGGACGGGTAGTTTAATGAAGAGAAGGACTAGGGGAGACATGATAGCACTGTTCCAATATTTGAGAGTTGCCACAAAGAAGAGGGAGTCAAGCTGTTCTGCAAAGCACCTGAGGCAGTGGTGGGATTCAAATAATTTAACAACTGGTTCTCTGCCCTGGGTGGGTGAGTGGGCATGGCCAGAGGGTGTGACAGGCAGCCCTCAGCCTCTTGCCCCCCTCTAGGAGTGAAAATGGTGCCCACGGCACGCTGCACCCCCACACCCCATTTTGGGCCCAGGAGGCCTCCCTGCAGCCTCCTGGGAGTGAAAATGGGCCAGTGGTGGGCGCCACCCCCCTCCATGCCCCGTTTTGGGCCTAGGGGGCCTCCCTGCACTTACCTGTGAGCCAAAATGGGGCGCATGGGGACTCCTGGAAGGGGCGGGGAATGGAGGGGCAGAGCCAGCCAGAATTTAACTACCGGTTCTCCCGAACCGGCTCAATCCCACCGCTGACCTGAGGGCAGGACAAGAAGCGATGGGTGGAAACTAATCAAGGAGAAGGACTAGGGGAGACATGATAGCAGTGTTCCAATATTTGAGAGTTGCCACAAAGAAGAGAGAGTCAAGCTATTCTCCAAAGCACCTGAGGCAGTGATGGGATTCAAATCATTTATCAACTGGTTCTCTGCCCTAATGACCGGATGGGTGGGCATGGCCAGAGGGTGTGACAGGCAGCCCTCGGCCTCTTGCCCCCCTCTAGGAGTGAAAATGGTGCCCACGGTGGGGGCACGCTGCACCCCCACACCCCATTTTGGGCCCAGGTGGCCTCCCTGCAGCCTCCTGGGAGTGAAAATGGGCCAGTGGTGGGCACCACCACCCCCCATGCCCCGTTTTGGGCCTAGGGGGCCTCCCTGCACTTACCTGGGAGCCAAAATGGGGCTCATGGGGACTCCTGGAAAGGGCGGGAAATGGAGGGGCAGAGCCAGCCAGAATTTAACTACCGGTTCTCCCGAACCGGCTGAATCCCACCGCTGACCTGAGGGCAGGACAAGAAGCGATGGGTGGAAACTAATCAAGGAGAAGGACTAGGGGAGACATGATAGCAGTGTTCCAATATTTGAGAGTTGCCACAAAGAAGAGGGAGTCAAGCTATTCTCCAAAGCACCTGAGGCAGTGGTGGGATTCAAATCATTTATCAACTGGTTCTCTGCCCTAATGACTGGATGGGTGGGCATGGCCAGAGGGTGTGACAGGCAGCCCTCGGCCTCTTGCCCCCCTCTGGGAGTGAAAATGGTGCCCACGGTGGGGGCACGCTGCACCCCCACACCCCATTTTGGGCCCAGGAGGCCTCCCTGCAGCCTCCTGGGAGTGAAAATGGGCCAGTGGTGGGCGCCACCCCCCCCATGCCCCGTTTTGGGCCTAGGGGGCCTCCCTGCACTTACCTGTGAGCCAAAATGGGGCGCATGGGGACTCCTGGAAGGGGCGGGGAATGGAGGGGCAGAGCCAGCCAGAATTTAACTACCGGTTCTCCCGAACCGGCTGAATCCCACCGCTGACCTGAGGGCAGGACAAGAAGCAATGGGTGGAAACTAATCAAGGAGAGAAGCAACTTAGAACTAAGGAGAAATTTCCTGACAGTGAGAACAATTCACCAGTGGAACAACTTGCCTCCAGAAGTTGGGAATGCTCCAACACTGGAGGTTTTTAAGAAGAGATTGGACAACCATTTTTCTGAAATGGTACATGGTTTCCTGCTTTGAGCAGGGAGTTGGGACTAGAAGACTTCAAAGGTTCCTTCCAGGCCCAGCTCTATTCTGATTGGTTGAGAATTTAAATAAAACAACAAAGATTAAAGAATGGTATTTAAATGCACAAGAGTGTCAAAGATTAATAAAAGTGAAGGATCTTCTGTTGGTATTGGATGAAGCTGCTTTAATCAAAATTAACCATGCACGAAAAGCCAATCCATATAAAGCATAGGAAATACAGCAGGTTATTTCTTCGCTGGGTATGTTATTTCTAAAAATAATTTCGTACGTCTTGCAATCTTAAACAAGGGCACTGAATCAATGGAAAACGACGTTGTGATTTCCACGGCGTTGAACGATTGCTTTTCAACGGCGTATTTATCTTAGACCTATTTTTTAAAAAATAACGTATAACGCCGTTTCCAGTCTCTTTGCAGCTTCACTTTTGACATTGTTTGTCACAAGGCGGTAAGCTGCCAATTTGTCTAACAAGGCTTCCTAAAGACATAATCTAAAATGGAGTTATTGAGCTGCTATACAAATCGCCAAATTCCTGGCAGGAAAAAAAAAGGGGTTTTGAAAGCAACAATAAAGATTTGATTTGAACTGAATTGAATTGATCTCTCTTTTTCCTCCCTCCCTCTCTCTCTTTCCATATCTGTATCTACGCCTACTGTATAGTCTTCAGATGTTTTAATATTCTCAATTCTTAAATTCAGTCATGAGTTTAAGAAGAACTCATTGTCCTTATCTTATCTGAAATGAAATGCAAATCACTGAAATCTGTGGACCTTAAGAATGAACCTATGACTCATTCTTCAGCAAATCTTTAATCCTATCAAAGGATTTATGGAGAACCTCAACCCAAACATTGCCTCTTTTTACATTTAAAAAAAACCCATGTTCCATCAGATCAAACTCAAGGCCAAATGTCTTCATCTCTACGACATTTTCTTGAGAATAGCTTAGAAGTGATTCACCATTGCCTTCTTCTTCTACGATGTTTGTTTGTTAAGCTTCTCAAACATTCCTGGTATTTCTTGGCAAGTCTTCTTCTACTCAAATGTTAACCAGGTTTGACTTGGCTTAGATTTCTTCTTTTTTTTTTTAACTCGGCCAACATCAGATATCTGCTGGCTTCTAGTTGTGTTTTTAGCAGGTTTAGGGAGTGATTATATTGGAGGCTGTGCTAAAGTTTGCTAGGAAGAAAGAAGAACAAACTATTGCAAAGTTCCCTGTGAGAATTTGAATATATATAATTAAAGTTTAAGAACCTCTTTCTTTCCATATTAATCTCTCCCTTCCTTTTGATATTAATCTCTCCCTTCCTTCCTAAGTGGTTTATAGAGTCAGCGTGTTGCCCCCAACAATCTGGGTCCTCATTTTACCGACCTTGGAAGGATGGAAAGCTGAGTCAACCTTGAGCAGGTCAGGGTCGAACTGCTGGCAGTGGGCAGAATTAGCCTGCAATACAGCATTTTCACCACTGTGCCACCACGGCTATAATTGAATTGCCCATAGAAAAAAGGGCACTTAAACTATTACAGTAATCACAATAGCTGCAGTTAGTTGGTTGGTTGTATTTGCAGATGATCAAATGCAATACTTTTGAAACAACTGACATTTTTTTAAGACGATAAGATACATAGGCCTGACCATGTGCGATCTAAAAGAGGCATTTCCTTCTTTAGAAAATACATCTTTAAGCACAATCCTGGTCTTGGGGCAATGACCAAACAAGCACCCAATTATCTACCAATAGATCTGTATTGGCATTGGACTCTTCCTAATGGTGTTCGTTCAATAAAGGAGAATATTTGTAGCTCAGGGGTCCTTGGTGCTCTCTGAGCTTGCTTGTTTTCTTACAGACGTTTCATTACCATACTAGGTAACACCATCAGTGCTAGAAGGGAGTGTGGTTTGCTCTGAGTTTATATTCTGGTGACTTGCCTGTCTGTGTGGGTGTGGATGGTCTTTTTTCTTGAAAAAAAAAAGTTTTTATTTTATGATCAAACAAATATACAATATAGGCAATCATTCAATGTATCATCAATATACCTCTCCTTATCACTTATCATTTAATAGAACATTTTTACTTATCTGTTTAAACATTTATAAACCCAGCCTTCAACCCCCCCTTCCCACCCACCACCCACCCCACCCCCGACTTCCCAGAACAAAAACAGGGTATAAATTTTACCAAACATACGCTAAAATATGCTAACTTAATGCAAGATTTAAAACTCCCTAGACCCCTTAACTCCCCTTCTACAGATTATTCATCAGCCTCCCTTTTTTATAGACTCAAAATAACATATAATCCTTTAACCCTAAGAGTTTTAAAAACATTAACAAACTCTAATAGATCATTCAAACCCTAAAAATCTCGTAATACATCTGTAAAATATTCTTAGTTCATTTACCTAATCATTTTACTCTTCCTCCTACTTTTATTCTCAAAATTCAAATATTTTAAAAATCTTAATGCAACAATAAGTAAACCTTAATTAATCATTAATTGAATTTCTATATTTTCTTAATTCATTTACTTAATCATTGTAAGGGTATGGATTAAGAGATTTTTTGGTTGGGCTGTTTACCGATGGCACTTTGGCAGTTTCTTGATTGGGGGTATTGTTTACTTAATCATGGTCTGTAGTTGACCTTGGAGTTAATCTATGCTGATCTGGGTGCTGGTTACAAGTGGAAAGATGCTGAAGTCTTTTGGGCTGGTTGATTGGCTCTTTTGCATATGCAGAAGAGGGTTTGTTCATTCAGGCATCCCGTATGTTTCTTTCCTACGGAAGAAAGTTCTAGAAGTAATCCTCATTTAGCGAGTGCCTCATTTAGTGACTCTCTGTAAGGACAAAGGTGATGATTTTGGACCTTTCCAACTCTGCAGTTTGCATTCTGTGGGCTTAAAGTTATGAGTATAGAGGTCAGCTCTTGACTTTTTTTCATTAAAAATCATCAGACAGTGACATCTACAGGACAGGTAGAAAATAAATAATGAGCCCTATTTAGCTATTGTATCTGTCAGAATGTAAAAAAAATCTCTGTAAATATCCAGCTTTTATTTTATTTTATTTTATTTTATTTTATTTTATTTTATTTTATTATTTAAAATTTATTTGTCATATAAAGATTACAAATCCAAGCGAGCAAAATGAAAAAAATTAAAAAGGGACAGGGACAATCACTGGTTATTATGCTTACGCCCCACCCCCCCTTAAGGGCTTCTTAAATTTGGAGTAGGGTCCTCGGAAGTGAAGTTAAAATTAAAACTGCGAAAGTTAGTAATTGAGACAGTTCAATAGGGTAAGGCAGTGATGGCAAACTTTTTCGGCACCAAGTGCCAAAAAGGGAGCGTGCACGCTTGTCAGGACCTCAACCCGGAAGAGGAGCTGCCAAGGGCACATGCGTGTGCCCACAAATGAACGTCCGGTTTCCAGCACGAACATGTGCACCAGTTAGCTAGTCTTCCAGGTTTCTGGCACGCATGTGTGCGCGATGATTAGCTTGCCAGCGTGCATGCCCATGCAGGAAAATGCTGATCATTGCGCGCGCATGCATGTCAGAAATCCAGAAGAAGCTAAATATGATTAATTGAAAATGTTAAAAGAAATTTATAAATACAGTTAAAGATATGTTTTAAGCAAGAACCATGTCTCAATGTTAAAATGTCATGAATGTCTTGAAAAAGGATACAGAAAAATAAGATTATGTGAAAATGCAATGTATAGATGGATGGAAACAACAAAGAAAGGTTTAAGTAGAGATTGATAATTAAACCAACTATGAATATGCTGTGTTTAACAGCCAAAAACTTATAATATGCTGTGTTGAACAGCCAAATAAAATGATTATGCTGTGTAACAGCCAAAACAAAACTGAATATGCTGTGTAACGGCCAAAAAAACAAAAATGAATATGCTGTGTTTAACAGCCAAAAAATGGAATATGCTGTGTAACAGCCAAAAAATAAAAAAGGATATGCTGTGTTCAACAGCCAAAACAAATGTTTATGCTGTGTTTAACAGCCAAAAAATGGAATATGCTGTGTAACAGCCAAAAAATAAAAAAGGATATGTTGTGTTCAACAGCCAAAACAAATGGTTATGCTATGTTTAACAGCCAAGAAATAAAAATGATTGGTTTAACAACTAAGATAAAGACAATAACGCTGGGGTTTTTTTTTAGGAAAATATAAAATGAGGTGGGATAATTAAAGTGAGGAGGTATATGTTGAGAGTGATAGTTAAGATAAAATGAATAAGTTAGGTTTAATACTAGAAATAAAGAGTATAAATTTTGAGTTTAATAGTTAGAAATAAAATGGGTATGTTGAAATTAAATATTTTTGGAACGTTTAATATAATTGTATGATTTATATTGTTAAAATATGTCCATCTAAGCAAGTGAAAGACAAAAAAGGATTGGTAATTGGTTAGGATTTAAGATTTAAGTAACGGGTTTTTGGGGATAATGGCATAGTTACATAGACAGATTTGAAGGAAATACTTGTTTAAAATATTTAGTTGTGTTAATTGGAAAAATAAGATTTGTTAATGATCTGCTTTAATATGTGACCGGAGCAAAAGCTTCGTTTTGAAAAGATGTGTTTTATGTTTTTGTTTTAAAATTAAAAAATATATATTAAAAAAAAAAAGAAATCCAAAAGAGGAACGGGCGATGCCACGCGTGTCAGGCGACATGGCTCCGTGTGCCACTTTGGGCATGCATGCCATAGGTTCACCATCACAAGGGTAAGGTATTCCAGATTTCAACAAGTCTGTTAACAAAAATTGGATTTTTTTTTTTACCATCAAGTTTAAAATGGTTGTTTGCACCATTACATTACAATTAAAACTAAAATAAGTCATTTACAGGTAAAACACTGTAAACTGTGGCTTAACACTTTTTAAAAATGTTTTTAATAGCTTTGTCATTGTTCTTTTAATTTTGGGGCCAAACATATATATATATATATATATATATATATATATATATATATATCTTTTTAAATTGGTTTTAATGTTTGTATTTATGTTTTTACTTTGGCTGTACACCGCCCTGAGTCCTTCGGGAGAAGGGCGGTATATAAATTTGAAAAATAAATAAATAAATAAATAAAACAATACTATGTACAACTTCGTATATAATAGCTAAGCCTGACCGCAAGTGTCGCAGTTCTAAGCTATCCAAACCAAGAATTTCAAGCCAGTACGTAGCATAAGGTAATCTACATATTTTGCACAGAAGAGTGCAAAACTTTTCTTGTCAAATCGTTTTGAACTCACTCGATTGTATTAACGTCCGATATGTGGTAAGGATTCCAAACAATGTTTTAACATTGGCCTAACACAGGGGTCGGCAACTTTAACCACTCAAAGGTCCTAACCGGAAGCCCCCCATTCAATTCTGGAGCTGACCAGAAGTCCGGTTCCCCCACCATAGAGTCTCCTCCTAGTATGGCATCCTTTTTCCTCTACCCGTCCTAACCAAAAGCCCTATCAATTGTGGAGCCAACTGGCGACAGGGAGCCGCAGCAGAGGGATGAAAGAGCCACATGCGGCTCCAGAGCCGCAGATTGCTGACCCCTGGCCTAACATATGTTTTGTAAGCTCTAGCGAGCAATACAATATTTCCAAAAATATTTCCAAAAATATTGTATTCTTAAAAAAAAAAAAAAAAAAGCCACCCACTTCGTAGAATTAAATTAATTAGTACTGTACCTGCAACTTTACATTTTGGTCTTTCTTGTTTATTTTAACCCCTTCAAATCCAAATCTTTTTTTTTTTTATTGAAAGAGTTTTAAAACAAACACATTTTCCCCACAACCCCCCCCTCCCAACCCCCCCTCCCCCTCCCCGACTTCCCAGAGCAGAACACAAGGTATTTCTATTGACCTTTAACAATAAACTAAATTGCATAACCAATCATTAAACTAACACCCCTAAAAAAAAATTTCTTAACCCCCCATATATAAAATCCTATTCTTAAACATAATACTTCTAATATCACTTATATAACGCTTATACAAATAAAAGAAATCATTCATAAGCTATTTGATATTTTTTGGTCTGATACTTATTTTGTATATAATCAATCCATCTTCTCCAGTCCTGTATGTACCTTTCTTGTGTATGATCCTTCAGATATGCTGAAATTTTAGCCATTTCAGCTAAATTAGTTACTTTCAATATCCAGTCATCAATAGTAGGCAAAAAGTCCTTCTTCTTCAAATCCAAATCTTTACTGGGTTACTTTATTTTGATAATGAGAGTAAACCTATTAAAAGAACCAGTAGTTATTTTTCAAGCAATAGTATTGGAGTTGATCAAAGAGAAAAAAATGAATCAAAATTTGTACATAATAATAAATTTCTAGTAACTGCAAGGTGCTTTTTTTAATTTCCTCAAAAAGAAGGGAGAGATTAATATGGAAAGGAAGAAGTTCTTAAACTGTAATTGTATATATTCAAATTCTCACAGGGAACTTTGCAATGGTTTGTTCTTCTTTCTTCCTAGCAAACTTTAGCACAGCCTCCAATATAATCACTCCCTAAACCTGCTAAGAACACAACTAGAAGCCAGCAGTTATCTGATGTTGGCTGAGTTTAAAAAAAAAATCTAAGCCAAGTCAAACCTGGTTAACATTTGAGTGGAAAGAAATACCAGGAATATTTGAGAAGTTTAACAAACATTGTGGAAGAAGAAGGCAATGGTGAATCACTTCTATGTTATTCTCAAGAAAATGTCATAGAGATGAAGACACTTGGCCTTGAGTTTGATTTGATGGAACATGGATTTTTATTTAAATGCAAAAAGATGCAATGTTTGTGTTGAGGTTCTCCATAAATCCTTTGATAGGATTAAAGATTTGCTGAAGAATGAGTCATACCTTTATCCTTAGGGCCCATATGTTCCAATGGTTTGCATGGAATTTCAGATAAGATAAAGACAATGAGTTCTTCTTAAACTCATGATTGAGTTTAAGAATTGGGAATATTAAAACATCTGAAGACTATACAGTAGATGTAGATACAGATATGGAAAGAGAGAGAAGGAGGGAGGGAGAGAGAGAGAGAATCTCCACATCATTTAAAACCGAAGGATTGTTTTATTTACATTTAGTCTCCATTTTTCAATTATTTCCAAAGTAATTTTTAAGAGATATCTCTGTCTTCTCAAATGCCTTGTTGGGTAACAATGCTGAATATAGGTTTAATACGTTGCACGTTTTAAGATTATATTTCGATATGTTGTCAAATGTTGTGTTGTTTTTGGCTCATTGTTTATCTCTGTGTGTGGGTATGGACAGTAATTGGCCAAAAGTCCCATACTTTTTGTTAGTCTTATCCTCCACAAATTTATCTAATTCTTTTTGAAAATCGTTCTTCCATAAATTAATCACAATTTCCAAAAATTAATCGCAATTTCCAGAAATTAACAGCAGTTTCCAGAAATTCATCACGATTTCCAAAAACTCATCACAATTTCCAAAGAATTAATTGAGAAACATAATGAAATGGCAGTTCCTTTATCTTGAACCAGCTGCCAATTGTTATTGTTAGATAACCCTCATGTTCTGTCCTTTTGAGACAATAATTCCATGCCAACCATACTTTTGTTATCTTTATCAATCTCACTTTTCTTCTAGATTAGGCAGCCCATAGTAATTATTCGCTGTTGGGCCCCAAAGATAATAGAAAGAATGAATTGTAGGCTACCTATCTAGTTCAACCTTCTGCTCTCTGCAAAAATCGACTAAACCCAATCCTGTTGAGAACCTACAATTTAGCAGAGGCCACCAATGAACCAGACAGAAGATTCCACTGCTTAACAGCTCCTGCAAGAAGAAATTCCCAGCCTGAATTTGCATTCTTTTCATTTCAACAATTTTACTATTATTTTTAACTGAGAATAAGTTCAACAGGTTGCAGGGACAGGGTCTTTTTTAAAGAAACTTGTAGGCATTATCTTATCTCCCCTAGTTTTCTTTCTTTCTTTTTTACAGGCTGAAGGTTTTATTGAATCCATAATTCATAAGTTATAAGGATGCAAGGATCTGCTTTGTAACCCCTTATTTAACGAAGTACCCAGATAATGTTTCTTTATTCTATGTTCAGCTGTTATTATCAAACCAGGATGATTCATTTTTTTAAAGAGAGCCAAAATATGCTACAATTGCTTGTAAAACCAGTCACATATTGATTGCTTTGATAACTTAACATAAACTATGCCACAGTAGTTGTTTTTTTTAAAAAATAAGCTATGAACTTGTTGAATTCTGGTGGCCGTAATAAAATTAATATCTTTGCAAGTTGAAGTATGTCCATCTCCTTTTGTCAGGTGCAAAAGACCAGGGCCACATGTGACAATTCAATTAAACTGATTTATTGCTAAAACCCTATGCACAGCAATATTTTTCATTTAGCACTTGCTACGGAGTTAGAGAAGGCTCAATGAAGTTCAAGGGAGGTTGGGCTTTCTTTCCCTTGTGACTATGTAAGGATTCTAGCTGATTCCTCTTTTCACTCTGCCCCTCGGTTTTGCCATTCCTTCTCCCAAACCATTCCTTCCAGACTCTTTACCATCCTAGTAGCGAGTCTTCTGGACCTGTTCCAGTTTCTCAATGTCTTTGCCTGGTTAATTGTCTTCATTGTTAGGAAGTTTCTCCTTAAATCCCTCCCAACGTCCTAAGAATTGTGGATCGATTACAAGCTGGAAAAGAAGAGTGTTACTGGCTTCCCATCCAGATCTCCCCAACACTACGGAGCTCAAGAGAGCCACTCCATAACCCCACATTCCCGTTCTCTCAGGGAGGGCCTCTCCAAAAACATTTGGCAGCAGAACAAGACGTAATGGGTAGAAAACAACCAAAGAAAGATCCAACTTGAAACTGAGGAAAAATTTCCTGCCAGAACAATCAACTAGTAGAAGCGCTTGCCTCACAGAGTCGTGGTTGCTCCATCACTTGGAGGTTTTCAAGAAAAGATTGGCCAACCATTTATCTGGGATGGCATATAAGGTCTCCTGTCTTGAGCAGGGGGTTGGATTAGAAGACCTCCAAAGTCCCTTCCAGCCCTACGATTCTATGTTATAATCTCAGTAAGGGCAGGTTGAACTTTCTTGTAACCTTGATTTCCTGGTATGGACTACCTATCTAGTGGAGTTAACAGGCGCACAAAGTTATTAGGCCGCACCTAAGAAAGATCTTCCTGAGGAATGAAGACACATTGGATGAGATCCTGGCCTTCAATGGATCCAGTAAAGGGATCCAGCCAAGGAAAGACCTGAATTGATTTTTTGGGGGGGTCAGTCCATGAAACACCAAAGAGCTTCAAGTTTATGACTTTAAACATGGGGCTGAATACACATCATAGAAGCAGTCTTCTAATTTGGAGTTAACGAAGTATCTCCTCAGATGTTCCCCCACAACTGAGATATTGAGTTATCTGGGAAAGGAAATGCTACGTTTTAGTAGCATGGATTGCAATTTCCACAGCCTCAATTCCAAATTGTACACGGCCTAGAGTAGACTCTCTTAAAGTCCAAGAGTTAATTTATAACCCGCCAAAGAGCTGTCGGAATTGATAAGCCTGAGTTGTAATCCTAAGGACACGCTGTACCTACGTCCTGTGCCAGAGCCTTTCGCAACAAAGGTTGCCTGCGTTCTCCGAAATAATCCGATTCAACTAGGGTGGGTCTTCTACGTGAATTAGCTGGACATCCAAAGCACCTACAATTTACTTTGGATTGGTTGCCCTTCAGTCTTAGATGGTTCTCTCAGTAGAAAGTGCCATGGATTAGAGCTGGGGTCTCCAGACTTGGCAACTTTAAGACTTGTGGACTTCAACTCCCAGAACTCCCTTAAGATCTGGAAGTCCACAAGTCTTAAAGTAGCTAAGTTTGGAGACCTAGCTGGGGAATTCTGGGAGTTGAAGCCCACAAGTCTTAAAAGTTGCCAAGTTTGGAGACCTAGCTGGGGAATTCTGGGAGTTGAAGTCCACAAGTCTTAAAAAGTTCCAAGTTTGGAAACCTAGCTGGGGAATTCTGGGAGTTGAAGTCCACAAGTCTTAAGGTAGTCAAGTTTGGAGACTAGCTGGGGAATTCTGGGAGTTGAAATTAATAAGTCTTAAAAGTTCCACGTTTTGAGACCTAGCTGGGGAATTCTGGGAGTTGAAGTCCACAAGTCTTAAAAGTTGCCAAGTTTGGAGACTCTGGAGTAGAATGAGCATAAAACCTCCAGGTTGACTTCAAAGCAAATCTTTCCAACGTCCTAGGAACTGTGGATTGGATTATAAACCGGGAAAGAAGAGCCTTATTGGTTCCCCAACCAGATCTCCCCAACATTGTGATAACCCGGACCTCCGCGCTTTCCGAAAGGCCCTGAAGACTTATTTATTCCAACAAGCTGACCCAGCTTAAATGGTTTTAATGGGGTTTTTAAATTTTCGATTTTATTGATTCTGGGTTTTAAATTGGGAACTTTTCGATTTTGCAGATCTGGGATTTTAAATTGGAAATGCCGAAGATTTAATTTATTTTAGTTTTTTTCTTAACTTTTGTACTATATGTGTTTTAAGTTTGGCGAGAAGGGCGGTATATAAATTGAATAAATAAATAAATAAATAAATAAACAAATAAATAAATAAATAAATAAATAATAAAACCCAAGAGGAAAAAGCCATTCCATAACCCCACATTCCCCTTCTGGTGGCTTCCTTTGGAGAGGGAAGAAGGTAGGCTGAGGAAACAAGGCCACTTCTAACAGCAAGCAAACCTTACTCCTCGGAGTTTCCGAGGGGGTTCTGCTACTCCAGGGGCGGGGCTTCTTGATCGTGACGCAATTCAAACCAACCAATCCACTCCAGCCAAGACTTTGGAGAGGCAGTGAGATTTTTAGCAACCTCCCCCCACCCACATAACTAGGGGGGCTTTAAAAAGGAGCTCCATTTTGTGCCGGCCGTCCCGGGGGGGAGGAGGTGTGTGTGTGTGTGTTGAGGGGGGAAAGTTGTGTGTGCTTGTGTGCCCCGATCGTCCCAGCCGTTTCCCCCCCACCCACCCCACCCCGCCCTGTTGGCAGCGCAAGAGAAGTTGCAGCGCCTGGCCAGAGAAAGCGAAAGAGGAAAAAGCAAGTGAGGAAGAAGAAGAAGAGGAGGAAGAAGAAGAAGAGGAGGAGGAGGAAGAAGAGGAGAAAGGAGAAAAAAGAGGAGGAGGAGGAGAAAAAAGAGGAGGAAGGAGAAGAAGAGAAGAAAGGGGAGGAGGAGAAAGGATAAAAAAGGAGGAGGAGGAAGAAGTAGAGGAGGAGGAGAAAAAGAGAAAAAAGAGGAGGAAGGAGAAGAGGAGGAGGAGAAAGGAGAAGAGGAGGAGGAGAAAGGATAAAAAAGGAGGAGGAGGAAGAAGTAGAGGAGGAGGAGGAGAAAAAGAGAAAAAAGAGGAAGAGGAGGAGAAGAAAGGAGAAGAGGAGGAAGAGAAAGAGGAGGTGGAGAAAAAAGAGGAGGAAGGAGAAAAAAGGAAGAAGTAGAGAAGGAGGAAGAAGAGGAGGAGAAAGGAGAAAAAAGAGGAGGAGGAGGAAGAAGAAGAGGAGGAGGGGAAAGAAGTAGAGAAGGAGGAGGAGGAGAAAGGAGAAAAAAGAGGAGGAGGAGGAGAAAGGAGAAGAAGGGGAGGAGAAAAAAAGAGGAGGAGGAGAAAGAAAAAAGGAGGGGGAGGAGGAAGTAGAGAAGGAGGAAGAAGTAGAGGAGGAGGAGGAGGAGGAGAAAAAAGAGGAGGAGGAGGAGGAGAAAGAAGAGCTGATATCGCTGGAGCTGCTGGGCGGCCGGTGGCGGCGCTGGAGAGGACGCGAGCCAGCAGCACCAGCGGCCGCCGCCGTCGTGGCGCTAGAGCGAGGATGAAGCCCGCGGCCGAAGAAGAAGGAGGAGGAGGAGGAGGAGACGGTAAGGCGGCAGGCTTGGCTCCCATCCCGGCCGCCCCCGCCTCCCGCCCGGCGCCGTCGGAGAAAGTGGTCCACTCGCGCTCCCAGAGCCTTTTCTGCAACGGCACCAAAGCGCTGGGCGACGCCTTGAAGCAGCTGGTGCCCCGCTCGACGGCCTTCATGAGCTCCGACGCCGAGCTCTGGGACTTCCTCTGCAGCCTCAAGCACGAGTTCTCGCCGGTCATCCTCCGGAGCAAGGACGTCTACGGTTACGCCTCTTGCAGGGCCGTCGTGCCGGACCTGCCCCGGGGTTGGGGAGCCCAGGAAGGCCGGGCTGGCAGCAGCAGCAGCAGAAGCGGCGGCAGGAGAGGAGGAGCCGCCCCTGCAGCAGCGGCAGCCACCGCCGCCAACAACAAGGGGAAGCGCCCGCCGACCGACGCCAAGAGCCGCCGAGGAGGAGGAGGAGGCGGTGGAAGCGCCAAGCGAGCGGCCAAGAAGCGCAAAGTGGACGGGGCGCCTCCCGAGCTCCGGGCTTGCGACGAGCGGTCAGAGCCGCCCCGACGGCTCCCGGAGGCGCTTCCCGAGCCTCTTGCGATCCTCTACCCTCCTCCGGTGAAAGTGCGCGGCGACATCTGGAAGAAGCGCAACTTGGAAGCGGCCCGGCGTCGAGCCCAACGCCTCTTGCGGGTCAACTTGGAACCCGTGGTGAGGTTGCGCCGGATCCCGGGATCGACTTGCTGCTGAGGATCGGCTTAGTCCCCTTCTTCTTCTTGCCCGGGGAAGAAAGAGAGAGAAAGAGAAAAAGAAAGAGAGAAAAAGAGAGAGACACCCCATTCAGACGACCTTAGGAGACACGCGTCCAGCCGCCTGTTTTTTGCAAGTCCTGTTTTGGACTGGTCCTTTTTTTAAAAAAAGAATTGTTATTATTTTAAATACACTGCACTTTAAAAAAAAAAAAGGGGGGCCAAGATGGGCTGGTCTCCTTCGTGGTTTGCTTCGAGATAAAAAAAACCTGGGATTGGGGGTCGTCTGGATGGAGGGGTGGAAAAAGAAGAAAAGATGCAAATTTTTCTGAAAGTCTCTTTTGGACTTTCGCTTTCTTTCCCGTTGGGCTACCTCACTTTTCTTAAGGAAGCACTGTTAATTTTCTTCCTTTTTTTTTTTTCCTTTTCCTTCCAAAGAACTTGGTTTGCCCAACTGCAATAAAACCTGGATTGTTGCTTTTTTTTTTTTTCCCCTCCTTTTTTTCCTGTGACTCTGATGAATTTGACCTTTTGTACTATATTGCACTATATACTCAGGGTTGTTTGAATGTGGGAAGGGTTTTCCAGGTTTTTGGGGGGGAGGGCGGGTTGGGATGATGACGCATCAGCTTTGACCAAGGACAGAAAACTTTAAAGACTGATCTCCTAGTGCAAAATATTTCATTACTGTTTCCAAACACACACAGCCTTTGTATTATTATTATTTTTATTATTATTATTGTAATTTGGACTTGATAAAAGACACCGTTTTTGATATGGTCACGTGATTTTTGTAGCTGATAAAAAAGTTTTATAGTTGGAATGAATTCCTGTTTAACGGCTTCGAGAGACGCGTGGTATTAGATACACACTCAATTTTATATTGATTTTTTTTTTTTTTTTGCTTTAGAGAAGCTCCTATCGACTGAAGTAAAAAAAAACAATAAAATAAAATTTAAAATTGGAATGTGCGTTTGTAACATGGTTTAGGTTTGCGTGGAGTTTGCCATTTTGGATGGATGTTTAAAGCACTGTTGATATGCTCGCCTCCTGCAATGTTTTGTGTTT
Source organism: Pituophis catenifer annectens (assembly GCF_029215685.1). Taxonomy (NCBI): domain Eukaryota; kingdom Metazoa; phylum Chordata; class Lepidosauria; order Squamata; family Colubridae; genus Pituophis; species Pituophis catenifer. The sequence goes on from NW_027256887.1 coordinate 5,156,407, forward strand.
TTTGGGAAGGATGCTAAACAGGGATAAACCTGGTTAATACAGGTAGTCCTCGGGTTAGACCACAATTGAGAGAGAGAGGAGAGAGAGATGATAGATAGAAAAATTATAGATAGATGATAGATAATACATAGAGATAAAGATGATAGATAATGTTTGGTAGATGGTAGATTGATAGATGATAATGATTAATAGATGATAGATAGAAAAATGATAGATGATAATATGTAGATGATAATTATTGATAGATGGTTGATAGATTGATGATAATGATTGATAGACAGAAAAATGATAGATGATAGATAATATATAGAGATGATAGATAATTATTGATAGATGGTTGATAGATTGATAGATGATAATGACTGATAGATGATAGATAATATATAGAGATAGAGTTATAATGATTGATAGATGGTAGGTAGGTATTTAGAATTTAGAATAGATGATAGATAATATAGAGATAGAGCTGATAGATAATGATAGATGGTAGATAGATTGATAGATAATGATTGATAGATAGAAAAATGATAGATGATAGATAATATATAGAGAGATGATAGATACATAATATATAAAGTTATAGATAATGATTGATAGATGGTTGGTTGGTAGGTAGATAGATGATAGATAATATATAGAGATAGAGATGGTAGATAATTATTGATAGATGGTTGATAGGTTGATAGATAATAATTGATAGAAAAATGATAGATAGATAATATAGAGATGATAGATAATGATTGACAGATGATAGATAATATATAGAGATGATAGATAATGGATAGAAAAATGATGATAGATAATATAGAGAGAGATGATAGATAATGATTGATAGATGGTAGGTAGATAGATAGATTAGATAGATAGATGATAGATAATATATAGAGATAGAGATGATAGATAATCATTGATAGATAATCGTATAGATGGCCCCAAATTTCAGTTGCTAAGTTAAGGGAATTTTGCCACATTTTATGACCTTTTTTGCTACAGCTGTTAAGTGGATCACTTCAGTTGTTAAGTTAGTAACATGGTTGTTAAGTGAATCTAGCTTTCCCATTGATTTTGCTCATAAATATCATTTGATCTGGAAGCCTGCAATTGTCATAAATATGAGTCAGTTGCTAAGCATCCAGATTTTGATCATGTGACCACGGGGATGCTGCAAAGGTCACAAGTGTGAACAGCGGTCATAGGTCACTTTTTCCTGGGCCGTTACTTCCAACGGGTATGAAACGAATGGTTTAGGAGTCCCTGTAACTAGGATATCTGAGGGTGGTATACCAAAGGGAGAACTCCAAAGGGAGCGAAAATGATTCGGCCTTCCATCCTTCCGAGGTTGGTAAAATGAGGACCCAGATTATTGGAGGCAATAGGCTGACTCTGTAAACCGCTTTAGAGAGGGACTGTAAGGATATGAAGTGGTATATAAGTGCTATTGCTAGTGGTATTTCTGGGGGGAAAAAACTGCATGATAATGACTGGGATGGAATCGCTGTGGTGGATCAGGAGAGATCCAATCTAGAACTAAGGAGAAATATCAGTGGAACAATTTGCCTCCAGAAGTTGTGGGTTCTTCAACACTGGAGGTTTTTAAAAAGAGTTTGGACGACCATTTGTCTGGGGTACCAATAGCACTTAGACTTATATACCACTTCACAGTGCTTTACAGCCCTCTCTAAGCGGTTTACAGAGTCGGCCTATTGCCCTCAACAATTTGGGTCCTCATTTTACCCACCTCGGAAGGATGGAAGGCTGAGTCAACCTTGAGCTGGTCAAGATCGAACTGCTAGCAGTGGGCAGACTTAACCTGCAATACTGCATTCTAACCACTGCACCACCAGAAAGGAGAATGAGAAAGGGAATTGGAAGGAAGGAAGGAAGGGCAATAGACTTATATACCACTTCACAGCCCTCTCTAAGCGGTTTACAAAGTCAGCATATTGTCCCCCCAACAATTTTGAGTCCTCATTTTACCCACCTCGGAAGGATGGAAGGCTGAGTCAACCTGGTATGGTATAGGGCCGTGATGACGAACCTATGGCACGCATGCTACAGGTGGCACATGTAGCCATATTGGTGGGCATATGAGCTCAACTGTTATTGTTGAGCACCCTGTTATTAACACAGCTGCCTGCAATTTACTGCTGGTTCGAATCTCTCCAAGGCTCAAGGTTGACTCAGCCTTCCATCCTTTCTAAGGTAGGTGAAATGAGGACCCAGTTTGTGGGGGCAATAAGCTGACTTTGTATAAATATACAAAAGAATGAAGGCTATTGCTTAACGCATGGTAAGCCGCCCTGAGTCTCCGGAGAAGGGCGGCATATAAATCAAATTAAAAAAAAAAAAAAACCAGCTGATTTTCGGGCCTTCTGGGCCCACCTGCAATAGGGAAACAGGCTGTTTCCCACCTCCGGAGGGCCTGGTTGGGGTGGGGAAGGCCCATTTTTTGCTCTCCTCATGCTCCAGAGCCTTTCTGGGAGCCAGGGGGGCCGAAAACGGCCCGTTTGCCAGCTTCTGGTTCCACAGGAAGTTGGCAAATGGGCTATTTTCGGCCTCCGGGGCGGGGAGGCTGTTTTTGCCCTCCCCAGGCTCCTAGAAAGGCTCTGAAGCCTGGTGAGAGCAAAGAAACGGGCCTACTGGGCCCACTGTGCCAAAAGCGGGAGGGGAGTGCAAGGGGCTATCGCACAGCAGGACACACAGAATTATGGGTGTGGGCATCCGCGCGACCCCCCCCACGCGACCCTTGCTTTTGGCACACAATGGCAAAAAGATTCGCCATCACTGGTATACGGTCTACCAGGAAGTTGGACTAGAAGACTTCTATGCACTACTTAAAAGATCTAGATATCGGTGTTCGTTTTCCCATGAATTAATTACCCCTGGTTGCTCCAGATAATGTGGCTTTGGGCCTATTCTTGTGGATGGGGACTGTTGCTACTATCTAAATCCAAATTGGTAGAGGCGCCTGCTGTAGCATGTCTAATAACAGCTCAAGAAAGAACATGATCAGCAAAGCAATTTCTCCTGAAGACTTGGACTGACAATTTTTTTTTTTTTTTTAGCACAGCTGCCATTTGAGGAAGCGCTAAACAGCTACAATAAAAAGATGTCAAATGATAAAATGGAATCCAGACCGGGCAAATGAATAGATCTTTCTTGGATAAAACTTGTTTTTCACGCTTTCCTTTTAACTCTTATGAAGGATTCTTCAATTAGTGTGGATATTTGCCAAAGATGTGGAAACTAAGTTAATGGGCCTGGGAATATCTGAAATGGAGAACGATCCCTTTTGGATCCCTCCTGATCCAGTATCTTGTGACATCTATTTTGTAACTGCCAATGGGCAAAAACCCATGAGCCACGAAGTCATTGGTATTGTAGTTTTTCCAGACTATCAAATTACCTCGCTCCCAATGAGAAAAAAAAAGGGAAATCCTAAATTTTTTTCTCTTGATACTCCTGTAATAGCAAGATTACAAGTAGTCCTCGATTTATGACCACACTTGAGCCCAAAATGTCTGTGGCTAAGCAAGAGAGTTAAGTGAGTTTTGTTCCATTTTACGACCTTTCTGGCCACAGTTAAGTGAATGTCTGCGGCTAGTAACACAGTTGTTAAAAAGAATCTGGCATCCCCATTGATGTCAATTAATTACCCTGTTTCCCCCAAAATAAGACGTCCCCTGATAATAAGCCCAATCGGGCTTTTGAGCACATGGCAATAAGGCCAAGCGCTTAGTTCAGCGTTCAAAAAAATATAAGACGGGGTCTTATTTTCAGGGAGACACGGTAATAGGGGTTCAGAAATTTAAATTCTGTTTCCTAAGAGCCCAGGCTAGAACCGATCGTAACCAATTTTCTGAAAAGATGCCTACCAAAGGAACAGAAAGGTGAGATTACAGGTAGCTCTCGACTTAAAACCATTATTCCTTAAGCAGGTCACTTACGTGACTGACTGATTTTATGACCATTTTTGTGGAAGTCATTAAATAATCCATTTTCATTGATGGGTTTGTTTTGTTTTTTTGCCGATAAACTGTAAATAAATGCCAGAAATTAGCGAAAAGTGCCAAAACTTAAGTCATGTGACTGCAGGACTGTATATGGCAATAGCACTTAGACTTATATGCAGCTTTACAGTCCTCTCTAAGCAGTTTATAGAGTCAGCCTATTGGCCCCAGCAATCTGGGGTCCTCATTTTACTGACTTCGGAAGGATGAGAGGCGGAATCAACCGTGAGTTGGTCAGGATTGAACTGCTGGCAGTCGGCAGAATTAGCCTGCAATGCTGCATTCTAACCACTGCGCCACCATGGCTCCTCGTGTTCCATATGAATAACAAAGATTCCTAGCAAGGCAGTTTTGAATTTCTGTGGCTCTTGTGTGGGTCTCTGTGGATCTATTCCTTGTACTCCAACCTCTTCGTCTTATAGAGGCAACAATTCCTTGACTTTGTGCACGCTGAGAGGTTCCACCTTCATATTCAGAGATTCAGATTTACCTGGCTACCTTCTTCCAGCTTGAACAAATAATCCAGCGTTACAAAATTATTTCAACCTGTTAGGATTGTCTGCTTCTAGGACTCTAAACAGGATTGGGTTTTCCGTTGCAGAGGGATAAGATGCCAATTTTCTACCGTTAATGTAACCTGTAGTACTGAAGCACATGTCCGCCTACAAAATTATTCTACGGATCACCCAATTTCATTCCAGACTCTACTTGCCAAGTCTTTCTCATTAGACTTTGAGAGCTACTCAAGATCACACAGGGAGTCCTCGACTTACAACAGTTCATTTAGTGACCGTTCAAAGTTACAACTGTCAACTCGCAAAGCATCCCTGGCCTGCTCTCAAGTTGCCATAGGCCATTTAAGCTCACACCTACTGCTTCGGTGACTCCATCCAGCCACCTCGTTTTTTGCCGTCCTCTTCTTCTTTTGCCCTCAATCTTTCCCAGCATTAGGCTCTTCTCCAGGGAGTCCTTCCTTCTCATTAGGTGGCCATTTGAATTTCCTCTTCAGGATCTGGCCTTCTAAAAAGCAGTCAGGGTTGACTTCCTCTAGGACTGACCGGTTGGATGGCCTTACAGTCCAAGGGACTCGCAGGAGTCTTCTCCAGCACCAGAGTTCAAAGGCCTCCATTCTTTGGCGCTCAGCCTTCCTTATGGTCCAACTTTCACAGCCATCCATTGCAACTGGGAAAACCATCGCCTTGACTATATGCACTTTTGTTGGCAGGGTGATATCTCTAATTTTTAGTATGCTGTCTAAGTTTGCCGTACCTTTCCTCCCCAGGAGCAAGCGTCTTTTAATTTCTTGGCTGCAGTTCCCATCTGCGGTGATCTTGGAGCCCAGGAAAATAAAATCTGTCACTACCTCCGTTTATTCCCCATCTATTTGCCAGGAATTGAGAGGGCAGGATGCCATTGATCTTAGTTTTCTTAATATTGAGTTTCAAGGCAACTTTTGCACTCTCCTTCTTCACTCACATCAAGAGGATCTTTAGTTCCTCTTCGCTTTCTGCTATTAAAGCAGATGATTGTTGGTCTGATGTTAATCTTAGAATTAATCTATGCTCATTTAGTGCTCATTGCTGGTGTGGGGAAGTGTTTTGGTCCTTTTATTCCCTTATTGGCTTATTGATTATCTCTTTTGCATAGATTAATTCCAAGATTAACATCAGAACAACAATCAAGTAAACAATACCCCAAATCAAAGAACTGCCAAATTGTAAATAGTCCAACCAAAGAACTTCCAATACCCCTTCTGGGCAAGCCACTTAGAATATAAATTGAGAGCAAACCCCACTCCTTACTAGCACTGATATTGTTACCTAGTTTGGGTAAGGAAACGTTGGCAAGAAAACAACCAAGCTCAGAGAGCACCAAGGACACCCGCCCCCGTTTCTACTCCATAGTTGGATTTACACAATATATTAATCCAAAATATTCATAGAACACAGTTTTGAATCAAAGATGTGCACATCCGGTCTATGATATACAATGTACAGGTCCAAAAACTAGTTTGTGGTAAGGACAAGGACATCAATCGCCAAAGGAAACCAAGATTTTAGCCCTCTGCTTTCAGGAAGCATCTTTTCGGCTGAATATGTTTTGCATCATCTTTTAGCATCAGTTTTGTGACCTAGGCTTCCTGAGTCATTAAAACACACGAGTAGTCCCAAAAACCTCTTTTATTGCAATAGCTGTGAATTACGTTCATTCACAGCTGAGTCCCAATTAGTTGCAAAAAATCCTTTGGGAGAAGTCCTTCAGGATAATCACCAACCTTTATCTCGCCTGACACTCTGCCAAAGACTTACTTGGCAAAGCCACACGGAGTCCAGAATCAAAAAGAGATGCCAACTGGGAACAGAGTTAACAACGTTGCTTTCCTGCAAAGATCCCACGTGCCTTTGCTCCTCTTTTAAGCCTTACGGGAGGGGCCGATCATCTCCAGGCCTTACTCCCAAGTCGTCCCTTTTGTTTTAACTGTTCGTGCCTTCTGGCAACTCTGTGCATGCGCACAGTAGGAACAGGCTCCTCCTGGTTCTCTGCCTCTCTGAAGGCTTCGGAGTCAGCACATGACTCCCAGATGGCCCTGGCCCCATCTCTGCATCCGACGCAGAGCCCTCGTCCGGGCCTTCAGGACTCCAGGACTGGCCCATGTTCCTCCCCAGCCTCCTCACTGTCCGACTCCGCTGCCAGCTCCGCAGGCTGCTGACAGACCACAACAATCAGTTCCTGGGAGTGGGATTCACAAAATCAAGGTAGACTCTGATCTCCTAGATACATTTGGTTAATTCATGGCTTGTTGGAGAAGCTGCAACTGATTAGTTTCAAACATTATGCTTTTTTATAAACTATTGTTTAACTTTATTTTCATTTTTCACTTTATTGTTACGTTCATCTGAATAGCGTTGATACCAAAATGATAACATCTACAAATATTTGGTTTGGGAGGATCTTTATCCGAAGAACTACTTTCAAATGCTAAGTAACAGCCCAAAGTACTATTTGGTAATAATAAATAGAAAGATCTCCTATTATTTTCACTTAAAGTTTTCAACAGAATTGCCCAATTCTTTACAAATGTTTACAAGATTCTTCAGAGCCTTTACACGGAGATCGTTGTTCAATTATCGAAATATTTCTTGGTACTGTTTCATGAATTCTTTTAAGTCATTAAGGCAGAAAATACATATTTTCTATCAGCCCATCTTCACGGCCTGCGTCAAGAATTTCCTTTGGGTAAGCTGACACATGCAAGAAAAATGTGCCATATGCTACAGATGTGTTTAGTGGCCTTGAGAGATACTTTAACTCGCAATGTTCATTAGCGGATGAAAAACAAAATTCAAGGACTTTTGGTTTAGCTGCAAAAAGATGATTTGTTTGTTTTTTTCCAAGGCTATCCGCCATGGCTTCCTCGGATCCTGTTTGACTCGCTCATCTAAAAGGCTTTCGTTCATTGTTAATATTAGCATCTTTTAGATGCTGTAAGGCTATTTTTTTTTTTAAAGCATTCACCTACTTTAAAAGATCCGTGTGCCTCTTCTGATTATACAAAACAGGTCTTCCTTAAATGCATTTCTACTGAACTTTTTATAGAAGTCAATCCATTTGGAATGATTAGGCTCAGTGATGATCTTCAAATTTTTTAGCAAGGGGTTCTCTGCCCGGTTGTTGGGTGGGCGTGGCCATGGTGGGCATGGCCTAGTCGGCCTCTTGCACCATGGCGGGGGGGGGGTTTGCCCTCCTTCGGTTCCGGAGGCTTTTCTCAAGCCTCCAGGAGGGCGAAAACAGCCTCCCCAGGTTTCGGAGGCCCTCTGGAACTTCTGGCCCATTTCCAGCCTTCCTGAACTTCTGGCAGACCCACTTTTCGCCCTCCCCGAGCTTCCGCATGTGCCCTGCACTTACCTGCATCCAAAACGGGCTGCATGGGGACTCCTGGGAGGGGCAGGGTGGGGTGGGTGGAGCCAGCCAGGAGTGGGATTTGAGGGTTCTCCGAACTGTACAGAATCTTAGCGAGATGTTCTCCCAAACCCCTGCGAATCCCCAGGGGCCCACCCCTGATTAGGCTTCTGTTTTTAACCCCAAGTCTAAAATAATCTGCACTATTTAAGGAGAAAGGATTAGGAGACTACCCATATGTTCTTTAGTGAAAGGATATAACTCAAAATCACCTTCTCTAAAGGTCATTAATTTCTACAGTACGGATAAATATCTATGGAGATTCTCAACCATCCAGGACATGGTTGTTCCAAAGGTGTGTGTTTTTCCCCAAAAGGCAACTGGACTTTCTCAGCTTTTTTATCTGAAAAGGTTTCGCTTCTCATTCAAGAAGCTTCTTCAGTTCTGATTAAAGAAATTTTTTGGGTGAGGAGCAAAATGTTTTTAAAGAGGAAAAAAAAAAAACTAAGGAAGTCCAGTTGCCTTTTGGAAAAAGCACCATTGGTACCATACGGATAGATAGATCAATCATTCAATGTCAGCTATTTATTTATTTTGTATGGATATTTATAGAATTCATCCTTGGTTAAATGAGGGCCGCTACTGGCAGTTAAATAATGCAGCATTTTTTGGATCGCTGTTATGCATTTTCATTTAGGTGACAGTTATGTTCTGTACCAACTGCGGTCTCCAATATGAGTCTCATGTAGAATTTGTGACATGGGTCTGTGACTATACTGAGGATAGGTTTGGTCTGATAAAAATTAGTAATTCTATTGAAAAGTTATCAGGGCATGGAGCACTGCATGACACATGATGACACTTCCTTCCAGGAAATCAAGTCTCTCTTGAGTCAAATTTGAGTAGTGATGACTGCATGGAAATGTCTATGGTATATCTTTTTTCTATATCTATATAGATATATATAAAAGGGTGTATGTATGTATGTATGTTCCAGCATAATTCTGGAACGGCTCGAGCAATTTCAACCAAACTTGGTACACAGATGACTTACCCTCTGGAAACAAATACTGGGTGGAGGGGGGGGGGGCGTAAGACACCCTTGTGTGTGTGTCTGTGTCTGTGTTCCAGCATAACTGTGGAACGCCTGGGCTGGTAAAGAGACTGAGTGTGGTGTCCTAGAGCGGCGTGCGCATACGCAGAAGTGTTTTGATGACGTCGGGGTCGATGGGTGAAGCCTCCTGCTGGTTTTACTACCGGTTCTCTAGAACCGGTGTGAACTGGGGCCAACCCACCACTGCATTGGACTAGAAGACCTCCAAGGTCCCTTCCAACTCTGTTATTCTGTCTGAAGTCACAAGACCAGAACCAGTCTTGTGAATCAACTGGCCTTGTGATTCAGTCTTGTGATTCAATCAGTCCTGTGATGCAATTCCTGTGAGTCACAAGACCAACCAAACAGCCTATATAAACGAAGAAGATACCTCGCCCAAAAAAACCCGCTGAAGATGTTACCTAGTTTGGCAACGAAATGTCCAAATGTCCAGGAGCTAAGCAGCAATTTCAGAGGATGAACCTCCGCCTAGGTATATTATATTATTAATATACCTCGGCCTCTGTATATTACACGGCCTATTGTTGCTTTCTTCCACCAGATTTTCTCAATGGTCGAACTTCACCAACAACCTTCAACTTTTCCTGGTCCTTCCCCATCCATCTATTAAGTAGGTCCCACCTTACTCAACTTTTCAAAATCAGCCAGGGTTAGTTCGGGGTTGCTGCTAACCACGATGCATTCACAACAAGTCTGGTTTTAGGGAAACTCCCTTTTTTTTTACTACATAAAACTGTATCTGGCATGGATTCTGTTCTTCCCTATTGCCAGGAGACATCAAAATCCTCCATTTATTTTGCATTTTTATTTGCTCAAGCAAAAGTTTACAAAAGTGCAATCCGTTACAATGACAGTTAAGAAAAACAGAAGGTTCTACTTTGATTCGGCAGAAGTGCTTTGCTTGCTTAACTATTGCCTATTGCAATAGAGAGCTTTCAAGGACCTTCAGTCTTGTAGAGACTGGGCAGCCATTTGTCTGAAATGATGTAGGTCCGTGACGGCGAACCTATGCACACGTGTCTCTGCGGGCACACCAGCTGTTGCCCCGGCCCAGCTACACTGCGCATGTGCGCGTGCCTCCCTCCAGCCAGCTGCATGAGGGGGCACATGGGGGGACACACATACGTGCATTCACAGGAGGGCAAGGCGCATGGCTGGGGGGGCACTCGCATTGCATTTTGGGGGTTCGCGTGCACACCCCCTGCGCCCCATTTTGGGCCTGGAACATCTCCTGCACCAACCTGGAAACCAAAATGGGGCACGGGGGAGCTGGGGCGCATGCATGGGGAACCCACACGCATGCACGGAGGCGGGGCGCATGACCAGGGGGGCTCGCATTGCATTTGTGGGGTTCGGGCACACACACGTGCATTTGCGCGCACATGTTTTGGCCGCTCGGCACCAAAAAGGTTAACCATCACTGGTATAAGTTTTCCTGCCTGAGCAAGGGGTTGGACTAGGAGACCTCCAAGGTTCCTTCCAAATCTATTATTCTGTTAAAGAAGCAAGACAATTTAATACCAGAAGACAAGCTGCCCATAAAATAAACCGGATAAAAAGAATATGATGGCGTTTTGAATTGTGGCCTGTTTAAGCTGACTTGTATTTATATTTCTAGAAATAGATATTCAGAGAAGGTTCATTTGGTCCTATGACCTTTTCACAGCATCTTTAGGTTTACAATTTAAGCTGACTGATCAAGGACAGGCTCCGAAAAGGGACTCTTTTAATTTAATATTCATATTTAAATTAGTGGGACATTTATACCAGGAAATAAAAAGGCATCTCTTGAACGATATGCATTAAAGATTTTTATATGATGCAGTGAGCTCCAGAGCTGGAAATCTAGCCAAGTGATATGCAAATGATTGATGAAAAAATAAATCATGTTAGGTTTTTGACTTAGATTTTCTTGAAAGTTTGGTACAGGTAGTTCTCGACTTACAACAGTGACCGTTCGAAGTTACAACAGCACTGAAAAAGTGACTTATGACCGTTTTTCACACTTATGACTGTTGTAGCGTTCCCCATGGTCATATGATTTACATTCGAAAGCTTGGCAACTGGTTCATATTTATGATGTATGAATGACATATATATATGATCATTGTTGTTGTTGTTAGTTGCAAAGTTTTTTTTTAATTTGATTTATATGCCGCCCTTCTCCAGAGATCAGGGCGGCTTACAGTGCGTTAAGCAATAGCCTTCATACTTTTGTATATTTTATACAAAAAGTCAGCTTATTGCCCCCAAACTGAGATTTTGTTACGCTAGAAGAAGGCAAAGGGGATCTAGAAGAATATGGACAGGTAACGTAAATGCTTCACTTTCCTTTGTGAGCTCAAGGGAATGGGGATGATTTTTTTTTATTATTTATTTATATGCCACCCTTCTCCGGAGACTCAGGGCGGCTTACAATGCGTTAAGCAATAGCCTTCATACTTTTGTATATTTTATACAAAGTCAGCTTATTGCCCCCACAAACTGGGTCCTCAATTTACCTACCTTAGAAAGGATGGAAGGCTGAGTCAACCTTGAGCCTGGCAAGATTCGAACTTACTTTAATTGCAGACAGCTGGTGTTAAATTACAGTGCCTTGTCTGCAGAGCTATCCAGGCTCCTGGATAGTTGTGTCTGACCCATCGCGACCAGTAGTGGTTTCAATTTCGACCGCTGCTGGTTTGCTCATGAGTGCATGCGTGCATGTGATGCTTCTGCGCATACACAGAGATATCCGGGTGGGTGGGTGGAGCCTCCCACCACCGCCGCTACAGATTCGCCTGATCCGGGGCAAACTGGTAGCAACCCACCACTGATCGCGACCCCATGGACAACGTTCCTCTAAATATGATCATATTTATCATCATATTTATGACAGTTACAGGGTGCTGGAGTCATGCGATCCCCATTTGCGGCCTTCTGACAAGCAAAGTCCATGGGGAATCCAAATTCACTTAACAACCATGTTACTAAGTTAGCAGCCACAGCGATTTATGTAACAACTTTAACAATAAAAGTGGTAAAATGGGGCAAAATTCACTTAACAAATGTCTCACTTAGCAAAAGAAATTTTGGGCTCAATTCGTGGTCGTAAGTCGAAGACTACCTGTATATAGAAGGAATGGAGCCACAGTAATTGGAGAATCACTAAAAAGAGGGTAGAGATACTAACTACCCCACCATTTACCCCATTAAGTGAATCACCTAACTCCTGTGGCGAAATCCGCATGCGGGCCCCCAAGCTCCGTTTTCGCTGGCAGAGGGCTGCAGGAGGCCGTCGTGGCCAAAAACGGACGTCGACCTGGCCACACACCCCTGGCCTCTGAGGTCAAACACAACTCTGAGGCAGCCCTCAATGAAATCGAGTTTGACGTCCACGCCCTTCAAATGGGTAGAAAGATTTATTGCAAACTTAAGCTGTCTACAAGAATCTGAACTACTAACAGTCCAAGTAAATTAGCGGTAGATAAGAGTCAATGGAATTCAAGATTGGTTGCTCTTAGATCTCCTGTGAGTGCGAAGGGACTCCAGACTGATGACATATTTGACCCAGGGGTGAAATCCAGCAGGTTCTGACAGGTTCTGGAGAACTGGTAGCGGAGAACTGGTAGTAGAAATTTTGAGTAGTTCAGAGAACCGGCAAATACCACCTCTGGCTGGCCCCAGAGTAGGGAGGGAATGGAGATTTTGCCTGCCCACTAAGCCACGACCACCAAGCCACACCACGCCCACCAAGCCACGCCCACAGAACTGTAATAAAAAAATTTGGATTTCACCACTGATTTGACCCCTCCCTCGGGCTCAGCCTGGTCAGTTCCTACGGAGCAGTGGTGGTAATTATCTTAAAAATGGAGTGTTTTTTTTCTGGAGATCTCCAACTGTAGTAGGTTCTATGGGTTTGCCTTCCTTCCTATTACGAGGGTGGAATTGTGGGAGCAACCTCAAATGGGTAAGAAGAGGATCTGGAATCTATTCAGCGAAAACTAAGACAACACCGAAAGAAAAACACTTCCTGAAATGAATAAATGTCAGGAAGATGAGTAATCCAAGAGTTGACGCTGCTTGCCGTTTTACAGGGATCCTTGCAGAGGATTCCTCCCTTTCCTACTTCTCAGTACTCGGGAATGGATTGCTCATAAGCTTTGAGCTCATTTACTTCGTTAGTAACTCTTTGAGATGATTAATTTCAGTGGAACTAATAAATGTGGTCCGTACAGAGAATAAGCACCTCGCAGTTCTCTATCAGAACATACTTGAGGAGTAAAGTAATATACATGATGCTGTGGCTATATTTACATTTATTAGTCAGCTTGGGCTTCTTGATCCAATGGCAAACATTTTTAATGCTGAGTATATTTCAACAGCTTGCCCTGATTGCAGCTACTAAAAACAGAGCATCTGTCAGGAATTGTCGTCCCCACCCCCATGTGAGATTGGTCCCAACCAGGGGTCGGTTCTACTTACCTTTACTACTGGTTCGCAATGGGATCACATGCACAGAAGGCCAATGACGACATCCGGGGCAGTGGGCGGGGCCTCCTGCCAGTTTTACTACCGGTTCTTGCGAACCGGTCCGAACCAGGGGGCAACCCATCACTGGCCCCGACCCTCAATGGAGGTGGTTAATTGAGTAATACCAGATCCCTCCCCACTCCACCCCCTAAGATGGATGGAAAACAAACAAACAGTATTCCCACCATTGTCATGAATACAGTGGAGTTAACAGGATTAAGTATAGTGAGAAGAAAGCCAATCTTTCTTCTGTACATATGAAGAAATGTTGCAGGAATTGGGCATGTCTAGTTCAATGAAAAGAAGGACTATGGGTGACGTGATAGCAGTGCTCCATGTTCTGCCCCAGCTACGGATCCCAAAGAACACAGGACACACAAAGTTTGTACAAAACTTAATTTACTAAAATAACTCAGTCTTTTTCAAAACAAAGGCTGTTAATAAACTTTCTTAACAGCCTACAAGAAACCAAAGATAAAGCAATCACAATCTTACAGAGGTTGGCAGAAAGCCCAGAAGCAATTTGCAGAGAATCCAGACGCAAAGGAGAGTGAACTAAAGTTGATCCCTACAAATTGCTTCAGTCAGCATTCCTCCTTAAATAGGCTAAGGGAGTGGCCAATTAGCCCCAAGCCTTACTCTCAAGGAGACCTCCTCCTGAGGAGCCACTCCTGCCTTTTGGCAGCTCTGCGCGCCCGTGCATCGAGAAGAGGTTCCTCCTCTTTGTCCTCTTCACTTAAAGGAGCTTCTGGAGGTTCTGAAGGCCCTGGCTGAATCCCGGCCTCTGGCACCACATCTTCTCCAGCCTCCTCACTGTCTGACTTGAGTGCCAGCTGCACAGGCTGCTGGCGCATCACCACACCAGCTTCCTCGCTGTCAGAATCAGCTACAATCCGCACAGGCCACTGACGGGCCACAACACTCTAGTATATGAAACATCGGGATTAAGACCTGACCCTTCAGGACATAATAGGATTAACCCACTACCATTTAGCAGAAGACACAGAGCTCACTACATTGCACAATCTCCTAAGGACATTGTATCATTTTTGGCAAACTTCAACCAAACGTAGCTCAGACAAACACTTAGGATTTGTACTTTGCCTATAGAGCCAATTATGAACCCTACATAACCCCTACATGCAGGGGTGGGTTCTACTTACCTTTACTGCTGGTTTGCAATGGGGCCGTGCGCACGCACCCTTCTGCGCATGTGCAGAAGCTTCCCGATGACATCCGGGTCAGCAGGAGGAGGCTCCCGCTAGTTTTAATACCAGTTCTTGCGAACCGGTCCAAACTGGGGGCAACCCACCACTGCCTACATGGTTCCGTGGGAATCTGACAATAGCCAATAGGAATAGGAAGTTCAAGTGCAAAGCCCAAAGAAGGTATAAAAGCCACCCACTCTCAAGTCCATGTGGTCAGCTGCCCAGAACCTCAAACCCATGTGGTTCTGCTTCATCATTAAACCATCTTTCCAAGCAGCCTCCAGCCTCCATTTTGTCTCCAGTGCCTTTCTCCCGGCTTGGAACTCAGCCAGATGGATTTTTCTTCCAACAGCATAAAACCCATCAGCAAAATGGAGATAGAAAGGCCTAGGTTGAACCTAAAGCAGCCCTGGGTTGGATCAAGCTACAGTTCACAAACAGAATAACAGAGTTGGAAGGGACCTTGGAGGTCTTCTACAAACATCCATACCTGCCTATCCTGGGTCTTCAGGAAGGACTCGATACGTAGACAAAAAATGCCAAGTCCAGCCTGAACATCTGGCTGACTGTGCAACCAACCTGTTGTGGTCCACCAGCAACCTGTGGAGCTGGCAGCGGAGTCGGACAGTGAGGAGGCTGGAGAGGAACATGGGCCAGTCCTGGAGTCTGCGGAAGGCCCGGACGAGGGCTCTGCGTTGGAGGCAGAGATGTGGCCAGGGCCATCTGGGAGTTATGTGCGGACTCTGGAGCCCCCAGAGTCCGGCAGCAGAGAGGCAGAGGAACAGGGGGAGCCTGTTCCTAGTGCAGGCATGTGCAGAGCTGCCAGAAGGCAAGAGCAGCTAAAGCAAAAGGGATGACTCGGGAGTAAGGCCAGGGGATGATTGGCCCCTCCCATAAGGCTTAAAAGAGAAACAAAGGCCCTTGGGCCTTTTTGCAGGAAAGCAATGTTGCTAACTCTGTTTCCAGTCGGCATCTCGTTTGTTTCTGAACTTTGTGGGGCTTTGCCAAGTAAGGTCTTTGGTAGTGTGTCAAAGAATATAAAGATTGGTGATTATCCTGAAGGACTTCTTCCGATGGACTTGTTTTGCAACTAATTGGGACTCAGCTGGGAATGTACGTAATTCTCAGCTGTTATAATAAAATAGGTTTGTTTGGGACTAATTGTGTCTTGTAATGACTCAGTAAGCCTAGGTTACAACACAACCATGGTAACAACAATGAAAGTAATCACAATAGCAAATTATAACTCTCCTCCTCGTTGAATAAGCTGGAAACAGAGTGTTTAGATGTTATCAGGGGTGTTATTCACTTACTTTCCCTACCAGTTTGGAAATGTGAGTGCCCAGTTTTTTGCTCATGCGCTTTGCTGGCGCATGTGCCTTCTGCACATGCGCCCAGCCTCAAAAATATGTCTAAATAGGATGGCATAGAGCTGGAGTGGGGGGCGGGGGGGCCACCCCACCCCACCCCACCCCACCCATGATTTCCACTACCGGTTCAGGCGAATCAGTTCGAACCGGCTGAATACTACCTCTGGATGTTATGACTATTCTTGAAGATGCAAATGGATATTCATTGCAGCTGCATTTCCCAGAATGAAGGCACCCAGGAACATTTGTGCTGAATTTGTTGCTTTCACTTCATTATCTTATTACAGTAAATACAGGTAGTCCTCCTCGACTTACAACAGTTCATTTAGTGACCGTTCAAAGTTACAACGGCACTGAAAAAAAGTGACCTGTGACCGTTTTTTCACACTTACGACCGTTGCAGCATCCCCACGGTCACAGGATTTGACAACTAATTCATATTTATGACGTTTGCAGCATCCCGGAGTTATGTGATTCCCCTTTTACGACCTTCTGGCAAGCCATGTCAATGAGCAAGCCAGATTCACTTAATAACGGCGTGACGACTGCAGTGATTCACTTGACAAATGTGGCAAAAAAAGTTGTAAAATGGGGCAAAACTCACTTAACAAATGTCTCACTTAGCAATATAAATTCTGGGCTCAATTGTGGTCGTAAGTTGAGGACTACTTGTAATGTAAAATCAATGGGATAGAAATAATGCTCGTAGCAAGTTCTGTCGCGAGAGAACCCTGCTCCTCATCAATTTGCCGGCAGAGGGCAATGTTGAAGTAATTTTCCTACAATCTCCTTGCCCAAAAGGAAACTAAACACTTCTCAAGGGGAAGACAAATCGGCCATACAGTTATTAACCAACTCCTTTTTGCTTCAATAAGCAAAATTATGTCCTCTTAATTAATTGCTCCTACAGGGTACTGAAGTCCAAGTGAAAGGGTAATGCAGAAATGAAAGGATGAGGAAAATTCAAGAAAACCCTCTGCAAAAACTACACTACAGTAGTGGCCAAAATTGTGGAAACCTTTTGGGAAAAGTGTATTTTTGAGGTTTGATGGCTAATAACCCCACTTTTTTTTGGAGTTTCAAGATAATCCTATTCCACTGCTGGAATGGCCTGGGAATAGCCCAGACCTTCTTAACCCAATTGAAAATCTATGGAACCGATTGTTAGTCAGAATTGACCCAGCAATAAAACCCAGTTAATAGAAGCCATCATTCAATCTTGGTTTCACAAGAATGGGAAGACATTGTAAGGCTGTAATTCATGCTAAAGGTTACCCAACTGAGTATTAACTGATGTGATAATTTTTGTCTATCTCGTTTTTTCTATGGTGATCATTTTTGTATATTTCATTTTTTTTATGTTTCACTTTTCTTCTTTATACTGTAACTGCTACTCTAATAGCAAATCCTCCATAAAAGTTATTGCATTACATTCTTGATTAAATGATCTTTCCATTGATATATAATTTTATGGTACTACTCCCTGCAAAAAGTGGTGTTATTAGCTAGTTTTAGAAAATACACTTTTCCCAAAAGGTTTCTACAATTTTGGCCACTACTGTATACTCTTTCAACATTTTGTAACAGTACAGAGGGAATTGGCACCTGTAACCTCATGCTGCCTTCTCACAGTGAGACGACGTGACGAAAACTATTTAAACTCATTGCACACGGACAAACTCAGCTATAGTTTCAACTGGGAAACTGAGGATCCAACCACACCGCAATTACACAAATGACGCCCCCTTCTTTTTTTCAAAAGTTGTAAACAAAGGGAGGCTTTGATTTTAATTAAAAAAAATTTTGCTCCTTTCCTCCCATGGGATGATTCTGTCTGGAGGATAACCCAAAGGGATGCAGGCCAGTTTATGAACAAGGGGTTGTCCGGTTGTATATGGCAGGGAAGAAGGGAGTAGAGAAATGTGGCCGAGAAAAAGAGAGACAAAATGTTCCCAATTTTGTGAATTGTACCATTGATGACCTGTTTAAGTTTAAAAGTTTAAAATTAAATTCTGTTTAAAGGTTTAAATTCCAAAGTAACGGGGACAGCAGAAGCTTCCTCTATTTAAAAGGTCACTACGATGATAGCAATGATATAACACAACATCGCTCAGCATTGCTGGATTCATTGTCATACGTTGCAAAAGTCCTTCTTTCAAAAGGAATGGGCGATGCCTTCTAATATTATGAAAGCTGTTTCCAGCTTCTATTGGTAGTCCTCGACTTACGACTGCAACTGAGCCCAGAATTTCTGTGGTTAAGTGAGGGAATTTGTTAAGTGAGATTTGCCCTGGTTTACAACCTTTCCTGCCAAAGTTGTTAAGTGAATCCCTGCAGTTGACAAGTTAGTTACCCAGTTGTTAAGTGAATCTGGCTCCCCCGTTGACTTTGCTCGTCAGAGGGTCACAAAAGGGGATCAAAGCAATGGTCATAAGTATGAACTAATTGCCAAGCATTTGAATTTTGATCACCTGATCATGGGGAATGCTGCAAAGGTCGTAACTGTGAAAAAAAAGTCATC
Organism: Pituophis catenifer annectens; assembly: GCF_029215685.1. Lineage (NCBI taxonomy): Eukaryota > Metazoa > Chordata > Lepidosauria > Squamata > Colubridae > Pituophis > Pituophis catenifer. Next base: position 5,175,042 of record NW_027256887.1, read on the forward strand.
AGTCCTATTTTTTTAGTGCTATTGTAACTTTGAACGATCACTAAATGAACCGTTGTAAGTCGAGGACTACCTGTATTAGGATGGCAAGCCAGTAGCACAGTGGTGGGTTTCTACCGGTTCGCACTGGTTCGGGTGAATCGGTAGCGGAAATTTGGCCTGGGTCGCTGAACCGGTAGCGACCGCTGGCTGGCCATGCCCCCAAACCGATAGCCCGGTCGTCGCTCGCATGCCACACCCGCCCGCACGACTGCCAGGAAGCAGCTGGGAGGCTTCTCACAGTCACATCAAAAAAGAAAAAGCCTCCTAGTCAAAAACTACCGGAAGTCACCGAAAAAGCCGCTGCCATCGCACCCCATTGACTCCAGATCAGTCGCCGCGGGAGGAAGGTAAGCAGCCCGAAGAAAGAGGTGGGGGGAGGGGAAACAGGGCGATGTGTGCGACATGTGCGACTGGTGAAGGGAGCGCGGGATGGCAGGCAGGAGGAGGCCTTTGATAGATTAGGCCAGGCCTGGGCAGAAAATAAGTAGATAGGGAGAAATTCAAAAAAAAATTCCTACCTTTTTCTGTGGGCGTGGCTAGGTGGGGTGGTCACGTGACTGAGTGGCCGTGAGTGACGTCAAATTGGCCAAACCCACTCAGTCACATTATCACCAAGCCACACCCACCAAGCAAGCCACGCCCATAGAACCGGTAGTAAAAAATTTTGAAACCCACCACTGCGGTAGCATCACTTAGCTAACTTTGGCAACGGAAAGGCAAACCTGATTAGAATTTTAATGGCGATCCACCAGGAAACTCCAAGGCTATAAATTAGCTTAGAAAGTCAAAAATGAAGTGAAATGTAATAAATATAATTTCCTTGGAAGGCGTCAATGCCTGCTTATGAAGTGACGAGAAGTTGAGAATTTATTTGAAAGAGCATTCCTGGGAAAAATTGTGTAGGAAGAAAATATCCATCTGGTTCAGTTCCAAGTGGTGAGAAAGACACTGGAAACATGGAGGCTGATTGGAAAGATGGTTTATTGATGGACGGGACCACATGGGTTTGAGGTCCTGGTGCAGCTGAACACATGGAGTTGAGAGAGAGAGAGAGAGAGAGAGAGAGAGAGAGAGAGAGAGAGAGAGAGAGAGGGTTATTTATACCCTCTCTTGGGCCTTGCCCTTGAGCTTCCTGTTCCTGTGCAAGAAATGTATTCTATTGGTTGTCAGACTCCCAGGGGGCTATGCAGGGGTCATAGCTAATTTTTAAGGTTGTCTGAATTACCGTAAGTTTGATTGAAGCCTGGACTCTCTGAGATGATGTAATGAGGAAGCTTGTCAGCAGGGGTGGGCTGCTACGGGTTCGCCCGGGTTCGGGAGAACACGTAGCTAACGTTATGGCCGGCTCGGAGAACCTCCAAATCCCACTCTTGGCTGGCCCCGCCCCGCCCCTCCCACCCCTCCCAGGAGTCTCCACACAGCCCGTTTTGGATGAGAGGTAAGCGCAGAGCCCACACAGAGGGGGAAAAACAGGCCTCCCGGAAGCTGTGGAGGGCCTCCGGAGCCCAGGGGAGGCAGTTTTCGCTCTCCCAGAGGCTCGAGGAAAGCCTCCGGAGCCAGGGGAAGGTAAAAAGGACACACACACCCCACCGTGGTGCAGGAGGCCGACTAGACCACACCCACCATGGCCACGCCCACCCAGCAATAGGGCAGAGACCCCGTTGCTGAAATTTTTGAAGCCCACCCCTGGGCTTGTATCCTGAAAGGGTGTTGGGCCATTCCTGTTGTGTCTTAATGGCTTTCCGGGTTTGGATCTTGAGTGAGGGCTGATCCTACCTAATTGTACCTAATTCTGCCTTTGTTCAAAATATCCTGCCTTGAATGGATTACCAGATCTGCATTTCTAAAAGCTGGCCTCAGTTTAGTATCTGCCTGGGGGCAGGGAACTGGGGCTCTGAGTTTCTGTTTCCTTTCAGATTTCTCTTTTCTCTTTTAGGGGAAATACAATATTCTGCCTTTTTAAATATGTCTCAAAGCATTTCATTCGTCTAGGAGAGGGGTGGGTGCTAACTTTCTACAATTGGATAGCGCCGGTCCAACCAAGTTTAACTCTCGCTTTGGATACACCACGTTTACTGTTGCTTCAAGCACGTCGTAAGAAGAAGATCCTAAGGAAAACACTTCCAAAACCAGAGGCAGGCATTTTGAAAGTGGCCATGCCTAGGGGTTCTCCGTTGAGCTCATCTGGTGAAATCTGAGCTATTTGCATGGGGAGGGATGGCAGGCAGTTTGCAAAACACACATGCCCAGAAACTCCGGCATGGAATTACAGAAGCCCATTGCCCATCTGTGCCCGATGCAACTGTTAAAATTAAACAGGGGGACTTTCCAAAGCTGAGACAGGGAAAATCTGGGGCATTTTTTAAACCATCCTTTAAGAGTCCCTGTATGACCACTTGCCGTGGCTAACAAGAGAAGCAGGATTTTCCATGCACGTGGTAGATTTCCATGATAAAATACGCTAATTGTACGTTCACAATCAGTTTCTACTGGAAATAGATTCTGTTAATCTAGGGATTTAGCGAGAGTGAAGGGGTTGAGGATTAGAGTAGGTTGCAGAAAAGCCGACTCTTGTTTGGACTCTAAATCAAGAGGCACATTATTCATTTATTTGTTATGATTTATATCCCAGCTTTCTCCCTCCAGGGCTCTTGAGTATGCTAACAATATATTCTGAATGCCAAATATTGACTTTAAGCCAAGGGCTGGTCCAAAGGAAGCAGCTGGAGATGATCATAACAAGAAATTTCCATCAATATTTTTTATCGGCTTCCCCTTTATACTCTAAGACAGGAGTGTCCAACTTTGGCAACTTTAAGGCTTGTGGAATTCAACTCCCAGAATTTGGTAGCATTAATATAGTATAGTACATTAAATCAACCCTGATTGGCAGGTGTGTTTTTACATTTCATAGGTGACTTTAAATGTGAAATAATTTAAATCTCCATTTCTTGGCCAAGGGAGTACCAGCGTTGTCCAAAGACAATTTCTGCAGTCATGTAGCATGCATAGCTATACACCAAAGGTTCACAGAGCACTGTTATCTTCCCACTGAAGTGGTACCTATTCATCTACTTGCATTTGCATGCTTTCGAACTGCTAGGTGGGCAGGAGATGGAGCAAGGAATGGGAGCTCACCCTATTGCGTGGTGCTCGGGTCTCGAACCTGGGTTGTCAGCTCCCAAGGTCAGTGTTTTTAACCGCTAAGCCATCATGTCCCCTCCCCCTTTCATGGTAAGGAACCAAATACGGATGAATGTACTAGGATGGCAAGCCAATAGCAGCATTTAGCTGATCTTGGCAAAACAAAGGCAGACCTGATTAGTACTATTTAATAGTATTAGTAGTATTTTGATAGAAATGCACCAAGAAACTCCAGAGCTATGAATTAGCCTAGGTCTAGAAAGCCAAAAGGAAATAATAATAATAATAATAATAATAATAATAATAATAATAATAATAATAATAATAATAATTGAAATACAGAAAGAAAGAAGAAAAACACAGCTTGAATGATTACATCCAGAAAAGTGAAGAACCAATGATTAAGGAAGTAAATAAAGGAGGCCTTTTAAAGACAACTAAAACGAAAGCAGAATATAAGAAAGAAGTAATTGAGCAGCGAGCTGAAAATTGGAAAAGCAAAGCTCTGCATGGCCAATACTTGAAAAGTATTGAAGGCAAAGCTGACCAGAAATTAACTTGGAACTGGTTAAGATCAGGAGTACTGAAAAAAGAAACAGAAAGCTTTATTTTGGCAGCTCAAGAACAAGCCCTAGCCACAAACTGCATGAAGGCAAAGATTCAACATGTTACCACCAACAGCAAATGCCGCCTCTGCAATGAGAAAGATGAGACAGTCGACCACCTGATCAGTGGGTGCAGCAAAATTTCACAAACTGACTACCTACAACGCCATGATTGTGTTGCTAAGATCATTCACTGGAAATTGTGCCAGAAAGATTGGCACAATTGGATTGGATTTGAGTACAGCAAAAACCACTGGGAACATCAGGTTGAGAAAGTTTTAGAGAATGAGAAACTCAAGATCTTGTGGGACTTCAGGATTCAGACTGACAGGCACTTGGTCCACAACACACCTGACATAACAATAGTTGAAAAGAAAAAAGGATGGTTCATTGACATTGCAATACCTGATGATGCACGGATTGAAGATAAGCAGCAAGAAAAAATCACAAAGTACCGGGACTTGCAAATTGAAGTTGAGCGACTGTGGAAAAAGAAATCGTGTGTTGTCCCAATTGTAACTGGAGCCCTTGGAGCAATACCCAAAGGGCTACCCCGCTATTTAGAAATTCTAAATTTGCTGGACTTGAACATTTTGACTCTACAAAAAACCACCTTACTCGGAACAGCTTACATCCTCCGACGATACCTTAACAGTTCCTAGGTCCTTGGTTAGGACTCGAGCTGCTGAGCTATTAACCAGCCTCAAAGGCTGTGAATCTCACTAAAGATTAATTAATAATAATAATAATAATAATAATAATAATAATAATAATAAATGAAATACAGTAAAAATAAAAAATAAAATAAAATAAAAATATAAAATAAATAATAAAGTAATAAATAAATAAAAAAAATAACGCAAAATATAAAATATAGTATAAAATAAAAATAATAAAAAATAAAATAACATAAAAATATAAAATAACATAAAACAAAAATAATAAAATAAAATAAAACAAAAATAAAATATAAAATAATAAAGTAATAAAATAAAAAATATAATAAAATAAAATAAATCATACAGTAATAAAATTAAAAATATAAAATAATAATAAAATAAAATAAAAATATAAAATAAAATAAAATAACTTCCTGGAAGGCGTCAATACCAAATGTACCTGCAGCCTAGGAGCCTACACAAAGTCCGCGTAGCTTATGAAGTCACGAGAGGCTGAATTCAAGCTCAAAGAACTTTCCTTTGGTGATTAGGAGGGCAGTGGCTTTGTACTAGCGTGCCCTGGCAAAGTACAGATCAGTGGTGAAACGGCCTTATGCAACAGCTTTACTACAAAGGTATTTTTTCAAAGTTCAGAGTAACAAAGCAAAATTCAGCAAAAGCTCCCGAGACCAAAGTCCACGTTGCTTTTACACATCGCCTTTTCTATTATTGGGAAAAATCAAGCCGATTGGTTGAGTCACCCCCAGTCTCTACATATATTCATCCTTTTATACAGATTCCACTGGTAATAATGAAAGCGAGGGACCAAATGCTGAATTTGAGCCCGGTATTTGAAATCTGTCCGGTGCATTTCATTTGGGATCGATTCAATCTTTCTATGAAAATCTCAGTGCTTTCTATGGGATCCCAGCCATTGTCTCATTCCAGCAATGATCAAAACAACAAATTCCTTTGTACCAGTTTTCTGGGCTGTTGTGAGAGAGAGAGGGAGTTGTTTGGATGCTTTCCAAATGTCTGAATATCATATCTAGAACAATCTGCAATGTTCAGGAGAAGAAACTAAAAAGCTTGCAAATGTGGCCGGCAAAATATTGCCGTGCTGTGACCAACAACATGTTGTGGGGTAGTGTCAGCCATTTGACTGCACAAAGGAGCAGCTGATGCCAGAGACCAAGTCTTTTTCAACTAGATTTAGATTTAAATCATGTAAATCTAGTGTCTCCCCAGGTTTTGTCTAAGTTTAATTATCATGTTATGTGACTCCACTTGGATTTTTATTAGATTCACTGAACAAACAATGTGCTACAAATCAAAGCACTAACATCCACGCAATCATTATTTACAAGGATACTTCTAAGCTCCATTGTATTTATTCTTAGAAAATAATAATGGCAGAATGGATGTGGACCAATATCAAAACAGCGCACCCACCTACCGAGGATAAAAGAAAAGGACCGAAGAGAATATTCTGGATATAACAGACTGGAAAGTACAGCAGAATAGCTAAATAGTAAATAGGTATGGGACAGGGTGGCTCAGTGGCTAAGACACTGAGCTTGTCGATCAAAAGGTCGGCAGTTCAGTGGTTCGAATCCCGAGTGCCGCGTAACGGGGTGAGCTCCCGTTACTTGTCCCAGCTTCTGCCAACCTAGCAGTTCGAAAGCACATAAAAAATGCAAGTAGAAAAATAGGGACCACTTTTGGTGGGAAGGTAACAGCGTTCCGTGCGCCTTTGGCATTTAGTCATGCTGGTCACATGACCACGGAGACACCTTTTTTTTTTTTTTTTAAATTTGATTTATATGCCGCCCTTCTCCGGAGTCTCAGGGCGGCTTACAATGTGTTAAGCAATAGCCTTCATCCTTTTGTATATTTATACAAAGTCAGCTTATTGCCCCCACAAACTGGGTCCTCATTTAACCTACCTTAGAAAGGATGGAAGGCTGAGTCAACCTTGAGCCTGGTGAGATTCGAACCTGCAGTAATTGCAGGCAGCTGTGTTAATAACAGGGTGCATTAAACCACTGTACTACCAAGACTCTTTGGACAGCGCTGGCTCTTCGGCTTTGAAACAGAGATGAGCACTGCCCTCTAGAGTCAGGAACAACTAGCACATATGTGCAAGGGGAATCTTTACCTTTAAATAGGTGTTCTTTGATTCACTTTGCTAATTATAACAGCCGCTCAGTGCCTAGTGAAGTCTTTTGAAGGCTAGCACAATGCATCCATGAAGATTAAGACACAATGAATCTCCCCACATATGGACAGACTCAACCATAGTTTCATTTGGGAAACTGTGAGCATCCAAGACTATGCTCAAACCCAAAACACTACAGAATTCCTGGAAGCTTGGCACTCAGACAAATCCGCCATCAACGGGCACATAGAGATAAACCCAGTGGTGGGTTGCTCCCAGTTCACCCCGGTTTGGGCGAACTGATAGTGGCGGTGGTGGGAAGCTCATCCCACCTGCCATCAAAAACAATCTGCACATGCGCAGAAGCGTCACGGCGAACTAGTAGTGCCAGGTTTTGAAACCCACTACTGGTTAAACCCTATTTACACACCAATCAAGAGAGACCATTAAAAAAAGTTTAAGATCAAAAAGACCACATCGTCTCCAGCAGGCCATACACAGATAAGCAGGGATTGACACCAGACAAATAATCAAGTAATAAATAACACCATCAAGGAAGTACCAAGTAGAAACCATACCTCTACCAATACTGTTAAGGTAAGCTATTGTGTATAAACTGGGAGCATACCCACAATGAGGGTAGCTGATGTTACCATGTCTGGGTCATGAAATGTTTGCTTGTTCACAAGCAAACATCTAAACTCAGACGGCATCAAGGAATCCACAGTTCAACCCTGAGCTACAGATATTATCCTCTATTGAAACATGTACACACGTGTCATGTGGCCACATGGGGCAGGGGAAATCTCCCAGATTGGTTTCAATGTCATAGTCAATCTTCAGTTGACAAGGAAGAACTATTGAGCATTGCACAACATTTTTTTAATACAGCTAATCTTCCTTTTTGGGGGAGAGGCAGTATTATTTTAAATTCAGGTTCTTTTCTCATTTGCGTATAAAAATTAACCAAAATCAGGAATCTGGTCAGCATCTTAACCACCTGAATTGAATCGTATCAAGGCAGGCCATAAAATGGGGGCAAAATGTACTTAACAAACGTCTGACTTAACGACCGAAATTTGGGGCTCAGTTGTGGTTGTAAATCGAGGTCCATCTGTATTTGTAGCTCAGGGTTGAATTGTGGAGTCCTTAATGCTCTCTGAGCTTGGTTGTTTCCTGAGCAGATGTTTCATTACCAAACTAAGTAACATCATCAGTGCCTTGATTAACGCCATCACTAGCACTGATGACGTTACCTAGTTTGGCAATAAAACGTCTGCTCAGGAAACAGCCAGAAAGGACTCCCCAGATTAGATTGAGATGAAGCGATTGACCCAAAGTCACTCTGAGATTTTCTCTGATTCTTCATAAACTAGAACCTGGGTTTCCTGAGTGTCAGTCCAATACCTTAACCTATTGTGGCCCGCAAGCGGCCTGCGCAGATCATGGCTGATCCCGACGACCAGGAGGCTGGTGTGGTGTCGTGCCAGCAGCCTGCACAGCTGACGCTCGCATCGGACAGCGAGGAGGCTGAAGAGGATGTGGTGCCAGAGGCAGAGACTCAGCCAGGGCCTTCAGAACCTCCAGAGGCTCCTTCAAGTGGAGAGAGCGAAGTGGAGGAGCCTCTCCTCAATGCTCGAGCACGCAGGGCTGCCAAAAGGCAGGAGTGGCTACTCAGGAGGAGGAGGTCTCCTCGAGAGTAGGGCTTGAGGATAATTGGCAACTCCCTTAGCCTATTTAAGTCACACGCCTTTAGTAAGTTTCTTGCTGGAAACAACTTGTAATTATCATCAGAGCATTTTTGGAAAAGTCTTATCTTGCTTTCTGGGCTGGTTGCCAACCTTTGCCGGACTTTGGTTTATTCTTGCTACTTAATTAATTTGATAAGGACCGTTGGTGTGTGTCTATATCCTCGGGAATCCAGAGCTGGGGCAGAACATAACCCAGTAGTGGGTTTCAAATTTTTTTACTACCGGTTCTGTGGGTGTGGCTTGGTGGGTGTGGCAGGGGAAGGATACTGTAAAATCTCCATTTCCTCCCGATCAGCTGGGACTCGGGAGGCAGAGAATAGATGGGGGCAGTCAGAATTTTTACTACCGGTTCTCCGAACTACTCAAAATTTCTGCTACCGGTTCTCCAGAACTGGTCAGAACCTGCTGGAACCCACCTCTGCCTTAACTGTTATACCACCCTGATTCCTGCTTTAAAACACTACAATGAGATGAACTATGAGGAATGTGAGCCTACAGAACAAATCTTGCTGAACGGGACAAACCAGATACCAGCTAATAAATGATTCCATTGCCCTGCTTAAAAGGGTTTGCATAAAGGATACTGCATTGTTTCAATCAAATGCCCCACAGTTCTTTTTGAAGGCAAATAGTTCTCAGAGCAGGTCGTGTTAGCGTGATAAGCAAAGTAAAAAATAAAAAAAAAGACCACCTCCCTAATTTGACAAATTAAAAACAAACAGAATAAGTTACGTAGCCAGAAATGTTCCAATACCCCAATCTAACTGCAATGTACCTAATGCTGATCCAGTTCTACAGAGGAATGATGGAGTCCGTCATCTGCACCTCCATAACTGTCTGGTTTGGCTCTGCAACCCAACAAGAGAGACACAGACTTCAGAGGATAATTAGAACTGCAGAAAAAACAATGGCTACCAACCTGCCTTCCACTGAGGACCTGCACGAGTCAAAAAGAAGGCTGTGAAAATATTTACAGACCCCTCGCATTCTGGACATAAACTGTTTCAACTCCTACCCTCAAAATGACGCTATAGAGCACTGCACACCAGAACAACTAGACACAAGAACAGTTTTTCCTCGAACGCCATCACTCTGCTAAATAAATAATTCCCTCAACACTGTCAAACTATTCACTAAGTCTGCACTACTATTAATCTTCTCATCGTTCCCACCACCCATCTCCTCCCACTTATGACTGCATGACTGTAACTTTGTTGCTTGTATCCTTAAGATTTATATTGATTGTTTCCTAGTATGATTTGATTGTTTACCCTAGGACTATCATTAAATGTTGTACCTTATGATTCTTGATCAGTGTATCTTGCCTTTTTATGTACACTGAGAGCGTATGCACCAAAGACAAATTCCTTGTGTGCCCAATCACACTTGGCCAATAAAAAAATTATATTCTATAAAGAATTCTATAGACGTCTTGGCCACCTCTGAAGAACCAGCTGTTTTCCCACGGTTAGCAATAAAAGCAGTTGAAAGGAAGTCTTCATTAAATAATACAAAACACAATTTGATAAGAAAACAGTGATAATTAAACGTTCATTCCAATAAACAAATGTTTTAAAATAAAGGCCTGTTAGAAGTAAATTGAAGCATCTATCTCCAGCATATTTTAAAAATATGCTTTAATATTAATATTTAATATTTTAAAATTAAAAAAGGGGAGAAGAACGAATGGGTTTCAAAACTAACTGGTCATTACAGGTAGTCCTCAACTTACAACCATTCTTTAACTGACCGAAATTACGACGACACTGGAAAAAAAGTGTTATGACCATTTTTCACCCTTATGACCATTGCGCCATCCCCATAGTCATGTGACCAAAATTCAGCTGTTTAGCAATCGGCATGTATTTATGACGGTGTCCCCAGGGTCACACAATCTCCTTTTGAGACCTGACAAGCAAAGTTAATGGGGGAAGCAGATTTACTTATCAACCATATTACTAATTTAAACAACTGCAGTGATTCACTTAACAGCTGTGGCAAACAAAGGTGGTAAACGTGAAAAAAAAAACCTTTTAAGTGAGGCACAACTCACTTAACAACTGTCTTGCTTAGTGACCGAAATTTTATGGACTCGGTTGTGGTCCTAAGTCAAGGACTACCTGTCATTTATTTTCAGGAGACAACTGTAGTGCAGAGGAGCCAGGGGACTAAAGTCAGTGCGCACCATGCACTAAATGCGAGGGGTGCGCGCGCAGTGCACATCAAAAGGAGGCATGCGGTAATTAGAACAGCGCGAGAGGGGGGGTCATCAGCTGTGGCGCACAATCTTTGAAAGCATTGCTTTTAAAAGTAAAAATAAAGCCTCTGACGATCGCACTGCACAGCTGGGATCGTCAGAGGCTTTTTTTTTACCTTTTCAAAGCATTTTTTCTACAAGGTTGTAGAAAAAAATGCTTTTAAAAGAAAAAAAAAGCCTCTGACGAACAGGCAACTCAGCTGGGATCGTCAGAGCCTTTTAAAAACATTTTTTTTTACAACCTCGAAGAGGTTGTAGAAAAAATGCTTTGAAAAGGTAAAAAAAAAGCCTCTGACGATCCCAGCTGAGTTGCCTGTTCGTCAGAGGCTTTTTTTTTTCTTTTAAAAGCATTTTTTTCTACAACCTTGTAGAAAAAATGCTTTTAAAAGTAAAAAAAAAAGCCTCTGATAATCGCGCGACTCAGCTGGGCATGGTGGGGGGAGGGATTTTTGCTACAGGTTCGCCGAACCACCCACCGCCATCGCTACCGGATCGGGTGATCCGGTCCGAACAGGGAGCTTTTCACCCCTGGCTAAAATGGCATCATCTCTAATGTTTGTCAACTTACTGTCCTTCATGTTGAATCAATCAACGTCATCCAAGCCAATCTTAAAATCTAGGTAGGTTATGTTAGAAACTGGATCTAGCCCAATAACTCAAAGACATAGCCCAATTCTTTTCAGTAGTTTTATTGTTGGTCTGTTGGTACTGGAGGTCACTGACCTTGTACCTTTCTCTTTCAGGTATACATCTGGAATCAACTGTGGAACATGTGGTTGGCCCTTTTGTACCCAGGAGGAGGGGTCAAGAGGTAAGGAGTGGTTACAGGGATTATGGGATATGTGGTTAGTTAACCCTTGAAGGACCGGGTGGTCAGGGAGAAGTAATAGTTAGGCATTTATCATGACAAAACCCCCTCTAAATGCCTAACTGGATACCAGGGGTAATGTATGCGCACATACAGGAAATACACAAGTACAGACATGAATTACAAGCAAACACGCATTTTTGACATTAGGTAAGCATGTTGTTTATGTGGTAGGGGTTTAGTGAGAATATCTGCTGTTTGCTCCTCTGTGTCACAGTGTACTGCTCTAATGAATCCTATCTCTGAAAACTGCCTGACGTGTTTGTATTTAATGTCAATGTGTCTAGAACGCTGACCTATGGCATCGGCCCTAGAGATCTCTATTGCTGCTTTGTTGTCTTCGTGGATAACTATTGGATATGAGGGTTCAGCCCAGATGTCGCAGAGCAGGTCATCGAACCATACTAAATTGTTTGCGGCCTTTGATAGGCAAACAAATTCTGCTTCCGTGGTTGATGTGGCCACCAGTTTTTGCTTTCCAGTGTACCAATGGATGGGGCAATTGTTGAGTAGTAGCACGTAGCCAGAGGTGCTTTTTCTGCATCCTATGTCCCCAGCCCAGTCAGCGTCAGCATAGCAGGTTAGCTTTGGTTTCTCGGATGTTTCTGGTTCTAGGCAGAGTAGGGCATCCGCGCTGAATTTTAAGTATCTGAGTAGTCTTTTGATGGCGTTCCAGTGTATTAACGTGGGCTTGCTTACATGCCTGGACAGTAGATTGACGGCTAAGGCGATGTCGGGCCTGGTCCAGTTGGATATGTATAGCAGTGACCCTATCGTTGATCTATACAGTTTGTTGTCTGTGAAGGGTTCAGATTCCTCATACATGGTCTTCAGGAACTCAGGCTGCATGGGGGTCTCGCTGGGTTTTGCTTCGGACATGTTGCATTTGGACAGCAGCTCGATGATCTTTTCTCTCTGGGAGAGGCGGAAGCCCTTGTTGGTTTTTATCACTTGGACCCCTAGGTACCTGTCAATCTTCCCGAGTGACTTTAGGGAGAAGTGGCTACCCAGGTCGGTGGCGAACTTGTCACATCTGTCCTTGTGTTTGCTGATGTACAAGATGTCGTCCACGTAAACGAGCACACCCTCGAATGTGTTGTTTTCTCTCCTCGTAAAGAAACATTTGTCGGCTGAGGTGGCCTCGAAGCCCATGGATCTGAGGGCCTTGGCCAGGCAGTCATACCACCTTTTGCCTGACTGCTTGAGTCCGTACAGGCTTTTGTTCAGCAGCCAGGTTTGGTCCTCGCCTTTGTTGTATCCAGGCGGCGCCTTGACGTATATTTCTTTGTCCAACTCGGCGTGCAGGTACGCTGTTTGCACGTCGAACTGGAAGACCTCCAAGCCTAGGATGGTGGCTATCACCAGGGCGCTTTTGACGCTCTCCGCCCTGACGGTTGGCGAGTAGGTGTCTGTATAGTCTTCGGGGTATCTTTGGGCGAAACCCTGCGCGACTAATCTTGCCTTGTATAGGACCTTGTTGTCCTCTAATGTCTTGACCCTGAACACCCATTTGGTTCCTATTGGTTTTTTGTCCCCTGGAACTTGGGCAGGTGAGTATACCTGGAGGTTCCTTAGGCTTTCCATCTCCTTCTCCATGGCAGACATCCATTTTTCTTTTTCTTCCTGGGGGAGCCCGAGGATGTCCTCATATGAGCTGGGCGTGAAATGGGTGTTGTGGATGGTCATAACGTAGTCCTCTAACTTCTTTGGTAGCTTGTTTCTGGTTCCTCTGATTGGCCTGCTGGGGGTTGGTTCGGTTTCCTGCATGTTGTCTGCCTCATTATCCGTTAGGTCATCTATCTTCAGTGAGGGGTGCCCTTCTTTCCAACCTTTGACGCTTGCCTTGCGATGGTTGGCTTTGTGCCCTGTGACCTCTCTGACCTCCCTTTCCCCTTGGTCATGCTCGAACGTGACCCTATTGGTTGGGATGTCATTGGAGTGTACCCTCGACCAGTTTGCGTTTTCGTGGAAACTGGCTGATCTGGAAACCACAAAACGGTTATTGTTGTCGACAAATCTGTAGCCCTTTGTGCCCGGTTCGTAACCCACGAACCTTAACCTTTTTGATAATTTTTCCCCCTTTCTTCTTAGCTGCCTGGGAATGTGGACATCAGCTGGGGCGCCGAATATGTGTAAGTGAGCAATGTTGGGCTTTCTGTTGTATAGCATCTCGTATGGTGTCTTATTGATAGAGCTTGACCACAGTCTATTCAGGGTGTAATTGGCGTAGTGTAATGCCTCTGACCAGAAATGCTGCCCCATCTCAGCATCCTCCAGGGCGCATCTCATCATGGTTTGCAACACCCCGTTTTTTCTCTCTGAGACTCCATTTTGGAAGGGGGAGAAAGGTGAAGAGGTGTAATGCGCTATGCCCTGCTCCCTCAGCCACCTTGTGAACTCTTTGGCCATGAACTCTGAGCCCCTATCGGTCATTATCTGCCTTATTCTCATGTTGTGTTGCATGTCTACTCTCCTGTGGAATTCTTTAAACCTTTGGAACACTTCATTTTTGTGTCTCAGGGAGTAGACATACCCGTACCTGGTGTAGTCATCTACAATCGTGAGGAAGAACCGCTTCCTATGTCCTACAGAGGGTTTCATTGGCCCTACCAAGTCCATATGCACCAATTGGAAGGGGTATTCCGTGGTTCGTTTGGATCCCCTGGGGATGGCCTTAACCTTGATCTTAGAACGCTTACAAACTGAACACTCCAAGTAGTTTTCGCAGTTCTTTACTTTGAGACCCTCGGTACATTCCGTCATTTTCTTTACAATGGGGAAGCTTATGTGTCCCAGTCTCCTGTGGAGGAGATGGGCGCAGTTATCATGCAGTGGCTTGCCGATAGATACGGACTTGCTTGTCTTCTCATGGCTACTTCCTGCCTCCTGCTGCACCCCCTCTGTTTCTGGATACTTATCTATCCTGTGGTTTGTGCTGGTATCAATGCCTTCTTCCTCTCTTGCATTGGGTGTGAAGTAGGGGAGTCCCTCGTGTATGGTTACCTTTCCTATCTCTTTCCCCTGCTTGATCAAGTGTGCCTTTCCATCTTTAAACTTTATTTCTATATTTGTGTCTCGTGTTAGCCTCGTGATGGCCAGCACATTGTGGGGAATCTCTGGTATGTACAGTACCTCCTTTAAGTCCCCTAGCTGTGTGATGTGTACGTTTCCTTTCCCCACTACTCTGACCTTGCTTTGGTTTGCCACCTTTATCTCTGAGTCTATTTTTGTGAGTGAGTCTAGCAGCTCTGGGTTACAGGTAGTGTGACTTGTGGCCCCTGAATCTAGAAGCCATGAGTTTCTCTCTATCTTGTGTTTGTCATCTGGGTCATCGTGCCTGATCCCGTACATGGAGCCAGAGCTACTCTCCCTGGAGTGGTCTCTGCGCTCGTGGTGTTTCTTGGGGTTGGGTGACCATCCTCGCCCCCTTTCCTTTGGGTACCTGCGTTCAGGTGACCTTCCCCCTCTACTGTCGTGCTGCCCCCTATCCCTATGGTTCCTGGGGCAATCCTTTTTTAAGTGGTTCCTCGATCCACAAGCATAACATTCTGAGGTATCCCTGGCCCTATCCTGGAAATCCACCCTCTTTGTGGGTCTGGGGTCCCCTTTGGCTAGTTGGCGTTCCCTCCTCAGGGTGTCCTCTGCAACAAGCTGACTGGTCAGTGAGCCTAGTGTGAGGTATTGCATGTTGAGGCTATTTAGTTGGGTCATGAATATGTCCCAGCTGCTATCAAGAGAGTTTATGATTATGCTTATCATGCTCTCTTCAGTGATGATTTCCCCCCTCTGCATGAGTTCTGTCCTTGCAGCATTCATCTTTAAGATGTGCTCACTCATGGGGACCCCTGCCTTATGCTTGGTGGAGTGGAACTCCCTGGATAGTCTAGTGGTGGTGGCTCTGCTTTGGCTATAAAACAGGTTACATAATTTTTGCATAATATCATAAACAGTTAGATTGTCCTCAATAGATGGATACATAGCGGATGGAATGGAGGTTAACATGATGCAAAATGCCCTGTGATGAATGCAGTCAATTTCCAGTGACCAGGGCTTTTGGGGAGGTTTGTTAGCTAGGAACAGTGCATTCTCTCTCATGAGAGCAACTCTTAATTGTTGGCTCCACTCTATAATATTACCCCCATCTAACTGCAGTTTTGGCAAATTGGCATAATTTGCCCCAGAAATGTTAGTAAGGTTACTTACTGGGGGGAGCTGTCCATGGTCCAAGTTGTGATTAAATTCACAATAAGGCTTTGGGATGTCTGTGGCCATTCTGTACTTGCTTGGATCTATGTAACTTGCTTCTCTTATTACAGGCAGGTACTGGGCATGCGCGAAGCTCATTCCGCGCTGGAGTCCATCGGGTGAGGTTCCTGTTGCTGGAGCTCCCAGGCCTAGGCCTAGGCCCGTCGGTGGGAGGCTGGACCCGCCTCCGGTGGGTCCGAAGATCCCTCCCTGAGGTGGACACCACTGCTGGATGGCCGGATCCCCGGCGAAGAAGGGCAGAAGGTGAGGGGGCGACGCGGTCGTAAGTCGAGGACTTTCGCGGGTCGGCGGCGCGGCAGCAGCGGAGGTCGTAGGTTGAGGACTTCCTGCTCCCGGCGGCTCGGCGGCAATGGCGGCGGCGGCGGCTGATCCTCCCTCGTGGTCGCTGGTCCCTGGTCGCGTGGACTGGCCTGATGGGTGTCGTGGCGTTGGTGAGTAGCCGGTCCTTCTCTTCTGCCTCGGGCCTCGCGTTGTCGGTGTAGCGGGTGGTGAGTTCGAGTCCTGCGGTTGACTTTTCCTGCAGGCGGGCGGTCTTTTGTGCCGGTTGCTGGTGCGCGCGGAGTTTTTTGTGGGCTGTGCCTCGGTTGCCTGGTCTCTGTTGGTTGTCCTGGCCTTCTTGTGCCCCCCGGGATTTTTCTTCGATTTATTGAGTGCCGCGGGAGGCTCGAAAGCAGAGCCTAGGGCAGCGGTGATGGTCTCGATTGCCTTTTGCAACTCGAGATCGGTGGGCGTTTTTCTTTTTGTTATTGCGATCTCTTCGTGGTCGC
Source organism: Pituophis catenifer annectens (assembly GCF_029215685.1). NCBI lineage: Eukaryota > Metazoa > Chordata > Lepidosauria > Squamata > Colubridae > Pituophis > Pituophis catenifer. The sequence goes on from NW_027256887.1 coordinate 5,191,556, forward strand.
TTTCAGAGTTGGGCTCTTCGTAGTCACTTTCTGAGTCTCCCTCGTCTGTTTCGGGGTTCGGGCATTTTCGCGCCAAGGGATTCAAATCCTGGCTTCCCATTGGCTGGTGCTCGTCCCAAGATGGCCGCCGGGAAGGGGGCGCGGAGATGGATTCTGCCGGCTCAGGGTCATCGGGTTGGGGTGGCTTACCCTTTTTTGCTGGCTTTTCTTTCTCTGTGGTCTTTGGGGCCTCGATCGCTGCTTCTTGTTGCTCGAAGAGGCTTTGAAGGTCCGCGATGAGGTTTTCTTTGTTGCTGTTTCCCTCCATCAGTTTCAGGATGGAGAGTTTGAATTTATTCATTTTCTGTGCTGTTTCTTCTTCCGGGGCGATGATTTCCTTGGATGGCCCCTCTTCATCTGATTGTGAGTCCAGGCTGGAGTCCTGTTCGCTTCCAGCTTCTGTCTCCTCCATGGCTGTGGCTTCGGTTGCAAGCTTCTCAGCCATCTTCTTGGTAAGAGCTCTGGTCTGTGCTCTGTTTGCTTCTTCAGGATAGGTGTTGGGTTCAGTCATTGTCTGGAGTTATGGGCAACCGACCTCTGCTACCATTTTGTTAGAAACTGGATCTAGCCCAATAACTCAAAGACATAGCCCAATTCTTTTCAGTAGTTTTATTGTTGGTCTGTTGGTACTGGAGGTCACTGACCTTGTACCTTTCTCTTTCAGGTATACATCTGGAATCAACTGTGGAACATGTGGTTGGCCCTTTTGTACCCAGGAGGAGGGGTCAAGAGGTAAGGAGTGGTTACAGGGATTATGGGATATGTGGTTAGTTAACCCTTGAAGGACCGGGTGGTCAGGGAGAAGTAATAGTTAGGCATTTATCATGACAGGTTAATACAAGCATAGTTCTTTAACCTGGATCCAGTCATCTTAGGACTTTGAAGAAGACAATATCTCAAGGAGGGTACTCAATGGCTGGTACTCCAAAAAAAAGAGATCCTGTTAAAGAGATAAAAACGTTTTATTGCTGTTCCACCATTGTCCTTTTTTGCTTCAGAATTCAGAATTCGCCTCCAAGCTTAATTCTAATCTCTGGCCTGAGAAAGCATTTTCTTACGTGCTTCTTTCTCATTTGCTAAAATCTTACCTGACTACTTGGTAACTCAGCAAGGCTGTAAATCTAAGAAAAATTCAAATGGCTTGCCAAATCCAAAGCATAGGAGTCAAGCTGGTTACTGGAACGTCCAGTGCCACGTGTACTTAAATCCCATTTAGCAATTGTTGAACTGCTAACGTTTAGTATCGTCCTACAAATTGGTATTTGAGGAAACTCTTCTCTAGTTTGATAATCAGGGTGTCAAGAAGGCACATGATTAGTAAGACTGTTTAGGGTTAGAGTCATATTGATAAGAAGGTGTATTTCAGGGAAACGCAGTTCCGATAATTGAGATATCCTTTGTTTCCCAAAAGATCAGGGTTCTTTAGAAACTTTGTATGCGAATGACTCTAAAATTATGGATGCCTGAGATCTCAGAATCATGTAATATTATACTTAGGTTATCTCAGAATTATGCAAGTTATTATAAACAAAAACTGCAGAATAGATAAACAATAGAAACATAACCCATGTTTCTGTTTTAGTAATTGTTGGTTCAAAAGCAAAGCACACCCTGCTAATCTTAAGAGGCATATATTTGTTTGATTTTTATTTCACCGTTATTACTTTGCAAGTAATTGAAGGCGGTGAACATACATAATACTCCTTCCTCTTTCTATTTTCCCCCAAAACAACAGCCCTGTTGTTGTAGAATGATGGGACCAAACAACATTCCTTGGTCAGCCAGAGACAGTTTTATTTGCGCAGTTTCAGAACCAGATTTGTATCTGCAATTCTGAACAAGGAAAGAGTTCTGATATAACTGCTTTTATGCATATCCAAGACAAAGGATTCTGCTGGCACATCAGTTTTTCATATATGGTTAACATACATCCGTTACATGATAATTGACACTTTTTTAATTACTAAATTCCTGCCCTAATTTATAGTACATGAGATAATTTTAGCTAAACATCCTCCTCTTCTGTAATCACTGATCCATAGATCCATGGCTGTCCTTGGATTAATAAGTAACTTTTTGTTTCAGATGGATGTCTCTGCATCCTTGACAGATAGGCCCCTCAAAAGATATATATTATATATGGTCCTTGTATCTTTGACAGATAGGCCCCTCAAAAGATATGTTGCCAAGAATGGAATTTCGCTGACTTAGTGTAATTTCTAAACAAGCACTTTTCTGTCTTATAATAATGTGAATAAAGAGGGTCCTTCAGTGTTCATATAGCTGATCCTATACCAATGACATTATTCACATTACTGTGAAGTAGGTTGGACTGAGAGAAATTGACTGGCCCAAGGTCACCCAGTTGCTTTCATGCTTAAGGCAGGTCTAGAACTCACAGCCTCCTAGTTTTTAGACCAGCACCTTAACCATTACACCACACCGGTTCATATTTCTGTGTCAGAAGCACCCAAGTGCTTCCATGGTGAAAGGATTTGTCAGTGACATCACTGTTGTCTGGGGGACATTAAGTTGCCCACCAAAGTGGTATCTATTTATCTACTTGCGGTTCTGCTTATGAACCGCTGGGTCGGCAGGAGCTGGAGCGTGTAATGGGAGCTCACCCTGTTCTCCGGCAGCAACGGGTCTCGAACATGAGGCTGCCAATCGTCAGCCCAGCGTTCTAACCTAGTGAGCCCCCGCACACCTAAAACTGGCTCATTAATCAATATGTTTGCTTGTCAAGCTGGGGTGACTTGGTTGGGGTAAGGGGGATTCCCCAATCTTAAGCAAATTTAAGCAACAATTTGATCTGGGTCAATGGTGGGATTCAAATAATTTAACAACCAATGACTGGCTGGGTGGGCATGGCCATGGTGGGCAGGGCCAGGGGGTGTGACAGATAGTACTCGGCCTCAGTGGTGGGATTCAAATAATTTAACAACCAGTTCTCTGCCCTAATGATTTCTTCCAACAACCAGTTTGCCAAACTGCTCAGAAAGTTAACGGTTCTCCCAAAGTAGTGCGAACTGGCTGAATCCCACCACTGCTCGGCCTCCTGCACCCCCCTTGGAGCAAAAATGGGCCACGGGGGGAGGCACCGCATCCCACGTGTCCCGTTTTGGGCCTAGTAGGCCTCCCTGCACTTATCTGGGAGCCAAAATGGGACGTGTGGGGACTCCTGGAAAGGGTGGTGGTGGTTAACCAGCAATTTAACAACTGGTTCACCGGCCCGAACTGGCTGAATCCCACCACTGATCTGGGTATGATCAAACAAATGACAGTGCCCAAGGAACAGCATTGGCCATTTATCTTTTCATTTAGCAGTAACAATGAATGGTGACTTACCGAACAGATAAAAGAAAATTTTTAGACTCAATTTACATATTAGACTAGATGGTAATGTGGCTTGTTTGATTTTGGCTTAGCTATGGCAGAATATATAAGAATGTAAAAAAAGCCAAAACATGAACACCCTCAGTAATACACAAGATATTTGTAGATCAATTATCTAGAGCAATATAGATGAAATAATATTATTTTTCTGCCTGTTTTCTTAGGCAGGAAGTGAAAAAAAAATCCAGCGTACAAAAGGAAAGACGATATTATGTTCTTGCCACAATATATGGAGATGACATATTCCATATGACCACAAGAGGACAACAAAGGGACATAGAATTTTTACTCTTTGCTGCCATCAAGTGTTCATGTGGAACTTTGCCGCTCAGATTTAAGCAGTCCTACATATAGTATTGAAGAAATTTGAGAAGAGACACCACCCCACCACCCCCATCAGATCTTCAAACTTGATTAGTTCAGACAGGAAAAGGCGCTTCTTTAAATACTAGCCTTTAAACATAAGTATAAAATCTTAAAGTGGACATAGAAGCAAATAAGCAAGGAGCGGAGCTGCACCAAATTAGGTAAGATGAAACACTATCTGGCTGCAGCCATTAGCTCTCTAACTGGTGAATTCTCCAGAAGCTGAAACTTCTGTCATCTTATATTACAAAAATATAATGAAGAGGCTGCCAGAGCAGGGATCATGTAACAGCAAACTGAACCTTTACAGCCTAATAAATATGTTTTATCAGCAGCAGCACTGTATGTTAAAAGTAGAGTAAATCTATTTTGGGGGATAATAATTTTGATTAAAGTGCATCCATGTAGATTACAAATTAATATAAAGTGGGCCTTTAAATAAGGACCAGAGAAAATTATTATTTTTTTAGTCCAGCAATCCGGGCCTTAAAACACATTTCTATCTGGTTGTGTTGACCCCCTTCTGCTCCAGAAGTTCCCTCCAGAAGTTGTGAATGCTCCAACACTGGAAGTTTTTAAGATTAAGATGTTGGATAACCATTTGTCTGAAGTGGTGTAGGGTTTCCTGCTTGAGCGGGGGGTTGGACTAGAAGACCTCCAAGGCCCCTTCCAACTCTTCTCTTCTCTTCTCTTCTCTTCTCTTCTCTTCTCTTCTCTTCTCTTCTCTTCTCTTCTCTTCTCTTCTCTTCTCTTCTCTTCTCCTACACAAGAATCTTCATGAAGGTTCCCAGGAACCTCATGGGAGAAGAGGCAGTGGGAAAGGAGGGAGGGAGGGAGGAAGAGTCAGTCAACAAGATGGCCAACAGGAAGGAGGAGGGAGGGAGGGAGGGAGGAAGGAAGGAAGGAAAGAAAGAAGGAAGGAAGAGGGAGGGAGGGAGGAAGGAAGGAAAGAAAGAAGGAAGGAAGAGGGAGGGAGGAAAGGAAGAAGGGAGAGAAGGGAAGGAAGGAAAGAAGCAAGCAAACAAGATGATCAACAGGAAGCAGAAAGGAGGGAGGGAGGAAGAAGGAAGGAAGGAAGGAAGGAAGGAAGGAAGGAAGGAAGGAAGGAGGGAAGGAAGGACAATGAAGGGAGGGTGGGTCAGTCAAGAAGATGGCCATCTGGAAGCAGAGAAATTGGGGTTCCAGACAGCATCTGAACCCCTACCCTTCCTTTTCGTTGCTATATTTTATCAGCAAGGATTTAAAAAAAAAAGATGACCACATAGTACAAATGTCAAAGCTGCCCTTCCAAGCCTCTTAAACCCTGAGAGGAGGAGGAGGAGAAAAGGGCAGATATTATGATGCCTTGACTTGAGGTTAGGAGGGGATTCCCAAGAGCAGGAAGCAAAACAAGGGAGAAGTTCCTCCCAGTGAGAAAATGCCTTCACAGCATTTCCTACAAAGCAGAAACTGCATGAATCATGTTAAGGGGATTAATTGGTCCGAATCCCTCACAGCACCAGTGATGGCACCAAATTTAGAACTAGGCTACACTAAGTTTTGCTTTCCCAGAAAAGCCGCATAGAAGCGGAAGCATAGGAATAAAAGCTACAACATTATTAAAAGAGGCGAGTACAGGTAGTCCTCGACGTACGACCACAACTGAGCCCCAAATTTTGGTTGCTTAAGCGAGGCCTTTGTTAAATGAGCTTTGCCCCGTTTTACGACCTTCCTTGCCACATTTTAAAAAGTGAAACACTAAGTTAGCAACACCGTGGTTAAGTGAATCCGCCTTCCCCGTTGGCTTTGCTTGTCAGGTGGTCGCAAAAGGGGATCGATCATATACCGTCATAAATATGAGTCAGTTGCCAAGCGACTGAAATTTGATCACTTCACCCTGGGGTCGTAAGTGTGAAAAACAGCCATAAGTCACTTTTTCCAGTGCTGTTGTAACTTCGAACAGTCATTAAACAGTGCTGTGAGTCAAGGACAGTTGCTCCCGGTTCTGTCCGGTTCTTTAGAACCGGTAGTAAAACTGGCGGGAGGCTCCGCCCACCCACCCGGACATCATCATGGGTGATCTGAGCATGCGCAGAAGCATGTGGACGCGGTCCCGTTGCGAACCGGCAGTAAAGGTAAGTAGAACCCACTCCTGGTCAAGGACTACCTGTACATGGAATATTATCAAAAGGTGAGTGTGTCTGTGAGCGTGTGCAGGGGTGGGCTTCAAATAGTTTAGCAAGGGATTCTCTGCCCAGTTGCTGAGTTGGCGTGGCTATGGTGGGCGTGGCCTAGTCGGCCTCCTGCACCACGGCGGTGGGGGGTGCCCTCCCTGGGCTCCAGAGGCTTTCCTTGAGCTTTCCTCGGGCGCCGGAGGCCCCTTCCTGAACTTCCCTCCCCCAGCCTCTACGTGCACCGTGCACTTAACTGCATCCAAAACAGGCCGCGTGGGGGCTCCTGGGAGTGGCGGGGCGGGTGGGACCAGCCAGGAGTGGGATTTGGGGGTTCTCCGAACTGCACAGAATCTTAGCTAGAGGTTCTCCCGAACCCCTGCGAACCCCCAGTAGCCCACCACTGAGCATGTGTATATGTTTACATTTCTAGTTTCCCAGTGACCATTCTTTTTTTTTCTTTTTTTTTAATTTTGATTTATATGCCGCCCTTCTCCGGAGACTCAGGGCAGCTTACAATGTGCTAAGCAATAGCCTTCATACTTTTGTATATTTATATAAAGTCAGCTTATTGCCCCCACAATCCGGGTCCTCATTTTACCTACCTTAGAAAGGATGGAAGGCTGAGTCAACCTTGAGCCTGGTGAGATTTGAACTTGCAGTAATTGCAGGCAGCTGATGTCAATAACAGTGCTTTAGTCTGCTGCGCCACCAGGGCTCCTAATTCTTATTGCATGAAGGGACACTGTTCGAATGACAGCAGGAGAACTTAAGCGTTAATCTTGCAACAAGGATGAAAGTTAAAAATTAAGCCATTGTAAGAGAATTTGAATTCAAGGCAATGTGAAAGGAATAGACGTTATAAATGTTACAGAATTTCAAAGTGTTAATCCCCGCACAAGCGATATATTTTGGACTGAAAAGTATAATGATTGCATGAGTAACCTCAGTTAGATATTATAGGACGTTCATTCACAATTAGGCAGGAAACAGAGGCAGAACACGTATTGTGGCTTAGTTTTTTTCAACCGGAGGGAATATGTTTTACTAGAAAATTATTCATAGCAAGAGAGAGAGGCAGGGCTGAAATGAAACTGAAAATTTCATATTCAGAGGAAACTCATTATTTCCTTACCAGATTCATCAGCGCCTTCAAGGCAAAGCTTTTAATGTACTGCTTTCACTGGAAAAATTCTTAAAAATTCAGGGATATTCGGGGATGTATCTGCCTTGAAAGTAGCTCATGGTGAACCGTATTGCACAGTCAAACATAAAGAATTGACCACAGGCAAAGTTTTATGACATTTCAGTCATAAAACATAGCCAGTTTGGGCTAGTGGTTAAGGCACCAGGCTAGAAGGCAAGAGATTGTGAGTTCTAGTCCTGCCGTGGCCATGAAAGTCAGCTGGTGATGATCTTGAGTCAGTCAGTTTGTCTCAGCCCAACACTCCTCACAGGACTGAGGTTATGGGAAAAATAGGAGGAGGAAAGAGTGCTGGATATGTTCACCACCTTGAGTTATTTGTAAAAATAATAAATACATTCCATTTTGCAGCTACTAAGATTGTTGGACGAGCAGGTACAAAAACAGCCAGGGAAGTGATTGAAACCTGGGAAACAGAAGTGCAGATTTATCCTCAGCTTATCAAATATTTAAGAGACAGGGCTTGGCAGCACAAGGAAACAACAGTCAAGGATTTAATAGCCAGCCATCAACACCTCAATCAATAATTAAAAAGCCATACACAACTTAGGCACCATATAAATACCACCCACAGAATAGCCCAAAGCACACACACTCTGCTACAGAGAAATTCTTTGAGGATGGGCTTCAGCATGAGTCCAAAAGCTCGGAAGACTAAACCTCTAGACCAGTGGTTCCCAACCTTTTTTTGGCCATGCCCCACCTAAGCATCTCTAAAATCCTGATGCCCCCTCCTGTGAGATATAATTCGTACTATTCAAAAAGTGAACTCCTACTCACACGGAGGAAGCTAAAAGGCCATTAACTTGGTTTAAACAAGGTTCCAAATTGCCCCCATTAAAAATCAAATTGCCTCCCTGTGGGGTGTTGGGAACCACAAGATTGGAGCCTGCAACATTATCCTGGGAGATGTATATTCGCCTTCATTTGTGGAAAAATAATAAAAGTGGGATGCAAATGAACAAATACGCAAAGGACCCAACTCTCTGGGGGAAGGCTGTAATGCTAGGAAAAGTGGAAGGAGAAAGTAAAGGACTAACAGTAAATTGGACGGATTCACTCACAGATGGGAAACTGAAAGAGGTTACGGACAGATTGTCATGGAGAAAACTTACGTGGTTTTATAGGAATCGAAAATCAATCAAAGTGGCAAAGCAACTCTGCAATTATCAACAGCTATGAACAAAACCTGAGTAAATGTAACCAGTCAGATAAGATTAAAGTCAACATTTAGGCTTTAATGTAATACTTTCTTGCCAAATAGATGTTGCAAGAGATTGCTGAATCTCAGCCCTGCCTGTGGGGAAAAAGGAATTTGTTGACTTGTGTTATGTAACCTACTACAGAATTTGTGTTTTCTTTTCCTAATCCCTCCCTCCCCGAGGTTTTGAAGGGAGCTTTACAGGTTGCACGAAGGCCAGGATTTTTTGGCACCCAGATTGAAATGGGACATTAAAGCCTAAAGGTTAGCCCTTCAGGTACACAGCTCGATAAAGTTAGGTTAACACTTTATACTGTGCCAACAGTAAACCAGGTTTGTACTAGACTAGCCTCATACTGAGCCAAAAATAAACCATGTTATGGCTTAATATGTGTGTATGTGTATATATATGTGTGTGTCTATGTATCATATATATAGCATATGAATAAGTATGTACATGTATGTATGCACACAACGCACACACACATATATCAGAGGTGGGTTTCAGCAGGTTCTGACCAGTTCTGGAGAACCAGTAGTGGACATTTTGAGTAGTTTGCAGAACCAGTAGTAAAAATTCTGACTGGCCCCGCCCCCACCTATTCTCTACCTCCCAAATCCCAGTTGACCAGGAGGAAATGGGGATTTTGCAGTAACCTTCCCCTGGATTGGGGAGGGAATGAAGATTTTACAGTATCCTTCCCCTAGAGTGGGGTGGGAATGGAGATTTTGCCATAACCTTCCCTTGGATTGGGGAGGGAATGGTGATTTTACAGTATCCTTCCCCTAGAGTGGGGTGGGAATGGAGATTTTGCCGTAACCTTCCCTTGGATTGGGGAGGGAATGGAGATTTTACAGTATCCTTCCCGTCACGCCCACCACTGGTACATTCACATTTGCTATATGATATATATACATACATACATACATACACATACATACATGTATACGCACACATAAAAAATTCTGACGCCTGCTCTAAAGTGTGTGTACACTTTTGAGAGCCTGGGTTATAATTTTTTTTAAATATGTGCCAGTGTGTTAGCAGAAAAAAAGTGACAATAAAGCTTATCTCGTCTTATTTTACTATCTTATTTTAATGTTTCTCAATCTCAGCAGCTTTAAGAGGGGGGGGGAACCTTAATTCTCAAAATTCCCCACACATTAGTGCCAGTTGGGGATTTTTGGGAGTTAAGGATTTCCCCCCACCCACCCACCTTCCCTTCCAACAAACGAGCTTGACAAACATGGACTTATTGGGACCCAGAATTTTTTTTTCCTTCATGGTTTATTCCCCCGGGTGGGTTTCCGTCTCTCCTCAGAGGCTCAAATGTCAATTTTCCATTTTTTGTTTTTTTTTTTTTTAAAAAATGAGGCGGTGTGTGTGGGTGCTTTATTTTATTTTTTTTAAAACCGGCGCCTTTCTCTTCTCCTCACACACGCGGAGAGAAAAGCGGGCGCGTTCACACGTGCAGGCGAACCCCCCCTCCTTCCCCCACCCCCCGCGTGCGACCTTCCCCAACTCGCCTCAAATGTGAGGAACCGAAAACAGAAACCCCGCTTCACCGCGGCTGCGCATGCGCGCTTTCTCCCTCCCCGCGGCCGTCACCCCGCGCGCGCGCGCGTCCCCTCACGCCCGTCCCGTCTCCCGAACCACCCTATCCCGTCCAACCACAGGCGAACCCCAACTTCTCCCGCGCGTGACGTCAAAACCCTCCGACTCCGCCCCTCCCTTTTTTTTTCCGTAAAATTACGAACCCAAACAAGAGACGCGCGAAGGCGTCTTCGAGGCTCTCGCTGGGGCCGTGACGTCCCTCCCTCTCCCCCCCCCCACTCTGCGCGAGCGGGAGCCAATGAGCGGCGAGCGGCGGCGGCCGGGGGGGGGTTTGGGAGTGACCTCACAGCTCCTTCTTCGCGCGTCCCCGCCCCTTTCCCCTCTTCGGGGGATGTCGCCCAATCCCCGGCCGAGGGCCGGCGTGACGTCAAGGCCCCGCCCCGCCGTCCCGGAGGGTGGGCAAAGGCGAGAGGCGGCGGAGCCTCTTTTGCGCCTTTGAGCTCGAGGGGAGACTCGCCGGCGGGGCGAGCCTTGGAACGCGGTGCCCTTCAAGCTTTCCCACCCGCTCCTCCGCCGCTTCCTCCGGGCCCCAGCCAGCATGGAAAGCGCCGCGCTCGGAGCCGAGTTCAACATCCTGCTGGCCACGGACTCCTACAAGGTTAGAGACCCGGTGGGGGGGGAGATCAAATTGGGGAGGGGGCGCACGAGAAAGAGGGGGGGGGTCCCCCCATTATCCCCCCTCCCCAGCTGGCCTGGCTCTCCTTCCACGCTTGCCCAGCTGCTCTCTCTTCTTACCCCCCCCACTGCCCCCCCCAGGCTGATCTCGGGGTGGGGGGGGGTCTCCGGGGCGACCTGTGTGACGTTGACTTGCTGCAAAAAAGTGGGGGGGGGAATAAGGGGGTCGCTAAAAGAGCTGGGGAGGGGGCCAGGGGCGCGTTGGTCTTGATCCCTGAGTTCCAGCCTCTCTCTTAACCTCCCCCTCCCCATTTCCCCATAGGCGCAGGTTGGGGTGGGGGGGGAACCTTCCTTCCCCCCCCTCCGCTTTGGGGGTGAAGGGTGTGCCTGCAGGTAACCTGGAGGTTGGGGAGTCTCCCCCCTTGGAGAAATTCTAGGGAGGAGGGGGAGGGATATGGGGGTGGGGGGCGCCTGCACTTAGCCTGGAGGTTGGAGGGGGGGGCCTTGGAGAAATTCTAGGGAGGAGGAGGAGGGGGAGTTATTTGGGGGGTTGGGGGGGCGCCTGCAGGTAGCCTGGAGGTCGGGGAAACTGGAGGGAGGAGGAGGGGGAGCAATTTGGGGGGTTGGGGGGGCGCCTGCAGGTAGCCTGGAGGTCGGGGAAACTGGAGGGAGGAAGAGGGGGAGCAATTTGGGGGGTGGGTGGGAAGCGCCTACAGGTAGCTTGGAGTTTGGGGAGCCCCCCCTTGGAGAAACTGAAGGGAAGGAGAGGGAGCGATTTGGGGTCGTGGGGGGTGCCTGGAGGTTGGGGAGCCCCCCTTGGGGAAACTGGGGAGGAGGGGAGCAATTTGGGGGTGCTGGCGCGTGCAGGTAACTTGGAGTTTGGGGAGCCCCCCTTGGAGAAACTGGAGGGAAGGAGTGGGAGCAATTGGGGGGTGGGAGGGAAGCGCCTACAGGTAGCCTGGAGTTTGGGGAGCCCCCTTGGAGAAACTCTAGGGAGGAGAGGGAGCAATTTGGGGGATGGGGGTGCCTGCAGGTAGCTTGGACTTTGGGGAGCTCCCCTTGGAGAAACTGGAGGGAAGGAGAGGGAGCAATTGGGGTGCTGGAGGCCACCTGCAGGTAGCCTGGAGGTTGGGGAGCCCCCTTGGAGAAACTCTAGGGAGGTGGGGGAAGGATTTGGGGAATGGGGGGCGCGTGCAGGTAGCCTGGAGTTTGGGGGAGCCCCCTTGGAGAAACTGGGGAAGGAAGGGGGAAGAGATGATGGACGGGGCCGACCCCCGCTTTTGGCCCTGTAAATGCAACCCGACCCCACCCCCCTTGGGTTGCAAAAGATGGATCCCTGGGACTTTTTGCACGTGGCTAGACCAGAGTGCTGGGCAGCAAGAGAGCCCAGAGGGGTTCCTCTCCTCCTTCGCCCTTGCTGGGGAAGTTTCCAATGACATGAAAAGTACGCAGAAAGAGAAAGAGAGGAGAAGCAATTGAGCAAGATGCAAAGTGAAACTTGGAGGCAGGAAGATGCGGAGTAACTCACGCCTTTCAAAGAACCTGAACTGCCCGCCTTCCCCGGGAAACCGAAACATAAAATTCTTTATAACTTCAGGAGAGTTTGGCCCTCCTCTCTGCACCTCTTCGGTTGGTGCAAAGTGAATTAACCTTGAATTATGGTCCGAACTCCTTTTGATGTTGCTTGCAAAGAGAAATTAACTACTGACTCGGGTTTTTCCCGCAAGCCGGGGTTTGCAAGCTGGAGTAATTTCGCTTCTTGCTCTCCATCGGAGCACCGACTCTTTTACTGATTAGGAGGAAGAATTTATAAAAGTCTCATAAAAAGCTGCTAGTATTTTCAAAGTTACAGGTGTCAGCTTTTTAGCCAGATCAAACCAGTTGGGCTTCCAAAAATGTCATTATTTGCATGATTGTAGAAGGCCAGAAAAAAAAAAAAAAGAAATTGATTTTTAAATATTGATAGCGGAGGGTTTTTCTTTTTTCCTTTTTTAAATCGTTAGGGCTTTTTGGTGGGATCCCTTTATCGGCTGTGTTTGTGTATATTTTATGCGCTGCGTTATAATTACAGTAAGAGTTTATATATTGGACTCCCAAGATATTTATTTGGAGAAGAGGAACTGCTGGTGCAGAAAGCATTTCATATATCCACAGGAGGCTCTACCAAGTTGTGCCAGTCACAGAGTCCCCCGAGGCTAGGAGTTATACAACATGCAAATCTACAGCTTGAATGCTTCAAAGGAAGCAGGAAAGTTAAGTTTGACTGAGATGGGGGGCGGGGGCAATGTTTAAACTTCTAATGGAAGTCTTTCTCAACATATTCAGTTAGATGTGCTGTGCAAAGGAATAAGCTCCATGATCTTTAAGCAGCATAGAAGTAGTGGGTATTGGGGTTCCAATGCAGCCAGAGAAAATCAGTTTGGGGTAGCAATTCACTTGGAGCAGGTGGGTAGGAGATAGGAAGGAAGGAAGGATGAGAGGCAGGAAGGAAAGAAGAGAGGGAGGGAGGGAGGAAAAATGAGAGGAAGGAAGGAAGTGAAAATGAGGAAGGAAGGACGGGAGAATGAGAGGAAGGAAGGAAGGAATAGTTGTGCAAAGGAATAAGCTTCATGATCTTTAAGCAGCATAGAAGTAGTGAGTTTTGGGGTCCCAATGCAGCCAGAGAAAATCAGTTTGGGGTAGCAATTCACTTGGAGTAGGTGGGTAGGAGATAGGAAGGAAGGAAGGATGAGAGGAAGGAAGGAAAGAAGGAAGGGAGGAAGGAAAGAAGTGAAAATGAGAGGAAGGAAGGAAGGACGGGAGAATGAGAGGGTGGGAGAGAGAATGAGAGGAAGGAAGGAAGGAAGGAATAGTTGTACAAAGGAATAAGCTTCATGATCTTTAAGCAGCATAGAAGTAGTGAGTTTTGGGGTCCCAATGCAGCCAGAGAAAATCAGTTTGGGGTAGCAATTCACTTGGAGCAGATAGGTAGGTGGGTAGGAGATAGGAAGGAAGGAAGGAAAGAAGGGAGGGAGGGAGAAAGAATGAGAGGAAGGAAGGAAGTGAAAATGAGAGGAAGGATGGATAGATAGGTAGGTGGGTAGATAAATGTAGGTAGATAGGAAGAAAGGTAGATGGATGAATGGATGGATAGAGATGGATAGATAAACAGACAGGGAGGGAGGGAGATAGATAAATCAACCAGTAGATTCAGAAGCAAACTTCACCGGGATTTTAAAGCTTACAATCCTCTTGGATTTTTTTTTTTAAGACATAGGATAGATTTCCTTCTGCAGGAAGGCACAACTTAGTCTGTCCAGCTTATGGGCCGGAAGTATTGGAAAGCACAAACTACGTATATTTGGGCAGGGGAATTGATAGGAAAAGCGCCTTTCCTTTTTCCCTGCCAGCTTGTTGTATTTTATGCACTGCCTTAATCCACCTAAGACTGCCAGAGATTTTTTTATCATGGGATCACAAAAACAATATTAAAACCCAAACGGTCTTGCTTGTTAGAAAGATCCACCACAAACGAAGATGCGGATGGTAGTGCTTTCTTAATACCCAAATAGTGCCTAGAACAGTTCCGTTTTTTGCAAATTCCAGAAGGCCAAATGACAAGGCCTGTTAGCTGTCCTTGAAGGGGAAATTATTCTCTAGAATGGGATCTTAACTGGGAAAAAGAAATTGTGGGCCCTCACTTTTTCCCCCTCTCGGCTGATTTTGCTGGGGCTGCATGTACCAGATAGGTCGATTCTACTGGGCAAGTCCTGCTGATACCAAAACATCCAGAGGAATCTATCCATTGGATTAACAATTGGAGCCTTGATAGTACAGTGGTCTACGCACCCTGTTATTAACACAGCTGCCTGCAATTTACTGCTGGTTCGAATCTCTCCAAGGCTCAAGGTTGACTCAGCCTTCCATCCTTTCTAAGGTAGGTGAAATGAGGACCCAGTTTGTGGGGGCAATAAGCTGACTTTGTATAAATATACAAAAGTATGAAGGCTGTTGCTTAACGCATTGTAAGCCGCCCTGAGTCTCCGGAGAAGGGCGGCATATAAATCAAATTAAAATAAATAAATAAATAAAATAAAGCCAGAACCCCCAAATACTAAAAATGAATTAATTGAGAAAAGGAAAATACAGGAAATAAAAAGGAAGGGTGATAATGGTGTATGCACTAAATTCCAAATGCCGAAGTAAGCTAGTTACGTATTAAGCCATAATCCAAGATCCTGGATTTTGGAACAAGCTCAGAATTCCTGACACATAAGCTGAAGAGAAAATATTTGGGCCTTCGAATTTGATGTCGTTTGACAGGCCCTCCTTACTGGTTCCTTGATCCTCATTTAACCTTTTGAGCACCTTCTCAATTTTATAAAATGCAGAGGATGAGTTAAATGTATAAAGGATCTACCTCAGGGCTGTCCAATCTTGACCACTTTTAAAAATTGTGGACTTCAGCTCCCAGAATTCCCTAGCCAGCCATGGGAATTCTGGGAGCTGAAGTCCACAAGTCTTAAAAGTTGCCAAGGTTGGATCTCTACATTGTTTATGAATATAGTTCTTTATGAATAGAGTCTTCTGGAGAAAGAGACAAGTGCTTTGGCCTACTTTTTAGCCTATCTGCAGTGTCATAATTCTTCGTGAATAAATTCAGAATTTATACCTGGTAGTCAGAACCGCCTTCCTAATTATTGTTTTGCGCTTGCCTTGTTTCTGCCAGTTCTGCAGTTTTCTGAAAACAATTGTATAAGACAGGGTTTGGGAAAATGAAAAACAAATCCTGCTCAGGTTTCTCAGCGTAAGGTGAATTTGCCAAATGTTTTGGGAATACTGTAACAGTGGGGGGGAAAAAAAGGGAAAAGAATTGTGGAAAGTCAAAAAGTACAGCCGTCGGTGCTTCAATTTTGAACTGGATTTTTCTGACAAGGAATCGTAAAAATCTAGTTCCTCCGCAAAGTGATACTCTTACATTTTAAAATTAAAATTAACCTACACTATAGTATGTAATCTGTATCTTTCCCTTTATGGCCTTTATGTGAAATTTTGGTTTCACAAAAAGTCAGTTTTATCCCAATTATTTAAGTTGGGGATAATGGGAGCCGTAATCAGTCACGTATGAAAGGAAGCTGAATAGATAGTCTGAAGATGTAGATATGACAGAGTTTTCCCTTTTTTAAAATACAAAGCACATGTTTTTACCACTAAAGTTTGATGTACACATAGGTTGTCTGTTGCTCTGTGTGTGCGTGTATAGTTATTACAGAAGATTTTTCTTGGCAGATAAACAATGTTGTCACAGCTTCTGATGGGTATTAGCACCATTAACATTCCCTGAAGTTGCTTACCCATGGAATTGCTGCTCCGAAATCCTTTTGTTAACTAGCTTTTGAGAAAAAAAGAAATGACTCCCTTTTTCAGATGCTATTATTAAAACATAAAAGGCTATTATCATTCAACGTACTGTTTTTTTTACAGACTGGCTTAGTAAGGAAAAGTTCCCTATTTTCCCAGTACAGGTAATCCTCAGCTTACGACCACAACTGAGCCCCCGAAATTTCTTATCGCTAAGAGAGACAGTTGTTAAGTGAGTTTTACCAACCAGTTTATGACGTTTCTTGCCACATAATGGATAAGCGATTCACTGCCGTTGTTAAACGAGTTAACACAGTTGTTAAGTGAATCTGGCTTCTCCCATTGATTTTGCTCGTGGGAAGGTCGCCAATCACAAGCCATTGCAGCCGTCATAAATTGGAGTCAGTTTCCCAGCGCCTGAATTTTGATCAGATGATCAAAATGGTTGCAAACATGAAGAAGAGTTGAGAGTCACTTTTTTCAGGGCCGCTGTAACTTTGAACTGTCACTAAACGAACGGTTGTAAGTCGAGGACTACCTGTACCCCACAGAAGTTATTAAAAGCACAGTTGCTTTTCCCCAATAAATAAAGCTATTTTCTCTCTGGATGCTGCCATATTTTACTGTATAATCTTTTACCCCGGTTAGCTTATGAAAAGAGCGCTGGTAAAAACCCATAATATGTCTTAATTCATAATTTTAAATTTTACTTTTAAACACCCTGTCCCTTCCAAAGTAGATTAAAACTTAAAGACCAAAATAGTCACCATCTGCTAACAGGACAGGTGGTTATGAAAAGGGTATTGAAAAGAAGCAGCAATTTGGCATATTGGGCCCGATATTTACAGTATGTATGTATATCCTTTTAGGTTATTTCTGTAATTTTATATTGATACAAACTGACCTGTGCTTTTCCACTAATACACACCCTGATATTTAGTCAGTCTCTAGTGTTACAACTATAGGTTACATCAGAAACACAAATGTTTACCATAAGTTACAACAGTGATACAAATTAATTAAAATGCCATTTACCTTTTTATACAGAGACAAAGGGAAATCAATTTTTTGGGGGGTATATCCAACTGGTTAATATTTTCCTGAAAATTAAATCTTAAAAAAAAAAAAAGAATAGACGGGGTGAACAAAATAAATAGCAAGACCTATCTTTTATTAAATCATTCTCACATTTGCAGATTCTGGAGCCGGTGGCTGGTTTTTTTTTTTAATAGCTTTCCAAAACTGTCTAACCCAGTTTTTAAAAAGATCTAAGAGGAATGTCTGAAATAAGCTTTAAATAACACTGATGATACCTGCATGGAAAAGTCTTCCCCGCCCCAAAGGTATTTAAATCAGATTGATTGGAAATATGGACCAATCTCTAGCTTTCTTTAAGTAGAGAAACATATATATTGACTTAAGAAAACAAAACTCCAGGGGGAAATTATAAATACTGCATGAGATGTTAGATTTTGGAATTAAATGTCTATTTCAAAATGTTTTGATTTTTTTATTAAAAGTTCTCAAATAGTTTGCCTAGTTCCAAATTTACAATCAAAAGGAATAAAGCAGAATATAAGCAATTCTCTT
The DNA here is from genome assembly GCF_029215685.1 of Pituophis catenifer annectens. Classification (NCBI taxonomy): domain Eukaryota; kingdom Metazoa; phylum Chordata; class Lepidosauria; order Squamata; family Colubridae; genus Pituophis; species Pituophis catenifer. The sequence goes on from NW_027256887.1 coordinate 5,209,072, forward strand.
AAAATTAATACTGGGAGAGTTAATGTTTTGGGGACAGTTGATATTAAAAGAGATGTGCTATAGATTTTTTTAAAAACTCACCAGCCAAAGATGCATAAAATATATCAGCCTTGATCTCAAGAAGGGAGGTAATTCCATAGATAGCTAGCATTTTATAAACAGAGATGCAGAGGGTTGGGCTCACACATCCCCATTGCATAATATTGAGATAGGTAGTTCTCGATTTACAACAGTTCACAGTGAACATTCAAAGTTACAAAACTGCACTGGGAAAAAAATGATTTATGACCATTTTTCACACTTACGACCGTTGCAGGATCCCCATGGACATGTGATTTTCATTCTGTGATTGACTAACGTTTATGACTGTTGCAGTATCCCGCGATGACGTAATCTCCTTTTTGTGACCCTCTGACAAGCGAAGTCAACAAGGGGGGGGGGGAACCAGATTCTCTTAACAGCCATGTTACTAATTTTAACAACTGAAGCAATTAACGAATGTGGCAAGAAAAACCGTAAAATGGGGGCAAGACCCGCTTAACAAATTTCTCACTTAGCAAGATAGATTTTGGGCTCAATTGTGGTCGTAAGTCGAGGACTACCTCTACTTAGGACCTGTTGTGACCTAGGCCCAAGTAGTGATTACCAAACAATTCAGTCCTGAACAAGAGCCTTGGTGGCGCAGCAGACTAAAGTGCTATTAAGTAGCACCAGCTGCCTGCAATTACTGCATGTTCAAATCTCACCAGGCTTAAGGTTGACTCAGCCTTCCATCCTTTCGAGGTAGGTAAAATGAGGACCCGGATTGCGGGGGCAATAAGCTGACTTTGTATAAAAAAGAACACCGCTTGGGGAGGGGGGCGAAAGCCCTACTAAGCAGGTATATACAAAAGTATGAAGGCTATTGCTTAACGCATTGTAAGCCGCCCTGAGTCTCTGGAGAAAGGACAGCATATAAATTGAACCAATAAAATAAAATAAACAAACTTATTTTATTAAAACAGCTGAGAATTTATTCATTCTCAGCTTAGTCTAAAACAAAATTCTTAATAACCAGTCCATCGGCCTTATCACCAACCTGTGATGTCTTTGGCAATCTGCCAAAGGCTTTTCTTGGTAGAAACCCCACAATGTTCAAGAGACGCTGACAAAAAGCACTGGAATAAACGTTGCTTTTCTACAAAGAACCCAACAGCTCGTTGCTCCTCTTTTAAGCCTTATTAAGGGAGTGGCCAATCATCTGTTGGCCTTACTCCCGAGTTGTCCTTTTTGCTTTAGTTGCTCTTGCCTTCTGGCAGCTCTTCACAGGTATGTACTAGGAACAGGCTCCTCCTATTCCTCTGCCTCTCTGCTGTCTGCCTCTGGAGGCTCCAGAGTCTGTGCATCACTCCCAGATGGCCCTGGGCCCATCTCGGCCTCCGACGCAGAGCCCTCGTCTGGGCCTTCCCCGGACTCCAGGACTGGCCCATTGTCCTCCCCAGCCTCCTCACTGTCCGACTCCGCTGCCAGGTCCGCAGGCTGCTGGCGGACCACAACAGGACCAGTGTGATGGTCCTAAGTAATAATAATGGCAGTGTGACCCATATTAAACACTCAAAAACAGCACCCAGGCCCTTTGTTAATACTGGATTTTAAAACGCTCGGTAAAGTAGTTAACAAAGAGAAACTCATCTTTTCTATTTTAGATGCTACCAATTTTATATCGGAACTAAATGTGTACAATGCTGTCATTTTGTGTTATGTAACTCAGGGTTATCTTCTTGTAGGTGACACATTACAAACAGTATCCACCCAACACAACCAAAGTTTATTCCTACTTTGAATGTCGTGAAAAGAAAACGGAGAACTCCAAATTAAGGAAGGTCAAATATGAGGAAACGGTTTTTTATGGATTGCAGTACACACTTAATAAATACTTACAAGGTAAGTATTTTTTTTTTTCCTCCTATATTTTCAAATGCCGACTTCCCATATTGTCGCTGTCATTCTCTGATGTCATTTCTCTGCTGGAATAAGAATAATTTTCGAAATGTCTTAGGTTGGACTTGTATCAAGGATAAGTCATAAAAGAATCCTTGAATTGTCCTTGTATGTGCACTGCACTTGGCTTTATCCTGAATTAATTGCTTAGATAAACGTAAGATCTGGACTCAATTATGTCTTAGCTTTTTAATGTTTGTTCACTCTTATAATAGCAGTTCCTAAAGTTTGAGGAGCAGCTTATTTTCCAGGTCTTCTAAAGGCTCTTAACCAGATATATTAAATTTTCATACCTGCAATACATACTTTCTGTGTTTAAGTTACATCTGTGAAGTTTCTGAAAGATGCCCTAATTAATTCATGAGCCATGAGCCGAACTTCAAAAGAAATACAGTCATTTATTAGGAGCACCATTTCGACAATATTCGGATGCAGTTAGAACTAATCCCACGTAGATTTACGTTCCCCTATGACCCTGTCTCTCCCCTCCTCTCTAGCCATGTCATAAATCACATTCTCCAATTAACCACTTTGGCTGGCTGTGAAATCCAACACCCTCCTTCTGATTGCAGTCAGGAAGAATGTATGGAATGCACTTCAGTTAGGGAAATCAATCAGCTCTATCAGTTCTCCCTCCCTCCTGCTCATGGCAACTTGAAAGCTTTGCAAGTTGACAACATCATTATGCTGTCAGGTAGTCCTCGACTTACAACAATTCATTCAGTGACTGTTCAAAGTTAGAACAGCACTGAAAAAAGGACCATTTTTCACACTTAGGACCGATGGCATCATTCCCACGATTACTTGATCAAAATTCAGACGCTTGGCAACCGGTTCACATTTATGACGGTTGCAATATCCCGGGGTCATGTGATCCCCTTTTGCGACCTTCTGATAAGGAAAGTCAGTGGGGAAGCCAGATTTACTTAACAACTGCAATGATTCATTTAACGACTGTGGTAAGAAAGGTCCCAAAATGGAGCAGAGCTCACTTAACAAATGTCTCACTTAACAACATAAATTTTGGGCTCAATTGTGGTCATACGTCAAGAACTCCCTATAGTCTGATTTCAAGGGAACTGTTTATTACATTCAGCTACTGAAATATTTGAGAAACAATGAACCAAACTCTTTTCATTTTATTATAAACTTTTGGAGGGAAAATGTTTTACATGCAAAAGTGCAAATTCATACTACTTGGGCTGTGGTATGTTGGCGTTTATGTTTAAAAATTAGTTTTGTTTCCAAATTCCAATTTTGATTCAAGTGACGTTTTATTAGCATGGTGCTTATTTTATTCTTTTGTCTTTTAAGACTTAATGGATTTGGGTAAACGAGGAAGGCTACAAGTATCTAACAAATAAAAAATATTGCTGTTATACTTCCCTTTGATAAAATATAGTACAGGAATGTGAGGTGCTTGAAAATCCTAATTTCAGGAGGATGTATTTTTAATCCAACCTAAGAAGGCATGTCTGAATTCCATCACATTATAAATTTAATGATCAATATCCAGGAATCCATTTTGAGCAACATGCTTGATTGAGTGTGGTGGTGGAATTTCAGTTCCAATTATTTCTTGGATTATTTGGCAGATAGACAAAATCAATTTTAATTGAACTTCAACCCTAGCTATAGAACAGAGATCCTTTGTGACATGTTAGGCCCGTGATGGCGAACCTGTGGCACGCAGAGTCCTCTCTGAGGGCACGCGAGCCGTCACCCAGCTCAGCTCCACCCACATGTGCATGCGCCTCCCACTGGCCAGCTGATTTTTTGGTCTCTGCTGCACAGGGGGTGGGGCGCATGCCTGGGGGAGTGGGGGGGTCACGCACGCATGCTCGTGGCGGGATGTGTGCCCCCGCACCCAGTTTTGGGCCTAGCAGGCCTCCCCCCGCGGCCCATTTTTGGTCCCAGGAGGCTGCAGGGAGGCCTACTAGGCCCAAAATGGGGCGCGGGTGGGTGTCACACGCACATTGCATAATGGGTGTGGGCACACGCGTACGCTGTCACGTGGACATGCACACACTTTCGGCACGCGACAACAAAAAGGTTAACCATCACTGTGTTAGATGATTGGCTGTGTCCAGAGTCAAGATCAGGAATGTTCCTTATTGTGTCTCCTAAATTTCTCTTCAGCTATTGATACAATTGATCAGTTATTTGGCTGAATGGAACTTGGAGGACTCATAAAATGACATTTCCCTTTGTTCCTAGAAAGTTCCAGAAAGGAAAATTAAAAAGGATTTTTCTTCATCTTGGCTGTTGACCATGTTTCTCTTAGCTTATCTCCTGTACTATGTAAGGTTATTCAGAATCTTGGGTATTCATGGTCACCTATTATGCTGCTAATAGGCAATTATTCAGCTAAGCTATTTGGGTGCTGAATCGGTGACTAATTATAGCGATAAAATTGTTATGATTGAAGATTGCTCTTAAGCAAGAGAAAAGAACAGCCTTGCACTCTTCTTAGGAAACAGTTGAACTGAAATCTGCATGTCACATGTGATAAAGTGCATTTATCTCCGAAGCTGGCCTTAAATACATCTGGAAAGCTTTTGAAAGCTGGCCTTAAAATACATATTGAAAAGCTTTTGAAAAGGGTCTGGCATCTTTAGCTGAAAAAACATATGAGGTCCCTTGTATGCAGAATCTGACGTATGTTACACATTTTCACGGATTGCCGTTCTATTTAACTGGGCATGCTTAGAATTTTTGCACCAGGGGAATTAAATAAACCAGGGGTGTCAAATTCATTTTTTTTTTTGTACCCTATGACTATCATTAAGTGTTGTACCTTATGATTCTTGACGAATGTATCTTTTCTTTTTATGTACACTGAGAACATATGCACCAAAGACAAATTCCTTGGGTGTCCAATCACACTTGGCCAATAAAGAATTCTATCTATCTATCTATCTATCTATCTATCTATCTATCTATCTATCTATCTATCTATCTATCATCTATCTACCTACCTACCTACCATCTATCTCTATCTATCTGTTGATCGATCATATCTCTCTCTCTCTCTATCATCTAACTCTATCTATCTATCTATCTATCTATCTATCTATCTATCTATTTATCTATCATCTACCTACCTACCTACCTACCTACCTACCTACCTACCAACCATCTATCTCTATCTATCTATTGATCGATCATATCTCTCTCTATCATCTATCTCTATCTATCTATCTATCTATCTATCTATCTATCTATCTATCTATCTATCTAGGCCCGTGGGCCAGATTTGGCCCGTGGGATGCTTAGATTTGGCCCACTGGAAACAGTGAAGGACTGGCCTGCGGTGCCAGCGGAAACGGAGCATGGCTGAAACAGGGCCCGGCGAGGGGGGGCACACAGCCCACTCGAGCTCTTTGAGGCCATTGCTGCCGAAAACGGAGCTCATGAGGGCTGCATGCGCCCTTCTCGAGCTCCGTTTTTGCTGGCAGAGGGTTGCAGGAAGCCGTCCCAGCCAAAAACAGAGATCGGGAGCCCGTTTTTGCTGGCAGAGCACTCGGGCCACCACCGGTGCCCCTGACATGAGTGACGTCAAGCTGGCCATGCCCCCCCCTTGGCCACGCCCCTTCGGCCCTCCTGAGATCAAACACACCCTGATGCGGCCCTCCACGAAATCGACTTTCACATCCCTGAAATAAGCATATATGCTTGGCCATGTCTGAAGTTTTTGAACAAGGAGATCTCTTTTATCTTCTTCAATAAATGAGGTGCACTTAGCATGAATTTAAAAATGATCAGGTTCTAACCATCCTTGTTCTTTTCCTGGACTACCTGCCAGCCGATAAATATTTTTACCTGGGACTTCGGCCCTATAAGCTATTTTTTAGGGTCATTCTAAATGATGCACAGTTTTAAGAGTTAAACTGTTTTTTGTTAAGGCATGTTGTACTGTTAGCCACCTTGGAAGATGTATTGGGACTGAATACAGGTGGTCCTCGACTTATGACAGTTCACTTAACGAGCGCCCGAAGTTACAACGGCAATGAAAAAAGGGACTTCTGGCCCTTTTCACACTTATAACCATTGCAGCATCCCCCATGGTCATGTGATCAAAATTCAAAGACTTGGCAATTGACTGACTCATATTTATGACGGCCGCAGTGTCCCGGGGTCACGAGATCCCCTTTTGCGACCTCCTGACAAGCAAAGTCAATGGGGAAGCCAGATTCACAACAACAACAGACTAATTTAACAACCGTAGTGATTCACTTAACAACTGCTGCAAGAAAGATTGTAAAATGGGACAAAATTCACTTAACAGATGGTCTCCCTTAGCAACAGAAGTTTTGGGCTCAATTTTGGTCGTAAGTCCAGGATTACCTGTATTTTAAAGAAACTCCTCGGGTAAAAAAAAAAAACGTGGACAAATAGGAATTGCTGTTAATTCTCTGTTTGCTAAAAGGTATGTATATGTGGCTTCCTAATTTATCTCTGGCTTCTCCAAAATCAGTAGTAGCAGAAGTAATATTTTTTTGATATATTATTTGAATTTAAAATACATACACACAATCTATATTTTCAAAACAACTTTCAGAGTATATAACTCATGTCCGACACAGACTTTCTTTGTGTATATAATACAGTTTGAATTGTTTCATAGGCAAAGTGGTAACCAAAGAGAAAATAAAGATAGCCAAAGAAGTATACAAGGAACATTTTCAAGACGATGTCTTCAATGAACCAGGATGGAACTATATTCTTGAGGTAAAAACAAATTTTGTCCCGATACTCATCGTTTGTTTGGTACTCAGTGCACAAGCTAGGATTTAGCAGTGTTGTCTGCCTTGTGACTCGCTATATCAATGACCCCCAAAGTTTTGGGGACCGGGGACCAGTTCGGTGGAGAGAGGTTTTTCTGCGGACCGAAAGGGGCGTGGTTTCACGTGCTGCCTTCATCCCGCGAATGGTGGTTTTGTTTGTTTGCGCGGCCCGGTTTCTGGCATGCCATGGCCCAGTGCCAATCCACGGACCAGGAGTTGGGGACCCCAGCACTATATTATTTCTTGGAAGCATTTCTTTTTGGTACTCAATTAATGAGTACCAAGGTACCACTGTATTTATATTAAAACCTATTTTTTATCCAGCTAAATAGATGGTAGTGTTTGAGTGTTTTCAAAACCATCCTTCTGTTTCTCTTTTACCTCATAGAAGTACGATGGCCGTCTTCCTATTGAAATAAAGGCTGTTCCCGAGGGATTTGTCATTCCCAGGGGAAATGTACTTTTCACAGTTGAAAACACGGATCCAAATTGTTACTGGCTCACAAACTGGATTGAGGTGGGTAGTGTCGAATTTTAAAATAGAGCATGGGTGATATGTAGTCATAATAACATTCCTTTCTCAGAGAGTCAAGGACATCTTGCCCTGCACCTGGAAGGCTGGAACTGGGAGGCATCTCCAGTTGGGACAGTGCTTTGATTGGACCATATGATGGATTTGTGGGTGCTGTGCAGGGACTTTTCTTTGGGTGGAGAAAACCTGGAAACTTTCAGATTCGGGTTTTCCCAGATGTGTCAATAGGACATCGCTAATAAAATGGAACTTTGAGGAACCTCAAGCCTCGGAGTTTTCTTTTGTTGGGAGTGTTACTTGAAACCCTGACATCTAAGTGTTATTGTTATTGCAGACAAATGGAAGTCCATTCTCTTCTTCAAAAACCAACTGTAGTCATAAATTGAGTACTACCTCTGTGTGTGTGTGTTTGTGTATGTGCATTCTTTTGACAGCAAACATCAGAATTTCATTTTTTTAATGTGTGCCAATGTGCTCACAGGAAAAAAAAAAGTGACGAACAAGGTTATCTAATCTTATTGATGGTGTACCTTATTCTTTTGCTAGACAATTCTTGTTCAGTCATGGTATCCCATCACAGTAGCTACAAATTCCAGGGAACAGAAGAAGATACTGGCAAAATACTTGTTGGAAACCTCAGGCAGCTTAGAAGGACTGGAATACAAGCTTCACGACTTCGGTTACAGAGGGGTGTCTTCGCAAGAGGTAACGTTCTCGATTACTTAACTTACCGTATTTTTCGGAGTATAAGACGCACCTCCCCCCCCAAAAGTGGGTGAAAATATAGGTGTGTCTTATAGATCAAATACGGACATTTTTGGCTTCCTAAACCCTCCGTGCATCGCATTTTCATCCCTGGTCCCCAGAAGCACTCTGCAGTGTTCCACACGGCCCGTTTTCATGAAAAACGGACCTGTTTTTGGGCTCCCAAGTCCTCCGTGCATCGTGTTTTCGCCCTCCCCAGTTCCTAGAAGCACTCTGCAGTGCTCTGCACACCCCGTTTTAGCCAAAAACATGCCCATTTTTGGCCTGCAGAGCTTCTGGGGGCCAGGGAGGGCGAAAATCTGACGCGCGGAGGCTAAAACCTATTTTTTTGTTCTTGTTTTCCTCCCGTAAATTTAGGTGCATCTTATAGTCCGATGCGTCTTATAGCCCAAAAAATACGGTAGCTTGAAAACATTGCTATACCACTTGGCATGGAGAATCCTCAGAGGGTTTACAACACCGCCGTAACAATTTAAGCCCTAAATTAAAGCTCTGGAATAATGATGTTCATGAAAACGTGGCCTAAAAAGTGGCAGCATGTAAGAGAATGTAATGAATTCCAGCCCTGGGAATGAAAAGCTACAGGAAAAAGTTAAGAAGCTAAGATAGCAGGACTTGTTTAAAAATATGGGAGAATAATTGCTGAAAAGACACCAAGCGAACATCCCTGGACAGATATTCCAAAATCCAGGATATACAGCTAGTCCTCGACTTACAACAGTTCATTTAGTGACCATTCAAAGTTACAACATCACTGAAAAAAGTGACTTGCTGCCGTTTTCGCGCTCACGGCCATCGCAGGATCCCCGCGGTCGCGTGATCCAAATATAAGCGCTTGGCAACTGACACATATTTATGACCGCTGCAGTGTCCATGGGTCATGGGATCCCCTTTTGCGACCTTCTGACAAAAGTCAATGGGGAAGCCAGATTCACTTAACAACCGCGTTACTAATTTTAACAGCTGCAGGGATTCACTTAAGGACTGTGGCGAGAAAGGTCATAAAATGAGGCAAAGTCCACTGTCTCTCTTAGCAACATAAATCTGTTCTCGGCCATTTGCTGAATCTCCGAATAGAGCAGCCCGTTTATTTATTATAATTATTTAGAAATTTTATTAATTATAATTATTTTAGAAATTTTATATTGCCGCCGACTCACACCTGGCAACTGTGTAAGGTGATATTCGGTTATACGCAGGTAGTCGTCACATTAGGACTACAACCCAAATGTTCTGTTAAGGCAGTTATTAAGTGAGCTTTTACAACCTTTTTGCCACCATTGTTAAGCGAATCACTGCAGGTGTGAAGTGAATTATGCTGTCGTTAAGCGAATCTTGCTTCCCCCATTGACTTACTACTTATCGGAAACCGGCTGGGAAGGTTACAAAAGGGAATCGCGTGGCCCCGGGATACTGCAACCGGACACAGTCGCCAAGTGTCCAAATTTTGATCACATGACCACAATGGCCATAAGTGGGAGAACCGGTCATAAGTCGCTTTTTTTTCGCTGCCCTTGTAACTTCGAACAGTCACTGAGCAAACGGTTGTAAGTCGAAGACTCTCTGAATTGCCTTTTTAGATGTATGTTGTAAAACCGGAGAAAGGATTGCTGAATTTGACTCAAGCGTACATTAAAACAGAAACCATTATTTTCCCCAGACTGCAGGAATCGGAGCTTCGGCGCATTTGGTGAACTTCAAAGGCACGGATACCGTAGCAGGAATTGTTTTAATTAAGAAATATTACGGCACAAAAGACCCTGTCCCAGGTTATTCCATTCCAGCTGCTGAACACAGGTCTGTGTTTGTTTTATTGATATTCAATATAGCAGCCTATTCTTTTGGTTATCCTTATCAGCTGACAACCATGACCAGGATAAGTGAGAATCTCCATAGACATAATAGACAAGGACTATCCTCCCTCCCTCTCTCCTTCTCCATCTATCTATTTATCCATCTTTCTATCTGTATCTCTCTCTCTCTCTGTCTATGTCTCCATCTATTTATCTATCGGGATACTCTCTGTCTATGTCTCTATCTATCTATCTATCTATCTATCTATCTATCTATCTATCTATCTCTGTCTCACATTTGTATCTCTCTCTCTCTCTCTCTCTCTATATATATATATATATATATATATAGAAGTAAGAAGTAAGAAAATTTATATATATATATATATATATATATATATATATATATATATATATATATATATATATATCTGTCTCTCTCATCAGTATCTCTCGCCCTATCTATATCTCTCGCATCTGTATTGCTCTCTCTATCCATCCATATCTATCATTTATATCATCCATCATCTCTGTCTGTCTGTCTGTCTGTCTGTCTGTCTGTCTATCATTCCATCTCTCTCTCTCTCTCTCTCTCTCTCTCTCTCTGTCTCACATTTGCATCTGTCTCTCCCTATCTATCTTTATCTCTCTTGCATCTGTATTGCTCTCTCTCTCTCTCCATCCATCCATCTATCATTTATATCATCCATCTATCTATCTATCTATCTATCTATCTATCTATCTATCTATCTATCTATCTATCTCATCCCTATTTCTTTCTCTCCCTATCTTTGTCTGTCTCTATCTAGCCACACACCACAGAATCACCACACATGCCACATAGTTGCAGTTCATCAGCAATTCTGATGCCAACCAATAATTTCTAGCAGCATTCAGTTTATTTGCAGCTTTTATTTGATGTGTTATAATTTCATTAAAAACTAATGAAAAATTCAATTTCTTGAATTAATTCATGCCGACATCTTACATTTGCATTCTCAGCTCCTTTTGGGAATCGATCATCACTTACACATAATTTATAATAAAAAATAATATTGTTTTCATTTCAAATGCATCAGTGCCCTGTTTTGGGATTATTATTATTTTTAATAAAAAAATTTATGGATAGAGTATTAGTCCATCATTTCCTTTGATTCAAGGGCTCCATTTTTCTAATTAGGTTCATTTGAGACTCTTCATCATTAAGTTCTTTTGGGAAATCAATACTACTCTAACAAAATTGATGATTTAAGTATAATTAATCCATCTACACGGGGGCCAGTTGCTTGAGATAGGAGTGATAGAAAACTTCCATAAGGCAGTGAAGAAGATTTTTAACACTTTCACATGAATGAAAACATTGTCTAAACTTGCTCCAAGAAAAAAACAACTACCACTGTTTGCTACCTAAATCAGGGGTCTCCAACCTTGGCAACTTTAAGACTTGTGGACTTCAACTCCCAGAATTCCTCAGTCAGCTTTAAGACTTATGGACTTCAACTCCCAGAATTCCTCAGCCAGCTTTAAGACTTGTGGACTTCAACTCCCAGAATTCTGGGAATTGAAGTCCACAAGTCTTAAAGTTGCCGAGGTTGGAGACCCCTGACCTAAAGGACTTTTGATCACAAGCAGAAATATACGAAAGGATATAAATGTCTCCGAATTTAATCAACACCTCCTCTTCTTCCAGTACTATAACAGCTTGGGGGAAAGACCACGAAAAAGATGCTTTCAAACATATTGTGACCCATTTCTCTTCAGTGCCTGTGTCTGTGGTCAGTGACAGTTACGACATTTACAATGCTTGCGAACAAATCTGGGGTGAGGATTTAAGGCATTTGATTGAGTCGAGAAGTGCAGAAGCTCCTCTGATTATCCGGCCAGATTCCGGAAATCCTCTGGACACCGTGCTGAAGGTAAGGGCTCGGAGTTAAAGATTTTCAAAATTGCAGAGTAAAATCAATTATTGCTAAATCACTAATTCAGCGCAGGCCGCTTAGCTCCTTCAACCAGACTTCTTCGCGCCCCCCACCCCAATTTTATTGATTTTTTTTTTTATTGATTACATTGTTTAGCGCTTAATAAACATCGTGTTGTCTGGATATTTAATTTGCTTAACAATTCTGATTATATATAACCTTGTTGCTGGTATCTTTAAGATTAATATTGACTGTTTCCCTATGACTATCATTAAGTGTTGTACCTTATGATTCTTGATGAATGTATCTTTTCTTTTATGTACACTGAGAGCGTATGCACCAAGACAAATTCCTTGTGTGTCCAATCACACTTGGCCAATAAAGAATTCTATTCTATTCTATTCTATTCTATTCTATTCTATTCTATTCTATTCTATTCTATTCTATTCTATTCTATTCTATTCTATATTCTTAATCTCCGTCCCTTTTTTCCAACCACCGGTAAAATAGATTCCATGTTTGATAGTATTCTGTGTCTTCTTTCTGCTGAAGTTTCAATGTCAATCTGTCCATGTCTGCGCAGACTAGTATCTTCTTCATTATCTCTTCGTCTCGCGGTGTTTCTTCATTTTTTACAATATTGTGCGAATATAATCCTCGCTGCTGTTACAGCATGTAATACTAAATACATACTTTTCTTATCTAATTTTTCTGATATTATTATACCTAATTAAAAACAATTCAGGTTTAAAATCTACATGGTTCCCTATCATGTTTTCTAGCCACCTGTGTATGCTGAAGCAAGTTTTAATCCAAAAGTTCCTTCCGGAATAATTTTAATAAAAGCGACTGGATTTGAATTTTTCTTCCTTTAAAATCTTTTTGTTATATAACTTCTGTTTTAAATTCATTATCCTCCTGGTTCTCTCTCTCTCTCTCTCTCTTTAGGTTTTGGAAATTTTAGGAAAGAAGTTCCCCATTACAGAAAATTCAAAAGGTTATAAAGTGTTGCCACCTTACCTCAGAATTATTCAAGGAGACGGTGTGGATATCAACACATTGCAAGAGGTGTGACTTTCCTGATTAATTTTGTGGCCGTGGCTGCTCCATCACGGGAGGCTTTTTAAAAAGAGACTGGACATCCCCTTGTCCAGAATGGTATAGGGTCTCCTGCGTTGAACAGGGTTGGACTAGAAGACCTCCAAGGTCCCTTCCAACTCTATTATTCTGTTAATTTCTAGATAAGTACTTCAGTTACCTTCTAACACAGGCACCATTAAAAACAACCATACCTTAATTGGCGGCTCTGCTCTCAAATTTGTCTATACAGAATGTTAAAAGTCTTGAGAAATATTTCTCTTTGTCCCCTAAAGTTTCAATAGAAAAATACATTATTTCTTAATAGCACAGTGCTTCCAAAGGTGTATTTTGCACCGAAATGGTTGAAACTAAAACCTAAAATTGCTCTAGTTGCCTTTTTCCCTCCTTTTTTTTCCCTGTCACCGGCAATTTCCCCTTCAATTTTCAATCCTTTGCCAGTGCTGAGGGTTTTTTTTTTTTTTTTGGCAATTCAGGAGATATTCAGTTGGTACAGAAACTTTACGAGATCCCACGCGTAGCATGAAATCTTACAAAATCTCGCCACATCCTCTTTGCTGTAAATTTCAGGAAGTAGAAACTCCCTGTTGTGGCTCGCCAAGCGGCCAGCGGATCTGGCAGCAGATTCAGACAGTGAGGAGGTTGGGGAGGAACATGGGCCAGCCCTGGAGTCTGGGGAAGGTTCTGACAAGGGCTCTGCGTTGGAGGCAGAGAGGGGGCCAGGGCCGTCTGACAGTTGTCAGCTGCCTTCGGAGTCAGACATCAGTGAGGCAGAAGAACAGCTGGAGCCTGTTCCCAGTGTGCGCATGCGCAGAGCTGCTAGGAGAAGGGAACAGCTAAGGAATAAGGGTCAGCTCAGGAGTAAAGCCAAAGGTGGATGGTGAATGGTCCCTCCCATAGGGAATAAAGAGGAGCGAAGGGGAGGGATGTTTGTAGGAAACAATTAGTTCGCTTAATTGTGTTGTGACTCCTTGCCATGTTTTGAAGATATCAGCCTGGCCACTCTCCAAGCCTGATAAAAGTCGGTAATTGTGAACTATCTTTGAAAGACTGTGGGAGAGGAAAGAGGAAAGACATTGCTGGGGAGGAATTCACTGTAAATTAAATAAAAGGGGTTTATTGGGACGAGGACTCGGTTTCGTGCTGCTACGGAAGCCTAGGTCAGAACACACATACATACACCCAAAAAAACCCACCAGGCATGGTTGAACTCACTTGAGGACAAGACGGTGCCCCACGACCCTCTGCCCGAGGTCACCATCTTAACCCCATGATGCTTTTCGATGATCTTGTTCAGGGTGTAACTTGACATGTACAAAATGTTACTTAACCTTGAACAGATGCCTTTCAAAGGAAAACCACAGGTTTCCCCTTGGTTGTCTTTTTAGCCGGGGGGGGGGGGGGGCGAAAGGACTTGCATTTTCAAAAATTTCTGGGCGTTGTCATAAAAAGAGGACCTCACTTGGAGCGCTCACATTGCAGCGCTGGTCAAAAGGGCCCAGCAGAGATTATACTACCCTGTTTCCCCAAAAATAAGACCCAACCGGAAAATAAGTCCTAGCATGATTTTTCAGGATGCTCGTAATATAAGCCCTACCTCCGAAATAAACCCCAGTTAAGATTGTCAGCCAGATGGAGGCATTTAGTACCGTATTTCCCCCCCAAAATAAGACCTAACCAGAAAATGCATCTTTTGGTGCAAAAATAAGACCCGGTCTTATTTTTGGGGAAACACGGTACCTGAGTTTTCTCAGGGAACAACAACTGAATGAAAAATTGCTGGTGACCTCCTACTGCTGCACCATAGAGAGTATTTTAACTTACTGCACCTATGTATGATTTGCCAATTGCATACGGGCAGATGGGACAGCGCTCCAGAAGGTTAACGTCATTGCCCAGAGGATCATTCATTGCCCCCTCCCCTCCTTGGAAGAGCTTTATAGCTCCCGCTGTCTTAAGAAAGTTCAAAACATTCTTAAAGATCCATCTCATCCTGGGCACCCTTTTTTTTTTCTTTTTTTCTTTTTTTTATTTGAACTATTACCATTTGGCAGACGGTACAGGATAATAAAAACAAAGACAAATAGGCTGAAAAACAGCTTCTATCCCAGGGCAGTAACTATTTTGAATTCTACTGGATAGTGCAATATTGATGTAGTATCGGGGATTTTCAATTCAGTTGTATAGAACGTGAAGGATGTGTGTCTTTGTTTTATTTTTATAGTTTTTTTATGTATGATGTACACTGAAGATGGCATTTAATTTCGTGGTACGAGGTGCAATGACAAAATAAAGTAAACGAAACTAAAATCGTTTCCGGTGGTTTGGATTATGTATGTAAGAAGATAGATGGATGGAAAGGATTGTCTTGCGCAAACGTGACCTCTCCAGGTTGAATAACAACCAAGAGTAGATTACACCACTGGATGTCTCCATTGGGGCTACCCACTCAGGATCAATCCAGGGTCGCCCCCCACCCCAATTTATTTTAAGCAGATTTTTTTCTTCTTAAACCTGGGACACCAACAGAACTTTCAGCCATGCTGTTTTCTTTTATTATGAATTTTACCTGGCCCTCTGAGGATTTTTTTTCCCCCAGTTAAAAAACTGGTCCCCCCCCCCCCATGTTTAACAAGGGGACAGTAAAAGGCAAAACCAGAAAAGCAACATTTACCTTGCCCAAAGAAGAGGGAGTCAAAGCTATTCTCCAAAGCACCTGAGGGCAGGACAAGAAGCAATGGGTGGAAACTAATCAAGGGGAGAAGCAACTTAGAACTAAGGAGAAATTTCCTGACAGTTGGAACAATTAATCAGTGGAACAACTTGCCTCCAGAAGTTGTGAATGCTCCAACACTGGAAGTTTTAAAGAAGATGTTGGATAGCCATTTGTCTGAAGTGGTGTAGGGTTTCCTGCCTAAGCGGGGTTGGACTAGAAGACCTCCAAGGTCCCTTCCAACTCTGTTACAAGATTCTACTAAGATAGCCTAACAATGTAGCGTTAATTCATCTTCTCAAGTTTCCTGCCTGAGAGGACTGACACACATTTCAAGGACTTGTTTTCTGACTATTTGTAGGGAGGTCCAGAACTCTTCTTAAAATTCCAGAGGTGCTCAGAACTTCCAAAATATATTTTTTTTTAAAAAAAAATGTATCATATGGGTTGGAAGACTGTTAACAGTAGATTCTCTAGCTATTCCAGAATATTTCTTAACAAGGATCCAGACAGGATTCTGTCAATTTTTTTTTTTTTCATTTTGTGGAGAAATGTAACTTCCCCCAAAAAAAATCCAAAAACGGCCTTATGCAATTTTTGCGAAGCAACATAACGTAACAGAAACAGCCTTCGTTTTGGTAACCCAACGTTTTGAAAAAGTCAAGTCACTGCCTGTAGATTATGAGGCATAGGCTTAATTTAAAATCTGTTACCTTGGCTGGCGCGATGCTTAAAAGCGTTTTCTATCGTTTTCCAGATTGTGGAGGGCATGAAAAAGCAGAAATGGAGCATTGAAAACATTGCCTTCGGCTCGGGTGGAGCCCTTCTGCAGAAATTAACCAGAGATCTCTTGAACTGCTCATTCAAATGCAGTTACGTGGTTACTAATGGCCTCGGGGTATGTTCTCTAAATGTAATCTTTACTTGAGAGGGGGGAGGGAAAGGGGGATTCACCGAAATCAGCGTGGGTGTTTGAATTCCTTTTAACTTTGACTTCCAGGTGAATGTCTTCAAAGATCCCGTTGCCGATCCCAACAAACGGTCAAAGAAAGGAAGGTTGTCCTTACACAGAACGCCGAACGGAGATTTCGTCACGCTAGAAGAAGGCAAAGGGGATCTAGAAGAATATGGACAGGTAACGTAAATGCTTCACTTTCCTTTGTGGGCTCAAGGGAATGGGGATGAATTGCCTTGTGATGGGGGTTTTAGAGCAGAAACACAAACAGGTTTGCGTTCTCCAATAATTGGTAAGCTGCCCAGGGTCACTTGTCAGGCTTCGAGGTCGTCTCAAATAAATTGTATTTCAAACAAAGTCTTTAATGAAAACTCCCATTTATTAAGCACGACATTCTAACTCCGACTCCATTGCAGCCAACACTGACTTCCAGACCCAAAACCCTCCCTTTCCGTTCCCCACTCCCCTGCACTCATTGGCCATCTTCCAAGTCACTCTACCCCTAATCTACTGCTCCAGCTCAAAGGAATTTCCCCCCTCCCATCCCATCTCCTAGGGGATATTATCTCCAGGGAAAATAAGTAGGTGAAAAGTCAAACGTCCCTTTCCAGACGCCTCCGCTTCTCCTTCTTATGTCAGCACTAGAGTAAATGCAGCTTGAAGTGCTGACAGTCACCTTGTAGCGGAGATGAGCGGCAGGAAAATTTAATAAATAACTAAAAATTATTATAAGCATCATCATCATCAATACATCAAGAAATTGCAGCTTCCTGCTATAACACCAGCGGAACTACAAAAGACTGTGCTACTCGGAACATCGTACATTTTAAGAAGAAACTTGGTTGATACCTAGGATGCTGACAGCAACCCGTATCAACCATCAGCGCCAGTCAATAATATTTGTGATACATTTTTAAATATTCAGTTGACTGAGTTTCATGTTTAATGAATAAATGTTTATTATAATTATAATAACAGCAATAATAACAATAATAGTAATAATATGATGATGATGACAACTTGACATGGTCATGGCTTAAGATGGGAACCATCAAGAAAGAAACGGAAGGTTTAATACTTGCTGCTCAAGAACAAGAACTACAAACTAATGCCATGAAAGCAAAGATACAAAAATCCACCGACAATCCAAACTGCCGACTTTGCAACAACAAAGTCGAAACTGTTTCACATTTAATATGTGAATGCAGCAAAATCGCACAAACTGATTACAAAGCTAAACACGACCGAGTTGCTTAAATTAATCCGCCGGTCATTATGTAAAAAATACGACTTGCCTGTATCCAAAAAGTCACGGGAACATAAAGTGGAAAAAGTTATAGAAAATGAGAAGGTGAAGATCTTGTGGGACTTTCGAATACAGGCAGATCGTCACTTGGAACACAACACGCCAGATATCACAGTTGTTGAAAACCGAAACGTACAATTTATTGACATCGCGGTACCAGGAGATGCCAGAGTCGAAGAAAAAGAACTGGAAAAAAATCATGAAATATCGCGACCTGGCCATAAAAACTACACGGCTATGGATGAAAGATGTAACAGTGATACCCATTGTCATCGGGGCACTTAGTACCATGTCCAAGAATTTTATAAGATACATCAGCAAATTGCAGCTTCCTGCAATAACACCAGCAGAACTTCAAAAAACTGTGCTACTTGGGACATTGTACATCTTAAGAAGGTACTTGGTTGATCCCTAGGACGCTGGCAGCAACCCGTGTCAACCATTAGCACCAGTCAATGGTATTTGTGATGCATTTTTGAATGTTCAGTTGACTGAGTTTCATGTTTAATGAATAAAGTAAATAATAATAATAAATAATAATAATGTGTCACAAATACATTTTATTGGTGCTAATGGTTGATACGGGTTGCTGCCAGCGTCCTAGGTATCAACCAAGTACCTTCTTAAGATGTACGATGTTCCAAGTAGCAGGTTTTTTTGCAGTTCCGCTGGTGTTATTGCAGGAAGCTGCAATTTGTTGATGTATCTTATAAAATTCTTGGACATGGTACCAAGTGCCCCAATGACAATGGGTATCACTGTTACATGTTTCATCCATAGCCGTGTAGTTTCGATGGCCAGGTTGCGATATTGCGTGATTTTCTTTCCAGTTCTTTTTCTTCGACTCTGGCATCTCCTGGTACAGCAATACCAACAAACTGTACACTTTGGCCCTTGAAAACTGTGATATCTGCCATGTTATGTTCCAAATGACACATTTTTAAATGTTCAGTTGGGTTGAGTTTCATATTTAATGAATAAAGTATAATAATAATATGATTGGAATGCCGAACAAGAAATTAAAATGGTCACAGAAACAGCAGTGTGAAAGTTTAATGTTTAATGAATAAAAGATAATAACAACAACAACAACAACAACAACAACAACAACAGGCACTTGGTCCACAACACACCTGACATAACAATAGTTGAAAAGAAAAAAGTATGGTTCATTGACATTGCAATACCTGGTGATGCACGGATTGAAGATAAGCAGCAAGAAAAAATCACAAAGTACCGGGACTTGCAAATTGAAGTTGAGCGACTGTGGAAAAAGAAATCGTGTGTTGTCCCGATTGTAATTGGAGCCCTTGGAGCAATACCCAAAGGGCTACCCCGCTATTTAGAAATTCTAAAATTGCCGGACTTGAACATTTTGACTCTACAAAAAACCACCTTACTCGGAACAGCTTACATCCTCCGACGATACCTTAACAGTTCCTAGGTCCTTGGTTAGGACTCGAGTTGCTGAGCTATTAACCAGCCTCAAAGGTTGTGAATCTCACTAAAGATTAACCAATAATAATCATAATCATAATAATTCTAAAATACAAATCAATGGAAAGTCTGTAGAGATTCTCAGTCATCCAGGTCATGGTTATCCCAAAGGTGCTTTTTCGGGAGGCAACTCTACCAACTTTTAGCTCTTCAATTTGGGATGAAGACCCTTGGAATGGTGTGGGAGTAGGAATGGATTTCCAGAGAAAACAAATTGCAGACTACAGGAACGAGGAGCACTACTCGGGTGACCCTGAGGACACAGATAAACCTCCAAGTGTTTTCAATAGCCCTCTAAAACAGGGGTGTCACACTCAAGGCCCGGGGGCCAGATCCGGCCTGCGGGGTGCTTAGATGTGGCTCATGGTGCTGCCCTGGAAACAGCGAACGACCGGCCCGTGGTGCCTCTGCCAGCAAAAACGGAACTTGGGAGGGCCGCAATGCGGCCCTCCAGAGCTCTGTATTTGCTGGCAGAGAGTTGCAGGAGACCGTCGCAGCCAAAAACGGAGCTTGGGAGCCCATTTTCGCTGGCAGACACTCGGGCCGCCACAGGCACCCCCGACACAAGTGAGGTCAAGCTGGCCACGCCTACCTCCCCCCCCCCCGAGGTCAAACAAAACCCTGATGCGACCCTCAATGAACAAACAATGTAGGCTGGTGACCCCCAGGAGGAGGGCCTTCTCTGTGGGGGCACCCATCATCTGGAACCAACTGCCCCCAGAGATAGAGAATTCAAGACCTCGGTGCCTTCCGCCGTGCCCTTAAAACTTTCTTTTTTCAGCAAGCCGGGCTGGCTTAACACTTTTAAATGTTTTTAACTGGTTTATCACTGTTTTTTAATTACGGGGCCAAATTTATATATATCATTTTAATAGTATTTTAATGTTTGTAGTTTATGTTTTTATTTGGCTGTACACCACCCTGAGTCCTCAGGGAGAAGGGCGGTATATAAATTTGATATAAAATAAAAAAAAAACTTGAGTTTAATTTTTTAAGTCACTTAAATTTTTTGGTAGATGGCTGTATTATTTTTTTACTAAAGCCATAACAAATGGTTTGCATTCATTTGCAGGACCTCCTTCACACGGTGTTTAAAAACGGCGTAGTAACGAAGATGTACTCGTTCGACGAAATCAGAGAAAATGCCAAGTTGAAGACAAATGAACTTTCCACGGCGTCTCACTAAAGTTTCATTCCATGTTGGTATATGTGCAACAATTATGTACTGATATTGGTTTCTTGTAGAGATCTGTGTGTTTGTGTTTGCCACATCCTAGCCGAATTATTTGTTGGTTTATGGACATCAGTGCCCTATTATGTTTTTCCTCTTTAATTTTTGGCCAGTCTAAAATTGAAATATTTACAGCCGAAAAACCTGATCCGTGTTAATTTTAGAGTCCTTTTGCTAGTTGGGATTCCATCCAGTCCGGATCTCAATGAGAACAGTGATGAGATGTTTTATAAATAAATAAATGAATATATATATAGATATATATATATATATATAGATATATATATATATATAGTAGCATATCGCAAAAAGATTTACCGAATAGTATCATCGCTTTATGTTTATAATTAACTTGTATTTTTGTACAAAACGGAGATTGTGTAAAATATATTTAAAAGTTTCAATAATTCCGTCTTTCCAACTTTTTTCGTGATTTTTACGAGCACAGACTTTCAAGGAAATAACCGGGGGTGGGTGGGGAAGAAAACTCACTGCCTTTTTTTTTTTTTTTTTTTTTGTCCATCGATCAGCAAATAAAACATGGCCTTAAATTTTATCGTGAAAACTTGTCCTGTTTTGGAAGTTTTAATCAGAATAGCTCGCTCACAACTCCGGGGGGGGGGGGGAGGGATGGACCCAGTCTCGGATTGTTCTGCCATTAAAAGCCAGATTTTTTGTGTGTGCGTATCCACCGAATTTGTGTATCCACCGAAAAGGTCTGATAACGTGACTTCTATAAATGCAAAACTTTTGTTTTAAGAGGAGGAGATAAATATTCACGGAATGCCAGATAACGAGTCATTTATTGTTGCAATATATATATATATTGCCAAGTTTGTCTCTCTCTCTCTCTCTCTCTCTCTCTCTCTCCAAACAGGGAACGCACACTTGAATTCGATGTAAAATCCGGTTGAAATTCAACCGTAAAGCTAAGAAATCACCTTCCAACCTCCCAGACAGATGTGTTAAATACTGTTAGGGACAGGTGTGCAAACGGTTATATTAATTCCGATTTTATTTCCCCCCCCCCCCCCCATACAAACGACAAAACGAAAATACTGGATTGAAATAGTGCACTTTTTTTTTTTTTGTATTTTGTATTTTGGTTTTGCTCTCTCTCTTTTTTTTTCTTTATCAGACTGGATGTTAAATTGTATAGATGTCTTAAATATTTCTTTTTTGTTAAATAATTCTAATAAAACATTGTTCTAGCCAAACTGTTTTTATACTGCTAGCTTTCCCTAAAAAAAAAAGAGAGAACATTAGGCAGAGGTTTAAGCATTTAAAAAAACAACAACTTTAAATGCAATGAATGAGGTTTTTGTTTTTTTTCATGACTGCACTTGAATAATTTTCTATAGATGCTCTGAATCCCTGAGTCGAAGAACAGATTTTCTTAATAATAAGGCGCGAGGTATTAAATTCTCAGGTTGAATGGCCAGGGATGGTTATTGGAAAAAGGACTTAACCGGTCTTTTGAGGTAGCACTAAAAAAAAAATGAGAGGGCTATTCTTTTTTCTTTCTTTTTTTTTAAAGCACTGAATATCTGGAATTTATATTAAGCTTAAACAATTATCTGAACACCAGTTCAGTAAATCTCTAAACAACATACAGTAAATGAAAGCAAAGAGAATGTGCTTTTAAATCTGTTTGAAAGCCATATTTTAATGTTCTGCTCTGAAATACATTCAATTGCCAGATTTGATCCGGGCAATTATGCCCCATTTTAATCATTTTATTTTCGTTCGATAAGGTTTTGGATATTGTGTGTGCTTAAGATGAGGATGGGTGTATATTGGTACTTGGTTCATTTTCTTAGCGGTGAGTTGCAGGCCCAGAAAATGAACATAACTTAAACAAACACACAGGTAGTCCTCCGCTTACGACCGCAAATTGAGGCCAACATTTCTGTTGCTAAGTGAGACAGCTGCGACGTGAGCTTTGCCCCCATTTTACAACCTTTCTTGCCACCGTTGTTAAGTGAGTCACTGCAGGGGTTAACCTTAGTAACAGGGTTGTTTAAGGGACTCCGTCTTCCCCATTGTCTTTGCTTGTCAGACGGTCGCAGGAGGAGATCATGTGACACACACACACCCCGGGACACTGCAACCGTCATTAATAGGAGTCGGTTGCTAGGCATCTGAATTTTGATTACGGGACCACGGAGATGCTGCAATGGTTGTCAATGTGGAAAACGAGCATGTCACTTTTTATTCAGTGCCATTGTCATTTGCTGGCCTGCGTATCTCTTATCTCCATCCATGCATCTCTCTGTCTGTCTGTCTCTTATCATCTATCTATTTATCTTTCTATCCTATCTCTGTCTTATCATCTATCATCTATCTTCTGTCTGTCCATCCATCCCTCTATCTACCCTGTTCATCCATCTAACCAATCATATGTCCGTCCGTCCATCCATTATCTATCTTCTGTCTGTCCGTCCGTCCCTCTATCATATATCCATCCATCCATTATCTATCTATCTATCTATCTATCTATCTATCTATCTATCTATCTATCTATCTATATCTACCCTGTCCGTCCATCCCTCCATCTACCTTCTGTCCATACATCTAACCAATCATCTGTCCATACATCCATTATCTAGCTAGCTAGCTAGCTACATACCTACCTACCTACTTACCATCCATCCATCCATCCTATCTATCTATCTATCTTTCTATCCTATCTCTGTCTATCATCTGTCATCTATCTATCATCTATCGATCTATCTCCTGTCTGTCCGTCCGTCCATCTATCTACCCTCTGTCCATCCATCTAACCAATCATATGTCCATCCATCCATCCAGCCATTCTATCTAGCTATCTAGCTATCTTGTCTGTCCATCCCTCTATCTACCCTCTGTCCATACATCTAACCAATCATATGTCCGTCCATCAATCTATCTATCCTCTGTCCATCCATCTAACCAATCATCTGTCCATCCATCCATCCATTATCTATCTATCTATCTATCTATCTATCTATCTATCTAATCTATCTAATCTATCTAATCTATCTATATCTACCCTGTCCGTCCATCTCTCCATCTACCTTCTGTCCATACATCTAACCAATCATCTGTCCATACATCCATTAGCTAGCTAGCTAGCTAGCTACATACCTACCTACCTACTTACCATCCATCCATCCTATCTATCTATCTTTCTATCCTATCTCTGTCTATCATCTGTCATCTATCTATCATCTATCGATCTATCTCCTGTCTGTCCGTCCGTCCATCCCTCTATCTACCCTCTGTCCATCCATCTAACCAATCATATGTCCATCCATCCATCCAGCCATTCTATCTAGCTATCTAGCTATCTTGTCTGTCCATCCCTCTATCTACCCTCTGTCCATACATCTAACCAATCATATGTCCGTCCATCAATCTATCTATCCTCTGTCCATCCATCTAACCAATCATCTGTCCATCCATCCATCCATTATCTATCTATCTATCTATCTATCTATCTATCTATCTATCTTATCTATCACCATTTCCCCCCCTACCAACTCAGAATATTGCATAGTCAATGGCTCTTCTCTTTTTACCATTTTTTGAAGCACAACATGCAGTTATTACTAGCTGTATGGATCATACACATCCACAAAAACTCAGCCCAAAAAGCTGGACATTTCACACTGTCCGATAAACGCCTTCATCGCCGTGCCCCTTTTCGCATCCCCCAATCATCCTCCATATGTAGTCCATACAGGAAGTCCTCGACTTATGACCACAACTGAGCTCCAAATTTTTGTTGATAAGCAAGACAGTTCTTAAGTGGGTTTTGCCCCATTTTATGACCTTTCTTGGCACGGTTGTTAAGCGAGTCACTGCATTTAAGTTAGTAACATGGTTGTTAAGTCAACCTAGCTTTCCCGTTGACTTTGCTCTCCGAACGTCACAAAACCCGATCACATGACCCCAGGGCCCCGCAGCCGTCATAAATATGAGACCGTTGCCAAGCATCCGAATTTTAATCCCGTAACGATGATGATGCCGCAATGGTTAATAATTGTCAACTGTCATAAGTTTTTTTCCCCAGTGTCCTTGTAACTTCGGTCACTAAACGAATGGTTGTAAGTTAAGGACCACCCCTTACTCTCAAAACTAAACATTTCTGTATGCAGCTTTGGAAACACAATGAATTTTCTTCACATATATTTGGAATTTATATTATTGTGTGTGTGTGTATCTGTTTAAATTAAATGAAATATACTTAGTTGTAGGGGTGTGAAGGCCCAGAATTAAAAAAAAATAAATATTTTGCAGGAAATAACTATTTTGTCCTTTGACCTCTGTTTAAGTCAGCTTTCTATCTGTTGGGGGGAAGAATTTCCAGGAATTTCTCTTAATATTATTAAGCTTATTATTATTAAGATTAAGCTAATATTATTATTATTAATATTATTAAGCTCCGAGTATCAAATTTAATGTGAAACTGAGCAGCTTCTGGAAATGCAGAGCACTATGGTTTTCACCACAAGGTCACTATACAATACAGGTATTCCTCGACTTACGATGACAATAGGACCCAACATTTTTGTCGCTAAATAAGACCGTTTGTTAAAGTGAGTTTTGCCCCGTTTTACAATCCTTCCTGCCACCGTTGTTAAGCGAATCCCTTCGGTTCTTAAATTAATGACACGGTGGTTAAGTGAATCTGGTTTCCTCGTGGACTTTGCTCATCAGTAGAAGGGAATCACATGACCCCCCCGGGATAGTGCAACCGTCATAAATATGAGTCGATTGCCAAACGTCTGAATTTTGATCATGTGACCATAGGGATGCTGCAACCGTCGTAAGTGGAGAAAATGGTTATAACCAGGGGTGGGCTTCAAAAATTTTAGCAAGGGGTTCTCTGCCCGGTTGCTGGGTGGGCGTGGCCTAGTCGGCTTCCGGCACTAAGGCAGGGAGGGGGTGTTTTTGCTGTCCCCAGGCTCTGGAGGTTTTCCTCAAGCCTCCGGGAGGGCGAAAACGGCCTCCCCAGGCTCTGGAGGCCGGAAACGGGCCTATTTCTGGCTTTCCTGAACTTCTGGTAGGCCCGTTTTTCACCCTCTCCGGACCTCTGCGTGTGCCCTGCACTTACTTGCATCCAAAATGGACCATGCGGGGACTCCGGGGAGGGGAGGGAGGGCGGGGCCAGCCAGGAGTGGGATTTGGGGGTTCTCCGAACTGCACAGAAGCTTAGTTAGAGGAAACAGCAAAGGACCGTCCCACAGTGCTTCTGTCAGCAAAAATGGAGCTCGGGAGGGCAGCCCTCCCAAATTCCGTTTTCGCTGGCAGAGGGTTGCAGGAAGCCGTCGTAGCCAAAAACAGCTTGGGAGCCCGTTTTTGCTGGCAGAGGTTGCAGGAGGCCTTCGCAGCTGAAAACGGAGCTTGGGAGCCCGTTTTCGCTGGCAGAGGGTTGCAGGAAACTTGCAGCCGAAAACAGAGCTCGGGAGCCTGTTTTCTCTGGCAGAGGGTTGCAGGAGGCCATCGCAGCCGAAAACGGAGCTCGGGAGCCTGTTTTTGCTGGCAGAGCACTCGGGCCTACAGGCACCCTCCCTCAAGTGACATTGAGCTGGCCACGCCCAGCCCAGCCCACTAAGGTGAAACACAACCCTGAGGCAGCCCTCAATTAAATCGAGTTTGACACCCCTGCTCTAGGTCCATGTTTCTCAACCTTGGTAGCTGGAAAATGTGTGGACCTCGAGTCTCCCAGTTCCCCAGCCATTAACACTGGTAAGGGTGTCTGAGGAATTCTGGGAGTTGAAGTCCACACATCTTCCAGTTGCCAAGGTTGAGCAATATGGTCTTAGAGGGTCCCCCCTCTCTCCCACCCATCGCCCACCAAGCCTCAAAGGTTGGAGAACTCTGCAGTATAGAATGAAAAATGAAATTATTCCCTGCAATTGAACTATTCTGATTACTCGATGACCTCTTAAGCCACAACACTCTTGGCTTCCTTCTTACCTATATAATTTTAGCAATCGCTCTATGAGGTCACCTGGTTATTTTTGGCAAGAAAAAGAAACACCCAAGTGAGAAAAGCCTATTTATAGCATCCCGCTTGTCTTGGGTACTGAAGTTTTTAATAAATAAAGACCCCATTTCATTGACCAAATAGAACTGGTTGTAACTATACAACGGGCTTCTCAGTTGTCGTGAAATAACTGGAGATTAGATACTAGCAACAAAACGGGTAAAAATAAAATAAAATAGCACCTTTTCAGAGATTTCCTTAGCCAGGAAATCTATCATTTAACAGCCTCTTGTGCTAATCGTTTGAGCATTGAAGGAGTTGGTGAATATATTTAAAAAGCTATATATCGTTACTCTTGTAATATGAACTAAGCTACTAAGATTGTCGGACGAGCAGGGACAAAAACAGCCAGGGAAATGATTGAAGCCTGGGAAATGGGCCCTCGTCAGTCAACAGGAGTGCTGATTTACAACCACCTTATCAAGTACTTTGGAAGCGAAAGCTTGGCAGAACAAGGAAACAACAGCCGGCGACTTAATAGCTGGCCATCAACACCCCAAATCGACAAACTAAAAAGCCACGCACAACCAGGCACCATATAAATACCACGCACAAAATAGGCCAAAGCACACATTTTGGCAAGAGAGAAGTTAGACTCCAGGACGAATCTGAAAGCTCGGAAGAGTAAACCTCTGGTCCCAGTGAGTGACCCAGTTTGGATCCTGCGACATTATTCTGGGATGCTTATATTTGCCTTCGTAATTTTTAATTATTTGGTGGTTTCCCTCCCCACTTAATCAAATCAGCTGGTGTTCCTTTCCTGCATATGAGTAAGCCAAGAGTCATTTGAAATGAACCGGTCCCAATTCTATATATAGGCCACACAAAAATCAGTGTGCTAAATCCTTCCTCCCAGGACATTTATAGAACCAATTATACCCCACATAATTATACTAATTATATACTAAAACAATATAAGTTGGGGGGAGGGGAAACCCAATTATTTCAGCAGGCTACAGCAATTGGATTATTATAACTGACCCTCTGTGTGATGAATTGGGATTTTTTTTTTTTCCAGGATTGAATGGGATGCTTGGTTTTTATATGCAATATTGCTACCAAATTATTCTTTAATTTGGCATCTGGGAAAAATAGTACAGCCACAAGGTAAGCAAATTAACGGATTTAATGTATTTTTAAAAAAATATTTTTTGAAAAGATTTAGATTACATTCGGTAATCCATTTCCTTTGGATGTTGTTTTGAAGTGTGCTGCAAAGGACAGATTTTAACAACCATCCACAGGCCAATAATTTAATTACATTTCTCCCAACATATAATTATTTTGATTCCCAATAAGCTTAACAAGACTTCTGAACGAAACCATTGGCGATTACGTTGTTCGTGTATTTAAAAAAAGACTTTTGGCTACTGTTTAGTAAACTTCAAAATAAGATGGTCAAGAGGGCACCCCTTTCGTACAAATCATTCATTAAACGGCCATTTTCCTTTATCCTTCCACATCTACAGACAAAAATCCTGCCAAACTAAAGCAGATTTCTTACATCACAAAATATCTACACCCTGGGAACTACTGGGGTGGCTCTGTACTTACCTTCTTTCTCCCACACAACTATCTAAACCCGTGATGGCGAACCTGTGACACACGTGACAGAGGTGGCAGGTGGAGCCATCTCTGCTGGCATGCGAGCCGTTGCCTTAGGTCAGCTCCATAGCGCATGTGCGGGTGCCTCTTGCTGGCCAGCTGATTTTCCCTCCCCTCCCAGATGCCAGGTAAGTACAGGGCTCGCCCTGGGAGGGCGAAAAACAGGCCACCCGGAAGTCCGAAAACGGGCCATTTCCACCCTCCTGGAAGCTCCAGGAAAGCTTCCGGAGCCTGGAGAAGGCGAAAAACGGGCCTACCAGAAGTACCGGAAGTCCAGAAACGGGACGTTTCCGGCCTTCAGGGAGGCCTCCTAGGCCCAAAACGGGGTGCAGGGGGTTGTGTGCACATGTAAGGGGGGAGAGGCAGCGGGGGGGGGTCATGCACGCATTCGCGGGGGGCACTGGGCGGGGGAGGGACATTGCATTGTGGGTGTGGGCTTTTGGCACCCAAAGAAAAAAAGGTTAGCCATCACTGATCTAAACTGCTGTCCCTGCCTGCTCTGAAATGCAGTCTCTCCCCTCTGGGAATCCAGACTACATTCCACCACAGCGGTAGTTCTTAAAGACTATAAACCACCATCACATAATTTTGACATAAAAAGAAAATTAGAGGGAAAACCCCCCAATAATAATTAGAGTAATAGAGTCAGTTTGGTATAGAGCAGGGGTGTCCAGCCTTGGTTACTTTAAGACTTGTGTCACCAGATACCGGAGTCATATTATCATATGTGGTGGACATGTGTAGAAGCAAAAAAATATTGGGCAAGAATTCGTATGTGGTTGGAGAAGATGATGCAGTAGCATATCAATCTAAAACCTGAGATATTCCTGTTGGGGATTCTACCAGAAACTTATAGTAAAGAAAATGTATATTTGATTATTCATGTAATAACTGCAGCCAGAATTGTATTTTCACAAAATTGGAAGGGTGAAGAGATTCCCTACAGATGAAAATATGATTAAGAAAATATTAGAATGTGCAGAAATGAATAGATTAACACTTGCAATTAAAGGTATTTTCACATAAAATTTATCTCTAACCTTCTCCCGTATCAGTAACAATGCATTTCTTATATAATGTCTATGAAAGTATGTATGTATCTTACTTCTACCATGCCATCAAAAGGCATGCCATCCCAGTTGTAAATCATGCCCTTCCAGTGTTAACAACCTTGTATTTCTTAATTCAATCCATTCTTTCAACCATGTCAATGCTGCTGCTTGATAATATAATTCCCAATTTGGTAAACCAAATTCCCCTTATAATTTTGTGTCTTGTTGCAACATTCTTAAACTTATTCTTACTTTTTTCCTTTGCCATATAAATTTCCTCATAATAATAATAATTATTATTATCCTAATAATTATCCTTATTAAGATATTGAAAGTAAGTCTTTTCAGAGTTTGTTGGCAGCTGCAGCATACTGCTGGCTCATACTTAAACCTACATAATTAGCCGAGATTGAAGATGGCTAGTTTTTCGACACTGATTCTTCTTCACCTTTAATGGTTGCACAGAGGATTAAAGCAGGAGCAACTGCTTTGGGTGGGGTGGTGGACTAGATGACCTCCAAGATCCCTTCCAACTCTGTCCCACTGACCTCCTTCCAGGCCATTGTGAGATAACAGTTGGGGGAAGGAGGAGAGTGCGTCCTATTGGCTGAGGGATGTGGGCGGAGCCCAAGGCGGCAGGTTCTATAGGATCAAAGAGGTCCACCTTCTGCTCCAAGGAACAGAGAGACCTTGGAGACAAGGCTGAGTTGGAAGTTCCATCTTCTTGAATCCCTCCATCTCTTCCGTGCTCCTGGTTGGGTCTCTAATCCCTCTTCTTCTTCCTCCTCCTCCTCCTCCTCCTCCTCTTGCAGAACATGAGTGATTTTCACCTGGACTTGAGTCCTCTCAAAGAGCCTCTAGGTTTCATCAAACTTCTTGAGTGGGTGAGTCGGTTTGAGAAGGAGGTTCATGCATGGCTTCCCTTGAGGAGGTCTTCTGCAACTCTCTATGCGTGTATGTGAATATGCACCCCAAAGCTGCGTGTTTGCAAGATGTCCTGAACCTCAAAAGCGAGCAATTGTAATTTTAAGATCTTGCAGACTTTCCTCCTTTGGGTAAATTCAAGGAAATCGGATTAATTCAGTTTTAATGGGGAGTAAAATGGTGGTAGAAATAAATGGAGATTCTCTCTCTCTCTCTTGCAAAGCTTTAGTAGAATAGGATACCAAATGTTTTCTAGGCCAAAAAGGCTGTTGAGGCCTGTTTTTTTTTTTTTCTTTCTCTGCTCCAGAAATGCTATAGATAGTAGTTTCTCCTCTGTTGCAACAGCTTTCTTTTGCTAGGCCCTGGTGCAACTAATTTTTTTTTTCCTTTTCTGTCTGGTCTATAAAATCTCCTTTAACATATTTATTCTCTTCCAAGTGGGGTTCTCTTTGTAATCAGATTACAGGGTTGGAAGGGACCTGGTAGATCATCTAGTCCAACCCAAACAGGAGATCCTACACCATTTCTGACCAATGGCAGCCCACCACAGATTACAGATCTGTGTGAATAGGCATGACTCTTGGTTTAAAATGTTAAATGGTAGGAAAAATTCCCCCTATATTTATTTATATATTAAATTTCTCTTGCTGTTGAGCTACTCCCGGCAGTTTACAACAACGGAGAAAGGAAGACAAGTATAAACATAACAGTCGCAAAAGAAATAGAACAATAGAAATGAACAACGAAAAAGAATTGAGAATAAAACGATAGGATAATAAAAGACGAAAGAGCAGGGAGCAAAGGAGGGGAGAAGTAGGTTTACTGTCAACCTAGTGGCTACCTCCACTGTGGAACCCCTCCTAATCTAACCCTTAAACCCTTGTGTAGGAGTTTCTTGGTATTTGTAAAAGCTTAAAGCTTAGAACATGGTTTCAACATACGTTGTGTTAAAGTTGCGGCATCACACTGCCCGACCTTTTCCTATTTTATGGCTGGCAAATATTTCTGACAAAAAAGCCAGGTTACTCGTGTAGTATGTACATGCTGAGCTCTTATTTGACTGCCCTATAAGCTGGGATCCTGCATCACGATAGGCTGTGGTGTGTCGCAGGCCCTGATAAACCATAAATAATAGTCTGTATAGGCCACAGCTTGGTACCTGCATCAGGTTGAGTCAGAGCCTCACAGAATCACAATCTAGCATAGTCTGTTGTATAAATTTAAAGGTAAAGGGTAAAGGTTCCCCTCGCACATATGTGCTAGTCGTTCCTGACTCTAGGGGGCGGTGCTCATCTCTGTTTCAAAGCCAAAGAGCCAGCGCTGTCCGAAGACGTCTCTGTGGTCATGTGGCCGGCATGACTCAACGCCAAAGGCGCACAGAACGCTGTTACCTTCCCACCAAAGGTGGTCCCTATTTTTCTACTTGCATTTTTTACGTGCTTTCGAACTGCTAGTTGGAAGAAGCTGGGACAAGTAACGGGAGCTCACCCCGTTACGCGGCACTTGGGATGCAAACCGCTGAACTGCCAATCTTTCTGATCGACAAGCTCAGCGTCTTAGCCACTGAACCACCGCGTCTCCTATATCTATCTATATCTATCTAGCTATCCACACAGACACATATACTCCACACAGCTTTTTTTAACCAATATTGTGCCTGGTTGTATTCATAACATATAAGAGAAGAGCAGGCAGAGTTAAGTGTGTCATCAGCTTAGAGTCATTATGTTGCCACAAATGGTTCTAAGCCCAACCTCCTTGAATTCCATTGACCCATCTCTGGTGCCAATTTAGTACTGAATTTTCGTTGACTAGATTCTTGTGTATAGGCCTGTACAATGCAACCCTTTTGAACTGCAACTTAACATATCCTTGCACTTGACAAGCAAAATCAACAACAATTCTTTCCGCTAAAGCCCAGAGCCAGTCTAATGTGGTAGTTTGGGTGTTGGGCTAGAAATCAGGTACCCATAAATTCTAGTCCTTTTGATCGACAAGCTCAGTGTCTTAGCCACTGAGCCACCGCATCCCTGTTGTATAAATTTAGCACAGACCAAATGTTATTGTAATTTTCATTCTAGGCAAATGGCTAATGTGCGAAGTCATTTGATATGAAAACGGAGTCCAATCATCTGCAAAATCCAGGTTAATAATTAAAACTCCAGCAAAATATTTGACGTCTTGCAAAAAATGAACTTCGACACTATTCTTGTTCCTGATTTTTACACCCTAAAGGGCATTTTTAACCAACTGGGGCTCAGTTTACATCACATTTTAATCCATTAACACTCATTAGCTTCAGTCATTTTGCATAACTGTGTTTTAACCATGGTTTATTGGGCAAAGTACAACTGGCTGGCTTGGTACCACCACCTGAACCATAGACCGTGGTGTCTAGGTTTACATAAGATGTTAAATCAAAGCCCAGCAAAAGGAATTATTGTGTAATAAATTGTGGAAATCTAGTCCCTATAACAGGTAGTCCTCGACGTACGACCACAATTGAGCCCCAAATTTATGTTGCTAAGTGAGACATTTGTTAAGTGAGTTTTAACCCATTTTATGACTTTTCTTGCCACGGTTGTTAAGTGAATCACTTCAGTTGTTCAATTAGTAACATGGCTGTTAAATGAATCTGGCTTCCCCATTGTCTTGTCAGAAGGTCGCAAAAGGGGATCTTGTGACCCTGGGACACTGCAACCGTCATAAATATGAGTCAGTTGCCAAGCATCCAAATGTAAATCACGTCACCAACGGTCGTAAGTGTGAAAAACGGTCACAAATCACTTTTTTCAGTGCTGTTGTAACTTTGAACAGTCAGTAAACAAACATAACACTTTGAGGGCTACCTCAATTCTAGGGCTACCTGTAATATCTTACCTCATAGTCTTCGGCTGGTTTTTTTTTAACTTTAGAGTTAAAGATTTCTTGTTCATGCACCCCAATTCGTGCTTGTTGGGCCCGAGAATTTCTTGCTTGAGGCTTTTTTTTTTTTTTTAACCCCACCTGACTTTTATTTATTTATTTATTTATTTATTTATTTATTTATTTATTTATTTATTTATTTTATTAGATTTTTATACCGCCCCCTCTCCCGAAGGACTCGGGGCGGTGCACAGCCAAAATTAAAAACATACAATATAAACAATTAAAATACGTTTAAAACAGAATTAAATCTAAAATGGCTCCCCAATTTAAAATGCCTTACCCATACCCCTATAAAAGACGAATTTAAAATTTAAAAATTTAAAATTTCCACATTTAAAAAGGGGGAAGATTTAGGCCAGGCCAGCTTGATAAAATAGAAAAGTCTTAAGCGCGCGGCGGAAGGTGCACAGATCCGGGATCCTACGTATCTCCGGGGGGAGCTCGTTCCAAATTGTAGGTGCCCCCACAGAGAAGGCTCTCCCCCTAGGGGCCGACAGCCGACATTGTTTGGCCGACGGCACCCGGAGGAGCCCCTCTCTATGGGAGCGTACTGGCCGGTGGGAGGCTATTGGTGGTAGCAGGCGGTCCCGTAAATAACCAGGTCCTAAGCCATGGAGCGCTTTAAAGGTGATAACCAGAACCTTGAAGCGCACTCGGAAGACCACCGGGAACCAGTGCAGCTCGCGCAGGAGAGGTGTCACATGGGAACTCCATGTCGCTCCCATCACCACCCGCGCGGCCGCACTCTGCGCCAGTTGGAGCCTCCGAGTGCACCTCAAGGGGAGCCCCATGTAGAGAGCGTTGCAGTAATCCAGACGAGAAGTAAAGAGGGCATGAGTGACTGTGTGTAGGGAGTCCCGATCTAGATAGGGACGCAACTGGCGGATCAGGCGAACCTGATGAAAAATCCTCCCGGACACGGCCGTCACATGCTCTTCTAACGACAGCCGTGAATCCAGGAGGACACCCAAGTTGCGAGCCCTATCCGTGGGGGCCAATGATTCGCCCCCAATAGTCAGCGATGGCATTAGCTGACTATATCGGGACGTCGGAAACCACAGCCACTCGGTCTTGGATGGGTTGAGCCTGAGCCTGTTCCTCCCCATCCAGATCCGTACGGCCTCCAGGCACCGGAACATCACTTCAAGGGCATTAATTTCATTTCTTGAGCCTTTGAATTAAAAAAAAGGAAGCCGTGATTTTGATAAGCAGGTCATTCTTCTCGTCTCTTTTTCTTCTTGCCTTTGCGAATTAAATGCTAGAATCAAAATGTGTGTTTTGTTTTGTTTTTTTCAACAGCTCTTTGCGGTGTTTGCGTTCGCTTCTTGTGGAGGATACAAAGGTGTCACCACACTTCTGGTTTCCTGTCACGGCGTGGTGAATAAAACAATAACAGCCTCTTTTAGTTATCCTTTCAGGTGAGTTCCTGGAAAATTTCTCATGAGTGGATCCCCTCAGGATATAGATTGCTAATAGGTTTTTCCATTGTGGCTTGTCCTAAAACAGTGGTTTTTTTAGCCTTCTCTACCACAGACATTTCTGAGAATCTGATTTTATTTTATTTTTTGTATCTATATATCTCTCTGTCTGTCTCTGTCTGTCTGTCTGTCTGTCTATGTATCTGTCTATCTATCTACATCTATCTATGTATCTATCTATTTCTGTCTGTCTGTCTATCTATCTATCTATCTACATCTATCTACATCTATCTATCTATCTATCTATCTATTTCTGTCTATCTATGTATCTATCTACATCTATCTATCTACATCTATCTATCTATCTATCTATCTATCTATCTATCTATCTATCTATCTATCTATCTATTTCTGTCTATCTACATCTATCTACATCTATCTATCTATATCTATCTATCTATCTATCTATCTATCTATCTCTATCTACCTATCTATGTATCTATCTACATCTCTATCTATCTATCTATCTATCTACATCTATCTATGTATGTACCTTATCTATATCTTTGCTCGTCAGAAGGTCGCAAAAGGGGAATCACATGATTCCGGGTCACTGCAAACGTCATAAATATGGAGCCTGGGGAGGGCGGAAAACGGGCTTACTGGGCCCACCATGCCATTGCATGCCAAAAGCGGGGGGAGCTGTGCGAGCATGTGCGGGTGGGTGGGGCGCATTGAATTATGGGTGTGGGCACGCACGCAACACACACACACACTCCCCCCCGCTTTTGGCAAGCGACGGCAAAAAGGCTAGCCATCACTGCTATATATCGTTGTATTAAAATGAATCTGATGGTCAACAATAATTGTGCAACATTAGCACTTTTTAAGTAGTATCTATATTATTTGTCTTCACTTTGGTTTTTATGGCAAGTGAAATGCCAGGAGAGTCACACCGTATTGAATATATTTATAGGTAAATAATAAATATATATATTTTTTTTATAAAAAAAGTTTTTAGACGAGTAGACAATATGGATAATCCTCGGACGCTCTCTCCCACTTCTGTTTGTGCAGGTTGAACACAGTTGTTTTCACTCCGCCGGATCCCACCCGCTGCAACGGCACTTGGACAGATGTCTACCTTGTGGGCAACTTCTCCACCTCGGCCCAGTTCTTTGTCACATTTGGAGTCCTCATCTTCTTCTACTGCATGACGGCCCTGGTGTTTTACCTTGGCTATATGCACGTCTACCGGAATGGTAGCAATTTCCCAATGATCGTAAGTCGTTAAGGTTCGGGTTGGATGATAAAACAAGAGATTAACAGATTAACAGAGTTGGAAGGGACCTTGTAGGTCGGGGATGGCGAACGTATGGCACGCGGAGCCATATCGATGGGTACGCGAGCCAGCTGATTTTCGGGCCTTCTGGGCCCACTGGAAGTCAGCAAACAGGCCGTTTCCGGCCTCCGGGGGGGGGTTTGGGAAGGCCGTTTTCACCCTCCCCAGGCTCCTAGAAAGGCTCTGGAGCCTGGGGAGGGCGAAAAAAACGGGCCCACCAGGCCATCGCATGCCAAAAACGAGGGGGGGGTCGCACACACATGCGCAGGGGCAGGGCACATAGAATTATGGGTGTGGGCACACACACACGCGCCCCTTCCGCACTCCCCCCACTTTTGGCACACGATGGCAAAAAGGTTAGCCATCACCTGCGTACTTTTCGCCGTGCCCTAAAGACCTTCCTGTTTCAGCAAGCCGGACTGGCCTAATATGAATTTTAAATGGGTGTATGTGTGTTTTAATTGAGGGCCAAATTATATATATTTGTTTTAATTGGTTTTAAATTTTATAAATTCATGTGTTTTAATGTGGCTGTACACCGCCCTGAGTCCCCCGGGAGAAGGGCGGTATAGAAATCCGATAAACTCTAAACTCTAACTCTAGGTCATCTAGTCCAACCCCCTGCCCAAGCAGGAGATCCTACACCAGGGATGGCTAACCTTTTTGCTGTCATGTGCCAAAAGTGGGGGGAGCGCGGGAAGGTCGCCCACATGCATGACCACACCCATAATTCAATGTGCCCTGCACATGCACGCACACCCTCCCCCCCCCCGCTTTTAATATGTGATAGCCCGGTAGGCCCATTTTTCACCCTCCCCAGGCTCCAAAGGCTTTCTACGAGCCTGGAGAGGGCAAAAACAGCCTTCCCCACCTCACCGGAGGCCGGACACAGCCTATTTCCCAACTTCTGGTGGGACCGGAAGGCCCAAAAATCAGCTGTCCGGCGCACGCATGCATGCTGGAGCTGAGCTACGGCAATGTTCGTGTGCCCACTAATATGGCTCCGTGTGCCACTTGTGGCACCCGTGCCATAGGTTCACCATCACGGGTATATGTCATAGTCGTAGCCAGTTCTTTCAGTTCGATAATCTGAAGCTTTGACACTGATTTAACTTCACACTGTTGGCTTCCAGGATTACGTTTTCACTCTCTGCGCTGTCTTTCTGTGGCTAGTCAGTACGGCTGCCTGGGCAAAAGCTTTAGTGGATATCAAAATATCGACCGGTCACCGCATTATGGAAGAAATACCGGCATGCAAAATTGATGGATCCTCCTGTGTGTTTGCTTCCGTTACCAGCATGGGAAGTCTGAATGTGTCTGTGGTACGTATAGCATGTCACGTATGGTTTAACGGGGGGTTGTCAGTGGTGGGATTCAATTTTTTTTACTACCGGTTCTGTGGTGGGCGTGGCTTGGTGGGCATGGCAGGGGAAGGATACTGTCGTGGCTAAGGCCCACGTAGTGATTACCAAACACAATTCAGTCCTGAACAAGCCTATTTTATTAAAACAGCTGAGAATTAATTCATTCTCAGCTTTAGTCCAAAACAAAATTCTTCATAACCAGTCCTTCGGCCTTATCGCCAACCTTTGATGTCTTTGGCAATCTGCCAAAGGCTTTTCTTGGCAAAAACCCCACAAAGTTCAAGAGACGCTGACAAGAAGCACTGGAATCAACGTTGCTTTTCGACAAAGAACCCAATAGCTCGTTGCTGCTCTTTTAAGCCTTATGGGAGGGGCCAATCATCTTCTGGCCTTACTCCTGAGTCGTCCTTTTTGCTTCAGCTGCTCTTGCCTTCTGGCAGCTCTTCTCATACGTGCACTAGGAACAGGCTCCTCCTGTTCCTCTGCCTCTCTGCTGTCCGCCTCTGGAGGCTCCGGAGTCTGCGCATCGCTCCCAGATGGCCCTGGCCCCATCTCTGCCTCCAACACAGAGCCCTCATCTGGGCCTTCGTCAGACTCCAGGACTGGCTCATTGTCCTCCCCAGTCTCCTCACTGTCCGACTCCGCTGCCAGTTCCGCAGGCTGCTGGCGGACCACAACAGATACTGCAAAATCTCCATTCCCTCCCCCACTCCAGGGGAAGGTTACTGCAAAATCCCCATTTCCTCCCAATCAGCTGGGACTCGGGAAGCAGAGACTAGATGGGGGCAGGGCCCGTCAGAGGTGGTATTTACCGGTTCTCCGAACTACTCAAAATTTCCGCTACTGGTTCTCCAGAACTGGTCAGAACCTGCTGAAACCCACCTCTGGACACAACCCTGATGTGGCCCTCAATGAAATCAAGTTTGTCCCCTTAAAAATTGTGTAACGTATGCATTGATTCAGTTGTAACAGCAAACTAACCAAGACTTCTGTTCTTGCAGATTTTTGGCTTGGTGAATATGATTCTGTGGGGTGGAAATGCTTGGTTCGTATACAAGGAGACTAGTCTGCACCAATCGAACAGTAATTCTTCAAAGTCAGGATTCTACCCAGCAACATCGGGAATCTGAACAGTTATAGATTTATGCTCAAACGGCTGCGTTTCATTTTGTTGACAAGTTTGAATACACTGTATTTCAAAATATTTCACTATTCGCTTTCACAAATATACAATTTGGCGGGAGAAGGGGGAAACGCTGCCTGGTGTAGGTAGGAAATGAGTGTTTTGAAAGAATTTATTTACCTTAAATGAATACTTGAGTCAAATGCTTGGACAGTGTTGTCATCTTAAGAAAATAATTTTTGGGGCACAATACATTTCCGTTGTAATGATAAACGGCACTTGACAATTCTTTGCCTGCATCAATCATACTTGTGTTATACTGTACTTAACGTTTTGTCCTAAAGAGAGACTTAAAATAATTGTTGTGCATTCTATTGAGGGTTAGGATTTGGCAAATCCACTGTCTGTTTAAACAGTTGCCTGATTTAAAAAGTTTCCTCCGTACCAAAAAGGTATTTGTGTGTGTGTGTATTTGTGATTTCAGTGTAATTGTTCAACTGCTACTATATATATAAAAAAAGAGATTGGCTACAGCTTGAATTCTCTGTGAT
Organism: Pituophis catenifer annectens; assembly: GCF_029215685.1. Lineage (NCBI taxonomy): Eukaryota > Metazoa > Chordata > Lepidosauria > Squamata > Colubridae > Pituophis > Pituophis catenifer. The sequence continues at coordinate 5,247,989 of NW_027256887.1, forward strand.
TAATAACTTTATCTTTTATCTTTTATTGGATTTGTATACCGCCCTACTCCCGAAGGACTCAGGGCGGTAAACAGCCACAGAATAAAACACATAAATACAAAATTTAAAAACAGAATAAAACCGAATTAAACAATTTGGCCGAGACAAATTAAAAACACCCAATAATTTTAAAAACAAATTTAAAATTTACATTTTAAAGGGGAAAGATTTAGGTCAGGCTGGCTTGATGGAATAAAAAAGTCTTGAGAGCGCGACAGAAGGTGCGCAGATCCGGGATCCTCCGAATCTCCGGAGGGAGCTCATTCCGGATAGTAGGTGCCCCCACAGAGAAGGCTCTCCCCCTGGGGGCCGCCAGTTGACATTGTTTGGCCGACGGCACCCAGAGGAGCCCCTCTCTATGAGAGCGTACCGGCCGGTGGGAGGCTATTGGTGGTAGCAGGCGGTCTCGTAAATAACTGAGGTAAATCTAACCGTTTGAGTTGATCATCAAACGATCCCCGGTGATCTATTTTAAATTGGAAAAGTTCTTTCTGATCTTGAGAGAATGCAAGTTATACCGAGGGAAGGATTCCAGTCTTAAGAAAGCTATCAGTTACTTCTAAGTTTGACTGTTTAAAATGTGGATGCTTAATAACTTCGAGCATTGTCTCTGACATGTACTCCTGTACATTAGATTTGGTTCAGCCTAATAAATTGACATTTCTAGAAATTGGGCCTGTTGTCCTGAAAATATTGCACAGTATAGCACAGGGCAGTGGTGGGTTGCTCCCGGTTCAGACCGGTTCGGAAGAACTGGTAGCAAAACCGGCGGTAGGCTCCACCCACCGCTCCGGATGTTGTCATCAGTGATCTGCGCAGAAGCAAGGCGTGCGCGCGAGTGCGATCCCGTTGTGAACCGGTGGTAAAGATAAGTAGAACCCACCCCTGTCACAGGGGTGTCAAACTCGATTTAATTGAGGGATGCATCATGGTTATGTTTGATCTCAGGGGGCCTGGGGTGGGCGTGGCCAGCTTGACGTCACTCGTTTTTGGCCACAATTGCCTCCTGCAGCCCTCTGCCAGTAAAAACGGAACCCGTGGGGGGCACGCATGAGATCTGTTTTCGCTGGGCTACAAGAGGCCGTCACGGCCAAAAATGGAGCCCGGGAGGGCCGCACACAGCCCTCCCGGGCTCCCTTTTCGCTGACAGAGGCACCGCGGGCCGGGCTGTCACTGTTTACAGGGCGGCCCCGCGGGCCAGATCTCAGCACCCTGTGAGCCGCATTTGGCCCACAGGCCTTGAGTTTGACACCCCTGGTGCAGCAGATACTAGCAAAACCTAAAGCAGTTTTGTTTTTGCTCTAGAGCAGGGGTTTCAAACTCAAGGCCTACAGGCCGGATTCGGCCTACAGGTTGCTTAGATCTGGCCCACAGGGCTGATCTGGAAATAGCAGCCCGCGGTGCCTCTGCTAAAAAAATGGGGCGCAGGGGTGCCACACCTCCATTGGGGCTCCAGTTGGCACAGAGCTGTATCGTAAGGCAATTTTGGAAGGTCAAAAGGGTGGGAATGGATCTGTCCTTGGTAGCAAATCCCAAAGGTAAAATTACACATTGTGAGGAAAAAAAGGATACTGCAAGCACAAAGAACTTTACTTCTTACTGCTATTAAAGCTTGGTGTAATACCTCCTTAAATGCTAATTATCCCACACACATAGCTATTTATTCTGGGACTTGTCAGTGCCGTATAAGAGGGAGTCACGACCCTCGGCTGGCGGGGTATGTGTGTGTCAAAAAAGCCAAGATGGCATCCAGAATAACAGGATTTCAGTTCTGCCACCTTTTAAGGGAAGACATCTTATTAAAGTCAACACAGGCTGCTGAACAGTTTTTATTCATGTCTTTGACATCCAAAGGCCCTTTCCATGTTGCGTAGGGTACCTTAAACCTAAAATGTCTGCTTAGACCTTAGTCCAGGGGTGAAATCCAACAGGTTCTGACAGGTTCTGGAGACAACAGGACAATTTTCATAGAAGAGCAGGCGGAGCTGGGAGTTGGAATTAAATGTGTCATCAGCTTAGAGTCCTTATGTTGCCGCAAATGATCCAAGCCCAATCCCTCTTGAATTCCGTTGCTTCAGAGTAACTAACACTGAGGTGTTAAATTGTATAAAACCAGACACGTCCACTAGAAGCTAAAATTATAAGACTACGTCTGATTTACTTTAGATGTGCCATGCATGCAAATTCATTGGAGAAGGCCATCAAGAAGAAGACACAAGCAAAGGACACACTGGCTTGATAACATCAAATCACAGGTGAACAACTGAAAGAAGCTGTGCTTGGCAGAGTAGCATGGAGAGCCCTTGTCTATAAAGTCACTAAGAGTTGGATACAACACATCCTCTTTTAACGACCCCATACTCCCTTGCAGGGTGGAGTCTGGGCAACTGAATGGAGCTGAGTGTTTACTGGCCGGATGCCCTTCCTGTCACCAATGCAGAGTTATATACAGCAGATATATTCTCAGTGTGCCCAGAGAGAGAAATATCTGTCTCTACCTAGAATCGAACTCACGATCGAGCTCCACCTCTAGGCCACCGCACCACTCGAGTCGGATGCAACTGAATGGTTAAAACTACTACTAATCTTCCTATAGAGTTGGTTTCCTGATTTGGTCATTAAGAGGCACCCAGATCAGCTGTTATGTCTTCTGGCCTACAGGACATATTACACCTGCTTTTAAGACTGATTTTGATATTTGGGATATATTTTGGGAGAGGGGATGGGAGACCTGCGTGGGGGAGTGGGTGAAGGTGATCGGTTGCTCGGATGTTCCTCGTTTGCTTTCTGCAATTTGTCTAAGGCTGTTGGTCCTAGGTGATTTGATCTTCTGGTTTCGTCTTCCATTTGGAATAGGTCACCTGTTTGGTTATTCTTTGGAGGTTTTGTCTGCTTAAGGTCTCCTTGATTACCACCAGACTCAGCTTCTGCTTTGGGTAGATCCTTTTCACCATTTTTTGGAGATCTCGGCTTCTGTTTGAGATTCCCTTCACCACCACTAGTAGTAGTAGCCTCTGCTGTGGGTAGATCTTTTTCACCACTTTTTGGAGATCTCGGCTTCTGTTTGAGATTCCTCTCACCACCATTAGTGGTAACCTCTGCTTTGGACACACTGCCTTCACCACTCTTGGGAGTTGTTGTTACTCGTGCAACAGAGTCCTTCACTTTCGTCTTGGAAAGAGCATTGGAATCTTTCCATCTTCGCGCCCCGGATTTTGAGTTGTATTCATACACTTTGCCAGTGACTGTGGAAGAAACGATTAATTTAAAAATTCGCTTTTAGGGTGGAAGGGATGTGATCAATGATGGGATTCAGCCGGTTTACACCGGTTCACGCGAACCGGTTGTTACATTACACCCACCCACCTCCTATCAAACTGTATCCCGGGCACTGCGCTGCAATGGAGAAATGAGCAACGGAGCGGCCGAATTGAGGGAAGGTGAAGGCCACCTTCCCTCTTTCTTCTCCCTGCTCCTCCTCCTTCCCTTGTGCCAGCCACTCCATTGTCTGTTTCTCCAGCGCAGTGCAGCGCCCAGGATTCACTTTGATAGTGAGCGGGAGGGGGTAATTTAACAATCGGATTTCCCAGAGTCAGGTTGGCCATCGTGGGAGGTTCCTCCCGCATGTGTGGCGGAGCTGGCGGATGGGGATGGGCCACGCCTCCCACGACAGGTAATCTGACCCTGGGCGAATCCCATCACTGGATGTGATGGTTTATTTGATTTGTAATCCAGTATAATCCTACAGAATTATCATCAGCCAACAACAAAATACAATATATAACACAAAATGCCCATGATAATATAAATAATATATTCACCAATACCGTGTTTCCCCAAAAATAAGACCCTGTCTTATATTTTTTTGAACTCTGAAATAAGCGCTTGGCCTTATTGCCATGCGCTCAAAAGCCCGATTGGGCTTATTATCAGGGGATGTCTTATTTTGGGGGTAACAGGGTAGTAAGAACACCCCAACCAAACTCAAAGCAAAATCAACAAACAGACAAAAACTAAACCTCCCTTTAAACCACCTTCTGAAATGGGACACCAAGGAGATCCAACTGACCTCAATGGGAAAGCTAGTCAAGAGAACAGGTGTTATTGTAGCAATTTCTCTGGGCGTCTCATCCTCCTGACCTTACAGAACCGGGGTACAATCAAACACTCTTTTTGTACCAATGAAATTGACCCAAAGGTGCTTTTTGAAAAAGTAACTGGACTATCTTGGTTATTTTTTTTTTTCCTTTGAAAACGTTTCGCTTCTCATCCAAGAAGCTTCTTCAGTTCTGGAAGTTCAGTTTTCCGCAGCACAGAAGAAGCTTCTTGATTGATCGTTTCAGTACTCGTGATAATTTGACTTTTCTCTTGAACAAATGCGTAAGCGTTGCTATTTGCCTTGGAAGCATAAATCTCTTGCTCTAACAAGACTCAAAGGCTTTCCTCTCAAAACCTTTTTGCTCTTGCTCAGCCTCCTTGTAACATACCTGGGTCTATGGCTTCCCCGTCAAAAATAGGATTTAAGTTGGTCATTTCCTAAAGAGGAAAAACAAAAGGCTAATTTAGTACCGTCAATTAAAGAAATGAGGAAAAATAGCTGACCAGCACGGAATCAAAGAGAATTCTACAATCTCTGTGTTGGATTAAAACAGGGATGTCAAACTCGATTTCATTGAGGGCCGCATCAGGGTTGTGGTTGATCTGGTGTGTGTGTCAGTGGTGGGTTTCAAAATTTTTTACTACCGGTTCTATGGGCGTGGCTTGGCAGGCTTGGCTTGGTGGGCGTGGCAGGGGAAGGATACTGTAAAATCTCCATTCCCTTCCCCAATCCAGGGGAAGGTTACTGCAAAAATCCCCATTTCCTCCCGATCAGCTGGGACTTGGGAGGCAGAGAATAAGTGTGGGTGGGGCCAGTCAGAATTTTTACTACCGGTTCTCCAAACTACTCAAAATTTCCGCTACCGGTTCTCCAGAACTGGTCAGAACCTGATGAAACCCACCTCTGGTGTGTGGCCTGGGGGAGTGTGGCCAGCTCAACATCACTCGTGTCGGGGGCACTGGTGGTAGCCTGAGCGCTCTGCCATCTCCCTATCAGATGCTTTGAATGGGGGGGGGGAATGTAATTTTTTTAAATAAAAAATAAACCATCTAGATCCGTGATGGCGAGCCTATGGCACACGTGCCACAGGTGACACGTGGAGCCATATCGGTGGGCACGCGAGCATTGCCCTAGCTCAGCTCCAGCTTGCATGCGTGCGCCAACCAGCTGATTTTCGGGCCGTGAAACAGGCTGTTTCCGGTCTCCAGAGGGCCTCCAAGGGTGTGGGAGGAAGGCCGTTTTCGCCCTTCCCAGGCTCCTAGAAAGCCCCTGGAGCCTGGGGAGGGCAAAAAACAGCCTATCGGGCCCAGTGTGTGCCAAAAGCGTGGGAAGCGTGGGGGGTGCATTGAATTATGAGTGTGGGCACGCTCTCCATGCTTTTGGCACGTGATGGCAAAAAGGTTAGCCATCACTGATCTAGATTAAACAGGAAGTGTTGCAATAATTACCTTTCTGGACTTTAATATCAGCCAGAATATATATACGGGCATCCTGATATGCTAATCCTAAATAGGCAAAGATTCTATTTCACGTTGAAAGCATACTTACCCATATTATTTCTTTCTTTGCTTTCTTCTTTTCTGTATTAAAAAAAAAACCAAACAAGCTGTTTTTTCTAACCTTTCACTTTATGAAATGAGCAAGAGTTAAAAGTATCCAATCAAATTACATTCTGACTACCTGAATTAAGTAGAACCAGTGGAGGGTTTCAAAAATTTTTACTACCGGTTCTGTGGGTGTGGCTTGGTGGGCGTGGCATGGCTTGGTGGGTGTGGCAGGGAAAGGATACTGCAAAATCCCCATTCCCTCCCCAATCCAGGGGAAGGTTACTGCAAAATCCCCATTCCCTCCCGATCAGCTGGGACTCAGGAGGCAGAGAATAGATGGGGGCGGGGTCAGTCAGAATTTTTACTACCGGTTGTCCGAACTACTCAAAATGTCCGCTACCGGTTCTCCAGAACTGATCAGAACCTGCTGAAACCCACCTCTGAGTAGAACTTACTACATAAAACCAAGAGTAGAAGAAGTTACATAGTCGGGCAACAAAATATTTGCAAACAATCAATTAAGCTCAGAGACCAACAAGGACTGCCCATTTCAAGCCTTATATTCTACATATACGACAGTCCTTGACTTACAACTGGTCATGTAGGAACTATTTAACTATTCAAAGCTATGCCAGACCTCCTAAAAAGTAGTTATAAACTGGTTCTGAAGTTCTGAGGGCTCCCTCACAGTCATGTGACCACAATTTGGGCACTTGTTTGTTTGTATCCTGCCATTATTATTTTTATAAATAACTATCTTCGTACCTAATACTCTTTCCTCCTCCTATTTTCCCCATAACAACCACCCTGTGAAGTAGGTTGGGCTGAGAGAGAGTGATTGGCTCAAAGTCACCCAGCTAGCTTTCATGGCTAAGGCGGGACTAGAACTCACCGTCTCCTGGTGATTGGCTCAAAATCGCCCAGCTGGCTTTCATGGCTAAGGTGGGACTAGAATTCACCGTCTCCTAGTGATTGGCCCAAAGTCACTCAGCTGGCTTTCATGGCTAAGGTGGGACTAGAACTCACTGTCTCCTGGTGATTGGCTCAAAATCGCCTAGCTGGCTTTCATGGCTAAGGCGGGACTAGAACTCACCGTCTCCTGGTGATTGGCCCAAAGTCATCTAGCTGGCTTTCATGGCTAAGGTGGGACTAGAACTCACCATCACCTAGTGATTGGCCCAAAGTCACCCAGCTGGCTTTCATAGCTAAGGCGGGACTAGAACTCACCATCACCTAGTGATTGGCCCAAAGTCACCCAGCTGGCTTTCATGGCTAAGGCGGGACTAGAACTCACCATCTCCTGGTGATTGGCTCACATTCACCCAGTTGGCTTCCATGGCTAAGAGTGCTTGAACTCGCAGCCTCCTACTTTCCCTTAACCACTAGGCCAAACTAGATTCTTACTTGGCGACCATCATGCATTTACGGCCATTTGCAGTGTCTTGTGGTCATGTGACGACAATTTCCGATATTTTTGCTAAAAAAAATCAGTGTTTACTTCCGATTTTCAGCAAAAAAACACCCCAGAGCAAACAATGAGTTCACTTAATGACTTCTGTAAAACAAGGTCATAAAATTGGATCGGCCACATGAGCAACTTGTTTTACGACCATCATGGCTTAGGGATGCTCCATTACAGTTGTAAGTCTAGGACTGCTTGTATTCTGTTCTATTAGATTTTAAACTATGTGATTCTATGTCAAACTGCACTAAAATCATACGTACTTTGAAAACATTATGCCTCTTATTAACAACGCGGCCGTGTTTTAAGAACAAGAAAAGCAAACAAGAAAATACATACCTGGCATGTCCAACCTGTCATAAATTTTAAAAAAAATATATTATTATTGCAAAAACGGTCATTAGGCAATACAGTAAACAAAGCTGAATTGAAAAGTTATGGGCAGCAATGACTTCAAATTTCGGAGGATTGCTTCAATCTCGTTAAGAAATATGGATTATTTATTTATTGCAGAACAAAAGGACATGGACGCACACGGCAAACATTGTATTATAATTGCGTTATTATTTGCAGGTTTTCTTTAAGCTACTTAATGAGAACGCAGATCGTTGGGGGAAATATGCTGGTTGTTATGGACTGTCAGCCATCAGCCCCTCCAGGAGCAAATCAGAGGAGGAGGAGGAGGTGTGGGAGTCGGGGTCAGCATCAAGGCAACCTGAGAGCTCCGAGGGGGAAGAGGGAATGGAGCTGGCAGAGAGAGAGGCAGAGCCTGGGCTGTCAGATGGAGAGTCAACAGCCCCCAGGTCTGGAGGTGGCTGATGAGGAAGAGGAGGAACAGCTGGGTCCAGTGCCTGACGTGCAGATATGCAGAAGACAGAGGAGAGGAGAGCAGTGGAAATCTATGGGCTGGTCCTTGGGACGGAAGAGCCACTGCTGCTAGCGAAGCCCCACTCTAGCTCTGAGGATGTTGTGGCCCCGCCCTCTGAGCCTATCCCATCGGAGGAAGAAAGCTCCGAGCATGAGGAAGAAGAGTCAGCCAGGCCTCCCTCTCCAGGCCCCTCCCCTCTGGCACTGTCTCAGGTGCCGGCCGAGGGAGAGGAGATTAGCAGGGAGACAGGTGGCTCGGATGAGAGTGAAGGAGAGACATCATTCCTGGACGCACGCCTCCAAAGGCGTGATAAACGATTGCAGCAGCTCAGGAGGGGTGCTAGGGATTAGAACTGAGTCACTGGACCACACCCCAGAGACTATATAATAGAGGGTGGTGGCCAGTGATCCCTGTGACGAACAAAAATAAATCTTGGATAGTCACTAGAGCATGGTCCGAAACTGCTGAGAGGAATATTTATTTTTGTTGGACTCTTGTACGCTGAGTATCTTATCTTTCTGTTTCTGTGGAAATAAAAGCACTTGGCAGACGGTGTGTATATCGCTGCCAAATTGGAGATAAAGACCTGGGTGTGTGCCAAGTGCTTCCTTAACCCTCGGCTGGCTGTGTTTGTGTGTGTGTGTGGACGGGGACAGATCAGGGGATAAAAGGCAGGGAGTGGAGATGAATAGATGTGGCAGACAACTATTCATCTCCCGGCCGGACAGACTTGTTAGCCTGCAGTGAGAGAGAAACTTTTTGTCGGGGCTGCCGGCACTCCTAATTAAAGGAATCTTTTGAGTTCACTTCAGAGGATTTGTCGTGTTTGGGGAGCTGAGTCCAAACACTGGCTCTGTAAACTGCTTTGTTAATTTTAAATCTTAGATCAGTGGTCCTCGACCTTTTGGGTATCAGGGACCGGTTCTGTGGAGAGAGGTTTTCCCGCGGACCGGAGGGGGTTTCGTGGGCCGCCTGCACCCCGTGGATGGGGCTTCGCTTGTTTGCATGGACCTGTTTTTGGCACGCCGTGGCCCTGTGCCGGTTCACGGACCTGGGATTGGGGACTCCGTCTCAGAGAGTGCTATAAAGCAGTATGAAGCGGTATATAAGTCTAAGTGCTGTTGCTATTGCTACTTACAGTGGTTTTGTGTCCGCTTTGGGTTTCGGTGGGCAACAGGAACGGAGGTATTTTGCCAGCAAAACGGTTAGATAGCCGAGCAATCCCAGCAGCAATAAACTGCCAAGGAGTGTGAAAAACGGCACATACCAAGCCGATCGAGCATAAACGTTTTCTTTGCTGGTCACGATGGTCACAGCAGGCTTGTAAGGAAGAAAAAAAATGGGGTGTTGGAAACAAAATTGTTCTAATTGTTCTAGCAAAAAAAACAAAAGAAAAAAAAAACAGCAGTCTCAAAAGAAAAAAATGGAGAGCTCATTTGACTATTAACGTATTTAGGAACACTGATTTTAAGGTAGTACAGGTAGACCTCAACTTACAACAACAACAACAACAACAACAACAACAACAACAACAATAATAATAATAATTATTATTATTATTATTATTTTATTTCTATGACGCCCTTCTCCTGAAGGACTCAGGGCGGTGTACAGCCTATTTAAAAACACAGACAAAACAACAATTAAAATTTAAAATAATTAAATAAATTTGGCTCAGATTTAAAACCCCAAAAAATTTAAATACCCCAATTTAAAACTATTATGTTGATAGTCCGGCCTGGCAGAACAACAGGGTCTTCAGTGCGCAGCAAAACACCCGGAGGTCGGAGATCTTACGTATTTCCGGGGGCAGTTCATTCCACAGGGCTGGGGCTCCCACAGAGAAGGCCCTCCCCCTGGGTGTCGCCAGCCAACATAACTTGGCCGATGGCACCCTGAGGAGACCCTCTCTGTGGGAGCGAACTGGCCGGTGGGAGGCAATTGGTGGCAGAAGACGGTCTCGGAGGTACCCGGGTCCTATGCCATGGAGCGCTTTAAAGGTGGTAACCAACACCTTGAATCGCACCCGGAAGACCACTGGGAGCCAGTGCAGCTCGCGCAGGAGGGGTGTCACATGGGCACAACGAGTTGCACCCATAACTACCCGTGCGGCCGCATTCTGGACCAGTTGGAGCCTCCGAGGGCTCTTCAAGGGGAGCCCCATGTAGAGAGCATTACAATAGTCCAACCGGGAAGTAACAAGGGCATGAGTGACCGTGCGCAGGGCGTCCCGGTCCAGAAAGGGCTGCAACTGGCAACTTTGTTTAGTGATCTTTACAACGGCACTGAAAAAAGTGTCTTATGACCGTTTTCACACTTACAACCATTGCAGCATCCCCATGGTCACGTGATGAAAATTCGGAGCCTTGGCAACTGACTCATATTTATGACGGTTGCAATGTCCCAGGGTCATGTGATTACCTCCTTTTGTGACCTCCTGACAAGCCACGTCCATGGGGAAACCACATACTTACACTTAACAACCATGTTACTGTTCTGCCCCAGCTACGGACCCCAAAGAACGCAGCACACACAAAGTCTGTACAAATCTTAGTTTTCTAAATTAAACCAGTCTTTTTCAAACAAAGGCTGTTAATTAACTTTCTTAACAGCCTACAAGAATCCAAAGAATAAATAATCATAATCTTACTAGGATTGGCAGAAAGCCCAGAAGCAATTTGCAGGAAACTGATAAAACAACTAAAATCAAGACATGAAGGAGAGTGAACGAAGTTGTTTCCTGCAAATTGCCTCAGTTGTCGTCCTTCCTTAAATAGGCTAAGGGAGTGGCCAATTAGCCCCAAGCCTTACTCTCGAGGAGACCTCCTCCTGAGGAGCCACTCCTGCCTTTTGGCAGCTCTGCGCGCCCGTGCATCGAGAAGAGGCTCCTCCTCTTCTTCCTCACCCATGGAAGCTTCTGGAGGTTCTGAAGGCCCTGGCTGAATCTCTGCCTCTGGCACCATATCTTCTCCAGCCTCCTCATTGTCCGACTCGAGTGCCAGCTGCACAGGCTGCTGGCGCAGCACCAGACCAGCCTCCTCATTGTCGGAAGCAGCTACTAGCTACACAGGCCTCTGACGGGCCACAACAATTACTCACTTAGCAACTGCAATGATTCGCTTAACAACTGTGTCAAGGAAGATCGGATAATGGGGAAAAATTGACTTAACTGTCTTGCTTAGCAACAAAATTTTAGGTTTATTTGCAGTCGTAAATCAAGGACTACCTGTATATCATTATGACAGTAAATAAATCAATAAATAATCCAGACTATCATCCCAAATCAAATTAGTATAAAAGCCCAAACTTACTGTTGTAGGAATCACAGTGGTTGGATCTGGGATAACTCGGATGGTTAATTTTACCGTGCCGTTTTGAACCCGGACTGAAGTTCTTTCAGAACTTGTTAACAGATTATCATCGGTTACGGAAACCAACAGCCTGTATTCCCAGATTTTGTCCACTCCTGATGTATAATCGAATGGATTGGTCAGGACTAACCTCGAGATATTAGACCCGGCCTTTGGTGAGAAGTCAAAATGGTTATTGATGTTACCTAAAAGCAGAGCCAGAGACCAAACGAGTAAAGATAAATGAAGTTTAATTCAATGGAAGATGGTGGATATGATACCAAATAAAAAGCTGGCTAGAAGAAATTCTAACGATTAAACTAGAAGCCAAACCAGATTTTTTTCTTACTGGGAATGATAGATGGTAAATATAATAAAAATGTAACCTACCTAATATTACATATATTAACAGCTGCAAGAATAGCATTTGCTCAGAAATGGAAGAGTAAAGAAAACACCTTCAGAAGAAGAAGTGTTATGTAAAATCTTCAATTGTGCAGAAATGGACAGATTCATTTTGGAACTCAAAAATAAAAGGCGAAGGGGAAGGTTACTGCAAAGTCCCCATTTCCTTCCAATCAGCAGGGACTTAAGAGGCAGAGAATAGATGGGGGTGGGGCCAGTCAGAATTTTTACTACCGATTCTCCAGAACTGGTCAGAACCTGCTGAAACCCACCTCTGACATATACCTGACAAAGTGTCAGTGGCTTTTCTAGCTTCCTGCAGGTTAAAAAGGTGGTAGGTTGCAAGTAGGAAACCATTTTTTCAATTACATATAAAGTAATTCTTGGTATGAACAGGATGAACAATATCACTCTCGAGCAAACTGTAAGTTTGGATTGTAGCGTCACCTCCTGCATTGAAAGGATTTCTTTGGGTATTGATACAAATAAATAAATTTAGGGAGCATCTTGCCTTTATTATTTTTACAAATAACTCAGGTCAAAATGGTAGCTATTGAAGAGGGAAGTCTTCCAAGTAAAACAAGGAAGTTCAGTTGCTTCTTGAAAAAGCACTTCAGGGACGGCATGTGTTATAAAATATATTCTACCAGCAACTACCCTGTTTCAGAGGTGGGTTTTAGCAGGTTCTGACCAGTTCTGGAGAGCCGGTAGCAGAAATTTTGAGTAGTTTGGAGAACCGGTAGTAAAAATTCTGACTGGTCCCACCTCCATCTATTTTCTGCCTCCCAAGTCCCAGATGATCGGGAGGAAATGGGGATTTTGCAGTATCCTTCCCCTGGATTGGGGAGGGAATGGAGAGTTTACAGTATCCTTTCCCTGGAGTGGAGTGGGAATGGAGATTTTACAGTACCCTTCCCCTGTCATGCCCACCAAGCCATGCCATACCCACCAAGCCACACCCACAGAACCGGTAGTAAAAAATTTTGAAACCCACCACTGCCCTGTTTCCCCGAAAATAAGACCCAACCAGAAAATAAGTCCTAGCGTGATTTTTCAGGATGCTCGTAATATAAGCCCTATCTCCAAAATAAGCCCCACTTAAGATTGTCAGCCAGATGGAGGCATTTAGTACCGTATTTCCCCAAAAATAAAACCTAACCCCAAAATAAGCCCTAATGCATCTTTTGGAGCAAAAATTAATATAAGACCCCATCTTATTTTCGGGGAAACATGGTAATGAGATAAGATATTCAAAGATGAAGTATAAAATACCTGACGTGATAGTATATCGGAATGACTTTGGGCTTGAATCCCGATCCACGCAGCTAATACTGAAACGATTAATAATGCCCAAGCTTAAATCCACTGGCACTTCCAGCAACTGTCCATCTGGGGTGCATATGGGTGGTTCATCATTTGCTTCAAGAACGTTTATTATTACCTAAAGAAATATTTAAAGAAATATTTGAAGGAACCGTGGTGGCGCAGTGGTTAGAATGCAGTATTGCAGGCAAACTCTGCCCACTGCCAGGAGTTCGATCATGACCGGCTCAAGGTTGACTCAGCCTTTCAACCTTCCGAGGTTGGTAAAATGAGGAGCCAGATTGTTGAGGACAACATGCAGAGGTGGTATTCAGCTGGTTATGACTGGTTCTAGCGAACCGGTAGCGGAAATTTTGAGTAATTCCAAGAACCAGCAAATATCACCTCTGGCTGGCCCCGCCCCCGATCTATTCGCTGCCTCCCGAGTCCCAGATGATTGAGTCTCAGCTGATCAGCTGGGTCTTCTTTTGTTGACCTTCACAGGAGAACGGAGCTGGAAAGCAGGTTAGTGGGGTGGGATAGAAATGGAGATTTTACAGTATCCTTCCCCCTGGAGTGGGGTGGAATTGGAGATTTTGCAGTATCCTTCCCCTGGAGTGGGGTGGGAATGGAGATTTTGCAGTATCCTTCCCCTGGAGTGGGATGGGAATGAAGATTTTGCAGTATCCTTCCCCCTGGAGTGGGTGGAAATGGAGATTTTACAGTATCCTTCCCCTTGGAGTGGGGTGGGAATGAAGATTTTGCAGTATCCTTCCCCCTGGAGTGGGGTGGAAATGGAGATTTTACAGTATCCTTCCCCTGGAGTGGGATGGGAATGGAGATTTTGCAGTATCCTTCCCCTGGAGTGGGGTGGGAATGAAGATTTTGCAGTATCCTTCCCCATGGAGTAGGGTGGAAATGGGGATTTTGCAGTATCCTTCCCCTGAAGTGTGGTGGGAATGGAGATTTTGCAGTATCCCTCCCCTGCCACACCCACCAAGCCATGTCCACAGAACCGATAGTAAAAAAATTTCAATCCCACCACTGGCAACATGCTAACTCTGTAAACCGCTTAGAGAGGGCTATAAAGCACTATGAAGCGGTATATAAGTCTAAGTGCTATTGTTATTGCTGTTGCTAAACAAAAATATGAAGAGTCTAGAATAGGGGTCCCCAACCCCCGGTCCATGGACTGGCACCGGGCCACGGCATGCCAGGAACGAGGCCACACAAACAAGCGAAGCCGCATCCGTGGGATGGAAGCAGCATGCAAAACTACACCGACTCTGGTTTATGGAAAAACCTTTCTCCACGGAACCAACCCCTGATGCCCCAAAAGTTGGGGGTTCCTGGTCTAGAAGAAAGTTTTCTAATCTACAGGTTCAGGGCTGGCTCTTGTAGTAGATGCAACAGAGCACTTGGTCTGAGCAGCGGATACTAAGGAACAAGAAGTCACGGCAAGTTGTTAGAGGACCAACAGCTTGGAATAAAACCTATTGTAATTTATCACCTTGAGGAAAGTTCAAGGAGATGCAGCAACCCTTTATCCTTCGCCTAAAGCAACATAATGTCTAAACGTCTTTGATCTTGGGAGATCACATGCAGCAGTGGGTTTCCAATATTCTTACCACCAGTTCGCCCCACGAGCGCAGGCACACTTCGTGTGTGTGTGTGCCTTCCGCGCACGTGCCCGGCCTTGAAAATGTGCCTAAATAGGATGGCATAGAGCTGGGGCAGGGGGGCGGGCCCATCCGCGATCTCTGCTACCGGTTCGCTTGAACCGGTACGAACCGGTTGGATGCCACCTCTGATCACATCCACTTCCATCCCGCTTTCGGTACAACACAGTATTATATATTCTAGTAATATATTCTCTTTTTAAAATATTTTTTTTTTGTTATTTAAACATAAAAGAACATCAAAATACAAATGAATTGTAGCAGGAGAGCAGAAGAGCAGGCAGAGCTGGGAGATGGAGTTAAATGAGTCATCAGCCTAGAGTTGTTACGTTGTTACAAATGGTCTGAATCCAACCCTATTTGAATTCCTTTGACCCTTATCTGGCGCTAATTTAGTACTGAACATTAATTAACTAGGGCAGTGGTGGCTAACCTTATTGCCATCACATGCCAGGAGGGGGGGCGGCAGGGGAGGTTCGCGCACATGTGCCCACACCCATAATTCTATGCCACCCCACCCTGCGCATGCACGCGCAACACCCCCCACCCCCCCTCCTGGCACGCGATGGCTAGGTAGGCCCGTTTTTCTTTCTCACCTGGCTCCAGATCCTTTCTATGCATCTGGGGAGGGCGAAAACAGCCTTCCCCACTCCCTCGGAGGCCCTCCGAAGGCCTGAAACAGCCCATTTCCCAACTCCCAATGGGACAGGAAGTGACTTTTTTGCTGTTCCCAGCCTCCAGAGCCTTTCTAGGAGAGGCCTTCCCCACCCCACCCCCCCAGGCCCTCTGGAGGCAGGAAACAGCCTGTTTCCCTACTTCTGGTGGGCCCAGAAGGCCTGAAAATCAGCTGCCCAGCGCGCGCATGCACGCCAGAGCTAAGCTGGCGTGCCCACTGATATGGCTACACGTGCCATCTGTGGCACGCATGCCATAGGTTCACCATCACCGAACTAGTTTCTTGTGGATCAAGAAATCTTTTTAACTGCAACTTAATGTATGATCCTGACTGTTTGTGACAACTCGTAACAATTCTAGGCTGATGTTTTGTTTAACTCCACCCCAGTGGTGGGTTGCTCCCGGTTGTCCAGGTAGTAAAAGCAGCGGGAGATTCCGCCCACCCGCCTGGACATCATAAATGACGATCTGCGCATGCGCGCTCCCATTGCGAACCGGTAGTAAGGTAAGTAGAACCCACCCCTGCTCCATCCCCACCTCATCCTCCCACCTCAGTGCACATTTTGCTTCTACGAATGCCACTTCCGGCAAGTCCTACTGTGTTTACCATAAAGAGGCAAGAAAAGTAGATCGCAAGGGACAATAAACCCTGTTTTAAGCTCGCTAGTTTACTCACGGAGGAATTTCCAATCCTGCCATCGTTGTCAGAAGCTCGGACTACAAGAGTGTGTACCCGCTGTGTTTCATAGTCTAATCGCTTTGTGTTCTTCAAACTGCCCAACTGTGAATCAATTACAAATAAATCTGTGACACCCCCGCCGCTCTTTCCGGACAAAATGGAGTAAGAAATTCTGGTGGGAGGCAAATCCTTGTCAGTTGCGAGCACTGTTCCGATCAAAGAGTTTGCTGAAATGAAACAGCAGCACATTAAGATGGCACGCAGGTAGTTTTAGAGTGAGTGTGGTGTGTTTAGAGATTGTGCAGGCTTCAGAAATTATTCTAAAACAGGGCTTCAGACCAGGGGGTCAAAAAAGTCAAAATGGTAGCTACTGTGCGGTCAAACCCTGACCCTGTCAACTCGCAAAACATCCCTGGCCTGCTCTCGAGTTGCCATAGGCCGGGGGGGGGGATGGGAAACTGGTGAAACTGCACAGCAGCCAAAAACAGATGCACATTCCACACTTATCTCCCTCAAGGTTGTATCCCAGGGATACCTACAGCAGTCAAAGGGGAGTGACCTCTACAACCTATGAAATTGCTCCGTTGGCTAATGTGATTGATGACATACCTTGGGGGGAGGGGGAAACAGGGTCATACTTGGAGCGTAAATTACGTAAGGTCAGAGCTGGCTGCACGTGGGAATGTGCTAACATGAATAATGACTGGATTTCTTTTGAAGCTTGGTTCAAGACTCATGATTTAATTATTAGGGCATCTGTCGGAACCTTGAAAGACCCGTTTTTAACACAAAACTATAAAGCAAGGGTACCCATGTGACTCAAGCCACATTCTTTATTTTACAACAGGGATGTCCAACCTTGGCAACTTTAAGACTTGTGGACTTCAACTCCCAGCATTCCTCAGCCAGCTTTGGGATTTCTGGGAAACGAAGTCCACAAGTCTTAAAATGGTCCATGATTGGACACCCCTGCTATAAAGTATATAAAAAAGGGATGTGGGTAAAGTCACATGGATGTTACAGGTAGTCCTCAACTTACAACAGTTGATTTAGTGTCCGTTCAAAGTTACGACGGCTCTGAAAGCGAATTCAAGTTTTCTTTAGGAAGCTCATTTGGGAAACATTACTGTTTTCACACAACTGCTTTATTTACCGTATTTTTTGGAGTATAAGACGCACCTTTTTCCTCCAAAAAAGAGGGTGAAAATCTGGGTGTGTTTTATATTCCGAATGTAGCCCCGCCCAGCTTCTCAAATGGAGGTTTCAGAGGCTGAAAAAAGCATCAGAAACGAAGCTTCAGAAAAGAAGCCTCCAAAGAGAGCTTCAGAAAAAAAGCCTCCAAACAGAGCTTCAGAGGCTTTTTTTCTGAAGCTGTTTCGGAGGCTTTCAGAGGCGGGAAAAAAAGTTTTTTCTGAAACAGAGTTTCAGAAGTTTCAGAGGCAGAAAAAAAAAGCAAAAAAAAAAAAAAAAAAAAGCAAGGCACAGAGCTCACAACCAAGGAACCTGTTGCTAAAATTCACCTCTGGGAACAGCTGATTGGGGGTATTCCGGGAGGCTGATCCACCTGCCAATCAGCTTTTTTCTTATTTTCCTCCCCAAAAACTAAGGTGCGTCTTATACTCCTGTTGGAAGAAATATCCTTCTGGGTTCTGCTCCAAGTGGGGAAAAAGACACTGGAAACATGGAGACTGCTTGGAAAGATGATTTAATGGTGGACAGGATCACATGGCTTGAGTTCCTGAACAGAAAAGGGCAGATACAGCGAGTCCCCGGGTTTTATGCCCTCTCTGACTTTGAACTTCCTGGGGCCCAGAAAGAGTATCCTGATTGGTTGTCAGACTTCCAGGGGATGGGGGTCTTAGCTAGCCCTGCTGGCTGATGTAATCTTCCCAGGTGCCATGTGGTCAGTTTCTGTTGCTAGATGGGCCCCATTGTCTTGCAGATGAGGTCCATTGACAAAGATTGAGTTTCTGCCTCTGGCCCATTAACAAAAGGGTGGGGGCAGGAAGGTGGGAGCTGCTTTGTCTTTAAAACATGCTTCTCCATTTCTCATCCAGGGAAACATAATATTCTGCCTTTTTAATATTTCCCAAAATATTTCATTCTTCTAGGAAAGGGGTAGGTGCTAACTTCCTACACTCCGGTGCGTCTTATACTCCGAAAAATACAGTACATTGCGATAGTAACAGATTTTTGTGTGTTTTCTTGATAGCCAGAAAGTTTAAAAAACTTTTTTTTTAATAAATAAAATATATTAGATTCTGAAGAAGGTTCAAACACTTCATTCCAGTGGTTTATTTGGTCTTAAAGAAACATTCACCCCAATAAAACTAACTGTGTGGCTGATATGGAACAAGGGGGTAGAATCAGCATTAATTTGAGAGAATTCTATTTTACAGGCTTGTAAATTTCTGAAAAAGCCATCGTAACTTACCTGGTACTATTTCAGATACGTTAAAAATGTACAAAGAGCTACCAAAGACTGGATCAAACTCGTTCACCGGTTGAATGTTGATATAAATGTAGATTAGTTCTGTAAATACAGCAAGTAAGAAAAATGTGAAAGATGACACAGAAATATTAGACTCATTTAAAGATATTTTTTTTCCAGAAAAAGAGTTAGGGAAGAAGGGGACAAGAAGGAAAGTTAATACTAACCAGAAAAGAAAGGGTCAGAAACATCTTGGATGACGGTATTCAGAATATATTGTCTCTGCACGCTTCCGTCTGTTGTATTTTCCAAATCTACATTTCCTAAAAGCTTAAAGGAACATACTTTTACAGATAGTCCTCGAATTATGACTGCAATTGAGCCCAAAATTTCTGTTGCTAAGCGACAGTTGTTAAGCGAATTTTGCCTCATTTTATGACCTTTCTTGCCGCAGTTGTTAAGTGAATCATTGTGGTATTTAAAGTTAGTAAAACGGTTGTTAAGTGAATTGGGCTTCCTCGTTGACTATGCTTACGAGAAAGTCGCAAAAGGGGATCACATGTCCCCTGGACACTGCAACCGTCATAAATGTGAGCCGGTTGCTAAGGGTCCGAATTTTGATCATGTGATCACAGAGATGCTGCAAAGGTCGTAAGTGTGAAAAATGGTCATAAATTCCTTTTTTCAGTGCTGTTGTAACTTTGAACACCCATTTAATGGACTGTCGTAAATTGAGGATTACCTGAATTTGATTGCCATATTATTTTTCCTTACTGTGATTTTTTTCTAATGTTTTTCAACAACTTCTGAATCACTCCAGAGCTGTACAGGCAGGGGTGAAATGCTCCCGGTTCGGACTGGATCACCTGATCCATTAGCGATGGCGGCGAGTGGTTCAGAAAACCGGTAGCAAAAATCCCTGCACCCCCCCCACCATGCCCAACTGAGCTGCCCGATCATCAGAGGCTGTTTTTTTTTTAACTTTTAAAAGCATTTTTTCTACAACCTCTTCCAACGAAAAAATGCTTTTAAAAGTAAGAAAAAAAGCCTTTGATGATTGCACAGCTCAGCTGGGATCGTCAGAGGCTTTTCAAAGCATTTTTTTCTGCAACCTCTTGGCCGAAGAGATGGTAAAAAAAATGCTTTGAAAAGTCTCTGACGATCCCAGCTGAGTTGCCTGATCGGCAGAGGCTTTTCAAAGCGTTAGAAAAAATGCTTTGAAAAGTTAAAAAAAAAAAAAAGTTGGCCACGCCCACCCGTCACATTACCCCCATCACCACCAAGCCACGCCCACAGAACCGGTAGTAATGAATTTTACATTTCACCCCTGGGTACACGAATTGTAGTCCTTAAACACCATGGTGATACAGGCAATCCTGGACTTACAATCTTCCATTTAGTGACCATGTGAAGTTGCAATGGCATTGAATGCAGTGATTTACAACGGTCAATATCAGGATCACGTAACTGTAGGGACACTGCAACCATCATAAGTGGAAGGACAGGTTGTAAGTCTTTTTTTTCAATGCGGACGTAACATTGAATGGTTGCTAATCATCACTAAATGAATGGTCATAAGTTGAGGACTTCCTGATTTTTTTTTTTAAAAAGCAGGCTTTTTAAAAATTGTGTTCCTATAGCTATCTCTCAAGTATAAAAGTGCCATTAATTTTATATTTATGGTTCTTCCTTAGGAAAAGGGGGACTACTCCACTAGACGTTGCTGACTCTAGGTGGCGCTGCTCATCTCTGTTTCAAGGCCATTGAGCCAGCACTGTCTGAAGACATTCCCGCGGTCATCCGGCCAAGCATGACATCACAGAGCGCTGTTCCCTTCCCACTGAAGTGGTACCTATTTATCTACTCACATTTGCATGCTTTCGAACTGCTAGGTCGGAAGGAGCTGAGGTGAGGACGGGAACTCACCCCTTCGTGTGGCACTCGGGTCTCGAACCTGGACTGCCAGCTTTCCAGCTGACAAACCGAGCATCTTAACCACTGAGCCACCGTGCAGCCAGCAACTCTATAGTGGTCCTGAAATGTGCCAGAGTCTCAAAGAATTTATATTAGGTTAATGCGCAGTGAAATCAGTTTTGGGATGATTCTGAATAAATGTATTGGTTTTGTTTCTTAATAAAACAAATGTCCTAGACTTAAAATTCTGATTTGAAGGATATTTTTGATAACACTTTTGCTGATACAGATAAGATACTTACATGTCTCCACATTAAATTTTGACCTGTTTTAATGCTTCTTTAGTGGGAAACATTTCCCTCACTGCACTTCCTCTCCTGATTATATTTGAATAGGCACTCCATTCTCCAAATTTAAATAATAATAAAACAGTTAATTAGCAGACCTTAATTATTCCGGAGTGAGGAGGATCCTGGGTAAATTTATTACTTCCAACTCCAGATAGTTCAGTGAAGTTAAACAAATTGTGTGGGGATTCAGCATCTTCATCTTTGCACTTATTCTTTAAATTGGTAATTTCAAATCCAGGGGAAGCCGTTTCAGGAATTACCTCCCTGTTTAAGAAAAACAAATTAGCTATTTATTTCTCATTTTCTGATTCTTTACCTACTGTAGCTTTCCTAAATGTCTAAAAGACCGTCTTGCGTGTTAGAAATTTGGGGGAGGAGTAGGATCATATCAAAAAAGAGATGAGAGTAACTATGGAACATATTATCACCTCTGGTGGACCTGCCCAGTGGCAAAGAAATTTTGGGCTAAAGTTAAACATTGGATAGAAGAAATAATTCAGAATTCAATAAAGGGAGAACCTGAGCAATTTCTACTAGGGATTTCCATAGAAAACCATACCAAGGAAATACATTATTTAATATTACATATACTGACAGCAGCCCACATAGTCTATGCGCAACATTGGAAGAAGGAAAACGTACCATCAGAAGATTTAATCAGAAAAAATTTAAAATGCACAGAGATGGACAAATTAACAAAAGGACTCAAGGAGAAAGGGGATACAGAATATTACAAAGTATGGTGTAGATGGTATGAATGGTTGGAAAATAGGAAAAATGAGAAAGAGGAATAAAGGAAAGAGGGAAAAAAATGTTGAAGATCAAGGAGCAATGTAGATGAAATAAAGAAAGATAGAAAATAATTGTTGAATAAGACAAAAGGTAAAATATGTGTAAATAGCAAGAAAGGATCACCTGGAAATAGCTGAAGGAATAAGTGATATGTATATAAATGTTGTGTTTTTATGTTTTGTTTTAATGTGTTCAAAATAAAAAACTTTTTTTAAAAAAAGAGATGAGAGTAGGGGCAACTGAAAAAAGTATTTTAATGACTTCTCATGGGCCTTAAGAGGAGGTTATTATCCTTTCTTTGCTGGTCTCCTTCCCACTTTTTAGCATCAATATAAAAAAAATGGTATTTGTTGAGTAGAAATTTGGTCAAAAAAAAAAAGAAAAGAAAAGCCAAGATGGCGTCCACAGTGATGTGAACAGATCCGCAATTAAATGTGCAGGTCGTCCTTGATTTATGACCATAATTTCTGTTGCTAAGCAAGACAGTTGTTAAGTGAGCTTTGCCCCATTTTACAACCTTTGCTGCCGCAGTTGTTAAGCGAATCACTGCACTTGTTATGTTAGCATCATGGTTGTTAAGTGAATCTGGCTTCCCCGTTGATTTTGCTGGTCAGAGGGACAGTGCAACCGTCGTAAATACGAGTCAGTTGCCAAATTTTGATCACGTGACCAGGGGGGACGTTGCAATGGCCGTAAGTGTGAAAAACGGTCATAAGTCACATTTTTTCAGTCATGCTGTAACTTCGAACAGTTGCTAAATTCATGGTGGTAAATTGAGGGCTAGCTGTATATTTCCCGATATACAAGGGTTATGAAATGACATGATTAAAGTTATCCCACACGTAAAATCTTATTTGGCTTTTATCTGTTGTCCATTTGCCTACCGACTCTAAAATTGGACTAAGTTTTTTGGGATGGCATAGAATTCCACAGCCCTGCATCACAACACAAAAATCAGGGGGAGATTTTGTGAGACAGCCCTGGCTCCTCCATCGTAACTGCATCGTAACCTTCATCTTCTAGAAGGGAAATGTGCCGTGAAGGTTTAAAAGATTGTTAAAACGTGGACGTAAAGCAAGGTTTCCCAACCTGGACAACTTCAATACCCGTGGACTTCAACTCCCAGAATTCTCCAGCCAACATGGCTCGCTGGGGAATTCTGGGAATTGAAGTCCACGCTTCCTACAGAAACCCTGAGGTAAAGCATCAAACATTATTTCCTTCCTGTCCTTCGGTAAAATAGGTGGGAAAACTATGAATAGAATAGAATAGAATAGAATAGAATAGAATAGAATAGAATAGAATAGAATAGAATAGAATAGAATAAAGAAAATATGGAATGGAATGGAATGGAATGGAAAGAATAGAATAGAATAGAATAGAATAGAATAGAATAGAATAGAATAGAATAAAGAAAATATGGAATGGAATGGAATGGAATAGGATAGGATAGGATAGAATAGAATAGAATAGAATAGAATAGAATAGAATAGAATAGAATAGAATAGAATAGAATAGAATAGAGAAAATATGGAATGGAATGGAATGGAATGGAATGGAATGGAATGGAAAGAATAGAATAGAATAGAATAGAATAGAACAGAATAGAACAGAACAGAACAGAACAGAATAAAGAAAATATGGAATGGAATGGAATGGAATGGAAAGAATAGAATAGAATAGAATAGAATAGAATAGAATAGAATAGAATAGAGAAGGAGGGGTGGGGTGGGGAGGGGAGGGGAGGGGAGGGGAGGAGAAGAGAAGAGAAGAGAAGAGAAGAGAAGAGAAGAGAAGAGAAGAGAAGAGAAGAGAAGAGAAGAGAAGAGTTGGAAGGGACCTTTGAGGTCTTCTAGTCCAAACTCACAGAAGCTTCCTATTCATTGCACCAAACCCTGCCACTATGCTACCGACCAGACTTGACCGGACAGATTGTCATAATTAGCATCAAAGAATAGCCTTCTTTAAATTATTTGAACTGTTGGTAACGTTAATTCCTATCTGATCCGCTCTTTTGATACACTGAGCACTATGCTGAAAAGCTTAAAGTCTTCATCATTAGCTCTAATAGAATTGCCTGAAGCTTAAGAAAATAGAAAATATTGTGGGGGTCCTTGGTGCTCTCTGAGTCTGGTAGTTTTCTTGCAGACCTTTCATTACCCAACTAGGTAACATCATCAGTTATAAAAGGGAGTGGGGTTAGCTTTCATTTGAGCACCCCACTCCCTTCTAGCACACGGTTCAACCCTGAGCTACAAATATTCTCTTCTGCCAGTAGTATAAAATATTATTACCAGTGATTGTATTCTGTGCATTCGGGTGGAAGGTCATTGATATCTTCAATCAATACGAAAATTTCAATTTCAGCAGTTCTTTCACGGGTACGGGTAGGGCTAACCCTAACCCTATCCTCAACACGAATGATCAAAGAAATATTAGGATTGGTTCTGATCCGAGCAGCTTCACGATTTAGCCGGCCGGCCACCAAGACCGTACCTGTCACTAAAACAGAAATAAGCTGTTAAGTCGTTTCCAGGCACCACCACAGGCGTAGCTTTTGACGACGACAGAAACCCGTTTTTATGTATTTGTATTCCGCTTTTAATATTTTTATAAATAACTCACGGCGACAAACATATTCAACACAGCTTCAGTGGTGGGTTTCAAATTTTTTTTACTACTGGTTCTGTGGGTGTGGCTTGGTGGGGGTGGCTTGATGGGCGTGGCAGGGGAAGTATACTGCAAAATCCCCATTTCCTCCCGATCAGCTGGGACTCGGGAGGCAGAGAATAGATGGGGGCGGGGCCAGTCAGAATTTTTACTACCGGTTCTCCGAACTACTCAAAATTTCCGCTACCGGTTCTCCAGAACTAGTCAGAACCTGCTGAAACCCACCTCTGCACAGCTTCCTCCTCCTACTGTCCCCACAACAACACCTGTGACATGGATTTAGTTGAAAAAAAATAATTGGCCCAAAGTCACCCAGCTGGCTTTCATGCCTAAAATGGGACTAGAACTCACTGCCTCCTGGTGATTGGATGCCTTTCATGCCTAAGGCAGGACTAGAACTCAATGTCTGGTGATTGGCTCAAAGTCTTCCAGCTGGCTTTCATAGCTTTTAATTTTGCTTAATGAGTCTGTTTCTCAAGGAGCCTTGGTAGTACAGTGGTTTAATGCACCCTGTTATTAACACAGCTGCCTGCAATTTCTGCAGGTTCGAATCTCACCAGGCTCAAGGTTGACTCAGCCTTCCATCCTTTCTAAGGTAGGTAAAATGAGGACCCGGATTGTGGGAGCAATAAGCTGACTTTGTATAAATATACAAAAGTATGAAGGCTATTGCTTAACGCATTGTAAGCCGCCCTGAGTCTCCGGAGAAGGGCGGCATATAAATCAAATTAAAAAAAAAAAAAAAGATTAATTCCTTACTTGGATTGATGGAGAATTTAGGGATCGCCTCAGGAACTCCCATGCTGTAGCGAAGGCTATGAATAAAATCTTCGCCATCGGGATCCTTGGCTGTTAAATTGGCTACAAACATGCCTGCTGGAGCCTCTTCACGAATCTTGAAAACTTTCTCTTTCCTAGAATAGAAATTAGACAGGACAGGTTTGGATATGTTTTGATCGGCTGTCTCTTGTAATCCTTACAATATAGCTAACACAACGAAGGGTTACGATGTAAAAGCAAAAATTTAATTATCCACGGGGCTCAATAAGCTTGGCGATTTTCTTGCAGACGTTTCATTACCAAACTAGTTCACGTCATCAGTGCTGGAAGGAAGTGGGGTTTGCTCTTAAGATGCACTGATGATGTTACGCAGTTTGGTAACGAAACGTCCGCAAGAAAACCCTCCTCCTCCTCATCGTCCTCTTCTTCCCCTCCTCCTCCTCCTTCTTTTCTCCTCCTCCTCCTCTTCTTCTTCCTTTTCTCCTCCTCCTCCTCTTCTTCTCCTCCTTCTCCTCCTCCTTCTCCTCTTCCTCCTCCTCCTCTTCTCTTCTCCTCCTCCTTTTCTCCTCCTCTTCTTTTCTTCTTCCTCCTCCTCCTCCTCCTCCTCCTCCTCCTCCTCCTCTTCTTCTTCTTCTTCTTCTTCTTCTTCTTCTTCTTCTTCTCCTCCTCCTTCTCCTCTTCCTCCTCCTCCTCTTCTCTTCTCCTCCTCCTTTTCTCCTCCTCTTCTTTTCTTCTTCCTCCTCCTCCTCCTCCTCCTCCTTCTTCTCCTTCTTTTTCTTCTTCCTCTTCCTCTTCCTCTTCTTCTTCTTCTTCTTCTTCTTCTTCTTCTTCTTCTTCTTCTTCTCCTCCTCCTCCTCCTCCTTCTCCTCTTCCTCCTCCTCCTCTTCTCTTCTCCTCCTCCTTTTCTCCTCCTCTTCTTTTCTTCTTCCTCCTCCTCCTCCTCCTCCTTCTTCTCCTTCTTTTTCTTCTTCCTCTTCCTCTTCCTCTTCCTCTTCCTCTTCTTCTTCTTCCTCTTCTTCTTCTTCTTCTTCCCCTTTTTTCTCCTCCTCCTCCTCCTTATGAAAAGTTACAGAAACCTCATTAGCATGGTGTCTGGATGCAAACAGGAAAGTCAAGGTGAAAACTGCAATCTCAGGATTAAAAATCAAGAGTTTTTTTTTTTTAATTTACATTATCAAAGAGTAGAAACTAATCCAGGAGAGAAGCAACCTAGAACTAAGGAGAAATTTCCTGACAGTTAGAACAATTCATCAATGGAACCACTTGCCTCCAGAAGTTGTGAATGCTCCAACACTGGAAGTTTTAAAGAAGATATTGGATAACCATTTGTCTGAAGTGGTGTAGGGTTTCCTGCCTAAGCAGGAGGTTGGACTAGAAGACCTTAAAGGGTCCTTCTAACTCTTTTATACTGTTATTCTCTTCGTGCAATTCTGCCCATCCTTGAACTTTTTTGACCTCTCACAGAGATCTCTAGATGCAAAAGTATGCAAGTGCCCCTAGTTTTCTTCATGACATAAAGTGGAGCGGTTTATAGCTGATTACATTTTAAAGATCTGATCTGAAAGCACCTCCCAGATCTTTATGCTCAATTGTCACACCTAACTAGAAAAACATCGATGCAACTGGGATTTTTCTACTTACGTGATGAAGTAAGGATCTTCATCATTGATATTTATGATATTGACAATTAGGGTCCTCCTATCGCTAGCACCAATGCTGTCTGTTATGGTAACATTTAATGTATAGCTGTCAAAACAAAATAAAACACAAGATATCCAATGTATATCTGTCAGATCAAAATAAAAGTATTCAATATATGGCTAACAAAATAAATGCAGTACAAATAATACAATGCAATATAAATAAATACAAAAAATACAATGTAACATGAATGAATGAATGAATGAATGAATGAATGAATACAAATACAATAGATGTAGGATTTTTTTTTTTTTTTTATAAATTTGATTTATATGCCGCCCTTCTCCGGAGACTCAGGGCGGCTTACAATGCGTTAAGCAATAGCCTTCATACTTTTCTATATTTTATACAAAGTCAGCTTATTGCCCCCACAAACTGGGTCCTCATTTAACCTACCTTAGAAAGGATGGAAGGCTGAGTCAACCTTGAGCCTGGTAAGATTCGAACCTGCTGTAATTGCAGGCAGCTGTGTTAATAACAGGGTGCTTTAAACCACTGTACTACCAAGGCTCCTTTTAATCCTTTTAGGATTGCTCTAATGCCGTGATGGTGAACCTACGGCACGCATGTCACAGGTGGCATGCATAGCCATATCAGTGGGCATGTGAACTCAGCCAACCAGCTGATCTTTGGGTCTTTTGGGCCCACCAGAAGTAGGGAAACAAGCTGTTTCCTGCCTCCGGAGAACTTGGGGGGTGTAAGTGGGGAAGGCCCATTTTTCTTTCTCACCTGGTTCCAGGACCTCTCTAGGAGTCTGGGGAGGGTGAAAATGGCTTCCACCCTCCCGGAGGTCCTCCGGAGGCTGAAAATGGCCCGTTTAACAACTTCCGGTGGGACCGGAAGGCCTGTTTTTTGCTGTCCCTAGCCTGCAGGGCCTCTCTAGGAGTCTGGGGAGGGCGAAAACGGCCTTTCCTCCCCCCACCCCCCCCGGGAGGTCCTCGGGAGGCCGAAAACAGCCCGTTTAACAACTTCCTCCCCCCTCTCCTGGCACGCGAAGGCAAAAAGGTTAGCCATCACTGCTCTAATGGCTAAACCATGTTTAAAGTATCAAACCATCATTTCTTGATTTCTAGATCATTAATAGGATCTTACCTTGGGAAATCTTTCTCAAAATCAAATGACTTCAATGTAGAAATGGTTCCAGTTGTAGAAATGGCAAAGAATGGGGAATCCGGACGCAGGGAAAACTGGAAGAAATAATCAGATGCAATGCAATCATTTGTAACACAGCATCTACAGCAGTGGTGGGATTCAGCCGGTTCACTCGGGGTCACGCGAACCGGTAGGGGCGACTGTGGGAGGCACCGCCCACCTGCCCAGACGTAATGCATGAATACTGCGCATGTGCATGCTCACATTTGTGAACTGGTAGGGAAGCTAAGTGAATCCCATCTCTGGTCTACAGTATATACTGCTAAAAGTGTCACAGTCAAGATCTTTAACTGGGCAAAACAGGGCATCCCAGGGCAACCATTTTTGAACCAAGGTACTTCAAATGGGCTAATTTACAGAATGGGTCCCAAATCTGGGACCCATGACTCCCGAGGGAATAAAATTTGGGAAAGTTGTGGCTGCCATCGCCTGCAGCTAGACTGCTGCTGTGGTCACATGACCATTTTTAATGTTCTGTGACAGTTTCCCAGTCAGTCTAGCAATCCCTTGCTCCCTCCTCCATCCAGTAGCAGCCACTTACCTGCTTGTTGGGAAGGGAAGAAGGAAAGGAAGGAAGAAAGGAAGGAAGAAGGGAAGGGAAGGAGAGAAACAATGTTAACCCTAACCCTAACCCTAACCCTAACCCTAACCCTAACCTCTATGTTGTCCTGAGTAATCCTAAAAGGACATCTATATAAAACATCCAAATTAAATATATACATTTGTTTAAAAACATACACACGTGTGTGTATCTATATCTATATCTATATCTATATCTATATCTATATCTATATCTATATCTATATCTATATCTATATCTATATCTATATCTATAAAGGTAAAGATAAAGGTTCCTCTCGCACATATGTGCTAGTCATTCCTGACTCTAGGGGTCGGTGCTTATCTCTGTTTCAAAGCCGAAGAGCCAGCGCTGTCCGAAGACATCTCCATGGTCATGTGGCCGGCATGACTCAATGCCAAAGGCGCACGGAACGCTGTTCCCTTCCCACCAAACGTGGTCCCTATTTTTCTACTTGCATTTTTTTACTTGCTTTTGAACTGCTAGGTTGGCAGAAGCTGGGACAAGTAACGGGAACTCACCCCGTTACACGGCACTAGGGATTCGAACCGCTAAACTGCTGACCTTTCTGATCGACAAGCTCAGTATCTTAGCCGCTGAGCCACCATGTCTCCTATATCTATATCTATGTCTGTGTCTATGTCTATCTATTTATCTATCCATACACACATTCCACACCTTTTTTTAACCAATATTGTGCCTGGTTGTGTTCATAACATATAAGAGAAGAGCAGGCAGAGTTAAGTGTGTCATCAGCTTAGAGTCATTATGTTGCCACAAATGGTTCTAAGCCCAACCTTCTTGAATTCCATTGACCCATCTCTGGTGCCAATTTAGTACTGAATTTTCGTTGACTAGATTCTTGCGTATAGGCCTGTACAATGCAACCATTTTGAACTGCAACGTAACATATGGTCCTCATCCTTGCAGTTGACAAGCAAAATCAACAACAATTCTTCCCGCTAAAGCCTAGAGCCAGTCTAATGTGGTAGTTTGGGTGTTGGGCTAGAAATCAGGTACCCATAAGTTCTAGTCCTTCCTTAGGTATGAAAGCCAGGTTGATGACTTTGGGCCAGTAACACACTCTCTCTCTCTCTCCCTCCCTAACCCACCTCTCAGGATTATTGTGGAGAAAACAGGAGGTAAGATTATTAGGTATGTTCGCTCTCCTGAGTTGACCAAAAATATCAGCTGCCATTTTATGCTTGCTTGTGCTTAGCTGCTGTGTAATGACAGACTGCCATGACCTGTGGGGAGGGGGAAGGGAGAGAGGAATGCTTGGGGAAACAAAAGTAAGTGCGGTGCCTTCTCGAGAGGCTGCTTCAAGGTCAGCCAACGGGAAGAAGGAAGGGGCTGCATGCCAAACTGCGCTTGGACTGACTGTTATGAAAAACATCTTGCCTGAACCTGATTGGTTACCCTGAGATGGGCAAAGAGAGACTGTTAAAGGAGGGAAAAGTCAGAACTTAGGAATTTTGGCGCGCGATTCTCAGTTCTGGCTTTGCACTACTGCGATACACTTGGTCTCTAATAAACTATACCTTTCTCAACAAACAGAGACAAGGACCATTTCCATTTAGAGAGGTTCAAGTCGTGGCAGGCCCGACAACTTAAGATAAAAATCAAATAAATTAATAAAGCTGAAGGGTAAACATTCCATTGTCCTGGCTCTTTGATTTCGCATGGCTTTGACAAATTGGTTTCGAAGGCTTGGCTGTCACAAGGGTGATATAACAAACTGTGTACATTGGGCTTTTGTTTAAAGGACTATTTCTGAGGACTGGATCCAGCAGAGAATGATTGTCATGGATGTTAACATTAGTTGAATTTTACTCACTGTAACATTTTTAGGGCGAATCGTTTCAGGATCTCCTGCATGAATTTGATAAATATTTCCTGGTGGTGTATTTTCCAAGATGTAGATTATGACGGCTATATAGATAAAAGTAATATACGTTAATTTAAAGGGATTAAAACCAAGGGTGAAATGCTCCCAGTTCAGACCGGATCACCCGATCCGGTAGAGATGGAGGCGGGTAGTTCGGAGAACTGGTAGCAAAAATCCCTGCCCTCCCCATTGCCCAGCTAAGCCGCGCAATCATGAGAGGCTTTTTTTTTATTTTTAATCCTCAGAGGCTTTTAAAAGCATTTTTTCTACAACCTCTTCGGCCGAAAAGGTTGTAGAAAAAAATGTTTTTAAAAGGAAAAAAAAGCCTCTGCCGATCAGGCAAGTCAGCTGGGATTGTCGGAGGCTTTAAAAGCTTTTTTTTTAAAAAAAGCAAAATTCCATGCCCAGCTGAGCCGCGCAATCATCATTCTACAACCTCTTCGGCCGAAAAAAATGCTTTTAAAAGTAAAAAAAAAAAAGCCTCTGATGATCGCGCAGCTCAGCTGGGATCGTCAGAGCCTTTTAAAAGCATTTTTTTCGGTCGAAGAGGTTGTAGAAAAAAATGCTTTTAAAAGTTAAAAAAAAAATGTTGGCCATACCCATTCAGTCATATTACCCCCCCCCCCCCCAAGCCATGCCCACAGAACCGGTAGTAACAAATGCTACATTTCACCACTGATTAAAACTATTCTATAAAGCTGAAGTGAGAACTTGGGATTCAGTTCTTCGTTCTGGAAGGAGTTTTCCCCCTTCCTCTTCCTCTTCCTCTTCCTGTCCATTATGTGGGTTTTGTAAGCCCCAACTCTGGGTTTCTCTGTTCTTTAATACGGTAGATATATGTCACTTTCATCCCATTTTTACACACCGTTTTAGTAAATTTTGAAAGCAGTGCTTCTCTCTATATAATTGGTTTTTAAAGAATGGAAATCAATAGTATAGGTAGTCCTTGAATTACGATCACTATGGCGCTCAATATTACTGTTGCTGAGCAAGACATTTGTTAAGTGAGTTTTGCCCCATTTTATGAATTTTCTCGCCCTAGTTGTTAAGTGAATCACTACAGTGTTAAATTAATCATATGGTTGTTAAGTGAATCTGGCTTCATCAGAAGGTCTCAAACGGTGATCCCATGACCCCAGGGCAGTGGAACCGTCATAAATATGAATCGGTTGCTAAAAGCATCTGAATTTTGAACGCGTGACTATGGGGATACCGCAACTGTCAGTTTAAATTTACGAGGCAGTCATAAGTTAATTTTTTTCTGTCAGTTTATTTCAATTTGGAACGGTCGACAAAAGCAAACGGTTGAAAGTCGAGGATGGCAAAACCTGGTTTTAAACCAAGCCAGGGTCTTACTTTGATTTGCCAAGTTGCCTTGAAACACCGGTGGTTCATTTACGTCCCTCACTTGGACGGTCAGAATCTGTAGTTCCATGGCGCCCGCGGAATCGGCAACAAGGATCTGCAGATCGAATGTGTGGGGCATCGTTTCATAATCTAGAAGGGGGTCTCCTGTAGTAACCACCTGAAACGATAAAACCAAGATAAATTAGGAGCAAATATCAGATGGGGCAGTGATGGCTAACCTTTTACGTCACCGCGTGCTGCCCGGCGTGCCAAAAATGGCACGCAAAACCATCCCGCCTGGATCGCGTGGCTTCGCTGGCCTTCGCGTACTCAGGAGTGTGAAAACCCAGAAGAGCAGCGTTTAGTCATGCATGTGCGTGCCGGTACCTGAACTTCTGGTTTCCGGTACAGACGTGCGTCTGACGAACAACTGGCCATCGCGCATGTGCGAGATGTAAACACGGAAGTTTGGGTGCCGGAGTACGCGTGCACAACGGAATGCTGCTCTTTTGGGTTTCGGCACTCTCACGCGCGTGAAGGCCAGCTGACCGGCACACATGTGTGCACAGGAATACGGAAGAGGAGCCAGAGAAGCCGCGCATCCCTTGCGGGATGGTTCTGCGTGCCGCTTCTGGCACGCGTTCCATAGGTTCGCCTACACGGAGATGGGGGATCAGGTTTACATGGCATTAAAATCAGTAGGTTTAAATTAGGGCGCTTCCGTAGTAGCATTGTCCCTGCTTCCGAAGGCCTATGAAGTATTTGGAAGTCAATTTATGATCATCCTGACATGCGGAGGACATGCTGGAAATGCCAGGAGCCAATCAGTGCATACTTTCCAGCTGATCCGTCAAAGAATGCAGAAAGTATCAATCCAATATTTTTTTGCTGTTGCAACCATTTTTGCTTCCCAGCTTGCCAACGCACCAGGGGGAAATGGAATGTAGCAAGAGGACAGCCGTGAGAACCAAGGACACTTCCACAGGTGTTTGCCAGAGTCAAAAGACTTTCTCATATCAATATCACAAGACTCAATTGGACAATGTGACCTGGTCTAGTGGGGGGAGAGAAATCTTATACTTTAACCATGTGGGTTTGCAAGGAAAATAGCTGGGCCGAAATGATGTACTCAATAAAGCTTTGCATTAAGACAGTGGTGTCAAAGCCGCGGTGTCACGTTGTCGTCATGTGACACATCGTGACTTTTTACCTCTTCGCTAAACCGGGGATAGGCATGGCCAGCATGTGACACATCTGGCCCGTGGGGTGGGAGTTTGACACCCCTGCATTAAGAGATTGGATCATCTGAGTCCTGCTTGCTTTGGTTGGGTTTCAGAGGTGGGTTTCAGCCGGTTCTGACCAATTCTTGCGAACCGGTAATGGAAATTTTGAGTAGTTCGGAGAACCGGTAAATACCACCTCTTCCTGGCCCCACCCCCAATCTATTCACTGCCTCCCAGTCTCCCAGCTGATCAAATAGAAGGAAAAAATCAGGGCTCACTTTTCAGCCGGGACATCACTTGGCAAAGAAGAAGAAGAAAAAAAAAAAACCAAGACGCCGTCGCTTTAAATTGACAAGCGAAGAAGCAGATGCTGGAAGGAGGTTTTTACTTGCAGAAGCGAAGTGACATTCAACAGTTCGTTTCTGGGTCAGCTGAACAACAAACTGGATAAGAGGAGGGATTCTTATATGGTTCTATGTTTTTGAAGTTTTGGGGTTTGTGCAACATGGGCTTTGTGTTTCTAAAAAGGTTTGGGCAATTTCCATTGTGAAATATCCTGTCTTGAATGAGTTTTCTGCCTGCTTGTAAATGGAACCGAACTTCCGCCTTCCACTTTCTATTATCTCTAAGCACCAGTAGCTGTTTCCTTTTTACAAAGTTTCCTTTATGCAGTTGGCAGGAATGAGCCTCAGGCAGGTTCCTTTGTTAGCAGCTTGATTTTTCCTTGCTTTTCTGGGAGCCTTTTCTTATGAGTAATATTTTATTTGGGGAAATGTAGAGGGGGGAGCTTGATTCCTTCCCAGAACAGGTTAGTGGGCTAGGGAGGGAATGGCAATTTTGCAGTATCCTTCCCCTGTCACGCCCACCAAGCCACGCCCACCAAGCCACACCCACAGAACCGGTAGTAAAAAGTTTTGAAACCCACCACTGTTGGGTTCTTCCGTCGGAACCTTGACATTAAACCAGATCCAGTTAGCCACGGCTTCTGCTGCTAAAGAAAGACGTACCTGGTACTCGAGTGGAGATACGGGGTTGATCCGGAAGGCTTTCGTGAGTGGATTTGAATTGATGATTAATGGATACTCAAATGGTATTGTAATGGTTGGCAACAGGTATGGCGTTAGGTTGACCCGGAATGTATGCACCACGGTACCAGAAGGTGAATTTTCTCTAATATTGCCCGTTGCAGGTAGACCAGTAAAGTTGAGATTTTCTACCCCTGTAGATTATGGACAATAAAAACAGGCGTTTTTTGGGGGAAGCATCATTTCAAGGTGCAAATCACTCAACATGTAAACCTCCCCGTTAAGAAGAAACAATGATGTTTACAGAGGTGTCTTGGGTGTGTGTGGTAGCAGTGGTGGGTTGCCCCCCGATTCGCACTGGTTCTATAGAACCGCTAGTAAAACCGGTGGGAGGCTCCGCCCACTGACCCCGATGTCATCAGAACGCTTCTGCGCATGCGCAGAAGAGCGCGCGCACGAGTGAAGCAAGCAAGCGCGCACGTGCGGCCCCGTTGCGAACCGGTAGTAAAGGTAAGTAGAACCCACCCCTGGGTGGTAGGTCAAAAAAAATCAAGATGGTGGCTGCCATCGGGTAACCGAAGACCTGGCCCCGCCTTATGCGCCAAAAGGGGCGTGGCTTTGATTGCACAGTTGAAGCCAGTATTTTGATTTTTTGTTTTAACCACCTATAAATGCTCCGGCTGTTTCTTCCTCTTCTATTCTGTGTGCGAGGGCATCTATTGAGGTACAGGTAGTCCTCAACTTACAACGGTTCATTTAGTGACCGTTTGAAGTGGCAGCGGCACTGAAAATAGTGACCTGTTTTTCACACCTTTCATGCGAGCACTGCAGCATTCCCATGATTCAGACGTTTGGCAACCGATTCATATTTATGATGGCTGCAGTGTCCTGGGGTGACATGATCCCAGTGGTGGGATTCAAAAATTTTTACTATTGGTTCTGTGGGCGTGGTTTGGTGGGTGTGACTTGGTGGGCATGGCAGGGGAAGGATACTGTAAAATCTCCATTCCCACCCCACTCCAGGGGAAGGATACTGTAAAATCTCCATTCCCTCCCCACTCCATAGATAGACACCCCACTGTCTGTCTGTCTGTCTGTCCGTCCGTCCATCCATCCATCCATCCATCCATCCATCCATTTAATAATTTAAATAAACCCACGATAGGATGTAAAGTAAAGCTGAATCTAAGGTCACTTAGTAACAAACCGTTTTTATGACCCTACAACACAAATATTCAAACTAGGGAGTAAATGATATTATTGATCTATATTCGGATGTAATTTATTAGCTGTACTGCAGAACAAATCATGGGTTTCCTATGACTCCTAGAGTGGTAAACCTAATTGACTAGGATTCATCCAGCTGGGATGACAGTGTCTGAAAAATTGGAACTACAGATCTCAGAATTCCTGTTGGGAATTCTGCAAGGGGTGGCCCCGCCCATTTGCTTTTCATCCAATAGGAAGGCTGTTTTTTTTTCCTTTTAATTTTATATGCTGCACAGGCTGGCAGCTGACCAAATAAACTCTTCAAGCAATTTACAGTGAATCACTAAACACGATTATAATCGCAATAAATACTTAAGTTCCATAGCCAATAGCCATAAAATAAAATTAGATGAGTCTAAGCACAAAGCCAATTAATACGAGATATCAGTCAATTAGCTATAAAAGTTTTCTGAAAGGGAAATGCTTTTGTTGGCTTGCTTAAAAAAAAAAAAAAAGCACGAGACGGATGAGATGATTTTTACTGCATTATATTGATTTTCCCTGTTTCATTGTGCCCGTATGAAGTCTTTATTGGAATTGGAGTGTCTATAAAGCTGAAGTCTCAGGATAAAAAGCAAGGACATATCTATTGAGAAAAATACAACCTGCCCTTTTCTGTAGCTGCACCTGACAAATTCCAAGCAGCAAACAAACAAAAGTTTAAAACTAGGTTTAATTGGGCATAAAGGATCCTTGGTGAAGAATTATGTTGGGCTTAATAAAACATATTGGTTGCTGGGATTTAAACTAAGAATAAAAGACTAAAGATCAGTTCATACAACATCCTGTGTTCTTAAGCATAAGAATGTATTGAATATATATCCAGAATCCCTTAAATTAAATTAAACTAATTAATCGGTGGAACAACTTGCCCCCAGAAGTTGTGAATGCTCCAACACTGGAAATTTTTAAGAAGATGTTGGGTAACCATTTGTATGAAGTGGTGTAGGGTTTCCTACTGCCTACTTCGAGTATGCGCCTTCATTTTGAAAATTAAGAATATGGGCGAATTATAAGGGATCTTACCTGCATTGATTGAAAATGGCCTTATTTATGTCTTATGTCTCCATCCCGATGCAAGGAATTACAGGGTCGTTAAAAAGGAAAAAAAAATTCTTATATTCTTGTTTGAGTAGTTTCTCAAACAAGAATATAAGAATTTTTTTTCTTTTTAATGACCCTGTAATTCCTTGCATCTAAATTCTAAATTATCGTTTTGATTGTAATCTGTGCACTGGCAAAAGAGTTACTTGTGCCAGTTGATAAATTGTTGAAATATCTTAGCTTTAAAAAAAAAAAAACCCTTACAAGGGGACTATATCGGAGTAACTCGGTGTAGCAGTTACTCAAAAATTAAAACTATTCTAAGAGATCATTAAGTAAAACAAACCTCCGTATTTAAGATGAATAAAAGTAGTCTCTTACCAGATATTTTTACTAGTAAAACAATGAAGCAAAGGTAGACGCCATCCGGAGTCTTTCTGAAAAGGCAGCCATCCATGATAAAGAGATTTTGAGATTGTT
Source organism: Pituophis catenifer annectens (assembly GCF_029215685.1). Taxonomy (NCBI): domain Eukaryota; kingdom Metazoa; phylum Chordata; class Lepidosauria; order Squamata; family Colubridae; genus Pituophis; species Pituophis catenifer. The sequence continues at coordinate 5,284,740 of NW_027256887.1, forward strand.
GTCTCGAGATTATTGCGATTCCATTGATTGTTGCTTCGAGATTGTTGCGGTTCCATTGATAGGTGTGCTCCTTATCAGGCAGTGCGAACGACAATCCAACAAAGCTTTCGCCAGTAACCAGGGAGTTTCTAAAACACAAGCCTGTGTACTTTTCCATGAGTAGTTTAGTGATAGTAATCTGATATGAAATTCAGGAAACTCATAGAGAAGGGATAGCAAAGGATGAATTCACAAACAAACAAACAAACAAACACACATCAGGCTAGATGTGATTATCTTAGTTAACTTCTCTGTGCGGTCTTAAATAATACATAGCAAAATATTTATAAGATGGTTTATTGATGGCACCTACCTCCAGCAAGATTAGCTAAAATGTTCCCCGGGACATCTTCACAGTGCTGGAAATGTGGGCATAGCAATGGAACTTACTTCCACCAATGGTGGACATGCCCACTGGCAGCTAAATATTGGATGAAAATACGACGACACTGTAGAGAGGAACCGAAACAGGAAACCTTTTTGTTGGGGGTTAGACCCGCAAATATTGGATTGACTAAATGGTATTTGATGCTGCACATAATTACTGCAGGGAGACTGGCATTCACACAAGAATGGAAGAATGAGGACTTACCAACGGACTCAAAAATAATTTATAAAATCATGGAACGTGCAGAGTCCGATAGACTTACGAAACTGATCAAGGGTAAAAGAGACTCAGACTTTTATGGTAGTTGGAATATGTGGTATGACTGGACCCAGAAACGATGGGAGAGAGACAAAGGATAATGTTGGATTATAATTATAGATGATGGTATATTTATGGTAATTAATAAGTATTGGAAATGTAAATTTGTATACAAGAATCTGTAAATATTTTCTATTTTTACTCTCTGATTATTGGTGTATATATATATGGATATTTTGGCGATGTTACACCGTGATAGAAAAATTATTATACATTTGTTTCTTTTGTATTGTACTATTTTAAAAATAAAATTAAGAAAAAAATAATAATAATAATACGTAGCAAAATAGTAAAAAAGATTGGGGACTCCAGAAAGAGTGCAGAGAAGAGCAACAAAGATGATTAGGGGACTAAAACATATAAAGAACGGTTGCAGGAATTGGGTATGTCTAGTTTAATTAAAAGAAGGACTGGGGGCAGTGGTGGGTTGCCCCCGGTTTGCACCGGTTCTATAGAACCGGTAGTAAAACCGATGGGAGGCTCCGCCCACTGACCCCGACATCATCCGAACGCATCTGCGCTTGCGCAGAAGAGCGCACGCACGAGCGAAGCAAGTGCGCGCGCGTGGCCCCGTTGCGAACCGGTAGTAAAGATAAGTAGAACCCACCCCTGACTGTGGGGACATGATAGCAGTGTTCCAATATCTCAGGGGTCACCACAAAGAAGTGGGGGGATCAACCTATTCTCCAAAGCAAATGAAGGCAGGACAAGAAGCAATGGATGGAAACTAATTACGGACAGAAGCAACCTGGAACTAAGGAGAAATTTCCTGACAGTAAGAACAATTAACCAGTGGAACTACTTGCCTCCAGAAAGTTGTGAATACTTCAACACTGGAAGTTCTAAAGAAGAGATTGGACAATTATTTGTTTGAAATGGCATTGTCAGGTTTCGCTGCTATCTTAAATAAACTTCATTCTCAAATGCAAGGTCTCTAATGAATCTTTTTTTTTTATTTAAGAATAGAAAGAACGACATCCCTGAACTCTTTGTGCAGCCAAAACTGGCACCTCCTTCCAAACCCCTCCCTTTCCGTTCCTCAACCCCAATGTCTCATTGGCCATCGTGCAGATCCATCTCTTCGTCCCAAGCACTTTCTTTTCACAGGAATTCCCCCCCTCCCTCTATCACCCAGGTAACGCTATCTACTAAAGAGCAGGAAACTAGGTAAAAGTTCATCTCAGCATTAAAGCAAAGCTTCTCCCTCTCTCATTCATGTCAGCGCTGGAGGAGATCATAATTTGGAACGCTGACAGGTATAGGGCCGTGATGGTGAACCTATGGCACGCATGCCAGAGGTGGCACGCAGTGCCTTCTCTAATGGCACATGAGGCATCGCCCCCGTTCAGCTTGCTGCGTATGTGCACGCGCCTCCCTCCGGCCACTTGGTCTTTGGGTATTTGCCGCGGGGGGCAGGGTGCATGTGGGGAGGCCACATGTGCACGTGCATGGGGATCAGGGCGCATGCAAGGACCATGCACGCATGCACAGGGGCCACGCACTTCTTGCATTTTGGGAGTTCTAGCATGTGTGCGTGCATTGGCATGCATGCCCTTGCGCTTTGGGCACTCGGTCCGGAAAAGGTTAGCCATTACTGGTATAGGGTTTCCTGCTTAAGCAGGGGGTTGGACTAGAAGACCTACAAGGTCCCTTCCAACTCAGTTATTCTGTTCTGTTCTGTTCCATTCTGTTCTATTGACAATTGCAAGACAGAAATGCCAAAGGAAATAGAATATCCTTACAGGCTGGGATAATATATGCCTCAGCTAAAAGAGCTTTTTAGAATTACCGATGGATGATGTATGAGGCTATGGTTTTATGATTATTTAATGGTTCGTAATCATAAAATATTACAATTTGTACGAGTATTGTTTTATTGTGTCTTATGTTTTCGCTGTGGGAGGCTTAGCGTCTGGCCGACTGAAGCAGTATAAAAGCATCTGTTCATAAACAAATAAACATTCGAAATCAACAGGATGAAATAAAAGTAATAATTTGGAGTGTGGTAAATTTTGAAACCTTCACACAATCGTAGGATCATTTGAATCCTCCCTGGTTATATTTTGGGAATGAATCTGAGATAGGCGTTAAATGTAATGTGAACTACTCAGAAAAATCAGATTTTTTTTCTATTCTATTATACTGTACCCTACTCTATTTTTTTCTATTCTTTATTTTATTATGCTCTATTCTATTTTTTTCTGTTATACTCTATTCTATTCTATTCTATTCTATTCTATTCTATTCTATTCTATTCTATTCTATTCTATTCTATTCTATTCTATTCCTATTTCTATCCCATTCCTATTTCTATCCCATTCCTAATTCTATGCTATTCTATCCTTATCCTACTCTATTCTACTCTAATGCTACCCAGTGGTAGGTTTCGAATTTTTTTACTACCAGTTCTGTGGGTGTGGCTTGGTGGGCGTGGCATGGCATGGCTTGGTGGGTGTGGCTTGGTGGGCGTGGCAGGGGAAGGATACTGCAAAATCTCCATTCCCACCCCATTCCAGGGGAAGGTTACTGCAAAATCCCCATTTTGATCCTCATCAAAATTTCCGCTACCAGTTCTCCAGAACTGGTCAGAACCTGCTGAAACCCATCTCTGATATACATATACAGAGAGAGAGAGAGAGAGAGAGAGAGAGAGGGAGGGAGGGAGGGAGGAAGGGGGGGAGAGAGAGAGAGAATAGCATTTTAGAATATAAAGCAAACATAATAGGCAGTGCAAAAAGAATATACTCTGTACACCTAGCAGGTGAGCATTTGCAACAGCCTTGTGCATTAACAAATTTGAGCATGGATCAACACTGAAAACGTCACTGCTGACATAACATCCAGAGGTGGGTTTCAGCAGGTTCTGACCAGTTCTGGAGAACCGGTAGCGGAAATTTTGAGTAGTTCCGAGAACCGGTAAATACCACCTCTGACTGGCCCCGCCCCCATCTATTCTCTGCCTCCCGAGTCCCAGCTGATTGGGAAGAAATGGGGATTTTGCAGTAACCTTCCCCTGGAGTGGGGTGGGAATGGAGATTTTACAGTATCCTTCCCCTGCCACGCCCACCAAGCCGCGCCCACAAAACCGGTAGTATAAAAATTTGAAACCCACCACCGATAACATCAAAGAAATAATATTTTGGATATATTTTTTCTTTGAGCACGTTTACTTGAAAAGAAAACTCCATTCTGAATGCCTATGGATTTGCTGTTCCTTCACGTGCCCTTTTTGGGGGGAGTCATTGTTAGGAATAGAAATCCCAGATGGGAATTTGTCCCAAACCTCAGATTTGTAGGATTGTGAAATAAAGCAGTGGTATGCCTGCACTCACTGGGGAAACTTATTGTGTGTTGCTCCTCACCAATTTCCCCGATTCTTAGATTTAGGAAATATTGCCACCTAGTGCCACAAGGTCTGGCTTTTACATTTTGATTAAACTTTATAAAGCAATATAATAATGCGCTCTTGGCTTTTTGGTGTTTCTCAAAATGAGATTATCTTTCAATGGAATAGTCTCTCTCTCCTTTTGGGTGAAATAACTTGATTTTGAACAAAACACAGCAGAATGATGTAGCTAATGCCTACTTTCTGATGTATATGTCAACCACGGCTTTTAAAAATTTAAGGTGACCATGATCTGTCCCCAACCCCATGCACACCCCCCAACAGACATTCAGGAGTTAAAGACCAAACCAGCCGGCAAAATCCTTTTCCTTATGATAACGGAACTTGGCAACAACCTAGTGGCTGCCTGCCAAGAGTTTATTATTTACTAAGAGGAGAGATAACTTCTCCCCACTTCTGGTACATCAAAGGAAAGCAGTTCAATAATTACGGAATTAAATCAAGTCCAGAGATACTTCCAGCAAAGTCTTAAAGCAAAAGTCCGGCAATGCAGAATGGCGTGGAAACTTTCAGCTTTGTTTGTCACAAGGTTTGACTGGCCACCACGCTCCCTTTTATATCCTGTGGGGTGTGGTCCAGTGACTTAGCCTAATCTCGGGCATGCCCTTTCTTCTGTTGCGCGCGCTTATCTCTGCGACACTGCCGAGGATCCAGCCAAGACTCATTACCCTCATCACTGTCCATCTGTGGCTGCGTGGACGTGCTTGGCCCCAGCCCTATCTCTTGCCCTTCGGCGGACACCGAAGGCATTGCCAGAGAGGAGGGTCCTGGAGAGGGAGGCTTTGCCAACTCCTCCCCTTCACTCTCGGAGTCATCTCCTGACGATGACACAGGCTCAGGTAACGGAGCCACAACAGACCACAGGATGTAAACTGCATGTGCCCTGAACTTTAAAAATCATGACCAAATGTTTTGTAGACATTACATGTCTACTTAAACATTATAATCTGATTTTTCAGCCAAATGGAAGGAAGAAATGTTTGATCCAAAGCACCCTTATCATCATCTTTTAATGTCCCCATAATCCCTGGGCAACTAAATGGAGCTGAGTGATTACTGGCCAGATGCCCTTCCTGTCGCCAATGAGGAGTTATATCCAAAGCACTCTTATGTAGCGTGGAATTCCACTGGGTGCAATAATAGTGCTACATAATAAGAATATTAATTGAGGAGTTAATTTCTACCCAGTGAAGATATGGTAGTAATTAGGTTATTAATCAGTTAATACACATGAATAAATATGGCAAGACAGCAAGACATTCTTTTGAATTTATTTAATGAAAAATAGTATCGCTTGAATTAATTTATTTATTTATTTATTTATTTATTTATTTATTTATTTATTTATTTATTTTAATTTGATTTATATGCCGCCCTTCTCCGGAGACTCAGGGCGGCTTACAATGCGTTAAGCAATAGCCTTCATCCTTTTGTATATTTATACAAAGTCAGCTTATTGCCCCCACAACTGGGTCCTCAATTTACCTACCTTAGAAAGGATGGAAGGCTGAGTCAACCTTGAGCCTGGCGAGATTCGAACCTGCAGTAATTGCAGGCAGCTGGTCTTAATAACAGGGTGCTTTAGACCACTGTACTACCAAGGTTCTTTTTTTTTCTTTTCTTTTATCCTACAAGCAGGAAGATATTTTATGCATTACTTGGCAATATGCTGATACACCTACACTGATTTTATCAAACAATGCAAATTGCTTTTTTATGAATTCATTGCCACTGTATACTGTTCTGTGAAAAGCAAAAAGTTTATTCATGCACATGTCCTTAGAAATAAAGCCCAGAATTGCAGCTGGAACCTAAACATCAATTCTAAATATAAATTTAATCAATTGATTGCCAGTTTATTTTGTGATGCTCCAATTATTGTATCGTTCCTTGGAAGGTAAGATGCGACATTATAATTTTATCTGAAAACTTGTAGGCTGGATTGCAGGGTGTTTTATCACTTGATCATAGCAAGGAGCTTGAGAAGATACTCAGATCTGAATAAACGCATCTTGCACCAAAGTAATTAAATTACGTTCCTTTTGTGGCAAAATTATTATGGGAAACGATTAATAGATTTAGAGAAAAAAAAATGCACAAAAAGTTCCGAAAACAATAATTAATAGCGAAAGGGAGAAAGGCTGAGCTGGCATAATTTTACTAAAGCATAATTAACTTACAGATAACTATACCAAATCTGTGAGCTAGGATATAGTTATCTGTAAGTTAATTTGGTGAATGGCCAGGGTTGGTTGAGGACAGATTTTCACAAAGAAAATCTATGTGATAGCTAAGAGTCAGAAGTGATTTAATGGCATGTAATAATCATGTTATATAAAAGTACAGGAGATACGACCACCATTGAGCCCAAAATTTATGTTGCTAAGTGAAACATTTGATAGAATAGAATAGAACTGAGAATAGAATAGAATAGAATAGAATAGAATAGAATAGAATAGAATAGAATAGAATAGAATTCTTTATTGGCCAAGTGTGATTGGACACACAAGGAATTTATCTTGGTGCATACGGTCTCAGTGTACATAAAAGACAAGATACGTTCATCAAGAATCATAAGGCACAACACTTAATGATAGTCATAGGGGACAAATAAGCAATCAGGAAACAATATCAATATCAATATAAATCGTAAGGATTTGATAAGTGAGTTTGCCCCATTTTACGACTTTTCTTGTCACGTTTTTTAAATAAATCAATGCAGTTAAGTTAGTAAACATGGTTGTTAAGTGAATCTGGCTTCCCCATTGACTTGTCAGAAGGTTGCAAAAGGGGAATCACATGAACTCAGGACATCGCCAAGCATGCGCATTTTGTTTATGTGCTGCAATGGTTGTGTGAGAAACGGTTATGTCACTTTTTTCAGTGCCGTTGTTAACTTCGAAGGGTCGCTAAATGAACTGTTGTAAGTCCAGGACTACCCGTACAAAAGCAATTTCAATTAAACAAATTAGGATCAAATGAACCATGTGAGAGCAGGTGGAAAGACAAGGACTCAAGATAATTAATAATATCCATTCCTCCCTTTTAAGTCAGGGAGTCTCCAACCTTGGCAACTTTAAGACCTGCGGACTTCAACTCCCAGAATTCCTCAGCCAGGGAATTCTGGGAGTTGAAGTCCACAAGCCTCAAAGTTGCTAAGGTTGGAGCCTCCTGCTTTAAGTGATCAACAGATTATGTTGCCTAGTGATACAGAAAGTCCTCCACTTTTCAACTCAGCTGTTCATCTAACCATAGCTGGAAAAAACAACAACTTTACTCAACTATTCCTCTAACCTTGTGATGGCAAACCTATGGCACGCGTGCCACCTCTCTGCTGGCACACAAGCCATCGCCCAGCTCAGCTCCACCACGCATGTGTGCATGCCTCCTGCTGGCCAGCTGATTTTCGGGACTCTGGCGTGGGGACTTGGCGCATGCGCATGGGGGCACATATGCATGCACAGGGGGTGGGGGGAGCGCGGGGGGAAGCAGAGGGCCCCCCCCCCGGCCTGTTTTTAATCCCAGGAGGCTTCAGGGAGGCCTGCTAGGCCAAAAACGGGCTGGGGGGGGTCGCTCACAGAACCGGTAGTAAAGTAATTTGGATTTCACCACTGCATCCATCCATTATGTATGTAGTCTGTCTGTTTTTCTCTATCCATCCATCCATCCATGTATATACGTCTCTTGTCTATATGTATATCTATGTATCATCTATAAATCTATGATCCATCCATCCATATCTACCTTCCTTCCTTCCTAATCTGCCCTATATCTGTCTGTCTGTCTGTCTACCAACCTATTTATATCCATCTATGAATCTATATCCATGTGTCTGCCTGCCTGCCTGCTTACCTATTTATCTATCTCTCCCTCATTTATGTATCTACCAACCTACCTACATACAGTATATCCATTAATTTATATTCAATCATCTATCTAATCTATCTCATATCTATCTATCTATCTATCTATCTATCTATCTATCTATCTAATCTATCATCTATCTATCTATCTATCTCTCTATCATCTATCTCTATATCTATCTATCTATCTATCTATCTCTATATCTATCTGTCCATTCATATCTATCTATCTATCCATTCATCTATTTATCTATCTATCTATCTATCTATCTATCTATCTACCTATCTATCTCTGATCTGTCCTATATCTGTCTCTTGTCTCTCTACCAACCTACCTATTTATATCGATCTACATATCTATAACATATCCATGCCTGTCTGTCTGTCTGCTTACCTATTTATCTATCTCTCCCTCATCTATCTACATACCAACCTACCTAGTTTATCCATCTATTTATATTCAATCAATCTATCATCTACCTACCTACCTATCATCTATCTACCTACCTACCTACCTGTGGTGAAATGTAAAATTTGTTACTAACGGTTCTGTGGGTGTGGCTTGGTGGGGGGGTAATGTGACTGAGTGGGTGTGGCCAACTTTTTTTTTTTTTTAACTTTTATTTTTAAAAGCATTTTTTCTACAACCTCTTTGGCCGAAGAGGTTGTAGAAAAAATGCTTTTAAAAGGCTCTGACGATCCCAGCTGAGCTGTGCGATCGTCAGAGGCTTTTTTTTTTTTTACTTTTAAAAGCATTTTTTCGGTCAAAGAGGTTGTAGAAAAAATGCTTTTAAAAGTAAAAAAAAAAAGCCTCTGATGATCACGCTGCTCAGCTGGGCATGGGGGGGGAGGGATTTTTGCTACCGGTTCTCCGAACCACCCGCCTCCATCCCTACCGGATCGGGCGATCCGGTCCGAACCGGGAGCATTTCTCCCCTGCTACCTACCTACCTACCTACCTGAATGCCATGCCTTGACTGAAATGAGGCATTAAATGATCTTGTGTAGAATTGCATGGATTCCTTCTGCATCTGGTCACGATCTGTTTTGATTCCAAGCAAGCACAAAAGAGAGGAAGGCAGCCTTCCTCGAGGTCTCTGAAATCTTCTTGCAGACAAGACGGGTGTCAAGAACGGTTGAGTGTCTGCCTTTCATTCCTTTGCTATTAATTCCTCCCGGATCCGCTGAAAAGCTAAGAGGCAGAAAGCAGGCATCCAATTTAGAGGAGGTAAACGCTCTCCAGGCTGCCATGCCTGAAGGCAAAAAAAAAAAAACCTCCCCTAAAATCCCTAAACAGTTCATCCTTATTTAGAAAGCTACAGCCGTTAATAGACAGGGCGAGTAGTGCCTCCGCATCGTTTTAACTGGTTTTAATATGGCAGTGATTAAGTTTTGCATTATTAGGGGAAGAAAAGACGGTGTGATTCGCTCCAGGATGCCAGCTAAACTCAGCTTTAAGAGATTCCAAAATATTTGTCTGAACTGACACACTTAAGTGACACATGGTGCTCGGGGAACTTCGTATCTTTGATTAAAGATTTACTTTATGCCCGGCGAAAGTCGCAGTTAACAAGCCGAAAGCAGATTAATACACATTCAAACGCGCATCATATTTTGGGAGAAGAGAAGGAACAGCGAGAGTTGGTGGCTCACGCAAGTAGTCCTCGACTTACGACCGCAATTGAGCCCAACATTTCTGCTGCTAAGTGAGACATTTGTTAAGTGAGCTTTGCCCTCTTTTTACAGCCTTTCTTGCCCCAGTTGTTAAGTGAATCACTGCCGGTGGCAAAAGGGGATCAGAATCATGATGATGTTCCCTACTTGGGTCGTGAAACGTTCCCAAGGAAACCACCAAGCACAGAGAGCCTCACAGTCGTCCTTCCTCCTCCCCTTCTACTCTGCAAGCCTCAATTTCTTGTAGCACTGATGATGTTCCCTAGTTGGGTCATGAAATGTCTGCAAGAAAACCACTAAGCACAGAGGACCCCACAGTCGTCCTCTTCCCCCTCCCCCTTCCCCACTCTACAAAGTCCTCCCTCTCCCTTCTACTAGTCAGGCCACGAACCCTCTACAAGAAAATCCCCAAAGTCACCAAGGACCCCACAGCCCTCTTCTTCTTCCCCTTCCTTCTCTCTGCAAACCCCACTCCCTTCTAGCCCTGATAATGTTCCCTAGTCCGGTCACAAAATGTCTGCCAGGAAACCCCCAACCTCAGAGGGCACCAAGGACCCCACAGTCTTCCTCCTCCCTGCAAAGTGCAAACCCCTCTCCCTTCTAACCCTGATGATGTTCCCTAGTTGGGTCACAAAAGGTCCAATAGGGCACCCAGGAACCCATAGTCCTTCTCCCCCTCCTCTCTGCAAACCTGTCTTCCTTCTAACCCTGAAGATGTTCCTTAGTTGGGTCACAAAACGTCCAATAGGGCACCAGGACCCCACAGTCCTCCTCCTCCTCCTCCCTGCAAACCTGTCTTCCTTCTAACCCTGAAGATGTTCCTTAGTTGGGTCACAAAACGTCCAATAGGGCACCAGGACCCCACAGTCCTCCTCCTCCTCCTCCCTGCAAACCCCTCTGCCTTCTAACCCTGAAGATGTTCCTTAGTTGGGTCACGAAACATCCAATAGGGCACCAAGGACCCCACAGTCCTCCTCCTCCTCCTCCCTGCAAACCCCTCTGCCTTCTAACCCTGAAGATGTTCCTTAGTTGGGTCACAAAACGTCCAATAGGGCACCAGGACCCCACAGTCCTTCTCTTCCTCCTTCCTGCAAACCCCTCTGCCTCCTAACCCTGAAGATGTTCCTTAGTCGGGTCACGAAACATCCAATAAGGCACCAAGGACCCCACAGTCCTTCTCCCCCTCCTCTCTGCAAACCTGTCTTCCTTCTAACCCTGATGATGTTCCTTAGTTGGGTCACGAAACATCCAATAGGGCACCAGGACCCCACAGTCCTTCTCTTCCTCCTTCCTGCAAACCCCTCTGCCTTCTAACCCTGAAGATGTTCCCTAGTCGGGTCACGAAACATCCAATAGGGCACCAAGGACCCCACAGTCCTTCTCCCCCTCCTCTCTGCAAACCTGTCTTCCTTCTAACCCTGATGATGTTCCTTAGTTGGGTCACAAAACGTCCAATAGGGCACCAGGACCCCACAGTCCTTCTCTTCCTCCTTCCTGCAAACCCCTCTGCCTCCTAACCCTGAAGATGTTCCTTAATTGGGTCACGAAACATCCAATAAGGCACCAAGGACCCCACAGTCCTTCTCCCCCTCCTCTCTGCAAACCTGTCTTCCTTCTAACCCTGATGATGTTCCTTAGTTGGGTCACGAAACATCCAATAGGGCACCAGGACCCCACAGTCCTTCTCTTCCTCCTTCCTGCAAACCCCTCTGCCTCCTAACCCTGAAGATGTTCCTTAGTTGGGTCACGAAACATCCAATAGGGCACCAAGGACCCCACAGTCCTTCTCCCCCTCCTCTCTGCAAACCTGTCTTCCTTCTAACCCTGATGACGTTCCTTAGTTGGGTCACAAAACGTCCAATAGGGCACCAGGACCCCACAGTCCTTCTCTTCCTCCTCCCTGCAAACCCCTCTGCCTCCTAACCCTGAAGATGTTCCTTAGTCGGGTCACGAAAGGTCCAATAGGGCACCCAGGACCCCACAGTCCTCCTCTTCGAAAGGAGAGACCCCCTTCCCTGCCCGCCTCAGCACGACCCCCTCACCCTCCACGTCCCGCGAGCCTGAGCTCCTCCCTCCCTCCCCTCATCTAGCCTCGCGGTCTTCCCCCCCCCCCGCGGGTGGTCATTTTGAGGGCCAAGCTGGGCTGTGAGGGCAAAGCCTCCGGCTTCTCCCGGCGCTTTCGCGCCTGCGCCGAACCGGCCGGTCCGCCGGCTCTGATAGGGAGCAGGGGCTGCCACTTTTCTCCCGCCCCCCCCCCCCCGCGTGGGCGAGCGGGAGGGAGGGAGGGAGGGAGGAGGCGGCGGCGGCGGCGGAACGTCCCGAGGATGACGTGCGGCGTCCTCGAATCCCGTGGCTGGCTGCTCGCGCGCTGGGGCCGCCGGAGGAGGAGGAGGAGGAGGAGGAAGAGGCAAACGGGCAAGGCGGCGCGAGCGGGAGCCGCGCGGCGGCGGCGGCGGCGGCGGCGTGGAGGCGGCGGCTGAGGCGGAGGAGGAGGAGGAGGAGGAGGAAGAAGAAGAAGGAGCAGCTGCTGAGGAGGAGGAAGAGGAGGAGGAGGAGGAGCGGCGGCGTTGCTGCTGCCGCCGCCGCCGCTGCTGCTGCTGCTGCCATGGCGGCTCTGGAGCGGCCCTTGCCCAGTCCCGAGGCTTTCCTGGGCCAGCCCTGGGCCGCCTGGGTGCGGGAAGCCGCCCCCCCGCACAGTAAGCCCCCCCCGGTCCTCCCCACATGCCATGCGTCGGGAGGGAGGGGAGGGCTGGCACGCCTCGCTCCTTTGCACCCAGAGCCCAGCGCGGGGGCGGAGGGGGAGGCAGGATGAGGGTCCTGGGGGTGGGAGGGGGGTGATGGGGGTGGGGGGGGATTGGAGACGAGGGTGCCCCAGCAGAGGGTGTGTGGGATGGGGAGGAGGAGGAGGTCGAGGGGGGGGATGCCCCTGCGGGGGTGTAAGGACAGGGGAGGGAGAGTGAGGGAGTGGTGGGCTTTGGGGCTTGGGCTGCTGGGTGGGGGGGGAGGCAGGTAAGATCCCTTTGCTCCTCTCTCGTTCTCTCTTTTTCTTTCTCTCATTCTCTCATTGCCTCTCTCATTCTCTCTCTCATCTCCCACTCTCTCTTTCTTTCTCTCTCTCTCTCTCTCTCTCTCATTCTCTCTCTCATTGCCTCTCTCATTCTCCCACTCTCACTCTCTCTCATTCTCTCTCTCATTGCCTCTCTCATTCTCTCTCTCATTCTCCCGCTCTCTCTTTCTCTCTCTCTCATTCTCTCTCTCTCATTCTCTCTCTCATTGCCTCTCTCATTCTCTCTCTCATTCTCCCACTCTCACTCTCTCTCATTCTCTCTCTCATTCTCCCACTCTCTCTTTCTCTCTCATTCTCTCTCTCATTGCCTCTCTCATTCTCTCTCTCATTCTCCCACTCTCACTCTCTCTCTCTCATTCTCTCTCTCATTCTCCCACTCTCTCTTTCTCTCTCATTCTCTCTCTCATTGCCTCTCTCATTCTCTCTCTCATTCTCCCGCTCTCTCTTTCTCTCTCTCTCATTCTCTCTCTCATTCTCCCACTCTCACTCTCTCTCTGTCTCTCATTCTCTCTCTCATTCTCCCACTCTCTCTTTCTCTCTCATTCTCTCTCTCATTGCCTCTCTCATTCTCCCACTCTCTCTCTCTTTCTCTCTCTCTCATTCTCCCACTCTCTTTTTCTCTCTCATTCTCTCATTGCCTTTCTCATTGCCTCTTATTCTCCCACTCTTTCTTTCCCTCTCTCTCATTCTCCCACTCTCTCTTTCTGTCTCTCTCTCTCATTCTCCCTCTCATTCTCCCACTCACTCTTTCTCCTCTCTCCCATTCTCATTCTCTGTGTCTCCCTCTCTCTCTCATTCACTTTCTCTTTTTCATTTTCATTTAGTTCTCTCTCTTTCTCATTCTCTCTCTCTCTCTCATTCTCCTACTCTCTCTCATTCAGTCTCTCATTTCCTCTCTCATTCTCCCACTCTCTCTCTCTTTCTCTCTCTCTCATTCTCTCTCTCATTGCCTCTTATTCTCCCACTCTTTCTTTCCCTCTCTCTCTCATTCTCCCACTCTTTTTCTCTCTCATTCTCCCACTTTCTTTCTCCTCTCTCCCATTCTCATTCTCTGTGTGTGTCTCCCTCTCTCTCTCATTCACTTTCTCTTTTTCATTTTCATTTAGTTCTCACTCTCTCTTTCTCATTTTCTCTCTCATTCTCTCATTCTGTGTGTGTGTCCCTCTTATTCACTTTCTCTTTCTCTTTTTCATTTTCATTCTCTCTTTCATTCTCTCTCTTTCTCCTTCTCTCCTTCTCTCTCCTCTCTCCCTCTCTTTCATTCTCTCTTATTTGCTCTTCCCTTGCTCTCGTTCTCTCTCTTTTTCATTCTCTCTCTCACATTCTCTCTCTTTCTCTCTCTCTCATTCTCTCTTTCTCACTCACTCTCTCTCTCTCTCTCTCTCTCTCTCTGTCACCCCAGCTGGACATGTGATCTTTCTCTGATGGTGTTTTTCTCCCACTCCCAGGTGTTGACCTAGAAGACTCTGGGAAAGAGGGCGGCAGCAGCGGCCGAGAGGTGATGAGGCTTAATAAAGAAGGTAAGGTGGTTGGGAAGGGTGTGTGTGTGGCGAAAGGGCAGGAGTGGCCTCTTCCTCTTTTGGGGTGGGGTTTTTGAAGGGTTCCTTCCCAAGCCAGGCTCCTGCCTCAAAACCACATGGATTGTTTGGTAGACGTAACCCTGAAGAGATCCAGGCCGCCTGTGTTGGCTTGGTCCATGGTACGGCTGGCGCTCTCGCCTGGTGAGCATTTAACATGTCAGATACTGTCAGGTCCGTGAGCGAAGTTGCTTTCTTGTGGTTGGCATCTTGTGGTTAATTTTAGACAACGCTGTGTCCTTTTGTGGAAGGAAACAATCATTTACCTCATTCTGAATCTATTAGCTCCTTTGCTCCCATTACAGCGCCATCATCACAGTCGCCTGTTCCTCAACTTCGTTTTAGTCTTTCTTGAAGGCAAAAGAGAGTGATCGTCACCAGATTTTTGGACCCATCTGCATTTTGGGAGCCTCCGTTTTTTCTAGCGATGGCACATCCGGTCGCAGGGAGGTACCTGTAGTGGTTATATAGAGTTAAACCATTGTAAACTGACTCCATCGGTGAATCCCTTGGATGTTCTTGCTTGTGATTGAAAAAGCTATTTGTGCGCAGCTCGTTTAGGGGCTGAAAGTCCAGTACTTCAGATTAGACTACTTAACAAATAACCTTGATAAAAGAGGCAACTTAGGTTGCAAGTCAGGACATTCTGACAGGTTTGCTTTGCAATACGTTGTGTGGACGGCCTGTTGATATTACCGTGTTTCCCCGAAAATAAGCCCCTGCCTTATATTTTTTTTTTTGAACCCTGAAATAAGCGCTTGGCCTTATTGCCATGCGCTCAAAAGCCCGGTTGGGTTTATTATCAGGGGATGTCTTATTTGGGGGGGAAACAGGGTAGTAACACTGGACATTTTGATGCTGTCATCGACAAAAGGCTTAACTTTTAGAATTCGGCGTAAAAAGTGGACTCATTACAGAAAGCATTCTGTGTATAGAAAGCTGGACGAGACAGTGCAGATCAGGGGACGTCCATCTTGGCAACTTTAAGACTTGTGGACTTCAACTCCCAGAATTCCCCCCAGCTAAGCCATGCTGGGAGTTGAAGTCCATGGGTCTTAAAATTTGCTAAGGTTGGGACACCCCTATTGTAAACCTTCATGCTGAAGTAGTATCTCATCAACGTCAGAGCTAGAGATCTTTTAGGAGAAAATAGCTGATTTTGTTATGCTTGTTTAGACATCACTCCTCATCTCTTTTGGGCCCTCTGCTTTTTGTGGTTGTGAACAAATGCCTGCTGTTGTATTCTGTGAGGCAATCATAAGCTTGTTTACTCAAAATTAATTCTCATAGGATTCAGCGTCAATTGACTTGCATTCTAGTTTAGCATTGACTTGCAAGTAGGCCTTATGGATGCTAGTAGAATTTCTAAGTGAACGTTACTATACGGGCAGTCCTTGACTTGCGACCACAATGGAGCCCAAAATTGCTAAGTGAGACATTTGTTGAGTTTTGCTCCGTTTTACGACCTTTCTCTCCACAATTGTTAACGTGAATAGCTGCAGTTGTTAGTAACAGGGTTGTTAAATGAATGAGGCTTCCCTATTGGCTTTGCTTTCCAAGAAGGTCGTGAAAGGGGATCATGTGACCCCAGGACTCTGCCACCGTCATAAATAGGCCAAGCGCCTGAATTTTGATCACCTGACCGTCGGGATGCTGCAAACAGTCGCAGGTGTGGAAAAACAGTCAATGTCACTTTTTTTCAGTGTCATTGTAACTTCGGATGGTCACTAAATGAACTTGTTGTAAGTCGAAGGACTGCCTGTATTTAAGAAAATTAACAAGCTTGTCAGTTATTTTACGGTATTATTGCAATGCTGAATTTCGATCATCTCACCGGGATGCTGCAGTGGGCATAAGTGTGAAAAGCAGTCGTCAGTGGCTTTGTAACTTCAAACAGTTACTGAACGGACAACTGTTGTAAATCGAGGACTACCTATCCTGTAGGTAGAAATACCCCCAAAATTTTGCTCCATGTTTTTAAGCAAGCTGTTTTGATCTTCCATGGCCTAAAGCAGGGGTGTCAAACTCGATTGCATTGGGGGCCGCATTAGGGTTGTGTTTGACCTTGGGGAGCCGGGGTGGGCGTGGCCGGGGTGGGCGTGGCCAGCTCAACGTCACTCCTGTGGGGGGCACCTGTGGTGGCCCCAGCGCTCTGCCAGCGAAAACAGGCTCCCAAGCTCCGTTTTCGGCTGCCACAGCCTCCTGCAACCCTCTGCGGTCCTCCCGAGCTCCGTTTTTACTGGCAGAGGGTTGCAGGAGGCCATGGGAGCCGAAAACGGCCCCTGTGAACTCCGTTTTCGCTGGCAGAAGCACCGCAGGCAGGTCCTTCGCTGTTTCCAAGGCGGCCTCATGGGCCAGATCTAAGTACCCCCGCAGGCCGGATCCGGTCCCCGTGCCTTGAGTTTGACACTCGTGGCCTAAACTAACCTACGAATGGGAAGCGGTGCTAATGGGTTGTATTTCTCGTCCCTCTGACGTTAACCATGTTCTGATAACTCAGTTTCTCGAGCCTCGGTTTTTGTTGTTGTGGTGGTGTTGGAAGCTATTTTAGCTTGTGATGGTGTTGGAAGCTATGTTGTTGTGGTGGTGTTGGAAGAAGTTATTTTACAAGCAGATTGGTCTTCTCTACAGAATCTTGATAAAATGTAAATATTTTGAGGATGATTGGCTTGTTCTCGTTTCCTATTTTGAGTAATTTGGGCTCTTACTGCAATACAGGTCGTCCTCGTTTAGTGACAGCTTGAAGTTATAACGGCACTGAAGGAAGTGACTTGTGACCGTGTTTCACATTTACGGCCGTTGCGGGCATCCCCACGGTCACCTGATCAAAATCCAAACGCTTGGCCATTGACTCAAATTTATGATGGCTGCACAGGGGTGAAATTTACTTACCTTCCCTACTGTTTCGCCAATGTGCACATACGCAGAGGCTTAAAATGTCACAAAAAAGCGACATCATGATGTCTGCGCGGGTGGGCGGAGCCTCCCGCATCCGCTGCTACCGGTTCGCCCGAACTGGATAGAACCGGCTAGATTTCACCCCTGCGACTGCAGTGTCCCGGGGTCATGTGACAAGCAAAGGCAGTGGGGAAGCCAGATTCGCTTAACAGCCGCGTTGCTCACTTAACAACCGCAGTGATTCACTTAAGAACTGTGGCAAGACGGGTTGTAAAATGGGGCATTAACTCACTCAACAGCCCTCTTGCTGTTAGCAACAGAAATTTTGGGCCCAGCTGTAAGTCGTAAGTCGAGGACTGTCTGTAAAGTATGCCGAAAAGTTCAAGGCGTGTTTGCGTTACTTAGTAGAGTTTTGAAGAGATGATTTCATAAGGACGGTGACATTTTGCAAAACGCCCCCCCTCAGAGGGTCAGATGACTGCTTAGAATAGTTATGGCTAACCTTTTACTCGCCGTGTGCTGAAAGTGTGTGTGCTTGCCGGCACCTATGATGCAATGCGCCTCCCTGCGCATGCATGCACGACCCCCCCCACAATCCCTCTGCCCATGAGCATGCGATCTCCCCACACTCCTCCTGCCCCCCGCCCGCATATGCACACGCTACCCCCCTCCTCCTGTTTTGGGCCTAGTAGGTCTCCCGGCAGCCTCCTGGGCTCAAAAACGGGCCGGGAGGGGCACACTGCCCCCCCCCGCGCTCCCCCGTCTTCTCGTTCATGCGCGCACAACCCCTGCCTCCCTGTGCATGTGCACAAGACCTCTGCGTATGCGCACATCTCCCACATGCACCCCACCCTCTCGCGCATCCCGAAAATCAGCTGGCCAGCGGGAGGCACACGCACATGCATGGTGGAGCCGAGCTGGGCGATGGCTCGTGTGCCTGCAGAAAGGGCTCCGGCACGCGTGCCATAAATTCGCCATCACGGGTTTAGAAGCTTTTTACAAGTTGCCAGTATGTCCCTGCGCAGATGACACTTTTGCTGTAGTTGTGGCAGAGAGGTTTAGGTGCTCACGTATGTGACAACGACTTGGGGAAAACCCTCAAAGCAACTGCAGGGAACTCTCCAGAAGTCTGGGTGTCTCAGCGCACCAAGAAGGGGTGCAGGAGCTGGTTGCCAATGTGCTTAACGAAGTACAACTGCTGAGCAGCCCTATTAGTAACGTATTGAATTATGAATTTTTAGCACAGCTGAGAAAAACCCAAATCCCTCAAAGGAAGTCACTTGGAAAAAAAGGCTGAATGTGGCATTGATTAGAAAATAATGCTGCCCCATTTTCAACCGGATATACAATTTTTCTACCCTGGAACCAGGAACAAATGTGCTTTACGGCCTAAAAATGGGAGAGAGAGGAAGTTAAAAATACGTTATATCTTTTAACTCCACCGCAATCAGACCAAATATATTACAATTGTAATACACTGTATTTCTAGAACAGTGTTTCTCAACCTTGGAAGCTTGAAGATGGGTGGACTTCAACTCCCAGAATCCCCCAGCCAGCAGCACTGGCTGGGGGATTTTGGGAGTTGAAGTCCACCCATCTTCAAGCTTCCAAGGTTGAGAAACACTGTTCTAGAATGTTTTGATATACTTTCAAAAAAGATAAGTTGCTTTTAGGATGCGCTGTGTATTTAGCGGCTGTTGAACAATTGTTTTTTTAGAGTTCCGACTGCAGTATATCTCAGTAATTTGGATTTGAATTAGGATTTAATTCTTTACCTCTGTAGATTGAAAATATTACGCAGCTTTGCTATGACAACTCATTCAGCCGTTAACGTACTCGACTGCTTTTACCCTAATGTGTTTTGCAAACCTTTGGCGTGGTTAGTTTACGATGTAGTGCTTTGTTGTGTTAGCCCTGAAAATTGGGTTTGTTGGTTAGACCATGGTTAGGTTAAGCATTGGTCAGCGGGTTATTTTTACTCTACAGGTAGTCCTCGACTTACAACAGTTCATTTAGTGACCGTTTGAAGTTACAACACTGGAAAAAGTGACTTACGACTGTTTTTCACACTTAACGACCGTTGCAGCATCCCCATGGTCACGTGATCAAAATTCAGACATTTGGCAGTTGACTCGTATTTATGACGGTTGGAGAATTGTGATCCTCTTTGCGACCTTCTCACGAGCAACGTCAACGGGGAAGCCAGATTCACTTAACAACCTTAACAGCTGCACTGATCCACTTGGCAAATGTGTCAAGAAAGGTCGTAAAACGGGGCAGAAATTTACTTAACAAATGTCTCCCTCAGCAATAGAAATTTGGGACTCGATTATGGTCGTAAGCCGAGGACTACCTCTAATGTTGACATTTCAAACTTGTGGCGGGGGAAATGGTTTACAGGTTCCCAGTTATTTTAGTGCAGTTTGTAGCTTCAAACCATTTATTGATTGATTGATTGATTGATTGATTGATTGATTGATTGGTTCGATTTATATGCTGCCCTTCTCCGGAGACTCAGGGCGGCTTACAATGCGTTAAGCAATAGCCGTCATACTTTTTGTATATACCTCTTAGTAGGGCTTTCGGCCCCCCCCCAAGAGGTGTTCTTTTTTATACAAAGTCAGCTTATTGCCCCCCACAATCCGGGTCCTCATTTTACCTACCTCGGAAGGATGGAAGGCTGAGTCAACCTTGAGCCTGGTGAGATTTGAACTTGCAGTAATTGCAGGCAGCTGGTGCTACTTAACAGCGCTTTAGTCTGCTGCACCACCAAGGCTCTTAATTACTAAATTAATAGTTGTAAGTTGAGGACTACCTGTAGATACATTATTATTACCTCACCGTGATAGATAGAATAAAGAGGATAGTGTAAGAAATACAAATTTCAGAATCCCGTGCAACAGCCTATTATTGATTATATTTTGGAGTTCATGTGGAGTAGAAATTGCACAGGGCAATATTAAATATCGTGAATAACAGGAAGAAAATCAGAGTTGGCCAGCTTCATACAAAATAAAAGTTGGCCAGCATGAAGCAATTGTCTGGGTCTGGCTTAGAAAGTTGTATAAATGTAGCTCTATTGTGATTTGAAAAATGTATTTTATATCTTTGCATGCTACATGTACTTAGCTCATTATTAAGTCATAACTGAAGATGATTTAACTAGCTGGAGGCCCTCAATCAGTCTTTACTTGAATGATAGGTGATATTTGTGTTGAGTACATCATGGGGCTTTTCAGAAAAAAAGGTTTTAGGTTTCAAACAATAACTCTGCCACATCCCTCCAAAAAAACCCGAAAAAAAACGCTGTGGACATGGTAAGTCTTATATTACGTTGTTAACTTTGAGCCAAACAAATGAGGTTTTCATATAAACAGCTAGGCCAGGGGTCAGCAACCTGAGGCTCTGGAGCCACATGTGGCTCTTTCACAATATGTGTCACAAACGCCAATGTGCAACACCCACTGGCACACGATTTACTGAACTTTTCAACCCCCGGTAAGCCAACTGGATAAATCCAAGAAAAGAAAAGTTTCAGAAGAAAACAGAACATTTAATTTCAACTACATCTGCTAGTTTTGTGGCTGCTGAAGAAATTGTCAGGCACGGGAAGGGTTTTGTGGCTCCCGGTTTCTTTTCTGTGGGAAACGGGTCCAAATGGCTCTCTGAGTGTTTAAGGTTGCAGACCCCTGGCCTAGGCTCACCTAAACTCTCCTGTGGCCATTTCTGTAGGATAATCCAGCTGTGTCCAGATTGAGAAATGTGCAGTTCATATGGCAGACTTCTGATATAATTTTTTAAAATTGAAAATCTGAAGTTTGAATGCTGTGACTGTTAGTAGAGGCATTGATCTCAACACATCTCTAAATCAGTGGTGGGTTGAACCAGATCGGGTGAACTAGTAGTAGCGGCGGTGGGAGGCTCTTCCCACCCGCTTGGATGTTTCTTCCCTTCCCTTCCCTTCCCTTCCCTTCCCTTCCCTTCCCTTCCCTTCCCTTCCCATGAGCTCTTTCTTTTAAATGATACTTGTATGAGAGTAGGGTTCATTTATTTGTTGGATTTATATCCTGCTTTTGTTTCTACAACATAAGGTGACATATCTAGTGTTCCCTTCTCCTATTTATTTCCCCACAACAACTTGTGAGGTAGTTTGGACTGAGAAAGTGACAGGTCCAAAGCATGGATTTGAATTTGAGTATCCTAACATATTGCACCACACTGGTTCTTTGTCTGGTTAATACTTTGAGGGTTTGCACGCAGACAGTAAAATGACAGTAAGTGCTTTTTAAAATAACTTAATTTCTAAAGTAAGGTGGAAAAACTGAAAAAAGACACCTGGTACTTTAACCATTGTGCATAGATGTTTACGAATAGCTGTCCTTCAATTTAAACTGCTTAGATTTGATAGATTTTATGCTAGTAATCCTGCGTTTGTAATCCGTGGAATTCAACATAAGGAGGACAGTCGGCCACAGGATTGCAATTCTTCCAGTTGTACAAACTTTTGATGGAAAAAGCAAGGAAAACCATTTTCTACATCCTTTTTATTTGTCTGATAAGGAAGAAAGAAATCCTACCTGCCTATCGATTATTTTTAAAAATTACGAAAGTTGTTTCCAGCTCCCGCTGCTATATTTACAGTTTAACTTGAGAGCTTTTCCCCCTAGAGGACAAACGCAGTTAACAGAGAAAATGGAAATATATCTGGATAATATTAATTACACCAGGAACGTATTAAAAGTATTAAGTGTATGGAAGCTTTTAATAATCGGAGTTTAGCACGTAAACTGAATCTATGCTGAGCAAATTCCATCCATCCATTCGGCATTGCTGTCTTTAGGTACAGTGTAAATAAGGTCGCGTTTTATTCTCAAACATGCCCTGATGGCCACAGACCAAGACTGTAAAGTCTCCTTGGATTCAAACTTGATTTCAAGTGACTTTTGAGTGGCAAGATGAAAATGGTGTCTTAACAAACTTTCTCTGGGATATTTTTTTCAATTTTACGTCCCTGCAACTTTATGATGCTGTTCTATCCAAGTCTAAGCTTTCTGATCTTGTTTAGCTTTTTATAAAATACTAGCTGATAACCCGGCATTGCCTGGGTATACCAGAGGGAGCCCCCTTGTTGAGTACTATGAAGCCGTTACTGTGGCAACGCTACTGTGCTGTACAGTAGAAGCCATTTTAAGGCACAACAGGCTGTATCTTAACAGAACTTGAATCCAAAATGCACACTATCATTGTCAAAAGTACTGTGATTTGTCACTAGATATAATTCATTCCTTTTCATTTCAGCGGCCCAGACATTCCAGAGTTATGCTGGAACACACACACACACACACACACACACACACACACACACCTCGAGGGGTGTTAGGGGTGTCTTACCTCCATAGTATTTCTTTCCAGAGAGTAAGTCACCTGTGTACCAAGTTTAGTTGAAATTGCTCGAGGCGTTCCAGAGTTATGCTGGAACATTCACGCACCCATTTATATATATGTAGATTCAGGTGCAGAGCTCAGACAAAACCACTCATGTAGAATGTTTGTAAGACACAGTGAAAGCCTGAAGCTTCATGTTGGAGTATGGAAAGTTTACTTTAATAAAGGAGACTATTTGTAGCTCGGGGTTGAGACGAGGGGTCCTTGATACTTTCTGAGTTTGGTGGTTTTCTTGCAGACATTTCATTCCATACTAGGTACCGTCATCAGTGCACTGATGATGTTACCAAGTTTGGATAAATAAATGTCTCCTAAGAAAACAACCAAACTCTGAGAGCACCAAGGACCCCTCAAAGTTTATTTCAATCAAGCACAACTTGATAGACATATCTGTTAGTTATTTCAGAAACGATACAGAAGCTATTTGCCGCAGCCTTCTTCCAGGATGTTTTTGCATTTCCCAGTCTAGTCTACCACTCTTGTGGTCTCCCGTTCAAGTATAGGTGGACCTCAAATTACAACCATTCCTTTAGCGACCATTTGAAGTTACAAAGGTGCTGAAAAAATGACTTAGGATCGTTTTTCACACAGCTGTTGTAGCATCTCCACGGTCACATGGTCAGAATTCAGATGCTTGGCAACTGGCTTGTCTTTATGACGGTTCATAGTGTGATCATGCAATCACATTTTGCGACCTTCTGACAAGCCAGGTCAACAGGGAAGCCAGATTCAGGTAACAGCTATGTTACTAATTTAACAACGGCAGTTATTCATTTAACAACTGTGGCAAGAAAGGCGAAATTCACTTGAACCAATGTCTCATTTAGCAGCAGAAACTTTGGGCTTAGTTGTGGCCGTAAGTCGAGGACTACCTGTAGGATGGTTTCCATAGATCAGGGATGTCAAACTGGATTTCTTCAAGGGCCGGATCAGCATTGTAGTTCTCTTCCGTGAGTCGGCCAGGTGCGGGAGATGGGATGGACGCCTCCTGCAGCACCCTGCCGACCCCCCCCCTCCATGCCCCGTTTTCAGCCTGGATGGCCTCCTGCAACACTTTGCCGGCCAAAACGGGGCGTGGGGGGGCATGTGTGCCCCCCCACACTCCATTTTGGCTGCGAGAGGCACTGCGGTCCGGTCCTTTGCCATTTCCAGGTCGGCCCCATGGGCCAGATTTAAGTACCCCGCGGGCCTGATTCGGCTCACAGGCCTTGAGTTTTGATACCCCTGCCATGGATTGTAGGAAACACTGTTTCATCTCTTTGGATTTGGAATTCTGCTTTAATAGTATCGAAGCCAAAGATTATTCATACTTCAGGTGAAATGATTTAATACCCCTCTTAATTACCGAAGGTTGCAGTTTATACGCCTGTTCTACTTCGGGCACTCAACAAAGCCGTTAAGACGATTTATTATTTCTGATTGTCTTTTGTTTAATGGTCCCCGCGTTATTGGTACTCCTGGATTCTTCTGACAAATTTTTAGTGAACTTCTGCTGATTATCTCATTCCGTGAATGAGATGCAGCTGAAGGACAAGGCACATTTGTTGATTCCCCGGTGACTCTAAATATAAATTTACACAGTATAAGTATAACATTCACTCCACAATTTTAATTGTCTGTCCATTTTTATTGCACTTCTTATATAGGTAGCGTATTTTCTGGCTGAGAAGTAAATTGCTCACTTTGGAAATAGCCCATCAGCGTTTATATACTTCCTTTTGCTAAACCAGTAAAAATTACTCCCCCCTCCTTCCCCCCCCCCCCAAGAAACAGCTAAGATTCACTTATTTTTGCAAAGGGGCTGCAACTTGTGCTAATGGCACAGCCTGTTCGGTCCTTACGTGGTCGCCAAACTTTCATGGCAATTTGCAGTAGATTTAAAAGCAGGAGGCCTCCGCATGTAGGTAATCCTCAACGTACGATCAGGGGTGAAATACTGCCGGTTTGGACCGGATCACCCGATCCGGTAGCGATAGCGGCGGGTTGTTCGGAGAACCAGTAGCAAAAATCCATGCCCAGTTGAGCTGCGCGATCATCAGAGGCTTTTTTTTTTTTTTTTTTTACTTTTAAAAGCATTTTTTCTAAAACCTTTTCGGCTGAAAAAAATTTACTTTTAAAAGTTTTTTTTAAAAAAGCCTCTGATGATCGCACGGCTCAGTTGGGATCATCAGAGTCTTTTAAAAGCATTTTTTTTTCGGTCGAAGAGGTTGTAGAAAAAATGCTTTTAAAAGTTAAAAAAAAAAAAGTTGGCTGCGCCCACCCAGTCACATTACCCTCCCATCAAGCCACACCCACAGAACCGGTAGTAACAAATTTTACATTTCACCACTGCGTACGACCACAGTTGAGCCCAACTGATTGAGCTAAGTGTGTCAGCTGTTAAGTGAGATTTGTCCCCTCTTACAGCCTTTCTTGCCAGCAGTTGTTAAAATTAGCAATTAGTTGTTAAGCGAATCTGGCTTCCCCATGGACTTTTGCTTGTCAGAATGTGGATCACATGACCCCGGGACACTGCAACCGTCATAATTATGCGTCAGTTGCCAAGCGGCTGAGTTTTGATCACGTGACTGTGGGGGATGCAGCAACGGTTCTAAGTGCAAAAACGATAAGTCACTTTTTTCCGTTGAGGACTAAATGCTATAAAATCCGGCGGGTTTTTTCCCTTGCCTCTTTATCATAGATGTATTAGGGAAAAAAAAACAATATGAATGAATATATGAATAAATGAACGATTTATTTTCCCTTTCACTGTTCTCGCTTTTCTTCATGAACTGACTGTGGGCTCAAATGTTGATGCAACTGTAGTTACATTAGGAATGCCAGGATACAAAGGGTGGCCGATTTCTTTATTAATTTTTCCAAATAATATAAAGAGGACTCTGAGGGTGCAGAAAATGAAACCCCTAAGGAAAATTTTGCTTCGTACCATTGCTGTAAAGAAAGAATCTTCTGGCGGACAGCAGATTTTATTTTATTCCATTTTGGGGTTTTTTTTGGTCATTCTGCTGTCAACACTTCAATCTGCATTTTCTCTAGTGCTGACATAAGAAGGAGAAGCAAAGGCGTCTGGAAAGGGATGGCTGACTTTTCACCTACTTATTTTCCCTGGAGATAATGTTTCCGAGGAGATGAGATGGGAGGGGGGAATTCCTTTGAGTTGGAGTAGATTAGGGGTAGAATGACTTGGAAGATGGCCAATGAGTGCAGGGCAGTGGGTAACGGAAAGGGAGGGTTTTGGGGCTGGAAGTCAGTGCTGGCTTCATTTGGAGTCAGGTTAGGATGTCGTGCTCAATAAAAAGGAGTTTTTTCTTCAAAGATTTTGTTTGAAATGCATTTTATTCGAGACGACCACGAAACTTGACATCTGCTTTGCTTGAAGAGTTGGGCTGACAGCCGAGATGTTTTTTCGGTTTTTAAGGAGGGACTTAAAGGCAGAACAGCCGCAGTCCTTATGATATGTGAGCCAATTAATAATGAAGTAAACATTTGAAGAAATGGAAGGGGATGGGGGGGTGGGTGGGAGAAATTATTTGAAAAATATGTTCTTCCATATGTTTCTCTCTTCCAGGGTGAGTTTGAAACCGATTTGGCGGCGATGCTTTTAATTTGGCTAAAGCACTTTATGGGACGGGTTATTAAAAGTAACATTTTAAGTTCCACGAGAATAAGCTGGGGAAATGTAGTGATTCTGAAATAGCTAACTGAAATAGCTGTAAAAATTAATACTAGCCTTTCTTTGCTTTGATTCTCCAAATGCCACGAGGGCAAATTAGCAACAATAAAACATAAAACGAGGAAGGAAACAGTACGGAAATTTAAGCTATTTTTACGTTTTGAAAATTTAGGACAATAAGGTTTTGATTTTATGCACTAATACTTTTAATGTGGTAGCTGCGTACTACGGGACTTGTTTATAGCGCAGGAGGAGAGAGCAAAGCTGGTGGCCAAAAAAACTGCATTCAATTTTGCAGCTACTAAGATTGTTGGACAAGCAGGCACAAAACAGCCAGGGAAATGGTTGAAGCCTGGGAAACGGACCCTTTCGTCGGTCAACAGGAGTGCCAATTTACCCTCAGTTTATCAAGTACTTAGGAGGTGAGGGCTTGGCAACATAAGAAAAACAACAGCCAACCATCAATTCCCCAATCTACATCTAAAAAGCTACACACAACAGGCATCATATAAATACAGGTAGTCCTTGACTTACAACAGTTTGTTTAGTGACTGTTCAAAGTTACAACACAGCACTGAAAAATGTGACTTGTGTCAGGGTTCCTAAGGGTGCCCTAATTAAATCATGAGCCTCAAGCCAAGCTTCAAAAGAAATCCAGTTATTTATTAGGAGGTACGTTCCAAGTGAAGCCAACTCTGACCCCATGTAATTTATGGGCCAGGCTTGGCCCTGTTTCCCCCCTCCTTCCAGGGTGTCTCATCAGTCACATTCACCAGTGGAGCAATTTCATGGGTTGTAAAGATCACTCCCCACTGGCCGCTGTGGGTAACCCTGGGAGACAGCCTTGAGAGAGATATGTCTGCAATGTGGTTTTGTTTTTAGCTGCCGTGCTGCCAAATTCAGAAGCTTGGCAATTGGTTCATATTTATGACCTTTTCTGTGTCCCAGGATCATGCAGTCCCCTTTTGTGACCTTCTGACAAAGCAAAGTCAATGGGTAAGCCAGGTTCACTGAACAGCTGTGTTACTAAGTTAACTGCAGTGATTCACTTAACGACTGTGGCAAGAAAAGTCATAAAATGGAGCAAAACTCACTTAACAAATGTCTTGCTTAACCACATAAATTTTGGGCTCAATTGTGGTCAGAACCTGACTACCTGTACCCCACGCAGAATAGCCCAAAGCACATACTCTGCTAGAGAGAAGCTTCCCAACGATGGACTCCAGCACGAGTCTGAAATCTCGGAAGACAAAACCTCTGGTCCCAGTGACCGACCCAGCTTGGATCTGGTAAAAATTATTCTGTGAGATTTCATGCAGAGTTGTATGCTCTTTAAAAATGGTTTGTAAGGAAACTTTCGGGACCAGGATCATGTGAATGCGATCATGTGATACTAATTAAGGCACCCACAGGAAATAAACCTGAAAAAAAAAATACAGCCGCTCCTTGACTTATGACCATTCATTTAGTGACCATTTGAAGTTATAACAATACTGAAGAAAGTCACTTACGACTGGTCCTTGCAGTTACGATTGTCGCAGCACGCGATCGTAATTTGGGTGCTTGGCAATTAGCATGTATTTATGGTGGCATCAGCTGAGACAGCTGATGGTTTAAAAAAAAAAAAAGAGTTGGCTTTACCTGTCCATTGTGTCAGATGTTTGTGCGCCTGAATTCATATGTTAATACTTGGTTTCATAGAAATCAATAAAACTAGATTCTGGATGGCCAGCATGACTATAATATGCTAAAGGCTCACAGAAAGTTGTTCCCTTCCCAACGAAGTGGTACCTATTTATCTACTCGCCTTTGCTTGCTTTCAAACTGCTGGTGGGCAGGAGCTGAGGCAAGGACGGGAACTTACCCATTGCATGACGCTCAGGTCTCGAACCTGGGCTGTCAGCTCTCCAGCCGACAATCCCAGCGTCTTAACCGCTGAGCCATTGTGCCTCTGGTCTAAGAAAATATAAAGGTAGTCCTCAAGTTATGACCACAATTGAGCCCAAAATTCATGTTGCTAAGTGAGAAATTTGTTAAGTGGGTTTTGACCCCATTTTACAATTTTTCTTTCCGCATTTGTTAAGTGAATCACTGCATTTGTTAAATTAATAACACCGTTGTTAAGTGAATCTGGCTTTCAAAATGGACTTTCCTTGTCAGAATGTTGCAAAAGGGGATCAATCACATATGACACCGGGACACTGCAACCGTCGTAAATATGAAACAGCTGTCAAGCATCCAAATGTAAATCCCATGACCATGGGGATGCTGCAAGGGTCATAAGAGTGAAAAATGGTCATAAGTCACTTTTTTCACTGTCGTTGTAACCAAAGTTACAACGGCAGTGAAAAAAGTGACTTATGACCAGTAGTCACTAAATGAACTTTCGTAAGTCAAGGACTACTTGTATAGCCTATTTTGATCAGAGCCCTTCCTTGGGTCCTCTTAACAGATCAACTTTTTTTTTTGTTGATATTTGATTCTCTGTGTACTTTAGGATTATTAAAAGGATAACATAATGTAGTGAGATCATAAATGTGAAGCCATCCTAAATATGATTGTTTACCATTTGAATAATTATTTTGGAGATTGTGGAAAAGACAGGAGGAAGCTTGTGATAATTTAATATACAAAAACTATTATTTTTTTTGCTTAAGCGCTGTAATTTTTCTCTTCCCGATGAGCTTTCCAACTCGGCTTCACCATGTTGATAAAGTGATCCTATTAAATCGGAAATAGATGTGCTTCCCTCAGGCTATTTGTAAAGCAAAGTTATACAGCACAGAATGAATTTCACTATTTCTTCACAGTGGCTGGGAAGATATTGTGATTTCATTCTTTTTTTTTTTTTTTAAATAATTGGATTGGTATAGTGTTGACGGAGTGAAAGGAACAGATTTTCTGTCTGCGTACTGTTTGCACTTTTAGAACCAGGTAGGGAGGTATCTGTACTCCTATAAAGTTTGAGATAAAGGTGTCTGTACAGATAAAGTTATCTTTACTGATATACCATACTTTTCAGAAAATAAGACGCACTTCCCCCCCCCCCCAAAAGAGGGTGGAAATGTTGGTGAGTCTTATACACCGAATACAGCCATTTTTGGCCTCCCAAAACCCTGCCCCGCACGACCCATTTTTGCGAAAAATAGGCCCGTTTTTTTGGCCTTGAAAACCTCCCCACGCGTTGCGTTTTTTTCCGCAAAAAATGGAAAGCGCAGAGGGTTTGGGAGGCCTGCAGACTGCTCCTGGGAGCCGGGGAGGGCAAAAACCAGACTCGCGGAGGCCAAAAACTTTTTCTTCATGTTTTCCTTTTTGAAATCTTGTTGCTTCTTATACTCCAGTGCGTCTTATAGTCTGAAAAATACAGGTAAGTCTTTTCTCTTAAACCAGTCCCACTCCTTTTAAATATTTTTCATCAATGAAAATCTCGGGAAAGTGCTTTTCCCCCCCACTTGAGCTGCATTTTGTTTTGCTTTCTTGATACGACAGGCTTGGAAAAAGCATTTTACTAATCTAATGTTGGAACCACTTAGATCAGGGGTGGCAAACTCAAGGCCTGGGGGCCAGATTCCGGCCCACAGCATGTTTAGATCTGGCCCGCAGGGCTGCCCTGGACCGGCCCATGGTACCTCTGCCTCAGGAGGGCCTCAGGCAGCCCTCTTGAGCTCTGTTTTCACTGGCAGAGGGTTGCAGGAGGTTGTCGCAGCCAAAAACGGTGCTCGGGAGCCCGTTTTTACTGGCAGGACACTCGGGCTGCCACAGGGATCCCCACATGAGTGACGTTGAGCTGGCCACACCTACCCTGGCCATGCGCCCCCCTCCCGAGGTCAAACACAACCCTGATGCGGCCCTCATGAAATCGAGTTTGACACCCCTGACTTAGATCTTAAGTAAGATGACTTAAGCCTACTGTGTACAGGTGAGATTTCTTTATTTAAGGTATAGGATGAAAAATATACCACAGGGTAGGCTACCTGTATTGTACAATAGTCCTTGACTTATAACCTTTTATTTAGTGATTGAAGTTGTAACGGCACTGAAAAAAGTGACTCACAACCGGGTTTTCACACTTATGACTGACTACATCATCATCATCATCATCATCATCATCATCATCACTTGATCAAAATTCAAATGCTTGGCAAGTGATTCATATTTATGACAGTTGCAGTGTCCTGGGGTCATGTGATCCCCTTTTGTGACCTGACTAGCAAAGTCAATGGAGAAGCCAGATTCACTTTACAACCTTGTTACTAACTTTAACTGTGGCAAGAAAGGTCATAGAATGGGGGGAAACTCACTTAACAACAGTCTTGCTTAGCAACAGAAACGTTGGGCTGAATTGTGGCCGTAAGTCGAGGACTGTTTGTAATTTCTTCCAATTCTTGATAATTGTTCTGCAGTAGATTGTCTTCCCCTTCCATAGAGAATTGATTTCCAGGATTATAATGTAATTTATAGTGCTATTTTTTTTGAGGTGGGGGGTTTAGCCTCTGATAATTTTTCCTTTTAACTGAAGACTTTGGATGAAAATTTTGAACGAAGCCAACCTGATTCTTGTACACCTTGTTAGCTTCTTACCCGCCTAAAACGTTCAACGATCTTATTTCGCTTGCGAAATTTTGATTTTCCTTTTTCGTTTCAGCTAATAGTTAGTAGGCTGGATCCATCCCTCTGTGTGACAATCTCGAATAAAAAGAAAACACAACATACCGTTGGATTTGTTCTGGGCCTTTTAATTAATCCTTTTATTATTAGGGAATGTATAATGTATGAAATTATAAAGGTTTTGGAAGGAAGGGAGAGCTTTTGCTAGTTCTTTGTAGTCCTTTGGGAACAATTATGGTCCCAAAGGCATAGAGCAGTTATGATTGAATTTTGCCTTGCAAAGCAAGGCAAGTTTTATTGTAGGAAATCTATATTTTAATTGCAATTTATCCAGAAATTTTTTAATTGTGTTTTGCCCTTTGCCAGCTCTGCGAGCTTTAAAATGTAATAGATATTTAGAGTTTGGCCTTTATCAGTGTAGTTTCTTTAGTAGAGGTGGCATGATAGCAGAGTTCCAATATCTAAGGTCTGTGAATCCTATTACGATTGTTTTGCAATCCTAATCTTGTTTTGCAATCTTGCACGAGCTGGGCCAGTGTGTTGCTTGTAACTAACAGCCCGCCATCTTTATTTCACACTCGTTTCACAAGTTCTTTTGTTTCACAAGGTAACCACAAAACCAAGTCCTGGACCACGGCAATTTAACCCTGCGGCCTCTTTGTTTTCTTCCCCCTCAACCGAAGCGGTTTCTGTACTTTAGGCCTTTGGTTGGCCATCATCAAAGGTAGCGCAAGATAAGCTACACATCGATGCTCTGTTTCATGTTAATTTTGAAACAGTTTGGGGACCTGGCTCAGCTTGGATCCACATCTCTACAGTCTACTAATAGCTTTTAGTATTTGGTCAACTCTGTTATAGGATAGTAAACAAACTGCTTTCTCCATTGGAGGTAAACATGGCGTTTCCATCTATTGTTGAATAAGGGTCTTATTCAGCTGGTTCTGGCTTCAGCCGGTTTGGGCGAACTGGTAGTTAAATTGCTGGCTGGCCCCGCCCCTTCCCGCGCCACCCCTTCCAGGAGTCCTCCCGCACCCTGTTTTGGCTCCCAGGTAAGTGCAGGTAGGCCCAAAACGGGGCACGGGGAGCAGTGCTCCCCAGTGGCCCGTTTTCACTCCCAGAAGGCTTCAGGGAGGCCTACTAGGCCCAAAACGGGGCGTGGGGGATGCAGGAGGCTGAGTGCTGTCTGTCACACCCCCTGGCCACTCCCACCAAGCCAAGCCCACAGAACCAGTAGTAAAAAAAATTAAATCCCACCACTGGCTCTTATTCCACGGTGTTTTGCACCAACTGTGGCATCACATAATTCCTGTCATTTCTCAGTCTGGTGCTGCTAGGGTGAATGTCTTTCACCCTTCCCTCCATGTCTGTTCTGGAGCCAAGGGAGATTATATTAAAAGTGATTTTAATTTTTAGAGTAAAGGGGAGATCAGCAAACAATACGAACATTATGAATTATATGGAGGTAACAGTTATGGTAGAACTATTATACCTGAGATAAACATGAAATACACCTATACATTTCCAAACGAAAGGCAACTTAAATAAGATTTGCTTCCGAGTATGTGTCTTTTAAGAGTTTGCTTTTTCAGCGGAGCGACCGGCGCTTCTGTGCTTCGAAACGGAAGCTTTTATGAGATTACCAAGGAACAAAAAACCTTTGACGAACAAACAACTTTTGTATGTCATCGTGGTTTCATTGAATAAAACGTCAGCGAACTTAGCTGGCCTGTTTATTTATTGCCTCTTTGGCTTCCTTGCTTAATCAGATTTCCTTGCTCTACATGAAGCGCTCTCTGGCTGTGAAATCTGTGCAGCCTCTTGACCGAACGCCTCCTTGGTATGTGGAAGGACCATTTTTTGCATGTGGCGTTTCCGTGAGCATCTGCGCAAATGTGACAAGCACATACCCAGCGGCGAATGCTATCTATGGAGATCTGCTTTGGGAAAACTCTTCAATGACTACGACACACTGTTGAGTGTGTACAGGGGCGGGGAAATTGGCTTTGTTATGTGTCCGGTTTTGCACGATTGCTGTTCCTAATTTTTGCTCTGTTTTCCCCCTCTTCTTGGTTTATGGGAAAGCAATTTGCATACCTTGGCACCACTGCCAAGGAAGTTAATAGCTTTGCTAAGGGGTGTTCTTAATGATTTGATGTCGTTCCGTTGCTGCTATTGCCACCTGCTTTAGTGAAGTATTTTTGGCAAATAATTCATTGGACCTTCCGTGTTGATTTTCATCCGTAGGGTACATTTTTATCTTTTATCCGTAAGGGTATAGTTTTTCTGCTTACTACCACAGCAGCATTTAATGGGTTATCTGATTAATGAATTATCAATGATAATTCATTACACTCAATGATAACACTCAACCGGTCTAATATTTACTTTGGTGGATGAACGTAGGTTTACTCTCCAGATTAATGAATCTTCAGGGCCAGCCTACCACATTTCAGATGTTTTTGGATTTCTTTGTTCAGGAGACATAATGTCATTCTGCAGCCACAGAAGTATGAAAAATCAAAACAACTAAATTGTTGTTTTTCCATTGATCATTTCCCCCTTACGGTGGTGCTGAAGATAGGATGCATTCAAGAGAAAGTGTGGAATTTCTTCAGGAAATTTTTGCTCGGTTCATAAAATTGTAGAATTGAGAAGTTAGAGATTCCGTAGATTATGTTGTTCCTCCTCCTACAGTGTGCAAAGAAAAATTGATTAAACTCATCTTCTATCAACCGTACTGTTAAGTTTTTTTCTTTTATTTAAGCAAAATCCAGGTAGCTGCAATATTTTCTGGTCTAGTTTTGTTGACAATGAAAAATAGTTCTTGACTATTTATTTTAGGGTACACTTTTGTCTATGTCAACATTAGTATTATATCTCCCCTCACTTTTCTCCAGGTTGAACATTCCACTTTCCTTCAACCTATTTTCCTAGGGCCTCCCTTTAAATCCCTGTGTCGTCTTTGTTCCTTCTGGTGCCATGTTCTGGTGCCATGAATCATACGCCATGTTCTAGGTACAACCTCATCACCACACAATAGAACAAAATAAGTACTTCACATGTCTTAGATGCATTGCTTTTTCTAACTCAACCCTAGGGCACATCAACCCTTCTACCAGATATCTATTGTGGTCTGCCAGCAGCCTGTGGAGCTGGCAGCAGTCAGAGAGTGAGGAGGCTGGGGAGGAACATGGGCCAGTCCTGGAGCCTGGGGAAGGCTCAGACGAGGGCTCTGCATCAGAATCAGAGATGGGGCCAGGGCCATCTGGGAGTTATGTGCGAACTCCGGAGCCTCCAGTCGGACATCAGAGAGGCAGAGGAACAGGAGGAACCTGTTCCTAGTTGCATATGCAGAGCTGTCAGAAGGCAAGAACAGTTAAAACAAAAGGGACAATTTGGGAGTAAGGCCTGTAGATGATTGGCCCATCCCATAAGGCTTAAAAGAGGAGCAAAGACACATGGGCCCTTTGCAGGAAAGCAAAGTTGTTAATTCTGTTCCCAGTCGGCATCTCTGTTTGATTCTGGGCTCTGTGTGGCTTTGCCAAGTAGGTCTTTGGCAGCGTGTCAAAGGAGATAAAGGTTGGTGATTATCCCGAAGGACTTCTCCCGAAGGTCCTTTTGCAACTAATTGGGACTCAGCTGTGAATGAACATAATTCACAGCTATTGCAATAAAATTTATAAAATAAAAGTTTTTTGGGACTACACGTGTGGTTTTAATGACTCAGGAAGCCTAGGTCACAACAGTATCTCCCATTGTTGGCGTATGTTCAGTTGATCCTCAGTGGTCACACCTATGTCCTACTTTGCAGTCTTTCCAAGCCACAACTCTCTCGTCGTGCAACTGCGTCCTACATTTTTTCCTCCCTAAATGTAAGCTTGTACTTTCCTCCCTGCTGAAGATACCTTGTTCCTCTCAGACCAGTCTTCCCACCCGTTCAGGTTAGATTATGATCGTGTGTTGTCATCTTGGCTGTTACGTTAAGTAGATAGCCACCACACCCAATTTTGTAACATCGGACTGTTTGACCCTGAGAAATATTCCATTGGTACCTCATAAGCAGCTTCTCTCGGACTTGATGTCGAGTCCTCAATGCTGGTTATCTGATTGAGGTTAGCCAGGCATTTATGGACCTGTTCTACAAAGCTTTCTGTGCATGCACAGATGGTCAAAACCGGGACGTGACGACGTCCCAGTTTTTTTTGTGGGGGGAGCCTCCCGCTGCCAGCGCTACCGGCTCTCAGATCCACCCACCACCGGCGCTACTGGCTTCCGTGAGCCAGATAGAGCCGGCAGCATTTCACCCCTGCTGTTCTACCATAGGTGTGCAAATAAGAATGTTGCGTGCCATCTCACAATCTTTCCTTGAAACCAAGAGTAATTATAGCCACAGTGTACTTTTTACCTTATTAAAGGAGGAAATACAGTTTGTCTCACAACTGGTCTGTTTTTGACAAAGTCATGCTTGATTTTAGAAATTGTACCTTAATATGCTGAACAAATACTGGGCTTTAGTATTTACACTTACATCTTTTCCGCTCATCAGTCAGTAATTATTGAGTTGTTCTTTTTTTCCCCCTTCCTTGAAAGAAACATATCGTTGACTCAACAAATTCCCACAGCTTTTCTTCAATATTTTAGGGTGTATTTCATCAAGGCCTAATGACTTTCAAATTAGCTAGAATATCCTTGCCTCAGTTCATTTTTACCCATGTTCCTCCTGTTTGGCGTTTGTTCCCAATTTACTATTCCGAGCGACGTTTCCTTTTGATGGCAACACAGAGGTGTAAAAATTGAGGTTCCTCTGTTTTCTCTTGATCTTCTCTCTATTTATCTTTGTTTATGGAGATTCTCAGTCATCCAGGTCAGCTCTGAAGAAGCTACTTGGATGAGAAGCGAAACGTCTTTAAAGAAAAACAAGAAGTCCACTTACCTCTTGAAAAAAAAAAGCACTTTTGGGATTCTATTTATCTTCTACTTTCCTGTTTTGCTATTGTTGACTTATTTCAAGAACACTTTGTCACCAAATTTTGCCTCATTAGCTTTAGTTCATTTTCCACCTTTGATCTTAAGTCTCACGTTTCTTGACCTGTAAATTTGTAGATTTCCTTTGTAATTCATCCATCTTTCCATTTCCCCAAAGTTTATTTCTTTAGTCTTCTCACCTTTGGAAGCTGCCCCTTTGAACACCTTGTCTTCATTAAATGCCTCTTCGCTTTCTTCCTCACTACCATTTTTGGAAATTGTACTACCTTTAATTTCAAAAGGAGCCAGCTACAATACCATTGTCTTCAAGGTTTTCTCACAGTGGATATTATTGTCTTTTATTAAAAAGGGTGTTTCTAAAACCTACAGTTTTCATTTGACTTTATTTTAACCTTGTTGTTGTTAAAATAGCAAACAATGTATGGTGACTTGTACCCAGCGTTCCCACTTCTTATATGTATAGTTAAGCGGCAAATCCAAGACAGCAGATTGCTGAAGGTTTTGATAAGAGAAAAGTTTCCCCAACTCAAGTAAAAAAAAAAAAATCTATTCGGCATGTTGTGTTTTGCCAGCAGGCTTTAGTAATCTCCTATCACAACCACTTCATGGTTTCGTGGGAAGCTTCAGTAATTTATTTTATCTACTTCTTCTGACTGATTTGGTTATCTGTAGCAAACTCCCACTAAGAGGTTCCTCCCGGTAATTAGCCTGTTTAACTTAATCCAGATGCTTTCTCTACTTGAAGCACCGTGAGTTCAGTGAGCCTTACTAAGGGTAGATTCATTCCAGCTTCATAATACCTCAGGGTTTCCACGTTTTTTATAACCCTGATTACATTTAATTCTTGCCATTGTTCCTCATGATATTCAACTCCGTACTTTGTGCAATGGTGTGAACATCTAATGGGGACGATGTCTCTCTCTCTCTTTTCTATATATCTTTCCATATTTCTTTGGTAAAACTATTCTGTTTTCCCCAAAATAAGACCTCCTCTGTTAATAAACCCAATCTGGCTTTTGACCGCATGGCAATAAGGCCAAGCGCTTATTTCAGGGTTCAAAAAAATATAAGACAGGGTCTTATTTTCGGGGAAACACGGTAGTAATGTCCAGAAAAACTCACTTTGCTGCATAATCAACCCCTTCCCTGCCAATTATGTAACTTGCCAGTTGTTTTTATGATGTTCACCCCTTGTTTCAAGTCTTCCAGACCCGCTTAGCCAGCTATTGTATAAAGATGTACCCTGTTTCCCTGAAAATAAGACCCAACTGGAAAATAAGCCCTAGCATGATTTTTCAGGATGCTCATAATATAAGCCCTACCCCAAAAATAAGCCTCAGTTAAGATCATCAGCCAGACGGACGCAATTAGCACCGTATTTCCCCCAATATAAGACCTAACCAGAAAATAAGCCCTAATGCAACTTTTGGAGCAAAAAAATAATATAAGACCCGGTCTTATTTTCGGGGAAACATAGTATTTTCCCTCCTGAGTGAAATTAATTCTCTGCAAAGCAGACTCTCTTCCCTGAATGGAACTTTCTTCCATTGTTGAAAAACCTAAACCTCTGTTGGTTGTTCCCGCATTGCAACCAGGCGTTCGCTTGTTGAGTTTTCCTCCTATTGGCTTTGCCTCCAGCAGGAAATATTGATGAGAACATCACCTTGGCCTCAAGACCTTCATGTTTCTTCTCATAGCCGTGAAGTCCCTCTTCCTATGTTGGACGTCATGCCATTCAACATGTGGATGTGTAGGAACTGGCTGTGGTTCCAATGAGCTTTGTGTCACATCTTGAATTTGGGCACCTACGAGACATGTCTGTTGCGGTCCGCCAGCAGCCTGCGGACCTGGCAGCGGAGTCGGACAGTGAGGAGGCTAGGGAGGACAATGAGCCAGTCCTGGAGTCTGACGAAGGCCCAGATGAGGGCTCTGTGTTGGAGGCAGAGATGGGGCCAGGGCCATCTGGGAGCGATGCGCGGACTCCGGAGCCTCCAGAGGCTGACAGCAGAGAGGCAGAGGAACAGGAGGAGCCTGTTCCTAGTGCACGTATGAGAAGAGCTGCCAGAAGGCAAGAGCAGCTGAAGAAAAAAGGACGACTCCGGAGTAAGGCCAGATGATGATTGGCCCCTCCCATAAGGCTTAAAAGAGCAGCAACGAGCTGTTGGGTTCTTTGTAGAAAAGCAAGTTGATTCCAGTGCTTCTTGTCAGCGTCTCTTGGACTTTGTGGGGTTTTTGCCAAGAAAAGCCTTTGGCCGGTTGCCAAAGACATCAAAGGTTGGTGATAAGGCCGGAGGGACTGGTTATAAAGAATTTGTTTTGGACTAAAGCTGAGAATGAATGAATTCTCAGCTGTTTTAATAAAATAAGGACTGAATTGTGTTTGGTAATCACTACTTGGGCCTCGGTCACAACAATGTCGAGATGAAAAATGGGTGCTTTTTTGTGTCCTTCCAGAAGGAGTCTTCTACAAACACAAGCTTTTCTCCTTGGTGATGGATCACTTTCTACCTGGATGAGCTGACAGTGCTTCATCTGTGGGTGTCTTTTATATCTCACTCATGTTTGTAAGGAAGCTATGAGTTGGAATTGACTGCCAAGATCTAAAGAAACAGAAATAATCTGGGTTGTTGTTTGGGTTCCGACGGTGACGTGTGGCCAACTGCTTTCGTTCCTATCCTTGGGTGAAATTGTCAACTTCACATTGTGAATTGTCAACTTCATGGTGAGCAATGGCATCCACACAACAAGTCTTCACTTGAACAAATGAGATGTAGGCATGAGATTCTGGCTTTCGTTTCACCAACCTCTGCTTCCAAGTTTGACATTTTACACAAACGGTGTCTGCTTTTCTATCGGGAGAGCGGCCAACATGGCACATCCGTTGCAGGGGATTGCCAGAACTTCATCACTGGCGATGTCTCCTCTATACATCAAAGGAAGCTGTGATGGTGGGCTCACTGTTAGGAAATTTCTCCTTAATTCCAGATTGCTTCT
This sequence comes from Pituophis catenifer annectens, assembly GCF_029215685.1. Classification (NCBI taxonomy): domain Eukaryota; kingdom Metazoa; phylum Chordata; class Lepidosauria; order Squamata; family Colubridae; genus Pituophis; species Pituophis catenifer. The sequence goes on from NW_027256887.1 coordinate 5,323,676, forward strand.
CTCCTTGATTAGTACATATTCACTAGCTTGAGCTGGCCATACAAAGTCACTGCTTATAGTTAACCTGCTTTCCCCCCCAAAATATACCAGTAGTAGGAACAATATGCATTTATGAGCTGCTGAAGTCTTAATTTCTTTGCACTTTATAGAGACTTCTTCCCGGACTATACCAGAAATATATAAAGGAATCTCCAGAGCATGACTTCCCATTAACTTCTCTGCTGTTCCCAATTATTATTATTTAACAAGGGGAAATTTTTCTATCCTCACCGATAAAGGGCCGAGGGACTTACTTCTTCCACTATCACACCCTAATTCTGTTCAATTTCACAATTGCCTCCTTTTCAAATCATTTCTGCTTTCTTCCCAGAATGCAAACGTCCATCTGTGCTTTCTGGGTGTTGACACGTGTCAAATATACATAATTCTAGCGGCACAAAAGTAATGCATCTCGGTAACCATTCAGCCTGTGGAATTGAAGGATAGATTTGAACCGTAGGCTTTTATCATACATTGAAATAAAAACTCAAAAGTAGGGGGGAAAAAATTCTGCCAAACATTTCATAAAACACACACAATCAAACTGATTATTCAGATAAATACCTTAATACGTCGTGACCTCATGCCCCCTCATATGATTGATTCATCTGTTTTGGCTCTCTCTCTTTTTAGGTTTTAAAAAGGAATGAGGCTGTTGACTTTTGGAAGTAACATTTCACAAAGACTACAATTTTTAAGTCCAATCCCTGAACCTTACAAAGTGTGAGTGAAACGGAGGGAGCTTTGCTTCTCTCCGATTCCAGTTAATTCCTTGTTTTAACATATTTTGCAGGCAAACGTCAGGCACCCTGGAAATTGACAGTTTTTATTAAAATGCATAAGGGTTGGCACTTTAAAAGTGGCAGTACCTTGCTGGTTGGCTTTAGAGTGCCCAATACAATTATTATAAGAGATAGAATCAAATCATAGATTTCTTGATACTACTCTGTTGTTCTTTTATCCTGTATTTTCTTCTCTGCTCTGAAGATTATTCAATGCCTGGATGAAGTCAAATAGAATCCTGTTGATTCTCTTGAACTTTTGCGATCTTGCTAGTTGTGTGAATTGTGTTTTGACTTGTTTTTCCTTCTTTAATGATTTTTTTTTTCGCCCGAGAGAGTGGTCACTGCATAATTCATTGCGCGACATTCTTGTTCATGGTTTCATTTTTCATATGAACTATCCTTCCTGACATACAATTCGCATTCTTTACATCTCTACTCTAGAACTATAATCTGCTTATCTATGTCAAGCAGGGCACCGTATACCTGTTGAATGGATCAGATTTATTTGTGGCCAAATGTACACTGCCTAGGAATAGGGTAGTTTTATAATCAATAAATAGATAAATCAGTGCTGGTTTTCCACTTTTCCAAAGTGACTGCACTTTGAAGTTTGTTCACATGGGGTAGCCTGAGATGATAATGCCGAGAATGAGCGATACAGGTAGTTCTTGACTTATAACAGTCCATTTAGTAGAATAGAATAGAATAACAGAGTTGGAAGGGACCTTGGAGGTCATCTAGTCCAACCCCCTGTCTAGGCAGGAAACCCTACACCTCTTCAGACAAATGGTTATCCAATCTCTTCTTAAAAACTTCGAGTGTTGGAGCATTCACAACTTCTGGAGGCAAGTTGTTCCACTGATTAATTGTTCTAACTGTCAGGAAATTTCTCCTTAGTTCTAGGTTGCTTCTCTCCTTCATTAGTTTCCATCCGTTGCTTCTTGTCCTGCCTTCAGGTGCTTTGGAGAATACCTTGACTCCCTCTTCTTTGTGGCAGCCCCTCAAATATTGAAACACTGCTATTATGTCTCCCATAGTCCTTTTTTTCATTAAACCAGACATTCCCAATTCTGTTCTTCATATGTTTTGGCCTCCAGTCCCCTAATCATCTTTGTTGCTCTTCTCTGCATTCTTTCTAGAGTCTCAACATCTTTTTTTACATCATTCTGACTAAAACTGGAAGCAGTATTTCCAAGTGTGGCCTTACCAAGGCATTGTAAAATGGTATTAACACTTTTTTTTTTTTAAATTTGATTTATATGCCGCCCTTCTCTGGAGACTCAGGGCGGCTTACAATGTGCTCAGCAATAGCCTTCATCCTTTTGTATATTTATACAAAATCAGCTTATTGCCCCCACAAACTGGGTCCTCAATTTACCTACCTTAGAAAGGATGGAAGGCTGAGTCAACCTTGAGCCTTGGCGAGATTCGAACCTGTAGTAATTGCAGGCAGCTGGTCTTAATAACCAGCTTAATAACAGGGTGCCTTAGACCACTGTACTACCAAGGCTCTTCACGTGATCTTGATTCTATTCCCTCTGTTTATGCAGCCTAGAACTGTGTTGGCTTTTTTGGCAGCTGCTGCACACAGCTGGCTCATATTTAAATGGTTGTCCACTAGGACTCCAAAATCCCTCTCACAGTTACTACTATTGAGCAAGGTACCACATAGACTGAACCTGTGCATTTTGTTTTCCTTGTCTAAATAGTGACCATTTGAAGTAACAACGGCACTGGAAAAAGGGGTCTTATGACCGTTTTTCATACTTAACGACTATCGCAGCATCTCCATGGTTATGTGGTCAAAATCCCAACGCTTGGCAACTGACTCATATTTGTGATGGTTGCCGTGTCCCGGGGGGGTCACGTGATCCCCTTTTTACGACCTTCTGACACGCAAAAGTCAACGAGGGGGATCCAGATTCGCTTTAAACCTGTGTTACTAACTTAACAACTGCGGTGAGAAAGGTCGTAAAATGGGGCAAAATTCACCGAACAACTGTCTCGCTTAGCAACAGAGATTTTGGGGCTCATTTGTGGTCGTAAGGCGAGGACTACCTGTACTTTTTTTTTTTTAAAGAAAAATTGTTGATCCTTATGGCAACAGGACACGATTGTGGATTGAGGTTTACTTTTACATTGATAACTGGATAGAGGCGCGATTGATTGCTGGCAAGTTGAAACAATTACTTAGATCCCATGTATGTAATCTCCAATAATCAAACAACCCTTTATTTTCAGGGTCTCTTATTACAGTAGGAAAGGTTTTTCTATCATTATGCTCTTCTTGAAAAATACAGATAACAGCCTGAGTTTGGTGTTGGGATTTTAAGACATAAAACAATGTCAGTTTGTAATGTACTCCTAGTACATTAACTGATGCAATATTACTGAAAATAATATTACTTTGTGGCTTCTCAGACTGTAATGCTGCTTTGCTAAATGCATGGTTTTGTTTAATGTTTAGTTTATTAGTCATAATAAAGTAGCTCTTGGCTCTTTTATTGCTTGCACTTTACTCGTGCAGAGTCAGGAAGGTTCGTATCTTTGCTTCTAAGAATGTCTGTGTATTTTGTGTACTGTTTTGCAGGAATGAGAATAACATTTAAAAAGGGACGCAGTGGTTCAGTGGCTAAGACGATGAGCTTGTCGGTCGAAAGGTCGGCAGCTCAGCGGTTCGAATCCCGAGTGCCGCGTAACGGGGTGAGCTCCCGTTACTTGTCCCAGATTCTGCCAACCTAGCAGTTCGAAAGCACGTAAAAAATGCAAGTAGAAAAATAGGAACCACCTTTGCTGGGAAGGTAACAGCGTTCCATGCGCCTTTGGAGTTGAGTCATGCCGGCCACATGACCACGGAGACATCTTCAGACAGCGCTGGCTCTTTGGCTTTGAAACGGAGATGAGCACCGCCCCCTAGAGTCAGGAACGACTAGCACATATGTGCGAGGGGAACCTTTACCTTTACCTAATGTAACATTTAACTTACAAAGTTTTAGGGTCTCCGTTTACCTTTACTGAAGTGAGCAGGCGCGTAAAATTATTGAATATTAACTGCTCAGAGAAGGGTAGGGAAAATGAGCATTGGGTTTGTAACATGGATTCTATTTTTATGTCCTTCCACTTCAAGAGCACTGAAGTAGGTTTTTTTTTTTTTTTGCTGTGCTTCTCAAAATAAAACAGATCATGTTCATTCTGTGTGTAAAAAAAAATCCCTCCCTCCAAATTCTTCCAGAAGTATATATTGGAGGCTTTATATTGACTTTTTTTTTTTGGCATGAGGGTTTATAGCTTCATTATACAAACGGCTACACCGATTTCTTATTAGCAACGTTCTTTGCAGAGAAATGCCCCTTTGGGGATATAGTGGCATCCTTCCATTGTTTCCTGTGAGCCCAAGTGTTTTACCTCATAATTTTAAATATTTGCTAGGTCTGTATTCCTTTGTTTTATTTTTTTTTCTTCTGTGGCATTTTGATCGCTCAGAGAGGATTCTTTTTATTTATTTATTTTATTTGTCATGAGTTTGTGACTAAAACTGATACTTAGATTACCCTGTTTCCCCGAAAATAAGCCCTCCCCAAAAATATTTAAACGCAGAGCTGGAAATCAGGTAAGACGGCAAGAGGAGCCCCATCTTGCTCCTCGCACCCCAAAATAATAAGACCTCCCCGAAAATAAGGCTGCATGAGTTGGACTTCTACAATCTTCTCTCGTGTGGTTGAGAGAGTTTTGAAGTTGTGGGGTCCTTGGTGCTCTCTGAGCTTGGTTGTTTGTTGCAGAGGTCTCTGGCAACGTCCTGCAAGAAAACCACCAAATTCAAGAGACCACCAAGGACCCCACAGTTCAACCTTGAGCTACTCTCCTCCTTTCTACAGATAGTCCTTGACTTACCACAGTTCACTTAGGGACCATTCGAAGTTACAACAGCACTGAAACAAGTGACTTATGGCCATTTTTCACACTTACGAACATTAGCATCCCTGTGGTCATGTGATTTACATTCGGGTGCTTGACAACTGACCCACGGAAGTCGATGCTGAAACCAGATTCACTTAACGACGTGTGACTAATTTAACAACTGCAGTGATTCACTTAACAAATGTGTCAAAGTCGTAAAAGGAGGCAAAACTTACTTAGCAAATTTCTCACTTAACAACATAAATTTTGGGCTCCGTTGTGGTTGTAAATTGAGGACCCACCCGTATTGGCATTAATATTTCCTTCTATTGGCATTTGGGAAGTGGAAATGCAATATATCTACTTTTTTTTCAAATTTTATTGATTTTTTTTAAAATTACATTTCTTAGTGCTTAATAAACATTGTGTTGTCTGGGTATTTAATTTGTTTAACAATTCAGATTATATTCTTCATCTCCACCCCTTTTTTCCAATCACTGGTAAAAATTTGATAATATTCTGTGTCTTCTTTCTGCTTAATTTTCAATGTCAATCTGTCCATGTCTGCGCAGTCTAGTATGTACTTAATTACCTCTTCGTCTCGCGGTGTTTCTTCATTTTTCCAATATTTTATTTTTTTTATTTTTTTTCAATTTATATTGTGCAAATATAATCCTTGCTGCTGTTACAGCATTAAATACACACTTTTCTTATCTAATTTTTCTGATATTATACCGAATAAAAACAGTTCAGATTTAAAATCTTACATGATTCCCTATCAGCTTTTCTAGCCACCTGTATATCTTTGCCCCCATTTTTTTTTTGTTTTAGCACAAGTCCACCACATATGATAAAATGTGCCCGTCTTTTGATTACATTTCTCAATACATCTACTATTTTGATTCTTGTCCTTATTCCTAGATTAGAAAATATAAAATGAAATATTGGGGAGTGGGGGGAAGGAGACCAGTCGACTCATAACTGTCTTTACTCAAGGGCACAAGGAGACATTGATCAAAATTTGTTAGTAGATTTACTCAGAATATATTCCTGATTGGGTAGCTATCATATTTCTTTGGTCACAAGAGATGCTCAGCGCTTGGATTGCCTATTTTTGGGTCTTATCTGGGACGTATATTCTGCCTTTTTTTTTCTTTTCTTTTTTTTGCACTACTCATACCAAATGCTTTTGCCCTGTTTCATCAGGAGCCAAGTTTCCTAAGAGATTATCCTTGGAAAAGGGATTTCTGCTTATTTCTTGAAATAAATATTGAAATTAGATGGAAGAGAAAGACGAGAGCACGGGGATACAATGGTGATGCATTTTTACTCCGATATTAATCCAATAATCTCCAATAATCTGATACTGCAAATAACCCAAATGCTCGATTTAGACCAGTTTAGTTAGTGACCGTTCCAAGTTACAACAGCACTGACTTATGGCCGTTTTTCACTCCTACGACTGTTGCAGCATTCCCATGGTCACATGATCAAAATTAACTCACTTGACAACTGACTCATATTTACGACGGTGGCAGTCGTCCGGAGTCATGTGATTCCGTTTTCCGACCTTCTGGCCTGCAAAGTCAATGGGAAAATCCAGATTCGCTTAACAGACTAATTTAACAACTTGCAGTGATTCACTTAGCAACGGTGAAAGAAATGAACGAAATTTAGCATCTGCGGCAAGAAATCTAGCAACTGTGGCAGGAAATTTTTTACAACGGGGCAAAATTCACCTAACAAATGTCTTGCTTAGCATCAGAAAATGTTGGGCTCAGTTGTGGTCATAAGTCGAGGACTTCCTGTACTTCATTCCCAGTTTGCATAAAAAGTTGAACATTAATGTAGAAATAGTTGGGTACGTCTATGCTGGTAGGAGCACCACAGTTGCAATTTGCAATTCTATACAGCCAGTCCTCGACTTAAGACCACAAACTTTTACAACTTTTGTTGTAAAGCGAAACATTTGTTAAGTGAGTTTTGCCTCGTTTTACGAACTTTCATGCCCCAGTTGCTAAGTGAAACAACAGCGACCGTGTTGTTAAGTGAATCTTTCTTCCCCCGTTGACTTTGGCTTGTCAGAAGGTCACAAAATGGATCCACGTCACCCTGGGAACACCCTGCAACCGTCATTAATATGAGTCAGGCGTCTGAATTTGGATCATGTGACCACGGGGATGCTGCAAGGGTTGTGCGTGCGAAAAACGGTCCTAAGTCACTTTTTCCAGGGCCTTCGTAACTTTAAATGGTCACTAAACAAACTGTTGTACGTCGAGGACTACCTGTGCATACATACCTATCATACATCCCCTAAATTCAGAAGGACTTACTTCTGAATAAAGCATGCAAACATCTCTTCTTCTTCTTTTTTTGGGGTGCTTTTAAAGAAAAAAAATACAATATTTTACCTTTTTGAAAAGGAAGTTTCTTTTTTCTTTTTTTTCCTCCTAAGGACAGCTTCTAATGTTTGTATATATGTATTTCTTAACTTTCCCACAGATATGCACTTATTTGGCCACTATCCAGCTCATGATGATTTCTATCTAGTTGTGTGCAATAGCTGCAATCAGGTTATCAAGCCACAGGTTTTCCAGTCCCACTGCGGTAAGTGACACGTTTTGTTCGTGGATTATGGCTCGGTTGACTTCCGTTTAATGTGCCTCCCTCGGTTGGAATTCTGAATAGAAAGGGGGGGGGCGGGAAACAAGATACGTGGATTTGCTTGTGACCGATTCGGGGCGGTGGAGGGGGAACGGCGTGGCAGAAGATGGCCCTCTGTGTACAGGTAGTGTTCTGCCCCAGCTACGGACCCCAAAGAACGCAGCACACACAAAGTCCGTTCAAACCTCAATTTACTGAATAAACCAGTCTTTTACAACAACGGCTGTTAATTAATGGCATTAACAGCCGCCAAGAATTCAAAGAATAATAACTGAAAACTTACTATGGCTGGCAGAATGCCCAGAAGCAATTTGCAGGAAGCTGATAAGAGAACAAGATCAAGATGCGAAGGAGAGTGAACGAAGTTGTTCCCTGCAAATTGCCTCAGTCGTCGTCCTTCCTTAAATAGGCTAAGGGAGTGGCCAATTAGCCCCAAGCCTTACTCTCGAGGAGACCTCCTCCTGAGGAGCCACTCCTGCCTTTTGGCAGCTCTGCGCGCCCGTGCATCGAGAAGAGGCTCCTCCTCTTCGTCCTCTTCACTTATAGGAGCTTCTGGAGGTTCTGAAGGCCCTGGCTGAATCCCTGCCTCTGGCACCACATCTTCTCCAGTCTCCTCATTGTCTGACTCAAGTGCCAGCTGCACAGGCTGCTGGCGTAGCATCACACCAGCCTCCTCGCTGTCGGAATCAGCTACTAGCTGCACAGGCTGCATACGGGCCACGACAGGTAGTCCTTGACTTACAACAGTTTGTTTAGTGACCGTTCAAAGTTAACAACGGCACTGAAAAAAAATGTGACTTATGCTTTTCACACTTACGACCTTTCCAGCATCCTCCCCCATGATCGCGTGATCGAAATTCAGCTGCTTGGCAACCGGTTCATACTTAACGACCGTTGCTGTGTTCCCCCTGGGTGATGCTCCCCCTTTTGCAACCTTCTGACGAGGAGAGATTCAACCTGGAAACAAGGAGAAATTTTCTGACAGTGAGAGCAATCAACCCTTGGAACAGAAGTTGCCTTCAGAAGTTGTGGGAGCTTCATCCCTGGAAGCTTTCAAGAAGAGACGGGACTGCCGTCTGTCAGAAACGGTGTAGGGTCTCCTGCTTGGGCGGGGGGTTGGACTAGATGACCTACAAGGTCCCTTCCAACTCTGTTAACCTGATTAAAGTGTCTAAAGTTTGGAGGACATGCTCAAGTATCTTCACACCTTTGGCTTTGATACATAAGGACGGTAGATTTCCCAGGACTATGGGAATCTGCTGTTCCATGTCCTCACAATCAGCTCCTTTCTAGTTCTACGGACTTTATTTGAAGCAGCCATATTATAGGATCAAGTGCGTAGTTATTTTGGAGCATTTCTGGCGAGTGAGAGAATATAGAATTGGAAGGAAATCTTGTTAATTGTTAATCATCAAAACGGCCTCGAGTCCCTTTGTTTTCAATTTATATTTAGACAGCTTGATAGAACAGCTTGATTATTTCGTTGTGTCAGTGCAATGTAATTTATTTAGATATTAAAGATTGTACTGTTGGGTTTACATTTCATATATATATATATATATATATATATGTGTGTGTGTGTGTGTGTATGTGTGTGTTTTCTTTTCTTTTCGTAGGCCTTTATGTGTATTTCTCTTTAGCCAGGTTCTTCCTACGTAAACCAAGATTTTTATGCAGCCCTAGTTCAGTGAAATCACAATCCACTCGTTTCTAGGCTTTTTTCTGGCAGCCAGCAAGCACCCATTAGTCTCCCAATGGGCAGCAGGGTGCTTGCTGGCTGCCAGAAAAAAGCCTAGAAACGAGTGGATTGTGATTTCACTGAACTAGGGCTGCATAAAAATCTTGGTTTACGTAGGAAGAACCTGGCTAAAGATATATATATATATATCTTTTTACACCGGGGAAAGAATTTTGTGATTCTGAAGTAGGATCGACAGCTTAAATATGTGGATGCTATTTATGTGTTTGTTTTCTCTCTGTTTGTCCAGTTGCAAATTAAAACACCATACATACGGTAACTTCTTGCTTTTATTGTCCGAGTAATGACTAATGAATATTGCTGCTTAATGATATTTAATTAGGCTAGCATTGTGTGGCTAAATCAAAGAGGAATATGTAAAGACTTCAGTAGAGTGCTTAATACACAGTTTTCTTTGTCTTAAGATCTATATTGTAAAAAAAGCTCAGTCACTGCATTATTATAGCCCTAAGAAAGATTTGAATAACCAGTGTTTTTTTTAAGGAAGTGGTTGCAAGAGAGTGAAATATACATGTATTTGAGGTTTCTTGGTGTTTAAAATAAATTTATTTCATCTAATGTTCTCAGGTTTGTGAATAGTAATAATAATAGTACCCTGTTGTCCCCAAAATAAGACATCTCCTGATAATTATTATATGTATATGAAATCTTATTCTGTTCACCGCCCTGAGTCCTTCGGGAGAAGAGCGGTATAGAAATTCAATAAATATAATAATAATAATAATAATAATAATAATAATAATAATAATAATCCTCCGACGATACCTTAACAGTTCCTAGGTCCTTGGTTAGGACTCAAGCTGCTGAGCTATTAACCAGCCTCAAAGGCTGTGAATCTCACTAAAGAGTAACCAATAATAAATAATAATAATAATAATAATAATAATAATAATAATAATAATAATAATAATAATAATAATAAGCCAAATCGGGCTTTTGAACGCATGGCAATAAGGCCAAACGCTTATTTCAGGGTTCAAAAAAATATATTTTTGGGGAAACACGGTACGAATACAAATAAATCTTGACATACATAAGCTGTTGACGGTGCCGAAATATTTGTCAAAAAAAGAATAATGGCAAACTCGCAGGTTATCGAAATTTAGTTCCAGGTGCCCGTCATCCGGGCAACAATTCTGTGGAAAGTTGTAGCTTGGCTTGATAGCGCTATAACTTGATTTACCGATTGACTCGCTTAACAAGCAACGGTCTCGCTTAGCCACAGGCATTTCGAGCTCCGCCGTGGTCGTAAGTCAAGGACTACCTGGTGCTGTTGCATTCTCTCAGGCACGAACGAAAGTCCCTTCTGTGTGAACATTTTGCTGTGCCTGAATCAGCCCACGCTTCGTCTTGGGTACCCGTCCTCCGTTGCCCTGACAACAAGGCCGAGTTTTAAGAGGAAGGAGCCTTCGCTTGTCCTGGAAGTAATCTCTTTTTTAGAAAGCTGGCAGATCTGCTTGTCTCTTTGCTTGGAAGAAAGCTACAGGAGCACTTGGAATCTGAAAGGGATCCCCCTGAGATCCTCCTGCTCTGCTTTCTTTGCTAGCCGCTCCCCAACGGCAACAGATTAATATAGAAAATGCTGGCTAAAGCATCCATAAGAGATATACAGGCAGTCCTCACCTTAACGACCACAGTGGAGCCTCCACAGATTTATCTCGCTAAGCGAAAAATTTGTTAACGTGAGTTTTGCCCCCTTTTTACGACTTGCCACGGTTGTTAAGTGAATCTGGCTTCCCCCCATTGGCTTCGCTTGTGAGACGGTCGCAAAAGGGGATCATGTGACACCACCACCACCCCGGACCCTGTAATTGTCATAAGTGTGAGTCAGTTATCCAGCATCCAAATCGGGGGTGAAATCCAGCAGGTTCTGACAGGTTCTGGAGAACCGGTAGCGGAAATTTTGAGCAGTTTGGAGAACTGGCAAATACCACCTCTGGCTGGCCCCAGAGTGGGGAGGGAATGGAGGTTTTGCAGTATCCTTCCCCTGCCACACCCACCAAGCCACGCCCACAGAACCAGTAGTAAAAAAAAATTGGACTTCACCACTGATCCAAATGTAAATCGCCTGACCATGGGGAAGTGTGAAAAATAGTCACAAGTCACTGTTTTCAATGCTGTTGTAACTTTAAACGGTCACTAAGTGAACTTAGAAGTCGAGAACTGCCTGTAATGTTCACTTTGAAGACATTCGTTATAACTGATGATTAAAAAGGATTACATGGACGTGGTTTATTTTATTACATCAGTATCTTTACAAATAAACCGTTTATAGCTACGAACTATGCCTGCAAAACACTGTTCAGGTAGTCCTCGAATTAATGACCACAATGGAGCCCCAAAGTTCCATTGCTGAGCAAGACGGTTGTTGAGTGAGTTTTGCCCCATTTTATGACCTTTTTGTCACAGTTCTTAAGCGAATCACTGCAGTTATTAAGCTTCTCTCTTTGTTTTTGCTTGTTGGAAGGCAGCTGGGAGGGTCACAAATGGTGACCGCATGACCCCGGGGCATTGCAACCGTCCGTCATAAATATGTGCTAGTTGCCAACTCCCCCTATGACGTGGGTTGGGCTGAGAGAGTGAATGACGGGCCCAAAGTCACCCAGCTGGCTTTCATTGCTAAGGCGGGACTAGAACTCTCCGTCTTCTGGCGATTGGGCTAAGGTCACCCAACCAGCTTTCATTGCTAAGGCGGGACTAGAACTCTCTGTCTCCTGGCGATTGGGCTAAAGTCACCCAACCAGCTTTCATTGCTAAGGCGGGACTAGAACTCTCCGTCTTCTGGCGATTGGGCTAAGGTCATCCAACCAGCTTTCATGGCTAAGGCGGGACTAGGACTCTCCGTCTCCTGGCGATTGGGCTAAAGTCACCCAACCAGCTTTGATTGCTAAGGCGGGACTAGAACACTCCGTCTCCTGGCGATTGGGCTAAAGTCACCCAACCAGCTTTCATGGCTAAGGCGGGACTAGAACTCTCCGTCTCCTGGCGATTGGGCTAAAGTCACCCAACCAGCTTTCATGGCTAAGGCGGGACTAGAACTCTCCGTCTCCTGGCGATTGGGCTAAGGTCACCCAACCAGCTTTCATGGCTAAGGCGGGACTAGAACTCTCCGTCTCCTGGCGATTGAGCCAAGGTCACCTAACCAGCTCTCCTGGCTAAGGTGGGACTAGAATTCACAGTCTCCTTTCTTGTACCTTAATCCACTAAACCAGCTGGCTCTCGTCTGACAGTCCTGCAATAAACTCAATTAGGTGCCTGACATATTCTTTTGTTTTTTATTAATCATATTTCTATGCCGCCCACTCTCCGAGGACTCTGGGCAGTTTACAACAATCGACAGTATACTAAATGGCATATTGCCCCCTAACAATCTGGGTTCTCATTTTACCCACCTCGGAAGGATGGAAGGCTGAGTCAACCTTGAGCCGGTGAGATTTGATCTGCTGAACTAGCAGTCGGCTGAAGTAGCTGCAGTACTGCACCCTAACCACCGCGCCACCTCGGCTCTATTCATTGTTGAATAAGTTGCATGTAATTAACATTTAAGTTATATCAAATAAAATACAGTTTTTCTCCCAACCCTGGTCCAATTTGTGTACTTTTCACTCAGTCCTTCAAGACCAAGGAATGCCTTGAGTTTGAAAGCCACGGCCTCCCATCAAGAGGGTGAATCCTTGCCTTGGGATTCGTACCAGATTAACACAGTTGGAAGGGACCTTGGAGGTCATCTAGTCCAACCCCCTTCCCTGCCCCCAAGGTGTGTCACAGTGGTGTGTCTCTTAACAGAACCCGAGGACCTCTCTGTGAAAAGGGGTCCCCTGATGGAAACGCCCCACAAAATATATTTCCTGAAAGCGTCTGCTGTAGTTTTTTATGTTTTCCCCAGGCTTGGGAGGAAAAATATATGTCTTGGTTTTCTTAATCCAGAAATTAGTTTTCACAGAAAACTAATTCTTCCTGACTGATCCATGTTTTTTTATTTATATTTTATGATAAGATTTCCAATACAATGGTTGAAAAGTTTGCTTTTTAAACCTGGCCGCTTTTCATAATTTTCAAGAATGTGAGCCTACTTACTTGCTAAATTATATCCAGTAGGGGGAGCCTCTATATTAAAAATTGTCCTTTCTGAATTAACTTTTTCTGTTATTAAAGTTTTTTTCTGAAATGAAGTATCCTTCCTTCCTTCCTTCGCTCCCTCCCTCCTTTCCCTTTCTTTCTTTCTTTCTTTCTTTCTTTCTTTCTTTCTTTCTTTCTTTCTTTCTTTCTTTCTTTTTCTTTCTTTCTTTCTCCTTCCTTCCTTCCTTCCTTCCTTCCTTCCTTCCTTCCTTCCTTCCTTCCTTCCTTCCCTCCCTCCCTCCTTCTTTCCTTCCTTCCTTCCTTCCCTCCCTCCCTCCCTCCCTCCCTCCCTCCTTCCTTCCTTCCTTCCTTCCCTCCCTCCCTCCCTCCCTCCCTCCTTCCTTCCTTTTTTTCTTTCTGTAATCCTTACAATCCCACTTGGAAGCTTATCCTACAGATTAATCAAGAAAGGTCATAAAAAGGGGGCAAAATTCACTTGATAAACGTCTCGCTTAACAACAGAAATGTTGGGCTCAATTGAGGACATATGTCAAGGACTATCTCTCGTAAATCATAAATTACCAGAGATTGGCTGATCTTAAAAAATACAGCTAAGGAAGGTTGGGACTTGGTTATCGTAAGGATGGGAGACCACCAGGAAATGCCAATCTCCATAGCGGATTTTATTTAATCTTTAAATGGGAGGATACAGAAATTCTCTTCCTTTAGTGGGTGTCATGGAATCGACTGCTGTACATCAGAAGAAGAGGTTTTTTTTGAGCCCGAAGATTTATGTCTGCTGTGAAAAATTGTGGCCGTACTCAACATTCCTTGTTTAGCAACTATACAGGTAGTCCTTGATTTACGACCATAATTGGGACAGAATTTCCATCGCTAAGCAAGGCGATTGTTAAATGAGTCATGCCGGCCTTAATGTTTTAAGACAGTTATGCATTTTCATGCAGCATATGAGGTAGAAGGTATTCAGGAATACAGGTAGTCCTTGACTTACAGGCATTCGCTTAGTGACCGTTTGAAGGAAAATAATTTGTGGGAAAATAAGGTTTATAATTATGGTTAATTCAGCCCCTGATTCTTTTTTTTTGAAAGACTGTAAAAACTACAGCATTTATTGGTTAGGTACAAAATCTGGGAAAATACAAGTAGTCCTCAACTTATAACGGTTTATTTAGTGACTGTTCAACGGCACTGAAAAAAAGCAACATGGCCATTTTTCACACTTATGACCGTTGCAGCATCCCTGTGGCCATTTGATCAAAATTCAGACACTTGGGGCAACTGACTCATAGTTATGACGGTCGCAGTGTCCCTGGGGTGGGGACATGTGATCTCCTTTTGAGGCCTTCTGCCAAGCAAAGCCAATGGAGAAGCCAGATTCACTTAACAACCCTGTGACTAACTTAACAGTTGCAGTGATTCACTTAACAACCGCGGCCAGAAAGGTCATAAAATGGGGCAAAACTCACTTAACAACTGTCTCGCTTAGCAACATAAACTTGGGGTTCAATTGTGGTCTTAAGCAGTTAAAAAATCCGAAGTGATCATTTCCCTAGAATCTACAGGAGCAGAATTAAATTAAGCTATTTGACATGCTACCGTATATCTTCTAAATGAGTGACACTCCAAAATGACGTTTCCAAAATCCAGGCAGTCTTCGGCTTACGACAGTTCCATTTACTGACCGTTCAAAGTTACAACGGCATGGAAAAAAGGGACTTATGACCGTTTTTCACACTTAACGCCCGCTGAATTATCCCTATCAAAATTCAGAGGCTTGGCAGCTGACTCATTTATGACGGTCGCAGTGGCCCCGGTGAGGGGGGGGGTGTCACGCGATCCCCTTTTGCGATCCGTGGGGAAGCCGGATTCACTTAACAACCCTGTTACTACCGGTAATTTAACATCCGCAGCGAGTCACTTAACAACTGTGGCAAGAAAGGTGGGGCCAAACTCACTTAACAAATGTTTCCCTTAGCGACATAAATTTGGAGCTCTGTTGTGGCTGTAAATCGAGGACTGCCTGCAATAGCAATAATTTAATGGTTGCAGGATTGTCACCCCCAGCCATCTTACAGTTAGAATCCTCTCATTCCGCTACTCTTCTATTCCAGAATAGATCCAGTCAATTTACCGTGAGCAAAAACCGTCCCTTAAATCTATCTGAAGCGTTGTGTCCGTCGTACGGTGGAGCTGACAGGGTGTGTAACCGGGTGTGTTGTTTTGTGTAGCCCGAGCGGTCGGTGCCCCAAGTGCAAATCTGCCGTTATTGGAGCAGAAACTGCTTCGCTTCCAGTGCCTTTTGCAGTGTGATTGTATTGCTGCTGTCATTCTCGGACGGGGTCCGGTGAGTCATTTTGTGTTCTCGCCGTTCGAGTTGTTTACGGCTGTCCTAGGACTTGAGTTAAGTTGGCAGGCCGAGCTTCCATGTAAGTCGTTTTCGTTTCCTCTTATCTAGCGAGATAATACGTGATTTCTCCCCTTCCTTAGCAGTCATTAAAGAACGTTTTAATCGTTGTTGTTATTATTTCGGAAGCTAACGATCTCTTGTGGCGTTGTTGCAAAAACAGGAAAGTCATTTCAGCGTGGCAGGGAATTTGCGGAGTTTCACCAACTGCTTTTTGCTGCTAGAGAAGATCCGTGTTTGTGAGTCTGGCAGTTTGTTCCCTTTGATAGTTTTTACACCAAGTAGCACAAACTGAACTCCCGTTGCCATTTTTACTTGTCAAGAACTGTTGTTTACATTATTGTAAAGGGACACTCTGAAACGTTTTCCTTGGTTTGATATTCTTGGGAATAATTGTCCAGACTTGCAAAACTTTGTTTGTCGGATTGTTTCTTCCTTTAAACTCCCGCGTTGATGTGGTTAGTAGATGTTCTGTTTTCACTTAAAATCTGAGTTAGCAGGGTACAGAGTGTGCTACGGCTTGTCACAGAGAAAGTGAAAGTATTCAAAATGTTTACAACCCTTGGCTCCTTAGCAAACTTGCCTTTTTAACCGTACGTTTCCCAGGTACTTCAATTCTCGGGTTGGTTTACGATGTTTGGTTTTTTTAAAATCGTATTAACGATACGCCAGGCCTATGCTTTGGTTTTAACGGTGGAGAGTTTTAAACTGGGTATGTGACTTCGTATCAACTACCCACCCACCCACGATAGCAACCTACATTATTTTGCGACGGGTAAAAAAGGGAATGCTTTGCATAGCTCAAAATATTTCACGGCCTCGGCGAAAGCCAAAATTGATTGCTTCCGACACTTAATAAAAACTGGAGGGGAGAAGTGAATCGGTCAGTCTTGAGGGAAAAAAAATGTCATTTTCTAGTAAGTACAATATCGGGCCAAGATTCTCTCGTGTTCCAAGTGCATAGCGTTAAATGTTTTTTAAGTGCATTGTATTTCTGCAATCTGGGAAGGCTCATTTGAAAAGGCCTCACTCATCTGGCAGTTGTGTTGTGCGGTATTAGGCCATCCTTCGGTACAAAGGTTGCTGAAATCAGGAGGGGTCCATTTATTTATTATTATTTTTTGCAGAAACACAGCACATTTTGTAGCCTGTCAACAACAGAAAAGCTTTTCCAGAGCAGGTATCCTGCAAATTGAAATTCTTTAGTATAGGCGATGACACTCCTGTATGATAAATAAATTGGACTCTGTGAGAGCATCACTTGAAAAGGGGGGGGGGGAATCAAATTCTGTTCTAGAACTAAGAACTAGAACTGGCCTTATATGTAATTTAGGAAAGTGCCAATCTGAAAGTGTTGCTGCTGCTGTTGTTATTATTATCTCTTCATTAAAAATGAAAGTCATCTAACTGAAACTCAGTTAATTGAACATTATTATTATTATTGCTGTTATTATTATTATCTCTTTTATTCGTTAAACATAAAACTCAAGTCAACTGAACATTTAAAATTCTGCCACAAATACCATTGACTGGTGCTAATGGTTGATACGGGTTGCTGCCAGCGTCCTAGGGATCAACCAAGTACCTTCTTAAGATGTACATTGTTCCAAGTAGCACCGTTTTTTGCAGTTCCGCTGGTGTTATTGCAGGAAGCTGCAATTTCTTGAAGTGTTTTGTAAAATTCTTGGACATGGTACCAAGTGCCCCGATGACAATGGGTATCACTGTTAATATGTTTCATCCATAGCCGTGTAGTTTCAGAATTATTATTATTGGTTAATCTTTAGTGAGATTCACAGCCTTTGAGGCTGGTTAATAGCTCAGCAGCTCGAGTCCTAACCAAGGACCTAGGAACTGTTAAGGTATCGTCGGAGGATGTAAGCTGTTCCGAGTAAGATGGTTTTTTGTAGAGTCAAAATGTTCAAGTCCGGCAAATTTAGAATTTCTAAATAGCGGGGTAGCCCTTTGGGTATTGCTCCAAGGGCTCCAATTACAATCGGGACAACACACAATTTCTTTTTCCATAGTTGCTCAACTTCAATTTCCAAGCCCTGGTTATTATTATTATTGTTGTTATTATTATTGTTGTTGTTGTTATTATTATTATTGGTTAATCTTTAGTGAGATTCACAGTCTTTGAGGCTGGTTAATAGCTCAGCAGCTCGAGTCCTAACCAAGGACCTAGGAACTGTTAAGGTATCGTCGGATACATCATCATCATCATCATCATCATCATCATCATTATTATTATTATTATTATTATTATTATTATTATTATTACACCGTGGTGGTGCAGTGGTTAGAATGCAGTACTGCAGGCGACTGCTGCTGACTGCCGGCTGTCGGCAGTTCGATTCTGACCGACTCAAGGTTGACTCAGCCTTCCGTCCTTCTGAAGTCGGTAAAAGGAAGACTCAGATTGTTGGGGGAAATATGCTGACTGTTAACCGCTTAGAGAGGGGCTGTAAAGCACCGTGAAGCAGTATATAAGTCTAAGTGCTATTATTCTGCTATTAGTTGCCTCTAAGGGAAAGCATTGAAGGCAAACGAGGTCCAGGCAGAAGAAGATCATCATGGCGTCAAAATCTAAGGGACTGATTTGGACAAAAACTCAGCAGCACTTTTTCCGTGCGTGATCGCCAACGCCCGATGACGGCTATGGCACAAGAAGAAGAAGAGAAAGCATCTCAAATTATATTGGCATTATACTGTATATCTGTAACAGCTTGACAAGGATATACAATGTGGGGCCTTACAATTTAACCTTCCAGTTTTTTTTATGTGGGGCTCTCAGAGCTCAGACAGCACCAAGGAGCCCCCCCCATTCTACCCAGTTCAGATATTCTCTCCATTTTTCATGTGTTTGTATTCCTTTTGCTTGCCTTCCATAATTGCCTGTATTTTTATTCATTTAGTATTGTTGATATCTACCTATATATTACCTATTGCAGAACGAAGACACAGTTCAATGTGTAAATCTTCCTCATCTCCAGCATCTCCAGGACCCTGCAATTCCAGGGCATGCCTAATACAGATGAAGCCGAAATCCTGCATCAGTGGCCATAACTCCGTAAACAACAACGCAAAGCCATTCAAAACGCCCAAAGACAATCTCATTACCTCCAGTAGCAAACTGCATATGGTCTTTTCTTCAAAAGTCTCAAGAGATAAACCTTGGTAAGTTGGTATTCTTGCAGACTCTTGATTTCATATTCTTTTCTCAGTGTTAGATTTCCAATATTCGATTTCTTGTCTAGTTGGAGCGACGCGGTGGCTCACCGGCTAAGACGCTGAGCTTGTCGATCGAAAGGTCGGCAGTTCAGCGGTTCAAATCCCTAGTGCCGCATAACTGGGTGAGCTCCTGTTACTTGTCCCAGATTCTGCCAACCTAGCAGTTCGAAAGCATGTAAAAAATGCAAGTAGAAAAATAGGGATCACCTTTGGTGGGAAGGTAACGGTGTTCTGTGTGCCTTTGGCGTTGAGTCATGCCAGCCACATGACCACGGAGACCTCTTCGGACAGCACTGGCGCTTTGGCTTTGAAACGAGATGAGCATCGCCCCCTAGAGTCAGGAATGACTAGCACATATGTGCGAGGGGAACCTTTACCTTTACCTTACCTAGTTGTTTTGGCAGGCAGTGCTCTAGAGCGCCATCCCAAGGGGAGGAGTTTATGTCCAGGATGTGAGGGATGCCCAATGAGTGGTGCGGTGGCCTAGAGGTGGTTCTCTTGCCTCACAATCAAGAGTCTATGAGTTCAATCCTAGGTAGAGGCAGATGTTTCTCTCTCTGGGCACAGTGAGAATATATCTGCTGAACAAAACTCCGCATTGGCAACAGGAAGGGCATCCGACCAGTAAACACTCAGCTCCATTTAGTTGCCCAGACTCCACCCCGCAAGGGATTATGGGGTTATTAAAAGATGATGATGACGACATATACATGTCCTCGATTTACAACAGTTTGCTTAGTGACCATTTGAAGTTACAACAGCACCAAAAAAGATTACTTATGAACATTTTTCACACTCATGTCCATTGCAGCCTCCCCATGGTCGCAAGTCAATGCGGAAGCCAGATTTGCTTAATAACTTAACTAACGTAACTACTGCAGTGATTCACTTAACAAATATGGCAAGAAAATGGGGGTGGGGGGGTGGGGAACTCACTGAAGTCTTATACAACATAATTATGTTGTGTGAGACTTATTCAAAACTAAAAGTAAAGAAAGGCCTTAATGTGCATTTCTAGAATTCTTATGGAAATTTAATTTTTTTTTTTTTAATTCCACTTCAGACGTTTGTGCAACGTCTTACAAAATAGCAGTCAGAAACCAAACGCCCCCCCAAAAAAGAAACAAATGTGGTTTTATTTAGAAACGAGCACGGTTTCAATTAGTCGCATTAGCGTGAAAAAATGATTTCAGCTCAAAACATTTTGAGCTCACCATGCTCCGGTTTGGATTTGAAACGAGCAGTTCTAAATTTAGCAAGAAATATTCTGGAGCGGTCTTGGCAAGTTTAAGATGTCTGGACTTCAACTCTCGGCTGGGGAATTCTGGGAGCTGAAGTCCATTACATCTTAAAGGTTGAAAAATACTGGTTAGGAAATCATCCAGAAGACTTGCCACCTAAGATATCTCCTGTCTGTTAGGATTAAAGCAGTGGTGAAATGTAAAATTTGTTACTCCCGGTTCTGTGGGCGTGGCTTGGGGGGGGTTAATGTGACTGGGTGGCCGTGGCCAACTTTTTTTTTTTCTTACTTTTAAAACCCATTTTTTTCTACAACCTCTTCAGTAGAAGAGGTTGTAGAAAAAAATGCTTTTAAAAGCCTCTGACGATCCCAGCTGAGCTGCGCGATCATCAGAGGCTTTTTTTTTTACTTTTAAAAGCATTTTTTCGGCCGAAGAGGTTGTAGAAAAAAATTGCTTTTAAAAGCCTCTGATGATCCCTGCTGAGCCGCGCGATCATCAGAGGCTTTTTTTTTTACTTTTAAAAGCATTTTTTCAGCCGAAGAGGTTGTAGAAAAAATGCTTTCAAAAATAATTTAAAAAAAAACCTCTCATGATTGCGCGGCTCAGCTGGGGGGGGGGGCAGGGATTTTGTTCTCCGAACCATCCGCCGCCATCGCTACCAGATCAGATGATCTGGTCTGAACCGGGAGCATTTCACCCCTGGATTAAAAGTTATTTGAAAAATCAACATAAACCTCATAATTGGGAGGAGATGATTGGAAACAAATGATTTATATCACCAAGGAATAGCTGTCACAAAATCTGAGTTAGGTGGGTAAATATGTCTTGTCAATAGAGCACGGCTAAACTGTGGTCATTTTGATTATGAGCCTTGGTGGTGCAGTGGTTAGAGTGCAGTACTGCAGGCTACTTCTGCGTCCTGCCGGCTGCCTGCAATTTAGCAGTTCAAATCTCACCAGGCTCAAAGTTGACTCAGCCTTCCGTCCTTCCGAGGTGGGTAAAACGAGGATCCAGATTGTTGGGGGCAAGAGGCTGAATCTGTAAACTGCTTAGAGACGGCTTTAAAGCACTGTAAAGCGATATATAAGTGCTATTGCTATTATTTGTTGCACTTTTTTTCAGTTCTATGAAATGCTTCTTTTAGATTGCAGGAATAGCTATCAAAACTTCCTAGTTTTCTCTTAGTGCAGGCAGTCCTTGATTTACAATCACAGCTGAGTCAAAAATTTATGTTGCTAACCAGGACAGTTGTTAAATGAATTTTGACCCATTTCTTGCCACGTTCATTAAATGGATCACTGCAGTTGTTAAGGTAGTAACATAGTTGTTAAGGGAATCTGGCTTCCCCCTTGACTTGGCTTGTCGGAAGGTCTCAAAAGGGGATAACCCGAGACATTGCGACTGTCATAAACAAGAATCGGCTAATCACATGTCTGGATTTTGACCACGCAGCCATGGGGATGCTGCTATGGTCGTAAGTTTGAAACAATGATCATAAGTCACTTTTTTTCAGTGCCGTTGCAACTTCGAACGGTCACTAAATGAACTGTGTTGTAAGTCGAGGACTACCTGTACATGAAAATGATCGGTCCATTTTTTGGGGGGCCATTTTGAGCTTTTGGGGAGCCTTTAAAATTGTAATGTAATTTCATCAGTGGTTCCATCACAATTAAAAAAATAACTTTCTCCCAAATTGCACCTGAAAAAGGCAGTCCTGTTCCTTTTTTTAAAAAAAAGATTTTTATTTTTATTTCTTATACACATATTGTAAATTTACATTCTCTTACCTATATTAATCATACATATACATATTTTTTTTCTAAAGAAAGCATAACAATAAAACATTTTAATTGCATTCGGGCTTGCTCTTCTACCCTTTCCCCTCATTTTACAACAAACCTCCTTCTCCTTCTTTCTTTCCCTTCCCTACCTCCTCCCCTCTCCTAATTTCTTCCTTCCTCCTCTCCTTCCTCTTCCCTACTTTCCCTTCCTTTCCCCCACTCCTCCCCTCTTTTCCCCCTTTCTAACTTACTCTCCTACTCTTTTCCCCTCTCTTTTCTTCCTCTCCTTTCCCCTTTTTTCCATTCCTCTGTTCTGCCCCAGCTACGGGTCCCAAGAAGTGTAGCACACACACAGAGCTCCAAAAACTCCATTTAATACAAACAGACCATTTTCAAAATGCAGGCTTTAACCACAAATGTCCTTATCAGCCTGCTATGAATTACAAAGATTAAACAAAGTCGGACAAGGGTTGGCAATCAGCCCAGAAACCAAGTTGTAACAAAAAACTCACTCTCAAAATGCTCTGCGTAGGACCAAACGTTGTTTCCAGCAACATTTGCCATTTGTGTGCGAACTTAAATAGGCTAAGGGAGTGGCCAATTAGCCCCAAGCCTTACTCTCGAGGAGACCTCCTCCTGAGGAGCCATGCCTGCCTTTTGGCAGCCCTGCGTGCTCGAGCATTGAGAAGAGGCTCCTCCACTTCACTCTCTTCACTTGAAGGAGCCTCTGGAGGTTCTGAAGGCCCTGGCTGAGTCTCTGCCTCTGGCACCACATCCTCTTCAGCCTCCTTGCTCTCCAACTTGAGTGCCGGCTGCACAGGCTGCTAGCACGACACCACACCAGCCTCCTCGTCGTCGGAATCAGCCACAATCCGTGCAGGCCGCTGGCGGGCCACAACATCCTCTCCCTCCCTCTCCTTTCCTCTCCTATCTTACCCTCTACTCCTCTCTCCTTTCTTTCTCCTTTGTTGTTTAATATTTCCCCTACTTGGTATCCAAGCATTCCCAATTTTATATTAATATATACTTTCTTTCCAATTTCCTTTCAGTTTTGCCTAGTCTGTCACTTCTATCATCATAATTGTACATTTATATTATAACATTCTTTCTTTCCCCCATCCCCCTTTTCTGTTCTGTTCACGTGAGTGATGTTAGCCCTGCCCATTTTGTAGCTTTTCCCCACAGCAAAAATACGAAATGTGAGGACCCTTGATTGCCAAAAAGTCGATTGAGAACGAGCAAAGAAAGAAATATAGCTACTGTATGAATTGTCCTGTCAGCTGACCAAACCTTTATACAGGGAGTCCTCAACTTATGACTACAATTGGGAGTAGAATTTCCATTGCTAAGTGAGATGGTTGTTAAGCAATTCACGCCCGATTTTATGGCCTTTTTGCCCCTTTTAAGCCGTTTTCACTGCAGTTACGTAAATAACATGGTCCTGATTGTGAGAAATTTAATATGCCCCAAAACATTAAAAGGAAGTTTTGGTTCAGTTTTGATTTCTTTTAAGAGAAGGCAGATGTTTCATAATTCAGCTTCATATATAATACTAGGCGGTCATTGTTTCAAAGATATTTTCTTACACA
This sequence comes from Pituophis catenifer annectens, assembly GCF_029215685.1. Classification (NCBI taxonomy): domain Eukaryota; kingdom Metazoa; phylum Chordata; class Lepidosauria; order Squamata; family Colubridae; genus Pituophis; species Pituophis catenifer. Next base: position 5,347,146 of record NW_027256887.1, read on the forward strand.
AACAGAGAAATAACATGTCCATGGGGAAGTAGAAAAGCAGTGGAGCCAAAGTGACTTCCGACTTCCTGCCGTCTTCCCCAATGACTTCATCAGTGGGAAGCTGGCAGGGAATGTAAGAAATCACAATCAAGTGATGCGGGTGATAGTGGCGCCACTACAGTGGCTACACTTTGCGAATACAACTGGTGTGAAGACCCTTGAAATTTCAATTACACAGGAGGAAGGATCCCAGATTTTGTACACATTTTCTTAAATTAATGGATTTGAGATATCTTGATTCAAAAAATTTTTTGCTCTGTCATGCACTCTTTAGATGAATTGAACAATTACAGAAGACAGGAGAAGTTCAGTAATATATAGATATACATGCACACCTGGTTTTCTAACATCAGAGGTGGGTTTCAGCAGGTTCTGACCAGTTCTGGAGAACCGGTAGTGGAAATTTAGAGTCATTCAGAGAACCGGTAGTAAAAATCCCACCCCCATCTATTCTCTGCCTCCCAAGTCCCAGCTGATTGGGAGGAAATGGGGATTTTGCAGTAACCTTCCCCTGGATTGGGGAGGGAATGGGGATTTTACAGTATCCTTTCCCTGGAGTGGGGTGGGAATGGAGATTTTACAGTATCCTTCCCCTGGAGTGGGGTGGGAATGGAGATTTTATAGTATCCTTCCCCTGCCATGAACACCAAGCCACACCCACAGAAACGGTAGTAAAAAAATTTTGAAACCCACCACTGTCTAACATGTTTTTAGCACGCAATAATACTGATATTATTGGATAGGAACAGATTTGTGTCAAGTGACCTGGGCACTGCTTTACTGGTAAACCACATAATTGGAAGCGATTTAACTGGTTTGATTACTCTGTGTGTGATATCGATGTGTCTTGAGACAATATTTCAAAAGTGTAAGAAAAGAAACAGGCAAAGAAAGATTTGGGGGAACGCAATAGTATTTTTTTCTCCGATTGCGTATCTATCTAATAATTATTATTAGAATTAAGTCTAAAAATTAAGCCTGCACATAGTTGAAATATTGATAACAGGAAATCAAAAAGGTAACAATTGGTAAAATCATGGGATAATATCTGCCGTATTCATTTATACCAAAGCCGATCTTTATGTCTTTTAAAAATGCTGATAGTTTTTTATACTAACAGTCAGATTTATAGTAAGCAGCCAGTAATTACGTAAAGTGTTACAGAACCAGTGCTAGCACTGATGATGCAACCTAGTTTGGCTGATGAAACGCCTGCAAGAAAACAGCCAAGCTCAGACTTCCTGCCGTCTTCCCCAGTGATTTTATTAGTGGGAAGCTGGCAGGGCAAAGGACCTTTCGCTTATTTGTCAGCGTAAAATTTTAATTCCTGCGTTAGTGTCACGTAGAAGAAAAGCAAGGTAATGTTAGTGTGAGTGGTGCAGAAAATACATCTTGAAGATTTTTTCCCCCTTTCCTTTTGGTCTTTCAGTGTTCCTGTTCCCGTAGTCAGCCTAGAGAAAATCCCTAACCTAGTGAAGGCAGATGGTGCCAACGTTAAAATGAACTCGACGGCCGCTCCCGCCGTCACCGCCTCCTCCGCCTCTTCGTCATCCACTGTCCCTGCTCCAATTAAGTCCGCTTTGACATCCAAATCGGTGCCGCCGTCGCCCGAAAAGATTCTGAACGGCAAAGGAGGCCTCGTGCCACCCGTAGACAAGAAGCACCAAAACGGCACCAAAAACAGTAACAAGTCTTACAAGAGGGTTTCAGGTAAGTGGCGCCGGCGGCACAACTTTTAACGAGATGCCGTCCTTCTTCGTTACGGGGATGCTGGTTGCTTAAGAAACCGATCGTTCTCCCCAACCAGCTCTTGCCCAGCTTTCTGCTTTAAAATATCAATCAAATGTCAACGCCAATCAAATGAGAGGCCAGCTTGCTTTGGACTTCTCCTCTTTTTGTGAGCTACCGTTGCAGCGTAATTTGGCAAAGACGAAATACAAGTAATCCTCGCCTTAGGACCACCTTTCCCTTCTGTGGCTAAGCGAGACAGTCCTTAAGTGACTTTTGCCCCGTTTCCCGACCTTTCTCGCCACGGCCGTTAAGGGAGTCACCGCATTAGTAACATGGTTGGTTAAATGAATCTGGCTTCCCCATCGGATTTGCCTGTCAGAAAAAGGGGAACACATGATCACCACCGTCATAAAGATGAGTCAGTTGAGTGGTGCGGTGGCCTAGAGGTGGCGCTCTCGCCTCACAATCAGGAGGCTGTGAGTTCGATCCTAGGTAGAGGCAGATATTTCTCTCTCCGGGCACACTGAGAATATATCTGCTGGGGGGAAAAAACTCCGCGTTGGCAACAGGAAGGGCATCCGGCCAGTAAAACACTCAGCTCCATTCATTTGCCCAAACTCCACCCCGCAAGGGATTATGGGGTCGTTAAAAGATGATAAATATGAGTCAGTTACCAAGGATGCAAATTTTGATCACGTGACCCACGGTCGTAAGCGTGAAAAACGGTCATCGGTCACTTTTTTCCAGGGCCGTTTTCACTTCAGTCACTAAAATGAACTGTTGTAAGTTTGAGGCCTACCTGTATTAAATTCTCTTACAACCAAGAGGTTGGTTGCCTCATTGATCATATCGATGGAACATCTCGGACTGCTCTCCGGTTTATCCGGACAATAAATAAACAGATTAGGTTATTTTCCTCCCACTAGACTTGGGTTTAACCCAATGCTCGGTGGCATTCATTGACTTATTAGAGCAGTCCGTTTTTCTCCCATTGGGAAATGCCACATCTGGATAAGGTAGGTGCCCATTCTATGTCCCATCAGCCAACATTGCCTTCCTGTGTGAACCGTCATGCCTGCCTGTCTTGTTGCAACCAAGGTTTGTTTTGTCTTCCGTACACTGTTACAATGACCCCCCTCCCCTTTGCTTGCTGCATTTTAGCTGCCCATCGGATGCACGCAAGGAGTTACTAACCCTTACATTACGACTCTGTGTTTAAAAGTGAAGGGAGACAAAACCGAAATCCTGAAAAGCAGAATTAGAATTTGACGGCCCCCTGAAGCCGAAACTCTTTTGATAGAACAATTGAACGGAGGTTGAACGCATAAGCATTCAAACCCAACCTTTCAGAAGGTGAACCTCTAGCAAATATTAAACTGTGACTTGGCTTGGTAAGGAAAACATTTCATTTCATGGATTATTTCTAGTTTTTGCTCATCACAAACTGAACTGGCCACCACACCCACATTTATACCCTGTGGGATGTGGTCCAGTGACTCAGCTAATCTCTGGCACGCCTTCCCCTCTGCTGCGCACGCTTCTCCCTGCGCCTCTGCCGAGGGTCCAGCCAGCACTTATCTTCTTCGTCACTGTACACCTGTGGCTGCGGGGACGTGCTTGGCTCTGAGCCTATCGTTTGGCCTTTGGTGTCCTCTGGAGGCATTGCCAGAGAGGAGGGTGCTGGAGAGGGAGGCCTTGCCAACTCCTCCCCCTCACTCTCAGAGTCTGCATCTGTCGATAGCCCAGGCTCAGGCAACGGAGCCACAACAGAGGCCTTGGAAGTCTTCTAGTCCAACCCTCTGCTCAAGCAGGAAACCCGATAACCATTTCAGACTAATGGCTGTCCAATCTTTCCAGAGATGGAGCACCTACAACTTCTGGAGGCAAACCATTCCATCGATTAATTGTTCCCACTTTTCTTTAAAAAAAACTTTTCTTAAAAACCTCCAGGGATGGAGCTCCCACAAAGCTGGCCCTTATTATTCTGGGTGGGCATTTTCCCTGTGGGACTCAACCTTCTCTCCCTCCACGGGTGAACGCTTTCCCACTAACGGAAGAACTCAAAATTACAATATCTGCTAACCGCAACCGGCCGATGGGCTCCCCCGTTTTGATAAGAACTGAAGCAGAATTCCACAAGGGCAGGCTTATCTCTCTGTTTATTTAAAAAAAAAATGGTGTTTTTTCGCAAACATTTCAACATCCTCCGCTTTGGAGAGGCAACCACGGCTTTCTTCCTAGGCCGTGGCGCAACCGTCCACCACCGCGGCGGCGTGATTAGCCTCTGCGGAGAGAATAGCCGCGTCCTCGCTAGAGTAACTGAATAGTATCCTCTTTCTCAGCATTGGCTGGTCCTCAATTGGAGTCTGGTGTTCTGTACTAGGTGCCAGAGTGCGAGAACGTGGTCAGCAAAGAGGAAAGGAGGAGTCTGTGAGGAGGGTGACAGAAGGTCCAGCAGGCAAGTCATATAAGGAGAGGCTGAAGGAGCTGGGTATGTCCTACTTAGAGAAGACTAAGACCTAGAGAAGGTCCATCATCGTGAAACAGTCAGAGAAAGAACAGGAGGGACCTGGGGTGGGGGAGAGGGGGGGGATTTCATCTCTGATTTACGTGTCAGGACAATCCATGGTCAGGCATGACATAAGTCTTGCATTTGCATGTTCCAATCCCTGTCTCCATTCCCTGCCCCCCATTCTTTATGTGTTCCACCTCCCTCCATACGTTCCGTTAAGCAGTGGTATCCAGATGGCATAATGTGGGTTTTGTATGGTTTACTTGCCCAAATTGGGGGGGGGGGGAATGAGGAGGAGAAAGAGGAAGGGGGGGAGTAGGAGGAGAAAGGAGAACGAGGAGGGAGGGAAGAAGAGCAGAAAGGGAGGGAGAGGAAGAGAAGGAGAAAGTAGGGAGGGAGAAGGAGCAGCATGAGGAGAAAGGAGGGGGAGCAAGAGAAAGGTGGGAGGAGGAGAAAGGAGCAGGCGAAAGAAAGGCGGGGAGGAGCAGGAGGAGAAAGGGAAGAGGAAGAGGTGGAAGGAGGAGATAGAAGGAGGAGGAAGAGAAAGAAAGGGGGAGGGGAGAAAGGTAGAGGAGGAGGGAGGAAAGAGGAGGAAGAAGAAAGGAGGAGGAGGAGGAAGAGAAGGAGGAAGGGAGGAGGAGCAGGAGGAGAAAGGAGCAGGAGAAAGAAAGGCGGGAGGAACAGGAGGAGAAAGGGAAGAGGAAGAGGTGGAAGGAGGAGATAGAAGGAGAAGGAAGAGAAAGAAAGGGGGAGGGGAGGAGGGAGGGAAGAGGAGGAGGAAGAGAAGGAGGGAGGAGGAGCAGGAGAAAGAGGCGGGGAGGAGCAGGCAAAAGGAGAAAGGGGGAGGAGGAGCAAGGAGGGAAGAGGAAGAGGTGAAAGGAGGAGAAAGAGAAGAGGGAGGAGAAGTTCGGCTAAAATAAAAATGAAGTGTGGTACCTAGAAAGGAAATTCTTTGCAGGAAAAGAGATTTTTTTCAGCCATTCACAAGAAATGTTAATTTTAGACTTGAAAACCTATGGAAAGAAACAGTTAGCAAATGGCCAACTGTGAACCCATTCTGAAAATCCCTATCATATTCCCGCTTTGTAGTGATTAAAATTGCAACAGATTTTTTTTATTGCCAGAATAAATTTTGGATGCCATTAACGGACCCTTTCAGGTTTTGATAAGATACTCAAGATTTCTCAAGACATCAGCATTGGGAGCAACCACCCTGTTATACTGTGTGTGTTTTTTAAAACAGCATAATGGGGAGAAAAAAATTCAATTTTGTTTGTAGCCGTGAACAACAGGAATCAGTGTTTAATGTTAGTCAAACTCAATTTTTCATATGCAGTGAAGCTTTCAATAAACAGGGCTTCTTCGCCTAATCCTTAAATTCCGGGACAGTGGTGGATAAACAAGGACACTCTTGACACTCCAGATGTGGTTGAACGAGAGTCCTGAAACATCCTTGAGCTGCATAGCTGAGGGTCAAAGATTGGAGAACTTAAGATAAACATCTGGAGTGCCAACAGTTGCCTACGCCTGCTCTAAAGTTTTCTTGCCCCGCAGCTCTTCTTCTGGATTCAGGGACACCAAGAGAAGGGTCGATGACAATTCGCCCCAGGGTTGGGCTTCAGAAATTTTAGCAAGGGGTTCTCTGCCTGGTTGCTGGGTGGGCGTGGCCATGGTGGGCGTGGCCTAGTCGACCTCCTGCACCACGGTGGGGGGTGGGGGTTTGCCCTCCCCGGGCTCTGGAGGATTTTCTCGAGCCTCCAGGAGGGCGAAAACGGCCTCCCCAGGCTCTGGAGGCTTTTCTCGAGCCTCCAGGAGGGCGAAAACGGCCTCCCCAGGCTCTGGAGGCTGGAAACGGGTCCTTGCAGCCTTCCTGAACTTCCGGTAGGCCCATTTTTTGCCCTCCCCGAGCCTCCACGTACACCCTGCACTTACCTGCATCCAAAACGGGCTGCATGGGGACTCCTGGGAGGGGTGGGATGGGCGGGGCCAGTCAGGAGTGGGATTTGGAGGTTGTCCGAACTGCACAGAATCTTAGCTAGAGATTCTCCCGAACCCCTGCGAATCCCCAGCAGCCCACCCCTGGGTAGTCCTCGACTTAAAACCAAGGTGGATAAAAATCAATTATTTTTTTAAAAAAAATCAAAAAAATCAGATTTTTTTTTATTTAAATCAGATTTTTTTTTTTATTTAAATCTAATTTATTTTAATAAAAAACTTTTGGGGTAAATCGTAAGATAGTTTTCTATTTAGGATACATAAATAATTTAATTTATTCAGCATGAAGTGGAGCTTATTTATGGAGCATGAGGCTGTATATTCTGCAACACTGGGACTATCGGTGAGTCAACTGGGTCAAAGGAGAGATGACAGTTGCTCTTTAAAAATTATGATTTAAATCGAGTTGATTTAAATCAAGCCTTTTTACTAGTGATTTAAATCGTGATTTAAATCAACTCGATTTAAATCAAATCCACCCTGCTTACAACAGTTTGATTTAGTGCCATCGTACCTTTGAATAGTCACTACGTGAACTGTTGTAAGTGGAGGGCTACTACTGTAGTGACCCCAATTAAGTGTGGCCCCAGAGAGGTCTTCTATATTACACACATATAAATTCAGGAGGCAGAGCTGCCTGAGCTGCTCCTTTTGATAATCCTTTCCAGCCTTCCCTTCCTTCAGAACCCTGAAGCTCATTTATTCCTAATAATCAGATTATCTAATTATTTCTTAGAGGGCCACGGATTGTATGTAGGCCTTGCACGTGGTTTCTCCCTTGAAATGGGTTAAAAACCAGAAGGGAAACGCGCCCAGTTTAGAGAAAATGCGCTATTTTTACACGTCCCTTTTGATGTGCAGCCTTGCCGTGTCTTCCCAGTTTGTTCACGTAATATTATGCCGTCGCTTTTTCTTTAAAGAACCTATTTTATGTATTTTTAAACAGAAAGAGAGTTTGACCCAAATAAACATTGCGGAGTATTGGACCCCGAAACCAAGAAACCCTGCACGAGGTCACTCACCTGCAAGGTACATTTTCTTCCTGGTTGAGATATGACAATCCTATGATAGTTATTTGATAGTTATTTGCTGAAGGCTATAGTTGTTATTCTGTAGGAATATTTTTAGGTCCCTGGTTTTTTTAACCGGGCCAAAAATATGATGTCTGGCCTTCAACACTATTAATATTAAGAAACTCTATTAAGAAACGCTCTTACCCTGTTTCCCTGAAAATAAGACATCCCCTGATAATAAGCCCAATCGGGCTTTTGAGTGCATGCACTAAAATAAGCCCCCCCCCCCGGAAAATAAGCCCTTCCCGAAAATATTTAAATGCAGAATAGGAAATCAGGTAAGAAGGCAAGAGGAGCCCCATCTTGCTCCATGCGCCCCAAAATAATAAGACCTCCCTGAAAATAAGGCCAAGCGCTTATTTCGGGGTTCAAAAAAATGTAAGACAGGGTTTTATTTTCAGGGAAACACGGTAGCAGCCAAGGAATATTTCCCTCCAGGACAGATTCACAGATGACATAAACCGAATATGGGTTGGAAGGGACTATGGAGGTCTTCTACTCCAATCTCTTGCCCATACGATACCCGGTTTATTTTCCAGTTTCTCCAAAAATAAGACCCCGTCTTATATTGTTTTGAACCCTGAAATAAGCGCTTGGCCTTATTGCCATGTGCTCAAAAGCCCAATTGGGCTTATTATCAAGGGATGTCCTATTTTGGGGAGAAACAGGGTAATACTTAATATAAAGAGAGAATGAGAGAAAGAGAAACAGAATGGAATCTCTTTGGATTTCAAAGAGGAACTTCGAACTTCTCACCACCTTTTAACCCCTTTATTTATTTATTTTTTAGACTCATTCTCTTAACCATCGACGAGCAGTTTTAGGTCGCAAAAAGCAGTTCGACATCCTTCTAGCTGAACACAAAGCTCGATCCCGGGAAAAGGAAGTGACGAAAGACAAAGATCACCCACAATCCGTAAGGGAAACGCATCAAAGCCAACCCATATCAGGCGCAGATGCCGTAACAGGATCATCCGCGAACTCCGGGCAAGAACTTAAAGGAGCGTCACCTGCCAAATCTAGACAGCCCAACTCAGTATTTCCTAGGTGAGTAATATCTGGCCTGAAGCCATAAGTCCTTTGTACAGGTAGTCCTCGACTTAGGGCCACAATTGAGCCCAAAGTTTCTGTTGCTAAGTGAGACGTTTGTTAAGTGAGTCCTGCCCCGTGTTACGACTTTTCTCGCCATAGTTGCTAAGTGAATCACTGCAACTGTTAAGTTAGTCACAGGGTTGTTAAGTGAATCTGGCTTCTCCATTGACTCAGCTCGTCGAAAGGGGGATCGCGTGACTCTGGGACACTGCCACCGTCATAAATGTGAGACACTTGCCAAGCTGTAAATCACGTGACCTGCGAAAGGTGGTGTGAAAAATGGGTCTTGCGTCACTTTTTTTGAGTACCGTTGTAAACTTTGAACAGTTACTAAACGAACTGTTGTAAGTCAAGGACCAGCTGTACCGATAGTCCTCGACTTACAACAGTCCAGATAGTGACTGTTCAGAATTACAACGGCAATGAAAAAAAGTGACTCATGGCCATTCTTCACACTTACAACAATTGCAGCATCCTCACAGTCATGTGATCAAAATTCAGAGTCTTGTCATCTGACTCATATTTATGACGGTCGCAGTGTCCTTGGGTCATGAGATCAAGTTTTGCGACTTTCTGACAAGCCAAGTCAGTGGGGAAGCCAGATTCACTTAGCAACATTTTAGTTACTAGAGTGATTCACTTAACAGCCGTGGCAAGGAAGGTCGTAAAATGGGGTAAAATTAACTTAACTGTCTCGCTTAGCAGCAGAAATTCTGGGCTCAACGGTGGTCGTAAGTCGAGGACTACCTGTACCCCAAACCAGAACTCAACCAGAGTTGAGTTCCCAACTGTATATTTCCAAACTTGTAAACTTCCAACTAGAGTTCTATATAGTAAATCAACAAAAATTGGAATTAAATTGATAGGGAACTACAGAATACAGCAAAATTTCGCTACGTGTATCAGCTTTTATAGGAAATCTTTAACACACATCTTTCTGACTTTAAACCAGGGGACCTCAAACTTTTTAAACGGGGCTGATTCACAGTCCCTCAGGCTGTTGCCCCCCCCCCCCGAACTGGGCGGGCGTGGCTAGGTGGTCATGTGACTGGGTAGGCGTGGCCAATTTAACAATCCAATTTTTTTTCCTTTCTCCTTCCTAAGCTCCGGTTTAAATTGTTTTCAAAGACTTTTAATTTAAAGCAGTACTTTAGAAGCCCAGAGCTGCTTTTCAAGGCTGCACCGGCGAGATCACCCCGCAGCTGGCGTTTCAGCTGGCTCGCTAGAAGATAAGGCCCACGGTGAGAGGCGGGGCTTAGTCACACCACTCTGTGGGCCGGATATTTTTTTCATTGGCAGGCCTTATCCGGCCCGCGGGCCATAGTTTGAGGATGCCTGCTTTAAATCCATGGTTGTACAATCAGATTCTTTGGATATTTTTTCAGAGGTCAGTCTCGCTGAATCCCAAGGAACTTAAGGGTTATACAAGTCACTTCTTAAGCTAACAATCTCAGCGGGGTTTTTATTTTCTTTCTTTCTTTCTTTCTGCGAAATAACCTGTAGAACTTTAGTGCTGAACCTGATGTGGTCCTGTGAACTTTTTACTTTTTTAATCAAATTTATCTAGCCGCCCATTTTTACAGACGTGATGTTTTAACCTCTCCTTAGGCCCTCCTCTTCAAACAGCATAAACAGCAGCAGCACCTCTTCAAATCACAGCGGGAACGTACAAGAATTGCCTCTCCCGGCCTTGGGGGGAGACTTACTCTGCAGATTATCCAGCGATGAAGGAGAAGGAGAAGGAACCGAAGAAGCCGAAAAATTAGACTGCTCCTATTCGGGGCACCATCCTCGGCCGCTCGGGGTATCTCTCTCTTTTTTTTTTTCCTTATAACCTTATCTGTTGGTGGCATTTATGGATGGCTGAATGTTAGGGCTACGTCTAGCGTTCAGGAGAGGCCTTCGACAAATTGCCTTGGCACAAAGGAAGACATTTTTCAGTGCATTTATAGGAGTTATTGATTGGCTGCTTTAAAAGCTGCCTCTGGCTGTCTGCAGATGTGCAACATGTGCTCTTAGACAGGGGTGGGATTCAGGGGTGAACCGGATGTTAATTTTAATCTGAACCGGTAGTTGCAAGGACTGACTGACCCCGCTTACCCTGCCCCTCTCTTCCCCGGAGGCTCCACGCGGCCCGTTTTGGATGCCAGGTAAGTGCAAGGGCCCGCGTGGTGGCTCTGGGAGGGTGAAAAACGGGCCTACTGGAAGCTCGGAAATGGGCCTGTTTTGGGCCTCTGGAGCTCGGGGGAGGCCCTTTTTGCCCTCCTAGAGGCTCGAGGAAAGCCTCCGGAGCATGGGGAGGGCGAAAACGCCCCCCCCCCCCCCCCCCCGGCCATGGTGCAGGAAGCCGACTAGGCCACACCCCCATGCCCACCCGCAAACTGGCAGAGAATCGGTTGTTAAATTTTTTTTCTTTTAATAATTTTTATTATTATTTTTCTTTAAAAACAAAAACAGAAACAAACACAAAAGATAAATTTCCATTTTACAACAGTTTCATATCGGTATTCCTCTACAATTCATGTTTTTTCCCTTCCCCGTCTTCACATATATTTGTGGTTCCGTTGTTCCTTACTTATTTATATATACATTTCTTTGTCTGTTATACATATTATTGTATCTATAGATTACTTTACATACATTGTCTGTTTAGTGGTACATTAATAATCCTTGTTTTTTATTCTCTATAGCCATTTATACCATTTATTCCATATTAAATAATATTCCGTTTCATCTTTTTCTTTTATCTCTTTCGTCAATTTGTCCATCTCCGCACAATCCAAAATTTTCTTTATCACCTCCTCCTCTTTTGGTAGAGTGTTGCTTTTCCAATTCTGTGCATATGTTATCCTGGCTGCCGCTATAATATGTAAAATTAGATATTGTATTTCTTTGGTACAGTTTCTGGAGTGTCGGTTGCTAAAATATTTCAATCCCACCTCTGCTCTTAGACCACGGATGTCAAACGCCAGTCCCGGATTCGGCCCGTGGGGTGCTTAGATCCGGCCTACAGGACTGGCCTGGAAACAGCAAAGGAGCTCCATTTTCGCTGGCGGGACTGCAGGAGGCTGTTGCAGCCCCCCACACCCAGTTTTTCTCCATTGGCTGTGTTTTCTCCACTAGCTGTGCCATTCACAACTGTTTAGCGACCCTTGTTGTTAAATTATTTTTGTTTCTCAACTGGCAATATTTTGCCTAATATTGTTACCTTTTGTAAATGCAAATAATTGAAACGGAAGTTCTGAATTCCCCTCAAATATTTGCTGAGCAACTACTATTTGCACCAACTGGAGTTTGCATACCATGGATAATTTTTATAAGAATCACAAATTTTGGAAAGTACAATTCGGACAGGAAAAATGTGAGAGATAAGGTTGCTTGGGGTTAGATAAGGATCAACAGAATTCAAGGGAGGTTGGGCGTAGTTTGCTTGTGGCTACGCAGGGATTCTAGGCTGATGCCCCTTTTCACTCTGCCCCCAAATTTTGCCACTCCTTTTCTCACAATTTCCAAACCCTGTTGAAGGGGGGATGGGGGGACGGACGGACCATACCATTCTTTCCTACAATAATGTTACTAGCAAAGCCACAGTTTAACCAACAATTCGAATGCAAGGATAGATTAATGTGGTATTTAAAATACTACTCTTTTGTTTCCTCCTCTTTCTTTCCTAGTTCTGTTCATTTGGAAGTCACCTGATGGGAAGAGGATACTACGTATTTGATAGGAGATGGGACCATTTTCGGCTAGCACTAAATTCTATGGTAGAAAAACACTTAAACTCACAAATGTGGAAGTAAGTATATCTGTGTTGCCTGGATAGTTCTTATTTTAATGCTTGTTTATTTTTTTAAATCAAATTTATTTGCCTCCCAACTCGCAATTCAGGTGACTGAGAGGCAAAGAAAATACTAACTTAAATTTAATAGTGTTCTGCAAAAAAAAAAAATAGCGCATAAATATTGTGTAATTCTAATGCCAAAGCAAGGATAATAGTAACATTGCTGAATAGGAATACTTTTAGTAACCACAAAGGAGTAAAGTATTAGCTACATTTTGAGAAAAACTTGCTTCCCTCTCTCTCTCTCTCTCTCTCTCTCTCTCTCTCTCTCTCTCTCTCTCTCTCTCTCCCTCCCTCTCCCTCCCTCCATCTATCTATCTCTACCGTGTTTCCCCGAAAATAAGACCTTGTCTTATATTTTTTTGAATCCTGAAATAAGTGCTTGGCCTTACTGCCATGCGCTCAAAAGCCCGATTGGGCTTATTATCAGGGGATGTCTTATTTTGGGGGAAACAGGGTATCTATCTATCTGTCTCTCTATCTATCTATCTATCTATCAATCAATCATCTATCTCTGTCTATCATGTTACATGTGAATGATGCAGAGTGAACAGAAGGGTAAGGTGGTTTGAATGTAGTAAATAATCAATAAAAACATCCCTGTTAATTCAGTTAATTCACATGTTTCTTAATACCTTTTTTATATCAAGATTCTGGCATATGATAATATAATGAGTTTTACAGGCAAAGCTTTGTGATGATATTCATGGACTGATGTCATAATAGAGAAGTGGTGGGTGCTCCATCACTGGAGGTTTTTAAGAGGAGACAGGACAGCCATTTGTCCAGAATGGTACAGGATCTCTTGCTTGAGCAGGGGGTTGGTCTAGAAGACCTCTGGGGACCCTTCCGACTCTGTTACTCTGTTGAAGAGGTCAGAAGGTGTCTTGGTCTATTTTTTCCCCCCTTTTAGGCTAGTTGCTTGTCTCTCTTGCACTGTATGTATATATATTGTTTATGTATCTACTGGTGGCCAATTTGTCAGACTGCCAAGGCTTCCTGCAATTCTCGAGCGTTTTTGACTTGGCTTGGTCTAGGACGGAAACTCTGGTGAAGCCTCTCCCTGTGCTTCGAAATTTAAAGAGTTTTCACCATGTCTTTTGACCGCTAGTTGGCATTCATGGATGCGTTCTGCCAATCTTCTGCCTCTTTGTCCTATGTAGTGGCTGTTAACAGTCATTACCCTGGATAAAACCTTTAACTGTGGAAATCTGAGTCCGCGTTCCTATTTCTTAATCCTTGTAGGAAAGCTCTTTCTGCTTCATTAACTAAGGATGTTGGGTAGGACTGAAGGAAAATGCCTCCATCCCAACCAGTGGTGAAATCTGAACCGGTTTCCTGGTTGCACATGTGTGCCAAATGTGTGCTGCGCGCAGTGCGCATCACGCACCAAATGTGAGGTGCGCGCACGCAGTGCACACCAAAAGGAGGCATGGGATAAGTAGAACCCCGTGGAGGATGGTGATCAGCTGTGGCACGCGATCTTCAGAGCCTTTTTTTTTTTTTTTACTTTTAAAAGCATTTTTTTACAACCTATTCAGTGAATAGGTTGTAAAAAAAATGCTTTAAAAAGTAAAAAAAAAAAAAAGCTCTGACGATTGCGCGCCATAGCTGTGATCATCGGAGCCTCTTTTTTTACATTTTAAAAGCATTTTTAACTACCAGTTTAACTTTAGTAAAAAAAATGCTAATTTTTTTTTAAAAAAGTTCCGACAATCTCACGTCACTCAGCTGATCGTCGGAATTGTTTTAAAAATATTTTTTACTACCGGTTCGGGCGAACTGGACCGAACCGGTAGCATTTCACCCCTGATCCCAACGTGTCTTTTCTTTCCTTCCATACTTTAGGAAGATCCCTCCTGCGGTGGATAGCCCCATGCCGTCTCCAGCAGCCCATATCAGCAGCCCCTTCCCGTCCTCCGTCCTCCAACCTTTCAGTAACCCCACCTCGGCCTACATTCCCTCCGCGCCCGTCAGCTCAAGAATCCCTCCTTCTTACGTCATGACTTCTGCCATGTTATCCAACGCCGCTTTGGCGACGGCGTCGGACACCAACTCCATAACGTCCCACGCCACCGCCTTCCCGCACGTGGCGGCCAGCCTGAGCATCGTCGACTCCACTTTTAAGATGCCGTCCGCCCTGTCGCCGCTGCCGGCCGTCATCCCTTCCCCGTCTCACAAGCCATCCAAAACGAAAACCAGCAAATCCTCCAAAGTCAGAGACCTGTTGTGTCGCGGCGACGAGCCTTCGAGTAACAAAAAGAGAAAGCTGCCGTCGTCTTCCTCCTCCTCCTCCTCCTCTTCCTCGTTATCTTTGCAGACTTCCTCCTCGTCCTCGTTTTCAGGGGCGCACAGGAAGAACTGCGTCTTGAACCCCAGTTCCACCCTCAATTCTTACCAGGCGACAGCTTCCTATAACAGCCTGTCTGTGCACAACACAAACAACGGAACAAGCCCCTTCAGTGCCAAATCAGAGCCCTCAGGACGGACTTCGCTCTCCGGTAGCGCGGCGGTGGACTCGGTGAAACATATGAGCATTGTCGTGAGCAGTATTGACCCCTCGAGTTTCTCTGTCCCTTCCCTGGTGCACCCTTTGGCGGATCACTCCCTCGCCCCGCACAACGCGGTCTCTTCTCTGCCCCTTTGTTTTGACAAATCGGAAGGGAAAAAACGCAAGAACTCAAGCGCTAGCAGCAAAGCCTGTAAAATCACTAAAATGCCTGGAATGAATAGTGTTCATAAAAAGAGCACAGCCAATCTCATTTCTCCGGTGCCGGATACGCCAAACAACGCCATCTCTCGACCGGTAAGTCAGCTTTGGTTGGTCTTAGAACAGGGGTGTTAAAAGTCGATTTCATTTGAGGGCCGCATCAGGGTTGTGTTTGACCTCAGGGGGCCGGGGTGGGCGTGGCCAGCTTGACGTCACTCATGTCAGGGGCGCCTGTGGTGGCTAAGGCAGGACTTCCCTCAGACCCGCCCTCACTCTCATTATAATCTCCTTCCTTCCTCTTCTTTTTTTTTCTCTCTTCCTTCTCCTTCTTCCTTCCCTTCTTTTTTTCCTTCTCTCTTCCTTCTCCTTCTTCCTTCCCTTCTTTCCTTATTTTTCCTTCCGTGCTCTCTTCCCATCTTTCCTTCTTTTTCTTTGTCATTCCCCTTTCCCTTTCTCCTTTCCCGTCCCTTCTTGCATACTCAAATACAAATACTTGCAAGCTCAAATGTTTTAGCCCTCTCCCAGCGAAAACGATGCTTGGGAGGGGCTAACCCAAAACACACACACCCCGAGCTCCGTTTTCACTGGCAGAGGTACCGCAGGCCGGTCCTTTGCTGTTTCCAGGACGGCCCCATGGGCCAGAGCTAAGCATTCTGTGGGCCGGATCCGACACGCAGGCCTTGAGTTTGACACCCCTGTCTTAGAAGAAATCAGTCTTCTTGAGAAATCTCAGGATGGGATCCATGTGAGATTTCCAGAAAAAAATCAGCACAATCTTTTTAGGCAGGGGCGGGCTTCAAAAATTTTAGCAAGGGGTTCTCTGCCCAGTTGCAGGATCGGCGTGGCCTAGTCGGCCTCCTGAACCACGGTGAGGGGTGTGTGCATTTTTGCCCTCCCCGGGCTCCGGAGGCTTTTCCCGAGTCTCCAGGAGGGCGAAAACGGCCTTCCCAGGCTCTGGAGGCTGAAAACAGGCTCGCTTCCCGAATTTCCGGTAGGCCCGTTTTTCACCCTCCACGAACTCCACGCACACTCTGAACTTAACCTGCATCCAAAACGGGCCGCGTGGGGACTCCGGGGAGGGGTGGGGTCAGCCAGGAATGGGATTTGGGAGTTCTCCAAACTGCACAGAATCTTCGCTAGAGGTTCTCCCGAACCCTTGCGAACCCCCAGCAGCCCCACCCCTGGGCTTAGGACTGAAACATCCTATGACAGCATTTTTCATATCTCAGGCTAGGTTGCTGGAAATAAGCCTTCCTTTAATGTGTTTAAGAACAATTGGTTTTTTAAAAAAAATGAAAACTCTGTTCCAGTGAAACAGGAATCAGTGGAAATAAGGATCTCTTTTTTGTTTTATCGTTGTTATTATTTGCAGATTATCATAATAATTTGTATTATTATTTGCAGATTGGGAAAAACAGTGGTGTAGCTTTGTCCCAGTCCAGTCCTTCAAGTACATCAAATCTAATGCACAACAAACAAGTGAGTTTGTTTGTTTTATTATTATATTTAAATCATAATATGCATCACTCAATTGCTGTATTATTGTCAACAAATGTGGCTTATTTTAGCAAGTTACAACAGTTTATTTAGTGACCGTTCGTGTGTGTTTTTAAAAAATTCATCACAATCCCATTTGTCATGTAAAGTGAACTGTTTATTTTCTCTTTTCAGAAAACGTTAAGTCGGCCTGGTAGGATAAGGACTCTTCCGTGAAATAAGGAGAACCATCTCTATATTTTTGCAGCCCTTCTCCAAGCCAGCTTATTGGTTTCTGTGTCCTGCAGATATTTTTTCGTAATTTTGTATTAAAATCGTTCATTTTTTTCCCCCATAAAATTTGTAGTCATGGTTTACTTTAATTTCTTACATGTGTTGGCCTCTGATCTGTGCAATCGGTCTTGATTTTTTTTTTTTAATTAATGCCTTCGGAAGGAAATTTTCTCTTTTCTTTTTAAGTTTCTTGCAACAACGGGAGAGTGGTGGACATTTTGAAATAATGCCATTTGTGATAAAAAAGAGAATAGATTGAGCAAAGCTATTATTTTCAATTTGCAGTAACTTCTGTATTAATTATTGTCCTCGGGATCAAAAGAAAAATGTCCATCCATTTTGCTGACTTAACGGTTACAAGTTTCAGTGTTTCTAGATTCTTGCCACACACTGAAGGGTTAACGCATCTAACTATTGCCAATATTATAGGAATATTGTGTGACCCTTTCCTCATGCCCTGGGTGAAGGGGCTAAGAAAAGGACTGCTGTCCTTCGTAAAGCATTATTCTAAAATAAAAGACAGAAGTTGGACATAACTGAAATTGCATCAGTCGAATTGCACTGACAATGTTTTTACAGGAATTACTGATTTTTTTAAAAAAACGAAAGTAGATTTTTTTGTAATCAGGAAACCAATTATACTAAGGTACTTACAAAATTACTACAAAGGAAATAACTTTTTCTTTCTACAGAATTAAAAGTGCACTTAAATGCCGGTTTATTTACATCTTGGGGAGAAATGAAAAACGAATGCAAATAGATTTATTAGCTTCTTTCCTTTTAAAGTAAAGGCTTACGGCAAATTTTAAAACATAGGGGAAAAAAATGTTTAACAACAATAAACAAGGCTAGGCCTCTTTGGGGGAAATTAGAAAATATTCTCCAAATAATTTTTATAATGTTATTGTAATTTATGTTTTTCTTATACTTGGGAAGTGACAAGAGTAGTTTCATGAATGATGTGAAACTTAAGAAAATATAAGCAATGGTTGTATTTTTCATGTATTTTGAGTTACGTTTTATTGTACATTCTTCAGATTGGGAAAAAAAATATGTACATATCTTTATTTTTGCACAATTTTTTTTTTTTTTTTGTCATTGGTTGTAGGAACAGAGCCTCGTTTTTTAAAAACTAATTTATTTTGTGTTGTGTAGCTGCAGGAGTTATGAAATTTCAGTAGCAAAACAACACTCCGATGATCGAACTGCTGATCTATATTTTTGAGGGGGTGGTGGGGAAAGATACAATGAATATGAATTTTGAGTGGCTGCTGAAGGAAAAAATTAATAATGTCAAGACTTCTTTAGCTTAACATGCATCTATTATGTAGAAAGCTGGATATTTGTGGGTGTTTTGGAAAAACGCTCATTTTAAACGTTTCATTTTCCGTGACAGATCTCACAGAATTTTGGAAACCTTAAGTATCAAATACAACCCTCCACATTTTGTCCCATCATTTTTTTTTTTTTAAAAAGGTCATTATATATACTAAAATGGTATATATCTAATGTGGTTTTAAAAATGGAAATGGACTGGACCAGACTGTATTGTAGTGTAGCATTTGTTAAACTGTTTTTTTTTTCGCCCCTCCTTTCCAACCATTTTCCCTTCTACACCCCCAGCTTTCCAGAAGACGTGATTTCCAGCAATAGAGGCACAGAAACTTTGGTCGTTAACACATAACGCAATGCATAGGCCCAGTCAGCCATATTTTAAAAAAAAATTAAATTAAATTTAAAAAAAGCAAACTTGGAATAACTTTGTATGCCTTCTTTTGTATCGATGTTAACAATTGTACATAGTGCGGATCAACCTTTGTAGAGAATAGTTTATACAGCATATTCTATTATTGCCGATTCTCAGTGAACTCTTGTTTAAAAAAAAAAAAGAAGAAGAAAATTTTTTCTATCTACACCTTCTATTTTGTTACGCTGTTTTACCCATGGCACTTTAACGAAACTTTGGGTTTTACATAGCTGGTCAGTCATGGGAAATAAATAAATTTAAAAAAAAACAAACAACTGTTGCACAGAAGTGAAATTTGCACCTCCTCAATTATGCTTTCCTACTACAGATTTTAGAACCTTTTTCGAAGAAGACTTTTGAAGATAAGCACGTCCAATCATTCTAAAAATGAAAAAAAATTGCCATATGTGTACAGTGGATTTCTTTTCTACGGACCCATATTTTGTAACACTATTTTCCTCCTCCTGCACCTTTTATGTATTAGCAGTATCAAGAGAGAAACCATTCCATGCTTGTGATAATTGTAAGTGTTGAAAGTAGATGTAAATAGTAAAAATTTATGACTTACAGTTTTGAGAAAAGGGAAAATAAAGAACAAACGTATGTATCTGACTGATACTGCCATGGTTTTAGCACCAGGCCTAGAGATATTCTCTAGCGGGCGATTGTATTTCTTTTGTTATTTGTTGGTTTTGCTTTATTATTATTATTATTGTTATTATTATTATTATTTGTAACATGGCTTTGTAAATAAAATAATTTATATGTTTCTAAGAAAAAAAACACGCAGTGCTTTATCGCTTTGTCAAAGAAAAAGGGTCCAGGGTTATCCAGGAAAAATTATAAGCCAGTGACGGCTAACCTTTTATGGACCGAGTGCCCAAAGCACATGCGCACGGCCGAACCCCCAAAATGCAATGCGCGCACGGCCCCCGCACATGCACCCTCTGTGGCAGAGACCTGAAGACCAGCTGGCCGGCGGGAGGCACGCGCACATATGCAGCGGAGCTGAACGGGGGCTGAACCGGAACTGAACTCTCAAAAAAGCCCGATCTTGTTAAATTAACACAAGCTGAGTTAATTGGCAAAGCATTGTGTATCATGCTTCATAAGGATATTTTAACTAAGCCATAATGGCTGGGAGTTTTTGGCCCACACCACACCATAATGCAATGGTCCCCCCGCGCTGCCCCCCCATGCATGTGTGACCCCCATCCCCCGTGCCCCATTTTGGGCCTAGCAGGCCTCCCTGAAGCCTCCAGAGGCCAGAAACAGCCCATTTCCAGACTTCCGGTAAGCCTGGTTTTCACCCTCCCCAGGCTCTGGAGGCTTTCCTGGAGCCTCCGGGAGTGTGAAAACAGCCTCCCCCGGCCCTCCGGAGGCCAGAAACTGCCTGTTCGTTGAACAACTAGGTTATTTACTTATCAATGGCCACGATTCACTTAACCACTGAGGCAAGAAAGGTCATAAAATGGAGCAAAACTCACTTAACAAATGTTTCACTGGTGCTAGATTGTAGTTGTAAATCCGGAGGACAGCCTCGTACCCCAATTCTAATGCAACATTCGTGTCAGCTCGAGTTAAAGATCTGTTCACACGTTCCTCCTTGACCAAGAGAGACTTAGAATAACTTTAACTTTGTTGTCACTTTGAATCTGTAGAGATTCTCAAGTCATCCAGGTCCTGGTTGTCCCAAAGGTGCTTTTTCAAGAGACAACTGGACTTTCTGTTTTTTTCCTTTTTTGAAGCCGTTTCGTTTCACATCCAAGAAGTTTCTTCAGCTCTGACAAGATAGTGGGGATTGGAAGGATTTATATTCCTTGCAGACGGCTGGTCCTTTTGCATTCTTTTAGTTTATATTTTTGTCCTTACTCCTGCTGTTAAAGGGTAGCAGGGAACCCCTTGAAAGACTAAGTAAGAATGTGGATTGGGGTGTTTTAATCTGTACCTATTCCAAGGGCAGATGTCCTCACCGACTTGCAGGATCTAAGCTGACCATGAAGTATTGCTAGAAAATAAAAACAAAGAGCAGATTGGAACACAGAGACATGTTCTCTGAAATAGGAACCGATCCCTTGTTTTAAAACGACCCTCTAAAAGGATGCAAATGACCAGCTGTCTGCAAGGAATATAAATCCCTCCATTCCCCCACCATCCTGTCAGAGCTGAAGAAGCTTCTTGGAGGAGAAGCGAAACGTCTTCAAAAGAAAAAAAATCCAAGAAAGTCCAGTTGTAAAAAGTGGATAGAGAAAATAATTCAGAATTCAATAAAGGGAGAACCTGAGCAGTTTCTACTAGGGATTTCCACAGAAAATTATACTAAGGAAATATATAATTTAATATTACATATACTGACAGCAGCCCGCATAGTCTATGCGCAAAATTGGAAAAAGGAAAACTTACCATCAGAAGACTTAATTAGGAAAATCTTAAGAGTGCGCAAAGATGGACAAATTAACAAAAGAAATCAAGAAGAGGATACAGAATATTACAAAGTGTGGTGTAGATGGTATGAATGGTTGGAGAATAGGAAAAATGAGAAAGAGGAATAAAGGAGAGAGGGGAGAAAAAATGTTGAAGATCGAAGTACAATCTAGACGAAAGAAAGAATGATGGAAAATAAATTGTTGAATAAGATGAAGTTAAAATTCATTTACCCATCTACCCAGAGGTAGAGCTTTCTCTGTGGGCGCACCCATCCTTTGGAATCAACTCCCCCTGGGGCTCCGGTTGGCCCCTGACCTTCGCACTTTCCGCGCGAACTAAAAACATGGCTGTTCAAATTGCCCAGCCCAGACTGATGGGGTTTTGATTATTTTTAATGTGTTTTATGGGTTTAATATGTATTTTTAACATGTTTTTATTGGATTGGGATTGTATTTCTTAATTGTTGTGAGCCGCTCTGAGTCCTATGGAGATAGGGCGGCATACAAATCAAATCAAATCAAAATCAAATCAAATCAAATCAAATTAAATCAAATTAAATTAAAATATGTGTGAATAGATGTAAATAGTAAGAAAGGATCACTTGGAAGTAGCTGTAGGGAAAAGTGATATGGATATAAATGTTGTGTTTGTGTCTTGCTTTTAATGTTTTCAAAATAAAAAACTTTAAAAAAAAATGAAACTCCAGTTGTCTCCTGAAAAAAAGCACCTTTACTTCACTTGGAATGTATATTAATCAACATGCATTAAAATGGAATTTCGTTGCAAGGGGACCCAAAGCATAAAATTGCTTTTTGTGCCCCCAGATCTTTAACTACGCTTGATCTTAGCCAAAAGGCCGAGAAACGATCTTGAACCACTTCAGAAATCCAGAATTTTTTGCAAAATTTTGCAAATTTCAAATTTCAAACGCTGCAAACTCTCCCGCTATTCCCCGCGCCACGTGCTTTGGACCAAAGGCCACGCCCCTCTCGCTGTCGTCAATATCCGTCGCCTTCCCGATGACGTCACAAGCCCAAGCCCAGCGGGAACAACCGGGCGAGCAAGCGGATTGGCCGAGCGAGCGACCCTCAATTATGGCGTCACTCTGCGCGGCGCGTCCTGGCCCGGGTCGTCGCCTAGCAACGGCGAGATGGACCGAGAAACGGAAGGCCGCGAATACTTGGCCCAGCACAAAATCCCGGAGCTTTTGTATAGTTTAACCTCGTTGCTGCTCTATCACCGGCCGGGTGAGAGGATTTGCCCGGGGGCTGCGCGTTTCCGTGCCTCGGGAAGACGAGCGGATTTACCGTGCACGGGAGTATAAAGAGAGAAAATGGGGGCTGGGATTGTTTTATTTTTAAATAATTTTAATAATATTTTTAAAAAAAACCGTTTTCTGCATGGCTTCCATGGTGGAAGTCGTTGCCCGAGAGATGACCTGTGAGTAATTTACACAATAGGGCAGGAGCCTCCAAACTTGGACCGTTGAAGACTTGTGGACTTCAACTCCCAGAATTCCCCAGCCAGCCTTGCTGGCTGGGGAATTCTGGGAGTTGAAGTCCACAAGTCTTCAAGGGCCCAAGTTTGGAGGCTCCAGCGTTAGGCTAAAAGGTGTTTTTCAACCTTATCGGCTTTTAAGGTGGGTGGACTACAAAAACCAGAATCCATGCTGGCTGAGGAATTCTGGGAGTTGAAGTCCACAAGTCTTCAAGGGCCCAAGTTTGGAGGCTCCAGCGT
The DNA here is from genome assembly GCF_029215685.1 of Pituophis catenifer annectens. Lineage (NCBI taxonomy): Eukaryota > Metazoa > Chordata > Lepidosauria > Squamata > Colubridae > Pituophis > Pituophis catenifer. Next base: position 5,369,820 of record NW_027256887.1, read on the forward strand.
TAGGCTAAAAGGTGTTTTTCAACCTTATCGGCTTTTAAGGTGGGTGGACTACAAAAACCAGAATCCATGCTGGCTGAGGAATTCTGGGAGTTGAAGTCCACAAGTCTTCAAGGGCCCAAGTTTGGAGGCTCCAGCATTAGGCTAAAATGTGTTTTTCAACCTTATCAGCTTTTAAGGTGGGTGGACTACAAAACCCAGAATCCATGCCAGCTAGGGAATTCTGGGAGTTGAAGTCCACCTGTCTTAAAGTTGAGAAACCCTGAGTTAAACCATATCCTAGTTTCTTTGGCTATGGCTTTATGGCTTGTGTCACTGCACCTATGTGGCTGGAAAGCTTTGGCTTAATAGGTGAGTTGTGCACTCAGCTGATTAGTCTGTGAAACAGGCCATGACTTTACAACCCGAGTCAGGGTTTTGTCGCTAAGCGAATCACTCTGCTCTCAGTCCAACCTATTTTGCAAAGCTCTTGTTGGAACAAAATTAAAGTAGTTCTACATATACTTATGGAACTTGTTGCTTGTATGTACACTCAGCGCTTCTGCACTGGAGACAAATTCCTTGTGTGTCCAAACAAACTTGGACAATAAAGAATATTCTATTTGATTCAATTTGTGACCATAAGCAAAGTCAATGGGGAAGCCAGCAAGACGTTGCAATGGTGATCACCCATCTGTCATGTACAGGTAGTCCTCGACTTAAAACAGTCTACTTAGTGACCATTCAAAGTTACAACGGCACTGAAAAATGTAATTGATGACCATTTTTTACACTTCCGACTTTTGCAGCATCCCCAGGATCGTGTGATTAAAATTCAGATGCTTGGCAACCGGTTTGTATTTATGACTCTTGTGGTGTTCCAGGATCACATGATCCCCTTTTGCGACTTCCTAAGGCAAGGGGGAAGCCTGATTCACTTAACAACTGTGTTACTAATTTATCAACTAGCAGAGATTCACTTAATAACAAAGAAAGGTTGTAAAATGGGGAAAAACTCACTTAACAAGTGTCTCACTTAACAACATAATTTTTGGGCTCGGTTGTGGTTGTAAGCCGAGGACAATCTGTACTCACGATCCTCTGTTACTGAGTCCCATTGCTATTGCTAAGCAATGCCGGAGGAGGCACTCTGCACCGTCCTTGGAAAGGGGGCCCATGTCAGGTGAGAATAAGGGGGGCCCTTGGCCAGTTTTCCTGCCTAGTGCACAGGGCTTGAGGTTGTGATATAGGCTGGAAGAGGCAATGACACACACGTCTACTCAGGGGTGGTGCTGCGGGTTTGGGAGTACCTCTAGCTAAGATTCTGCGCAGTTCAGAGAACCCCCAAATCTCACTCCTGGCTGGCCCCTCCCACCCTACCCCTCCCAGGAGTCCCCACGCGGCCCATTTTGGATGCAGGTAAGTGCAGGGTGTACGCGGAGGCTTGGGGAGGTTGAAAAACAGGCCTACTGGAAGTTTAGGAAGAGGGCCTCCGGAGCCTGGGGAGGCCGTTTTCGCCCTCCCAGAGGCTCGAGGAAAGCCTCCGGAGCCCGGGGAGGGCAAAAATGCCCCTCCTCACCGTGGTAGACAACCCCATGCTAAAATTTTTGAAGCCCACCCCTGCGTCTACTACAGTTGAATGGGTATGGTATCTGGGTCAAAAGCTGTTGTACCTGTCCAGGGGGAAGAGTAGTCACACACAATGCATTTGCACAGCTGACTAACCGCAAGATTTGTAGCCGTGAGGATGGAGGTTCATTCTCTGCGCTTTGTGAGTTGATTTCCGAACATTTCATTACCAAACTAGGTAACGTCTTCAGTGGAGTTTGAGGGATTGTCAGTGTTGGTGTTTTTTTCTATTTATAAGGGCTTCAGGTGTGGGCGTGTCAAGTGAGGGTCTTGTGATGGATCTTCTGGCAGTTTGTAGCAGTTCTCCTGAATTTCGGCAAGTTATTAAAAGATTTGAGGACACGGATTGCTATTCTGTGCCTCTCTTGGCCAAGAAGAGGAAGATACGAACTGCCTGAGTGGTCAGAAGATTAAGCCGGAAAACATGAAACACTTTAATCGTAACAGTTAATCTGTCAAATCATTTTAATGAAAAACATTTAGTTTAGATACCTTGAACGATATGGTTTTGGACAACAAAACATGACCCTCTTTTTTCCTTTTCAGAGAGACCGCGAGAATTTTTGATAAAGACATTGGAAAAAGTAAAGATTGCCAAAGCGACAAGCGATGATTATCCCAACCTTATGGACGAATCAAACTTGGATGCAATGTTCGATATGATAGATATCGGGGGCGAAGGCTACATAAATGTAATACAGTACAAAGGAGGTCGGTGTTTCTTCATATCTTATGATCTTCATCTTTTTATGTCATTCATGATAGGATACAGTTAATCCAAAAACCTCAAAAACAGTATCTTCCATTTTCTAACAAATGTAATGATCTTTTAAATTCCTATTCAAAAATCCAACCAATTTGTCTGTAAATTTCTGACCAGCTTGGCTAGTAAATTTATACTTTATCCAGCATTACAATGTATGACGCATTTTCCAATAAACAAAGAAAAGTTAGTGGAAAAAATACAAATGTCCTTTTTAGAAGATTTTAGATTGCTACACTGGTGTGCTATAAAACTGCCCAGAGCTCTCACCACTTCCTGGGCGAGTAATTGAGCAAAAGCAGTACAGGAAGTCCTCGACTTACAACAGTTCATTGAGTTACCATTCAAAGTTACAACGGCACTGAAAAGAAGTGACTTACGACCGTTTTTTCAAAGCAAAGTCAAGGGGGAAATCCAGATTCACTTAACAACTGGGTGACTCATTTAACTTCAGGGATTCACTTTAACAAAGGTGGCAAGAAAAGTCGTAGAACGGGGGGCAAAACGCACCGAACAAAACGCCTCACTTAACGTAAATTTTGGCCTCAATTGTGGTCGTAAGTTGAGGACTATCTGTATACATAGGCAGGATGACAACCGAGTCATTACTCTTCCATTCTGAAACTCGTAACGGATTTTATCTCCTGCAGTTGGTGCCAGGAACGACAAACAATATTTTTAAAAAAGGCCGTTTGGGGTTAGCTCAGGACGAGTCTATAGAAATATCTGTAGCTACCCCGTTTCCCCTAAAATAAGACATCCCCTGATAATAAGCCCAATTAGGCTTTAGAGCGTATGTGCTAAAATAAGCCTTCCCTGAAAATAAGCCCTCCCCAAAAATATTTAAATGCACGCGCAGCTGGTCCCTGCCCATTTCCTCTGGTTAGGGTTAGAGAGGCAGAACTGGAAATCAGGTAAGACGGCAATTATGCATGGGGGTTATACTAGGTGTAATGTATACTACAGCAATGCATTCAGAAATCTATATATTTTCTCTCTTATATGTTTAGCACTTGAGTCTCTGGGATTGAGTAGCCAGGATGTACCTTATAAAGAAAATGATATAATTACATCAAAGGTCTTCAAGGAAAATGTGTAAGTTAAACCAGAATATTACATTTTATGGGGAATTGCAGGCATATACCGGTATATGCCACATTTTTTTTTCTTTTTACAACCCAGTAATCCCCTAAATCCATCCAACAATTTATCCTCAATTTTCCCAACCATCTTTTTGTACCTGACTTCGTCTCCACCATTCGGGGTTCAGCATTCCCTCTTACCTTTTCAAACAAACTACACGATAATTACTGAAATATTGCTAGTCTTTCCCCGATAATTGTTTTTAAACCCTTGTTAAGCAAATGACCATGGTCGTTAAGCCAGACATTGCATGACCACAACTTGTGATGATCTCAGCTTCTCCATTCGTCGTGCTCTCAAAACTTTTTTATTTCAGCAGGCTGGCCTGGCCTAACTCTCCTCTTTTAAATTTTTAATTCGTGATTTTATAAATTGGGTGTTTTAATCTGTGTTTCGGACAAAATATTTAATAATTTTAAGGGATTTTTAATATTTGTATTATCTGTATTTTATCTTGGCTGTTCACCACCCTGAATCTTTTGGGAGTAGGGCGGTATAGAAATTTGATTAATAAAAATAATAAAAAAAATAAATTTGGCTTCTTGGAAGCTGGCTTTGAAGGTTGCCAGTGGTGATGGTGTGACCACAGGACACTGCAAGTGTCATAAATGAGGGTTGCTAGGCACCTGAATCAGAACCACGAGACCGCGGGATGCTGTGACGATTGTAAGTGCAAGAACCAGCCATGATTTTTTTTTTAGCACTGTCTTAACTTCGAACAGTCGCTAAACAAATGGCTATGAAACGAGAACTTCCTTTCATAATAAATCCACAAATAAAAATAATCCAAGGCAATTTTAGTATTAATGTTGTGACCTAGCTCCCCAAACACGACAAACCCTCTTGAGTTAACTCAAAGATTCCTTTAATTAGGAGCGCCAGCAGTTCCGGCAAAAGATTTCTCTCAACGCAGGCTAATAAGGCCTTCCGGCATGAAGATGAATAGTTGTCTGCCACATCTGTTCATCTCCGTCCCCTGCCTTTTATCCCCAGAGCTAGGGTGGGACTTCGCTGGCAGCGGTGGCTCTTCCGTCCCAAGGACCGGCCCATAGATTTCCACTGCTCTCCTCTCCTCTGCCTTCTGCGCATCCGCACGTCAGGCACTGGACCCAGCAGTTCCTCCTCTTCCTCATCAGCCACCTCCAGACCTGGGGGCTGTTGACTCTCCATCTGAGGGCTGACGGATGGCCCAGGCTCCGCCTCTTTTTCTCTCTCTCTCTGCCTGCTCCATTCCCTCTTCCCCCTCGGAGCTCCCAGGTTGCCTTGATGCTGGCGCTGACTCCCACATGTTTTTAACATAAAAACATGTGTAGTATACACATACAGAAACTGTTATATTAGCGTGCTTACAACTATACACTATTCAACACATAACCAGCTGGCTGTAACGAGGAAAATGCATTTTTTAATATATGTTATATATCTTTGTTTTTCTCCACAGGACGAAAAAATTTACTGAGCTGTGGAAAACAGTCTAATCCTGAATATTTTCACCTGGAATACTTTATATATATATATATATATTAATTTCTGGAAAAAAGCTAGCAATTTCATTTATATGTAATGGCCTTCACTTGTACTAATTGTATCATCGCTGAAGCATTTCCTGCATTTCAGAAGCTTCAAAACTGTTATCCATACTGAATTTGCTAAATAAATAATGGGAGTATTAGCCAAACACTGAGCTTTTCAGCAGTCCTTTTATTTCAGGGAGAATGATAGGTTAAATTTAAAATGAAATTTTTTCCATCAGAAAGAAAATAATGACGTTATGATTAGATTATCCATTGCCCGAAGATCATGAACCCCAATTTTCTAATCAAAAGGAGTCTAATCACATTTATTATCTAGAATTATAGAGTATATTCAAAGAAATTTGAATTTCTGCAAAGTGTTTTATCTTATCCGCATTAGACGTATGCTGGCATTAGGAGCCAAAATAAGTAAAATTTGCCACAGAATGGCATGCAAAGTTGTTGATCCGTTTTGTGCTTTTTGTCGACACTCTGGTGGTTTCATTCAAAAAGGTAAGAACGGTTTTGCTCTTTTTAACCCCCATGTACTATTGTGTAATATCACAATCTTGGTAACACAAAAGGTTCAGGAGACACCCTGATCCAGCCTAAGCGAGATTAATCTGAGCCTCAGAGGAGGCAATGAAGTGACACTGATCTATCTCAATTTTTTTAAAAAAAATACTCGTGTCTTCCTTTAAGATGACTATTTCTATAATATGGCGCGTATGTTAGAATAATTTCTCCATTGAAAAGAATTTCCCTTGATTGCCACAGTAAATTGAGAAAATGACAGGTGTCACTGACAGTTAATTTGCAACTGAACGTAACAGTCAATATACTAACCAGACTTCATCAAATTACAAATGTTTCTTTGAAACAGTGATATATATCATCATCTTCATTTAACAACCCCATAATCCCCTGCGGGGCGGAGTCTGGGAAACTAAATGGAGCTGAGTGTTTTAATGGCCGGATGCGCTTCCTGTCACCAATGTGGAGTTTTGTTCAGCGGATACATTCTCATTGTGCCCAGAGAGAGAAATATCTGCCTCTACCTAGGATTGAACTCACAGCCTCCTGATTGTGAGGCGAGAGCTCCACCTCTAGGCCACCGCACCAGTCCAAAATGGTGATATATATATATAGAGAGAGAGGTTTAATTTTCAGTGTTTTTTTAACGCATGTTTTTTTTTCTTTCCAAGGCAATATACTCAACGTCACGTGAGAACGAGGGGTAATTTCTAAATAATGTAATAGTAATTAGTGTCTCTCCATTCTGTTTATCTTGATTATCTGCCAGTGTTAGGCCAATTTGTCCTCAAATTAAGGAGGATCTCAACATCCTTTGGAGCTAACTTATAAATGCCAAGTTCATTTAACGCCGCCACGGCAGTGGGTTGATTCGAATGAAAGGCGATTCCGCTTCTGGTTTCGGTGGCTGATTGTAGCACGTCCTTCAACAGCAGGGCTGAACCAATGTTTAGGTTCAGCACAATACAAGCCTCTTTGATGCTACATAAGGAAACAAAAACAAAAAAAAATCAGTTCAAAACCTGGTTTAGACGTTTACGTTTTTTTTTTTTTAAAAAATTGATTTATATGCCGCCCTTCTCCGGAGACTCAGGGCGGCTTACAATGCATTAAGCAATAGCCTTCATACTTTTTGTATATTTTATACAAAGTCTGCTTATTGCCCCCACAAACTGGGTCCTCAATTTACCTACCTTAGAAAGGATGGAAGGCTGAGTCAACCTTGAGCCTGGCGAGATTCGAACTTACAGTAATTGCAGACAGCTGGTGTTAAATTACAGTTGTACAGTTGTCTGCAGAGCTATCCAGGCTCTTCACATTTAACAATCCAGCTGTTTACGTTTAACAGCTGTAAGCGTGAAAATTAGTCACTTTTTTCAGTGTCATCGTAACTTTGAACGGTCACTAAATGAATGGTTGTTACATCAAGAGGCGGTAACTTGTAAAGAGCGGTGGAGTTTTGCTAATCTCTTAATCTCAGCAGAGCTAGAACTGAAGGAATCCTTTTAGAATGTACCCTAGTCTCTAAATGAGTTGGATTCACATAAATCTGGCCTCTTCATCCTCTTATACGTTACTTTTGTCTCAGCTGATCCATAAACAATGGCCACTTGCAGGATCTTGGACAGGTATGTAAATGGAAGGGAAATGAGGGACATCTTAGACCATTTTATGACACTGTAACAAAAGAGGCAGGCAAAACAACAGGTTAATCCCAAAGGTGCTTCCCCACACCCCATCCCCCAAAAAAAGACAACTGGCCTTTTTTTCACTTGAAGATATTTCGCTTTTCATCCAAGAAGCTTCTTCAGTTCTGGATGAATGGTGTGTTCTGTCCCCGTCCCCCCCCCCCCCCAGACGGCCCGGAGTTAATAAGCCACACGACAAAATCTTTGAAGAGAAAGCTGGCAGCAACCCAGTGGCTAGCTGCCAATTCAGACTTTACTCACACAAAACAAAGATTAGACTGCAAGCATTCCAATAAAGCAGGCAAAGTTTCCGCAATATAAAGATTAGTCCAAATGCAGTCCGACAAGGCAGGTAGAAGTCCAGTAACGCAGAGATCATGGATTATTTCTAGTTTTTGCTCATCACAAACTGAACCGGCCACCACACCCACATTTATACCCTGTGAGGTGTGGTCCAGTGACTCAGCTAATCTCTGGCACGCCTTCCCCTCTGCTGCGCACGCTTCTCCCTGCGCCTCTGCCGAGGGTCCAGCCAGCACTTATCTACTTCGTCACTGTACACCTGTGGCTGCGGGGACGTGCTTGGCTCTGAGCCTATCGTTTGGCCTTCGGTGTCCTCCGGAGGCATTGCCAGAGAGGAGGGTCCTGGAGAGGGAGGCCTTGCCAACTCCTCTTCCTCACTCTCAGAGTCTGCATCTGTCGATAGCCCAGGCTCAGGCAACGGAGCCACAACATGGTGGAAGATGGATGGATTTATATTCCTTACAGTCATCTGGTCGTTAGCACTCCCTCTGAGAGTCATTGAGGATACTTGGGGATTTATCTCTACCCTCAGGGTCACCTGAATAGTGCAAGTGGGTGTGGAGCCTTCTGGGAACTGCTGAAAGGACTGTGTAGGACCGAGATGGCGAACCTATGGCATGTACGGCGTTTCCGGCCTCCAGAAGGCCTCCGGGGGGTGGGGGGGTTGTGAGGAAGGCCGTTTTCGCCCTCCCCAGGCTTCAAGAAAGCCTCTGGAGCCTGGGGAGGGCAAAAAACAGGCCTACCGGGCCCACCGGTAACCTTTTTGCCATTGTGTGCTAAAAGGGGAGTGCGGGGGGGGGTGAGGTGTTGCATGCACATGCGCGAGGGGCGGAGCACAGGGGAGCATTGAATTATGGGTGTGGGCACGCACGCCTGCGACCCCCCACACTGCCCCCATTTTTGGCACATGACAGCAAAAAGGTTAGCCATCACTGGTGTAGGAGATAGGTAGTGTCTTATTCCTCCCTCTCTGTTGAGAAAGGGCTGCTCAATCTTAACGACACGACGGCATTTAAATCCTTCCATCGTCCACCGTTCAGTCAGACCCCGAGGACACCAATAAACCTCCAAGTGGTCTCAAACGACTCTCTAAAAGGATGAAAATGACCAGCTGTTTTCAAGGAGTATAAATTCTTCCATTCCGCACCATCCTGTCAGAGCTGAAGAAGCTTCCTGGATGAGTAGCAAAACGTCTTCAAGGAAAAACTAGAAAGTCCAGTTGCCTTTTGAAGGGGGAAAATAAAAAGCACCTTTGGGACAACCATGACCTGGATGACTGAGAATCCCTCTCTCGAAAAAACTAAGAAGGAAGCTTTGATTCCCCCGCGCAACTCAGAAATTAACGAGAATTTGAGACGTGCCATACTCACTGTTTGAAATAATTCTCCGGCCGTTTGCAGTAATGGGAAAACAGAGGGAAAAGATTCCGAGTCATGTCGAACTGGAGTTGGGCCGCTCCACCTTCGTTGAAGTGATTGGCTAGAATGACCTAAAATATATCGCGGACGGATCAAAAAGCGAGCAACGTTTGAAACTAGGACTCGTATTCTTGGCTGACGTCTCAGCGAGACGCCAGGGACGGTACTTACCTCCTGGTAGATGAACAAGTCGACTTGCTCCGCGAGCATTTGCCAGAAGATTTTGAACAAGGAGTAACAAAGCTGCTGCTCTAACTGAAGGAGCCGGTCTCTCAAGGTCAGGAGCAACGGGCAAGCAGTGGTTGATAAAGACATCACGGCTTGTTCGGCCTGGGAAGGCAAGGAGAGCCACCTAAACGAAAGACGCGAAAACTTTGCTCGAGTCGACCCATAGCTTCACTCGTTCCCCGTTCAATGAAAAATGTCGGTTAGGAAATGGCTATTGTCTAATTAGTTGGTCAGGCAATATATAAACTATCAATACATGTTTGTCAAAAGGTATTATATTGCTTTAAGAATGTATTGTATCAGTCTGTATCCTGATTGGCTAAGCTCTGTAGCCAATGTATTTAAGGGGAAGCCTGAATCATGGCTTGAGAACACTATACTATTTTATCTGCTTATTTGCTGTTACTCTCTACCTGATCTCTGCATGATCACTGTTTGATCATTGCTACTTGTTGCTTTCTACTATTTATTGAATGTTTTAATACTGAACTTGTTCCTGTTTGGAACTCGAGAAGAACTGTTTTATTGTGTAATGACAACAACTGGTAAGAAGACTTTGTACTTGGAATATCCCTGGATTGATATTTTAACTATCGCCTTATCTGTGTATGACTTGGATTGTTATTGGACTTTGCTTTACTTTCTTCTAAAAGTAAAAGACTACCACAACTCAGTGTGTCAGTATATTAACTGTGGTTATTCACTCTCAGCCGCTTTCATGTGCATACTCAAGGGGTACTCTGCTCAATAACCCATAACATCGGTTATGAGCCAAGAATATCCTTAACAATATCAGGCGTGAAGAATCGGGCCCATGCGTTAAGCTGATTTTATGGTTCACGGCTATAACACGAGAAATCTAGTCAACTAACGGTCAGCACTAAATTAGCGCTAGATAGAGAGTCGAACGGAATTCAAGAAGGGCGGGACTTTAAGACCTTTGTAGAAACGTAATGATTCCAGGCTGATTCCTCTTTTGACTCTGTCTCTCCTTCTCCTACAAATGGTGCATCTAGGAAAGCATCCGTTCAGACCTCAAGGCAAGGGCTGGCAACGCATCATAAAAGGGGAGACATGCTGCCAACTCCCTCCCCATTGTGTGCTTTGACTAGGCCTTTTGCATCCCATCCACCTTATGGGATTCATGTCACCCTGAAGGCACAGAGAAACCTCCAAGTGGCCTCAACGACTCTCAGAGAGAGTGCTAACAACCAGATGACTGCAAGGAATATAAATCCTCCCATTCTCCACTATTCAGGTCAGAACTGAAGAAGGTTCTTGGATGAGAAACGAAATGGCTTCTAGTGAAACAAGGAAGTCCAGTTGCCTTTTGAAAGAAAGCACTTTTGGGACATCAACTTTATGGTACACAGCTATTCTGTCCCCGTCTCACACACGCACACAAACAAGATAGCCAGGGGTTAAATAAAACTGGCAGACAACAAATTCTTTCGATAAGAGGATTGGCAGCAACCCAGTAGCTGCTTGCCAAGAACTTTACTCATAGAGGGAGGGGTTGTTCCTCCGTCAGATAAACCCAAACAAGATACACACAGTTCAAGAATTGTCAAGTCCAGTCCGCATTAAATCCAAGGCAGATAACGTTGTTTCAAAGATACAATGTGACTCGCTAGTAGTTTGTTTTGTCCGTCACAGAGTCTGAATGGCCACCTCACCCCCTTTTATCCCCTGTGGGGTGTGGTCCAGTGACTCAGCTTAATCTCTAGCATGCCTCCTTTTCTGCTGCGTGCGCCTGTCTCTCCTACGCTGGCGTGGATCCAGCCACGACTTATCTCCGTCACTGTCCGACTGCGAGGAGATACCTGGCTCCTGGTCAATCTCTTCTCCTTCGGGAGACACCTGAGGCATTGCCAGAGAGGAGGGTCCTGGAGAGGGAGGCCTGGCCAACTCCTCTCCTTCATGTTCGGAGCCTTCTCCCTCTGATAAGTCGGCCTCGGGGGTCGGAGTCACAACAACAGCCCCTTTACAATTGCCCAGCAATTCTACAAGCTAACAGCTGGACCACATAACCAATTCCTTGGGAGGACAGAGATGAAGCAGAGAAAGAATGAGAGGCTCACTTTCTTCCTCGTTTCACTTTGCCTTATTGGCTATGCCAGGGGTCAGCAACCTGTGGCTCTGGAGCCGCATGTGGCTCTTTCATCCCTCTGCTGTGGCTCCCTGTTGCTGGTCAGCTCCACAATTGATAGGGCTTTCGGTTAGGACAGGTAGAGGAAAAAGGATGCTGTGCTAGGAGGAGACTCTATGGTGGGGGAACAGGACTTCCGGTCAGCAGAGGAAAAAGGATGCCGCGGTAGGAGACTATGATGGGGGAACCGGACTTCCGGTCGGCTCTAGAATTGAACGGGGGCTTCGGGTTAGGATCTTTGTGGCTCTTTGAGTGTTTAAGGTTGCCGACCCCTGGGCTATGCAATCCCCCAAGGGGGCAGTGATTAATTCAGTTTGGTGTATTGCACTTAAAATAACATTTGCGTCGCTCTGAAAAGCTTGTTTTCCAGTGGTCAGGAGGGCCCTTTTCCCATCAACATTCTAGAATGCAATGAAGAAAGTGATTTTCCAATGAATTTTTTTCCCTCCTGCCTGCAAAACTACACATTAAAACTTTTGATTAGAAGCAGCAGCTTCTAGTTTCACCTAGCAGCACTGATGACGTTACCCAGTACGGTAATGAAACGTCTGCAAGAAAACCACTGAGCTCAGAGCGCTCCAAGGACCCCCTCATTTCAACCCCCCAGGCTACAGATCTTCACCTCTAAAAGTTTTACCTTTCCCTTTTGTAGATCTTGGCCACCTCTTTGACCTCCTTGAAGACGTGGTCGACTTGGCGAGTCAGCATGTCGTGCTTCAGGCGTTCCAGGAGGTGGATCATTTCATCGAACACAGAGCTCTCCAGAGAAGCCAGCTGTCCCAACTGTAGCTTGCTGAGCGTGTCGCTTTCGGCGGACATTTCCAAGGCAGCCTGCTGAAGCTGTAAAAAAAACTGCAGAGACAAAAAACAACATGGGAGGGGAAAAAAAGGATTACCACTAGTCTTCTGAGGATCTTAACCTGTGAGTAGCATGTCTGCTTTGGATTCAGGAGCTCTGGCAATACTGCTTAGTAAAAGGAGCTAATGGCGGGACAGGAAAAAATTCAAGAACTTCAGCTGAAGTTCTCAAGTTTTTATTAACCACGTGCCAGCTACATGTGGCGGAGCTACAGCCATCCCACAATCCAAATCAAAGTTTCTCAACCTTGGCAACGTTAAGATGCACGGACTTCAACTCTCAGAATTCCCTAGCCAGCCAGGTAAATCAGGAGTCTCCAACCCCCCATCTGTTGTGACTCCGGCTCCTGAGCCTGTCCTCACGGAGGAAGATGACTTTGAAAGTGATGGGGAGGAACTGACAAGGCCTCCTTCTCCAGGACCCTCCTTTCTGGCAACGCCTCAGGTTCCAGCTGAAGGCCAGGAGGAAAGCATGTCGGGGCACCCGCTAATAGGGAGTGATGAAGATCAATCTTGGATTGATCCCAGGCAGCGTCGGAGGGAGAAGCGTGCGCAGCAAAGGAAGAGGTGGGGAAGGACCAGAGATTGCCGAGTCACTGAGCCATGCCCCACAGGGGATAAAAGTGGGTGGGGTTGCTCTGCAGGCTCTGTGACGGACAAAAACTGCATATCGTGAGCTTCGGATGGGATATTTTTCGGACTTAAGGCTCGAACTTTGTGAATGACTTCTGACTACTCTTTGAACTCTTGGTTGCCCCAGCAACGGACTACAGATACGCTGACTTCTGTTTCTAGAGGTGATAAGAAACTTGGCAGGCATTCGGAAAGTAGCTGCCAGAATTTTTATCTGCCAAAGGGATTCAGGTCGACTTGTAAAAATAAATTAGTGGTAGATATCTTTTGCTCGTGTGTCTGCCTATGTGAGGTGGGGGGACAGAACACCGTCCGTGGACCAGCACCGAACCACAGCATGCCAGCAACTGGGCCGTGCAAACAAGATAAGCTCCATCTGCGGGATGCACGCAGCATGCTAAACCACGCCCCCTCTGGTCCGCGGGAAAATCTTTCTCCATGGAACCGGTCCCTGGTGCCCCAAAGGTTGGGGGCCATTGATGTAAATAATGTAAATATTCAAAAGATTCTAGAATGTGGTATATTTCTAAGCTAACTTTCTGGACTATTCAAAGCGAGGAGGTTTTTTGGACGATAATAACCACTCTACCATCCCTGCTTTGGGATTGTGGCCAGGGCCACACTCAGAACATAGAAACATTCTTTGTTGCTGTTCTGATTTTCTTTTCCTTTTCTCTCTTTTTTTTTTCTTTTCCTTTTTTTTTTTTTAGGTAGGTGACACGACTAGAAGTTAGGTAGGATCGAAAGAAAATGTTTTTCAGTAAAAGGTGACATGATTAAAAGTTAGAATAAGTGATAGAAATAAGAGAAGGGGGAATGTTAGCGTAGACACTTTATATATAATAAAATAAAGAAAATATGGAATAATTGAATAATGACAAATTGCAACTTATTATAATTGTGTATCATTATTGGAAATATATAAATTGATTGAATGTAATAACACTGGTTAATTTTACTAGTTTGTATTAGAATGTATGACACTCAGGTACCACACTGTTCACGGATTTATTTGTAAAAAATAAAAAAACTTATAAAAAAAAAAAAAGAACATAGAAACATTTCTGACAGAGTAACTGTTCTGTCCCCGTCCCACATATGCACCCCCACAGACAGCCCGGAGTTAATAAGCCACACGACAAAGTCTTTGAAGATAAAGCTGGCAGCAACCCAGTGGCTGCTGCCAATTCAGACTTTACTCACACAAAACAAAGATTAGACTGCAGGCATTCCGATAAAGCAGACAAAGTTTCAGCAATACAAGGATTAGTCCAAATGCAGTCCGACAAGGCAGGCAGAAGTCCAGTAATGGAGAGATCATGGATTATTTCTAGTTTTTGCTCGTCACAAACTGAACCGGCCACCACACCCACATTTATACCCTGTGGGGTGTGGTCCAGTGACTCAGCTAATCTCTGGCACACCTTCCCCTCTGCTGCGCACGCTTCTCCCTGCGCCTCTGCCGAGGGTCCAGTCAGCACTTATCTACTTCGTCGCTGTCCACCTGTGGCTGCGGGGACGTGCTTGGCTCTGGGCCTATCTTTTGGCCTTCGGTGTCCTCCGGAGGCATTGCCAGAGAGGAGGGTCCTGGAGAGGGAGGCCTTGCCAACTCCTCTCCCTCACTCTCAGAGTCTGCATCTGTCGATAGCCCAGGCTCAGGCAACGGAGCCACAACAGTAACTTCCCCCTCTACGCCCACCAGATTTTGGTTATAAGACCACAATTGAGCCCCAAATTTCTGTTCCTAAGCGAGACATTTGTTAACTCAATTTTGCCCAGTTTCTGTGACCTTTCTCGCCACAATTGTTCAGTGAATCCCTGCCATTGCCAAGGTTAACACTGGCGATAGCATGGATGACGTTACCCAGTTTGGCAACGAAACGTCTGCAAGGAAACCGCCAAGAACCAAGCGCGCCAAGGACCACGCAGTTATGAACGATTCTCTTCTATCCGATGCAGCTTTGTTTTAAAAAAAAGGCATTTCGACAATATGCAAAGGGCCCACCGCGATCGTTGGTTACTTACAACATTGTCAGCCCAGTCTGCTAGTACTGTCGCGATGTAGTTGACCGCGTTTAGGATCGCGCAGTATCGGAAGGCCAGGGGCGTTCTGGTTTCTTCCTTCATGACTTGAGTGAGTCGGATCCGAAAGTCGTCCGCCAGCTCTTTCTGCAATTCCAGGAACCGCAGTTTTCTGGCTGCTGTGGGAAGGTGCTTGTATCTATCTACGTAGAGACAGTAAAGCGTTGGCGTTTTTCACACGTCAAAGTTCCGGTAATATCCACGCGCTAACAAAAATTTATCTACAGGTTTTTCCACAACTTCATTTTTTTTTTTTTAAATTTTGATTTATATGCCGCCCTTCTCTGGAGACTCAGGGCGGCTTACAATGCGCTAAGCAATAGCCTTCATACTTTTGTATATTTATACAAAGTCAGCTTATTGCCCCCACAAACTGGGTCCTCAATTTACCTACCTTAGAAAGGATGGAAGGCTGAGTCAACCTTGAGCCTGGGGAGATTCGAACCTGCAGTAATTGCAGGCAGCTGGTCTTAATAACAGGGTGCTTTAGACCACTGTACTACCAAGGCTCCTATTTTCCTTAACTGAACAGGCACGGCTCACAAGACGAGGTCTTTTGTGTTCCTGTAAGATTTGCATCACTATGTCTCCATCATGTCTTGAGATGGAATAACAGAATGGAGGTGATCCTTCACGTACGATTGCCATGGAGCCCAAAATTTATATTGTGAAGTGAATACATGTTAAGTGAGTTTTGCCCCATTTTACGACCTTCTCGCCACAGTTGCTAAGTGAATCCCAGCAGTAGATAAGTTAATCCAGGGGTCAGCAACCTGTGGCTCTGGAGCCGCGTGTGGCTCTTTCACCCCTCTGCTGTGGCTCCGTCACTCAAAATATGAGTCACAACCGCCAATGTGCAACACCCACCGGCACGCGATTTATTGAGCTTTTCAACCCCAATAGGCTAACCATGGATAAAGCCAAGAAAAGAAAAGTTTCAGAAGAAAACAGAATGTTTAATTCAACTATATATGCTAGTTTTGTGGCCGCTCAAGAAATAGTCAGGCATGGGAAGGGTTTTGTGGCTCCCGGTGTTTTCTTTTCTGTGGGAAACGGGTCCAAATGGCTCTTTGAGTGTTTAAGGTTGCAGACCCCTGAGTTAGTCGCACGGTTAAGTGAATCTGGCTTTCCCCATTGATTTTGCTTGTCCGAAGGTCGCAAAAAGGGGATCGCGTGACCTTGGGACCCTGTGACCATCGTAAGTATGAACCAGTTGCCAAGCATCTGAATTTTGATCACATGATCAGGGGGATGCTACAAAGGTGGTAACTGTGAAAAATGGTCATAAATCACTTTTTTCAGTTCTGTTATAACTCTGAGCAGTCACTAAATGAACTGTTGTAAGTTGAGGATTACCGTATTTTTCGGCGTATAAGATGCACTGGACTATAAGACGCACCTATCTTTTTTGGTGAAGAAAACAAGAAAAAGAAATCTGCCTCCCAGCAATTTTGCCTCGTTGCAGCAAACAGCCTGCATTACTTTCATTTTCGTTTTCAGCATAGCTTGATTAGCACAAGAAAAAGAAAACTGCTCCCAGCAATTTACTTCCTTGCAGCAAGCAGCAGAGGCTCCAGCAAAACAGCTGAGAGTCGGGAGGCCGATCCAATCAACTTGTGCTAATTAGGCTGTGCTGAAGCTGAAACGAGCTGTTTCTTCTGGCTGCTTGCTGCGAGGTAAACTGCTGCGAGGCAGAGGCCAAAGTGTGGGGGCCAGTGGGTGGGCGGGGCTACATTCGGTGTAGAAGACGCACCTAAATTTTCACCCCCTTTTAGGGGGGAAAAGGTGCGTCTTATACTCCGAAAAATACGGTACCTGTATCAGAGTTACTTGTTTGTCAACACTCTTGAAATCTGAGGGGTCCTTGGTGCTCTCCGAGCTTCAACGTTTTCTTGCGGATGTTTCATTACCCAAAATAAGTAACACCAGTGCACTGATGAGGTTACCTAGTTTGGCAATGAGACATCTGCAAGAACACCATGAAGCTTAGAGAGCACGAAGGACCCCATAGTCATTGTTGTCGTCCTCCTCCTCTCTGCAAACCTCCCTCCCTCATAGCACTGATGATACTGGCCAGTTGGGTCACGAAACGTCTGCAAGAAAACCACCAAGCTCAGAGAGCAACAAGGACTCCTCATTTCAACCCTGACAACTTTTCTCCTTTACTGGTACCTCTTGAAATCCGATTTCCTTTTGTTATTCCTTTGACTACTAGCAGTAGTTGATTCTACTGTAAAAGGTACCGAATGTTTCCGTTCCTGAATTAATAAACTAATATCGTCTTTTTTAAAGACCCCATAATCCCTTGTGGGGGGTGGGGGTGGAGTCTTAGGCAACTGAATGGAGCCGAGTGTTTACTGGCCGGATGCCTTTCCTGTCGCCAATGCAGAGTTTTGTTCAGCAGATACATTCTCATTGTGCTCAGAGAAGTATCTGCCTCTACCTAGGATCGAACTCACAGCCTCCCGATTGTGAGGCGAGAGCGCCACCTCTAGGCCACCGCACCACTCTCTCCTGAATGAATAAACAACGGAAGCCAAATGGCAAGCAATATATTATAATTACCGGTGATCACCAGAAGCAGAGTCATAAAAGTTTCGGCACAGTCTGGGACTTTCATCTCATCTACGTCCGTGATGTCTTTGTACTGGGAGACCCACGCAGCTTCCGACGAAAGCATGGAGTCCATCTTCTGGAGAGCGACTGTGAGATGGACACAACAATGAAAAGGAAGGCTCGTTCACAAGTGTGCAACTAAGAAGAAAAAGCTCAGTCAGAAAATGAAGCGCCAGTTATTTATTTATTTATTAATTTTTTAAATCGCAAAGGCAGACACTGCGGTACATCATTTTGTATTTCGGATAGTCCTCGACTTATGACCGCAATTGAGCCCCAAATTTCTGCCGCTAAGTGAAATATTTGTTAAGTGAAGTTTGCCCCCTTTTATGAAACTTTCGTGCCACGGTTGTTAGGAAATGACTATTACCTAACTTGTTGGGTTGGCAATATATAAACCATCAATGTAGCTTTAAGACTGCTGTATTGCATCATACTATGTCCTGATTGGTTAGCTCTGTAGCCAATGTCCTTAAGAGGGAGCTAGAAACATGGTTTGTTTCTCTTTGCTGTTCTTGCTCTCTGATATCTCTGTATGCTACTGTTTGCATATCCAGAAGAACTGTTTATTGTGTATGACTGTGACGACTGGTAAGAAGACTTTGTTATTGGATTATCCCTGGACTGTCGTTTTGGCTATCTCCTGCTTTATATGTGTATGACCTGGACTGTTTATTGGACTGTGCTTTACTGTTTCCTGAAAGTAAACACAACTCAGTGTACCTGTGTGTTGACTGTGCTTATTCATAACTACTCTCAATCGCTTTCATGTGCACACCCTTGCTACTCAAGGGTTAATCTGCAAATTCCTTAACAACGGTTGTTCAGTGAATCACGGCAGGTGTTAAAGAGTTACATGGTTGTTACGTGAATCTGGCTTCCCAATTGACTTTGCTTGTCAGAAGATTGGGATCACATGAGGCCACTGTAACCGCCATAAATACCAGTCAGTTGCCAAGCGTCTAAATTTTGATCAGGTGCCCATGGGGTTTGCTGCAACTATCTTACGAGTGAAAAATGGTTTTAAAACGCTTTTTTTTTTGGTGCTGTGGTAACTTTGAATGGTCACTAAATGAAGTGTTGTAAGTCCAGGACTACCTGTATTTGATCCCACCACCTGTTTAGACCAGGGGTGAAATCCAGCAGGTTCAGACAGGTTCTGGAGAACCGACAGTGGAAATTTTGAGCAGTTTGGAGAACTGGCAAATACCACCTCTGGCTGGCCCCCGAGTGTGGTGGGAATGGAGATGTTGCAGTATCCTTCCCCTGCCACGCCCACCAAGCCACACCGCACCCACCAAGCTACCCACCAAGCTACTACCTACCAAGCTACTACCAAGAACCGGTAGTAAAAAAAAATTGGATTTCCCCACTTGTTTAGACTCAGAGTAGCTATGCCCAGGGCAGGGGTGTCAAACTCAAGGCCCATGAGCCAGATCCGGCCCGTGGGGTGCTTAGATATAGCCCCCGGGGCCAGCCTGGAAATATCAAAGGACCGGACCATGATGCCTCTGCCAGCCAAACCGGGGCACGGAAGGGGGCCTCATGTGCCAACCCCGGCCGGCAGAGGGCTGCGGGAGGCCAAAAACGGGCTGCGGGAGGGAGATACAGGGTGCCCTCCCGCACCCTGTTTTGGCCGGCAGGGTGCTGCAGGAGGCATCCGTCTCATCTCCCCCCCTCCTCCCCGGCCAGTCCATGGACGAGAACTACAATGCTGATCCGTCCCTCGAAGAAATCCAGTTTGACACCCCCGTCCGAGAGGAAAGCAAAAAAAAAGATTGGGATTGTTTTAATCTAAGGAAAGGACTCCAAAGCATCTTACATTTTCTCTCTACCGTTAACCACCTCTGAAAGTAGGTTTCTTCCGATAAAATGTGCATGCAGCTGGGGAGGCTGCCGAGGTAGCCGTGCACGCCGTGCAGCTCTCTTTCGAAGAGGAGGATCTCGTCCACCAGGTGACAGAAGAGGTTGTCGTCGTACAGCATGCAAGGGATCTCGGCGTCCAGCTTCTCCAGAATGAGCGTCACCAAAGCGCGGGAAAACTCCAACTTTGGAAGAAGCAAAGAAAAAGAAAATTAAAACCTACAGATAAAAGGAGGTGGCGTTATTATAGGTAGCCCTCGACTTGCAATGGTTCACTGAGGGACTGTTCAAAGTTGCAATGGCACACACAAAAAAAGGGATTTACGTTTATGGCCGTTGCAGCATCCCCAACGTTCCTCTGATCCAAATTCAGACAAAAATTTTACAAACTGTTGTGGCCCACCGGCGGCAGCAGAGTCGGACAATGAGGAGGTTGGAGAGGAACTTGGGCCAGTCCTGGGGGCTGGGGAAAGCTCGAATGAGGGCTCTGTGTTGGAGGCAGAGAGGGAGCTAGACAGCAGTGAGGCAGAGGAACAGCTGGCGCCTGTTCCCACTCCGTGCATCAGCAGAGCTGCCAGAAAACAAGAACAACTAAGAAAGCAGGGTCAACTAGGGAGTAAAGCTTGGAGGTGATTGGCCATAGGAAACAAAAGAGGAGCGAACGGGGAGTGGGCTTTTGCAGGAAACAATTCGTTCCTTCGGTCGTTTCAAGAGTGGAAAGTTCAGTTCATGACTTTAAGAGACTCTGTGCCAAGTTTTGCCTTGCCCTGCGTTTGGAAATTAGTTATCTGGCAGCTTTCCAAGCGAGATAAGGTTTGTGTTGATAAATATTCCTCTGAGAGACTGTTTGCCAAGCCTTGCTGACTGTGAATGAAAGGAATTCACAGTCATGTAAATAAAAGGGAGTTTTGCCAGGACCAGGACTCTGCTTCCTACTTTTTAAGGGAGCCTAGGTCAAAACACAAACTGGAGAATGTTGCAAACTAAAGAACAGTAGTCCTCCACTTACAACAGAAAATAAAGAACAGTAGTCTTCCACTTACAACAGTGTATTCAGTGGCTGTTCAAAGGTGCAACGGCACCAGAAAAAGCAATTTATGACCATTTTTCACACTTAGGACCGTTGCAGCATCTCCATGGCCACGTGCTCAAAATTCGGACGCTTGGTAACTGGTTCCATATTTATGACTGTTGCAGTGTCCCGGGGTCATGGGGAAGTCAGATTCACTTAACAACCATGGTACTAACTTAACAACTGCAACGATTCACTTAACAACAGTGGGAAGAAAGTTCGTAAAACAGGGCAAAACTCACTTCAGAAATGTCTCACT
Source organism: Pituophis catenifer annectens (assembly GCF_029215685.1). NCBI lineage: Eukaryota > Metazoa > Chordata > Lepidosauria > Squamata > Colubridae > Pituophis > Pituophis catenifer. The sequence goes on from NW_027256887.1 coordinate 5,390,548, forward strand.
TAACAATACAAACATTGCGCACAATTGCAGTCGGAAGTCGAGGACTGCCTGTAGTACAATGGCTGTCAATCCATAAAAAGAACAGAGAGATTTACCCTGGCATTCACCGAAATTCCTGCTTTATCCAATATAGGCTGAACTTTGTCTTCAAGAAATGACGCGTGGTTTCCAATCCACATCAGTACTTGGGTAAAATACCACTCGGGCTTTGGAAAGAAACAAGTCATACAAAAATCAGACGAAAAAGCTGTGCGTTGCTGGGTCAAAGTTACAATTCAATCGGCAACATCATGCCCGACCTCAATGGCATCCAATGTTGGCAACTTTTAAAACCTGTGGACTTCAACTCCCAGAATTCCCCAGTCAGCCATTGCTAACTTCCCCTCTGCACATTCTTAGCTGGCCCAGACAATTATCAGGGAATGAGTGATTATTATAATTATAACATATGGCTGTGATTGAGAACCTATGGCACGTGTGCCACAGGTGCCACGCAATGCCCTCTCTGTGGGCATGCGAACTGTCGCCCCAGTTCGGCTTTGCTGAGCATGTGCGTGCGCCTCTCGCCGGCCAGCTGGTTGTTGGGTCTCTAACAGTCATGCGCAGGGATGGGGCATGTCTAGGGGAGGGGGGGGGATGGATGTGTGCATGCGTGGGGGGCAGGGTTTGTGTGGTGGGCCATGTGTGCATGCGCAGGGGTGCATGTGGAGCGGGGGATGCATGCACATTGCATTTTGGGGATTCAGGCACATGGGTATGCATTTGCTCGCGCATGTGCTTTGGGCACTCAGTCCGCAAAAGGTTAGACATCACTGACATACGGCGTCGTTAAGAGTAGGCTGGAGACCACAATGCTATTACAGAGTGATAGTTTGGCTTGCCAAGGTACCAGCCCTGTTATAGCAGGGGTCCCCAACCCCCAGGGGCCGCAACCCGCTTGGAATCGGGCCATGGAAGGGGTGGGTGAGCGTGTGCGCACGGGTGCAAAGCTGCGTTTGTGAAAGTAGCGCACGTGCATGCACAAAATCTCGCTTCCCCTGCCGCCGTCTCGGCTGGTCCACTGAGCCAGAATGGTCGGAGATCTCTGTGTTATAGGAAACGCTCGCGTGCTTCCCAAAGTGCACCACAAGAGGGCGAGCTGGTCTTGCACCAGATAGAAAGACTAGCGGCTCTTGTTGCAGTATCAGCCAGTGTCTTTCTTCTCGGAGATGCCTCAGAAGCGGGCGCCGCAACCGGGAAAGCTCAGAGCCGTTGGGAACCTGACTGCCTCCACAGAGTACCAGCTAGTCTCCCCACCAAAATGGTACTTATTTTATCTACTCACATAGCGCATGCTTTCGAACTGCAAGGTGGGCAGAAGCTGAGCCACGTGACGGGAACTCACCCCTATATGCAGAGCGAGGGCTCGAACGGCTGGAGCTGAAACCATCTCCAGCGTCGTTCAGCCACCGCGCCCCTAGGGTAACGAGTGAGCACAAAGCGCTGCATACAGGTAATCCTTAAACAGTTCGTTTAGTGACTGTTCGAAGCTACAACAGCCCTGAAAAAAGTGACTTAGGACCATTTTTCACCCTTATGACCATTGCAGCATCCTCATGGTCAGATGATCAACATTCAGATGCTTGCCAACAGGTTCATATTTATGACGGTCACAGCGTCCCAGGGTTCCCTTTGGTGACCTTCTGGCAAGCAAAGTCAATGGGGAAGCCACATTCACTTAGCAACCGTGTTACTAACTGAAGCAACTCCAGGGATTCCCTTAACAACTGTGGGAAGGCCGTAAAATGGGGCAAAATTCACTTAACAACTGTCTCACTGAGCAACCTGTCAGGTTTCGTTGCTATCTTAAATAAACTTCATTCTCAACCGCAAAGTCTCTAATGAATGTTTTCTTTATTTAAGAATAGAAATAACGTCATCCCTGAACTCTAGTGGAGCCAAAACTGGCACCTCCTTCCAAACCCCTCCCTTTCCGTTCTTCAACCCCAATGTCTCATTGGCCATCATGCAGATCCATCTCTCCGTCCCAAGCACTTTCTATTCACAGGAATTCCCCCCTCCCTCTATCTCCCAGGTAACGCTATCTACTAAGGAGCAGGAAACTAGGTAAAAGTTCATCTCAGCATTAAAACAAAGCTTCTCCCTCTCTCATTCATGTCAGCGCTGGAAGAGATCATAAATTGGAACGCTGACACAACCTAAATTTGGGGCTCAATTGTGGTCGTAAGTCGAGGACTACCTGTACTTTTGCTACTGGCCACGCTGCGGCAACTTCACTTCTTACTGACTATTGGGGAGACAATGACTGCACATTTTCCAAATTAACTCCGTAAACTCGGGTGATTTTTCAGAGTAAACCGAAAATTGGGGTTCATTCCCTCCCTAACTTACCTCCCGGACTGCAATCTTTACAAAGTAAGGATTTAAAAAGTGATCCTCTTAAGAAGAGGATTTGCACATCAAGGCCGTACCTTGGTCAAGACGTTGGTTTGCCGATTCCCCGTGAAATGGTATTTGAATCTTTTCTGAAGGGGAGCCAACATGATCTGCATAGGTAATATAATAGGTGGAGTTGGCGGAAGGAGGTACTTTTCCGGCAGCTGCTTCGGTTTGCTTAATAGTTCGTCCCTGAGATTATTATACGTTAAGGTACAATATGGTGAGGATACATACAAGAGCTTACAGACATAGGATGGAATCAGGGGTGGGCTCCTGGGGGTTCGGCTAATCCTGTGTATATCCAGGTGGGCATATATATAGTATTTGTATGTGCAGTGGACATGTTTAAAAAGGTAAAGGTTCCCCTCGCACATATGTGCTAGTCGTTCCAGATTCTAGGGGGCGGTGCTCATCACCATTTCAAAGCCGAAGAGCCAGTGCTGTCCGAAGGCGTCTCCGTGGTCATGTGGCCGGCATGACTCAACGCCAAAGGCGCACAGAACGCTGTTCCCTTCCCACCAAAGGTGGTCCCTATTTTTCTACTTGCATTTTTTACGTGCTTTCAAACTGCTAGGTTGGCAGAAGCTGGGACAAGGAACGGGAGCTCACCCCGTGACGCGGCACTAGGGATTCGAACTGCTGAACTGCCGACCTTTCGATTGACAAGTTCAGCGTCTTAGCCACTGAGCCACCACGTCCCTTGTTTATATGTTTATGGGCATGTTTATAGGAATCTATATCTGCATGTGTATCTCGGCACAAATGACAGAGGAGAGACCTAAGGTGTGTTAGCTTGCAGATATTAATAGGAGTTGCCCCACAATGCTTCTACTCTATGAGAAAATTCAGCTGTTATTTTCTGCAGTTGAAGGCAGGGTAACATAGTTCTAAGCCAGCTCCCCAAACACGACAAACCCTCTGATGTGAACTCAAAAGATTCCTTTATTAGGAATGCCAGCAGTCCCGGCAAAAGGTTTTTTTTTTTTTTTTTAAATTTGATTTATATGCCGCCCTTCTCCGGAGACTCCGGGTGGCTTACAATGTGCTCAGCAATAGCCTTTTGTATATTTATACAAAGTCAGCTTATTGCCCCCACAACTGGGTCCTCAATTTACCTACCTTAGAAAAGATGGAAGGCTGAGTCAACCTTGAGCCTTGGCGAGATTTGAACCCTGCAGTAATTGCAGGCAGCTGGTCTTAATAACCAGCTTAATAACAGGGTGCCTTAAACCCCTGTACTACCAATGCTCTTGGTAGGTTTCTCTCTCAATGCAGGATAACAATTCTGTCTGGCAGGGAGATGAATAGTTGTCTGCCACATCTATTTATCTCCGCCCCCTGCCTTTTATCCCCAGAGTTAGGGTGAGGCTTCACTAGCATTTCGTCCCAAGGACCGGCCCATAGATTTTCACTGCTCTCCTCTCCTCTGCCTTCTGCATATCTGTGCGTCAGGCACTGGACCCAGCTGTTCCTCCTCTTCCTCATCAGCCACCTTCAGCCCTGGGGGCTGTTGACTCTCCATCTGAGGGCTGACGGATATGCCAGGCTCCGTCTCTGCTAACTCCATTCCCTCTTCCACCTCGGAGCTCTCAAGTTTACATTGATACTGATCCTGACTCCCACGCCTCCTCCTCCTCCTCCGATTTGGCCGCTGGCCACAACGGATATGCATGACTCTACATTCCGTAAAGAATTACACAGCTAATTCTGCGTTTAAGCAAATGCTAACTAGATTTTTTTAAAAAAAATCACTTAAAAAGGATACGACGGCTGCAGTTTGAGGAGCTGAGAAAACAGGCTCTCGAAGTTACTGTATATTTCCGTGACGTTAGCTGAGGAAGGAGCCAGGCTCAAAGCTTTGGATTGAGCTGGTCCGATGAATGGCCAACGGAGCTGAGTCAGCGTCTCTTCGAAGTCACTGCAAAAAGACAGAAGCATAACGTACCACCATGACTCAGCGGTCCGAAGGAAGCCTCAGGCCAATTGCTGGACATTTCTCCTACCTGGACAATTTGTCCTTCAGGATCTTGTGCCAGAATTGAATAGTAGATCTTATAAAAGTTAAGAGATGCGAGCAGGAGGATTCTTGAAGCTTGATATCCAATTCAGCCATGGAAGCCAGGGCTGTAGCCGCCTCGGGCACGTTGTTAGTCATTAGATACTGCTGGATGTTGTCACTAGCAAAACCAAAAAAAAGTGGACAAATGAGCAGAGATTATGGCTTGAGGAGTGGCTTGGTGGGTGTGGCAGGGGAAGGATACTGTAAAATCTCCATTCCCTCCCCACTCCAGGGGAAGGATACTGTAGAATCTCCATTCCCTCTCCACACCAGGGGAAGGATACTGCAAAATACTGCTGGGCTGGCTTGAGTTAAATTTTAAATTGATTTTAAATTGGGTTGTTTTAATTTATGGCCAAATATTTAATTATTTTAATACTGTTTTTAAATTTTGTATGCTCTGTTTTTACCTTGGCTGTGCACCGCCCTGAGTCCTATTTGGAGAAGGGCGGTATAGAAATTTAATTAATAATGATAATGATAATGATAATGATAATGATAATGATAATGATAATAATAATAATAATAATAATAATAATAATATCCCCATTTCCTCCCGATCAGCTAGGACTCGGGAGGCAGAGAATAGATGGGGGCGGGGCCACTAAGAGGTAATATTTACCGGTTCGCCAAACTACTCAAAATGTCCGCTACCAGTTCTCCAGAACTGGTCAGAACCTGCTGAATACCACCTCCGCCTTCCATTCGGCTGAAATTATATAAAACGACTTGCAAACGTTCGTTACCTTAATTCTTCCACTTGTGAAATCTGTTTTAAATAAGCGAGGTGTCTTTCGACTTCTTTTATTTGACTGATCAAGGCACCAAATTCCTCCATCCAAGGACTGGAGGTCAACAGGTGGCCATTCACCGAATCGTACAAAATCCTCTCGCTTTCCAGAAGCTGATGGAGAGATTTCTTCGAATCTTCTGCGTTCTGCAACGCCTTCTGGATCCTTTTGGGAACTTCGGATGAAACCGTGAGGACCTGCATCGATGCGAGAGAGAGAGATGCAGGCTGTTATCCAGACAGTCCTCGACTTACGACAGCATTTGAGCCTCACGTTTTTGTTTCTAAAGCGAGACATTCGTTAAGTAAATTTTGCCCCGTTTTACGACCTTTCTTGCCACGGTTATTAAGCGGATCACTGCCGTTGAGTGAATTGGATGGTTATTGAGTGAATCTGGCTTTCCCGCATTGACTGTGCTTGTCGGCAGCTGGCTAGGAAGGTTACATATACAGGTAGTCCTTGACTTGCAACAGTTTGTTCAAAGTTACGACGTCGCTGAAAAATGTGACTGATGACCGTTTTTCATAGTTACAACCCTTGCAGCATCCCCATGATCATGGGATCAAAATTCAGACCCTTGGCAACTGGTTCCTATTTATGACCTTTCTAGGATGTGATCCCCTTTTGCGACTGCCGGACAAGCAAAAGTCAACGAGGAAGCCAGGTTCACTTAACAACCGGGTTGCTAACTTATCAACTGCAGTGATTCACTTAACAACGGCGGGAAGAAAAGTCGTATGATGGGACGAAACTCGCTTAACAGACGTCTCGTTTCACAAAAGAAATGTTGGGCTCCATTGTGGTCATAAGCTGAGAACTACCTGTAGTGATCATGTGACCCCAGGCTAGTGCAACTGTCACATGTACATGCCAGTTGCCAAGTGACTGAATTTTGATCACATGACCCTGGGGACGCTGCAACGGTCATAAGTGAGAAAACTGGTCATAAGTCACTTTTTTCAGTGCCGTTGTAAATTCACTCACTAAAAGAATGGTTGTAAATCAGGGACTGCCTGTATATGTCAAATATTATTTGTAACATGTGAACCAATGCCAAGCCCTGGAAAATGCTGCCCAATATTATATTTAGAATAAAAATAGCTGGAAACCTAAAAAGTGGACTCTTTTTCTTAAAGCATTTAAACACGCCTTCCCTATCCAGAAAAAAATGGAGCTCACCTGTTCTTCTAATTTCATCTTGTTTTTTGACAACTGTTCAATCAGCTCCCCAAGCTTGCTTAACGAGTCGTAATCGTTTCCGACCTTCCTTTCTACGAATTCGGACACGTCGAACGGGATGTCACAGGTTTCTGGGTCTTTAGGAATCCTTTTGATTCCAGGGTTCAAGTTTCCCACTTCGACGTGATCTGCGGTACTAATTTAACAAGTTGATTGTTAATAT